>NC_083097.1:11988592-12663722 GCF_949774975.1 Lagenorhynchus albirostris
GAACACTCAGCCCGGGAGTCTTTAGCCCCCATTTCAGCACTGAGGACACATGTGCTTCCTTCTGCAGCGTCCCTAAGCGTCCTCCCAGCCCCCACAGGAATGGAGTCCCCTTGTGTCTGGATTCTTCCATCAGAGCTGGTGGCTCTTCCAGGCTGTAGCCGGTGGAGACCCTCCAGGTTTGGGGCTTGACAGTTTCAGTAGGTCTCCTCGCTTCACTGTCCCTCACCTGTGATGCTGAGCTGCCTCCTTGGGCTGTGCCATCCTTTAGAGAGTGCCCTCGATGCGAGCCAGGCCCCCTCATCCTGGGGTGACCTTACAACAGCATCACCCGGAGGGCCTGGAAAATGCAGCACGCGGAGCCCCACAGGGTGAGGCACCAGAGCCTTCGGGATGGGGCTCAGGGCTCCGTGTAATACCAGGATCTCTACGTGAGAACCAGACTAATGTTGAAGAACCATTTCTGGAGGAAACAAAATCGATTGGTATTGGCCTCTAGAAGCTGGAAAAGGCAAGGAAATAGATTCCCCAAAGAGGCTCCGGAAGGGATCACAGCCCTGCTAGTATCTTAATTTTAGCCCATTGAGATCCATTTCAGACTTCTGACCTCAAGAACTATTAAGATAATAAATGTGTAATTAAAAAAATAAAATAAACGGTTATTTTCCAAGCAGTAGGTTGTTACCTACACATCTTTTTAAAAATTTTTATTTTATTTTAATTTATTTATTTTTGGCTGCATTGGGTCTTCGTTGCTGCGTGCGGGCTTTCTCTAGTTGCGGCGAGCAGGGGCCACTCTTTGTTGCGGTGCGTGGGCTTCTCACTGCGGTGGCTTCTCTTGTTGCGGAGCATGGGCTCTAGGCGCGCGGGCTTCAGTAACTGTGGTGGGCGGGCTCGGTAGCTGTGGTGTACAGGCTTAGCTGCTCCGCGGCATGTGGAATCTTCCCAGACCAGGGCTCGAACCCGTGTCCCCTGCATTGGCAGACGGATTCTTAACCACTGCGCCACCAGGGAAGCCCCAGCGTGTTTTAAAAATTAAAAGTTAGAATAGTACGGTAAGTATCAGAGTTCACTGCACATACCAAGGGTTGTTTTGTGAGACTGTGTTTATGACATATGTGTTCTTATTTGGTTGCCTTGTACACTGTGTTTCTTAACTGTGGGTCGAGGTCAATAAAGTTTGAAAGCCAGTAGACTAGACGGTGTCCCTGCGTTCCTTCTCATCACAGCGTCCTTTTGTATTGTTTGCAATCTAGACTGTGCCCCAGCCAGTAAGTAAATCATCTACTTTGTGGTGAACATCAAAAGTAAAAGATACTGGGGAGTCTTTGACCTGTCCTTGCAGTGGGTCTCAAACTTGGGCATGCATTTGAATCCCCCAGGTAACCGAGTAAAACACAGCTGTACTCCAGACCTTCTGTCTCAGAATCTATGAGGCAGGCGTAGTATCCCGCATTTTAACCAAGTGTCTTATGGGATTCCGAGGCAGGGGTTTGTGGGCACCTTAGGACATTCAACCTGCCTGTGCGGGCACTTTACCTGTTATATGTTAAACCTTGTTAACATTTCTGTGAGGTGACTCCTCCCCCCATTTCACACATAAGGACCCTGCAGCCCACATTGATTTGATTTGGTGACTCCATGGTGTCTCAGAGATGCTAAGATCAGGGCCTCGACTCACGCCGAGGTCGGCCCTCCCTCCTGGGTGGGAAGCAGGTGGCATGAAATGGGAAAGAAAAACAGTCCTGGTTGAGGGAGCTGCCCTCATGGGGAAAAAAATAGGATGGTTGAAAAAATGACAGTTTTAGAGAGAAGCATTTTGTCTTGGAGGCAAATACTGTTACTGCTGCTTCTAGGGTGGCCTTTTAGACATGTGCCCTCCGTGAGCAGAGCTGGAGATTGAAGAAGGGAGAGCGCAGATGGTGGACTGGGTGGCCCCTCCTCCGCGGGGCTGGGTCACTGCAGGAGACTTTCAGTCCAGCTCTGCCTCCAGTCTTGGGATCCGAGGTGACAGCTTCAGCTGTTGGGCCCAGCTGCTTCCTCTGTAACACAAGAGTGTTAGCGGACAGCGTCTAGCCCTGCGAGTGCTTCCAGACTTCAAAACCTGTGATTTCATCTTTGAAAAAGTAGTGTTTCCTCCCTCACCTTGAAGGAGATACGGAATGGCTAAACAAAATGTATGCAAGTGTTTTGAGCCCCCCAGGGAGAATGCTGTAAACAGAGTCATATACGGGGTGCTGCTGTCCACTGATGCACAGGACTCAGCTGCATACTCTCAGAGCTGCTCCTGGGGAATGAGCCCTGCTTTCCAGCAGGAGAGGGATGTCAGTTGCATTCCAGCATTTCCTTGGTCTCCCACCCATCAGGCAGAGACTCTGGAACTAGGTTCCAGAGCCTAGGTGGAGGCTAGCGGACCCTGAGACTGCATACTTTCTTTATGTAAAGAAAGGGAAAATGATTTTCTTTCAAAAGTAGGCAACTCCTTGGAGCCGATAGTGTGTAGGCAGGAAGTTATATCCAAGGGGATTTGCGAGAACCAGAGGAAATGGTCATGTTTCTGGGAAGCTGGGCTGGTGCTGGGTAGTTGTGCATTTTTGTGGCCCTAAAAAGGTACTTTATTTTTAATTTGAAGGTTATTGTTTCTCTCCCTGTCTCTCTCTGGCACATGTACTGCCTTCTCTTTTAAAATGCGTGACATTTTATGCTCAAATTCCCATCTAATTTTGGTCTTAATCTAAGTTGGATTATAGAGGTACCCGTTTTCTTAAAAATGCTATTTTATAAGCATTCAGTGCTTAACATACCCAAACCCTTGACTTGGATCCGCAGCTGATTAAATTTGCTGTTCCTTCTGCTTGATGTCCTTCAGAGTACCTGGATGAAGGCAGCATCCACATTTGGCCTAAAAGTAGTATTTGGAGGTAAATTTTTTTTTAACATTATTTACTTTTAAAATCTTTGGCTATATTGGGTCTTCGTTGCTGCGCGCGGGCTTTTTTCTCTAGTTGCGGCGAGCAGGGACTATTCTTCATTGCAGTGTGTGGGCTTCTCGTTGTGGTGGCTTTTCTTGTTGCAGAGCAAGGGCTCTAGGTGCACGGGCTTCAGTAGTTGTGGCACGTGGGCTCAGTAGTTATGGCTCTAGAGCACAGGCCCAGTAGTTGCGGCACACAGGCTCAGTAGTTGTGGCTCGTGGGCTCTAGAGCACAGGCTCAGTAGTTGTGGTGCACGGGCTTAGTTGCTCCGCGGCATGTGGGATCTTCCTGGACCAGGGCTCGGACCCATGTCCCCTGCATTGGCAGGTGGATTCTTAACCACTGCACCACCAGGGGAGTCCGAGGTAAATGTTTTTCAGGCATAGGTTGCAGCCGTGTTTCTTTGATATTCTACTAAATCATATCTTTATTTTGAGAATTTACATGTTTAATCTTAATATGTTTGTCCATTTTCCACTTCTTAATTTTTTTAGGGAAGAAGAAGCTTGTTATATTTTCGTTTTCAGAAAGGATATGAAGGCAAAACCCCACATCATGTTCAGGTTAACCTTATATGTATTGTTTGTTTTAAGCAGAATTTCTAGCGTCTGTCTTTTAAAATAATTTTTTAAATGGAGCAGTCTGATGAGTTATAAGTTACTTTACAACCCTGGGTTACTATAAGAGGAGACATAGCTAAGTTAACCTGTGGTCTTTTGAGGAAGACAGTGACGTGAAGAATATGCTAAAAGTTAACACTGAGGATGACCTAGTCTAGAATGTTAGCATCATCTGAAACATTTTGACTTTACACAGTTTTTAAAGGATAGAGAGTAACTTTGGAGGGCTGGATGGCTGCTTGCTTTCATGGATGAGTTATAAGTTGCTAGCTAGCAATACAAAACAAATAATAAACGAGTTTTATAGAAAAAGAGTGGAAGGACTCACAGCTGAAAAAATTTCAGCTGACAAAAAACGATTGTCTTTGAGTTGTTTTCTGGAGGCTTGACTCTAAATGGATATTGGCCTGGAAGTAGAAATTATAGGTTTGGAACAATGATAAAGAACTGAGAAATAGGACATACCACCCATTTTCAAATTAAAGAAAGAAGAGCATAGACTACCACAGTGTTAACCGTGTGTGTAGGTTAAGTTCTGTAACATTATGTTAAATATATAACGTGTATTACAAGTAAAGTGTGTAAAAATTAAAGGCTGTCATCAGTCTTCTTCACGGGTCTCACCCAGCTCCAGGGAAGGAGATTATACTAGGGGTACGACTGGGCGTGGGTGTCATGGGGCATCTTAGAGTTCTGCCTGCCACGGTGCTCAGTGCATAATGGCTGAACTAACAAATGGCAGGAAGGAAATAAAGATCAAAAGAAAAAGAGGGAATATAAATTAAAAGTCAACTTTGAGTTCCCCCTTTAAGAGTCAGAGGTCTGTGACGCGTGTGACTGAATGGGGGCTGGGGTCCGGGAAGGTGAGGCAGCTGATTACTGCTGGGCGAGCTGAGGCCTGCTGGGGGGTCGGGGCCGGGCCTCAGGCGGGGACGCACAGACCGGCCGGTGGGCGGGTCTTCACGGCACCTTCAGGGAAGGTTCCAGTCTCTCTAGTCTCTCAGGTTATTTGATGAGGGCGGGGATGTTCTCTGACTGGTGTCAGCGGTCTAGGGGAAGGGGGCTTCCAGCCTTTCTCCTGTAAGACGCTACCTTGCCAGCTGCTAGTACAGGTCGATTTTAAGGCGACCCTGTGAAGGTTGAGCGCTGGGCTATGCCAGCTGCCCGCGGCTGTCTGGTGCTGAGCAGACTCACCTGGGTGACTGGGGGATGAGCAGAGTAGTTTACTGAGGGAGCCTCAAGTTAGTAAACCGGAAATTGCAACGTTATTTTCCAGGCTGAGTGTATCCAGGTGGAAGGGTCTACGTAAATAGTTTTCTTTTGCACAGTATTATTTTATTCCAAATTGTATATTTATGGACGCTGTGTCTATAACACACAGGAATTCTGATAAGCGTGAATGTTAAGTCTGAAGCTGGTGAATCGAGAGGTCTTCATTGAAACAACTAATCTGTTCAGTCCATTGCCTCGGGCATCCAGTGTGGTGGTGGGCTGACACGCACAGTGGATGCACCCTGGGGGTGTTTCCAGAACTCCCCGGGGAGAGCACCAGTGAGGGGACAGCTGGCTCCTAGCCATGCCTCTCCCTGGCCTCCGCATCCCCGGGGCTTAGGACTGGGAGTCCGGAGGAGGGAGGGCTGCAGCCGGGGAGATGTCCTCAGGATGGAGGAACTTTCATAAACTCGTGGCTCCTGTGAGGCCAAGAATTGAGGCATGAGACGGCTTTGGGGAAAACGGACAGAAATAGGAGATACTGGATCATTTTAAGCTCTCAGTGTTCAGGCCAGGTTTTTAAATTTATTTATTTATTTTATTTATTTATTTTTGGCTGTGTTGGGTCTTCGTTGCTGTGCGCGGGCTTTCTCTAGTTGTGGCGAGCGGGGGCTACTGTTCGTTGCGGTGTGCGGGCTTCTCATTGCGGTGGCTTCTCCTGTTGTGGACCACGGGCTCTAGGCATGCAGGCTTCAGTAGTTGTGGTGCGCGGGCTCAGTAGTTAAGGCTTGTGGGCTCTAGAGCGCAGGCTCAGTAGTTGTGGCGCACGGGCTCAGTTGCTCCGCGGCATGTGGGATCTTCCTGGACCAGGGATCGAACCCGTGTCCCCTGCATTGGCAGGCGGATTCCTAACTGTTGCGCCACTAGGGAAGTCCCCAGGTCAGGTTTTTGTTCACACCCCTCAGTCCTCAAGGGATTTCAGGCATCCTGGTAATTCTCCCTCTAAAGCCTTCAGCTCCTACTGTGTCAGAAAGGGAAGGGAACTGACTCTAAGACCACCACTTCTATGTTTTCTATAAATGGAGGATGTTTTCTATAAAAGGAGGATGTTTTCTATAAATCACAGCTCGAGGAGAAAGTCTAGAAACAACACCCTCTTGACCTTTGTGGTAAAGGACGGGGCATCCTTGGTGCTGTGTGAAGTGGAATCCTCGCCTGTGTCATTGGTTCCGGCGCGACCCCGATGCCTGCCCCACCTCCTCACTAGTGGGTTTTGATTACAGGTTTATTTTACTACGTAGCATACTCCGGTTTTTGTGTGTGATGCAGGCAGTCAGGGAGGACGTTCTCGTGTGTGTTGCATGCTCAGGACTGTGTTCCTCTAAGCTGTGTAAGACAGTGTTAAGACAGCTCCATCTGAGGGACTTGGCTGGGCAGGAAGACCTGTGTGTGAGATACCCAGAGCCCCGTGTGGTTTTTACCTTGTATGGAATGTGATGAGATCGTATCGGGAGGGTTTGTTTTAAGTCATACAGTAATGATTCTAACACCTAAATTGTTGAGTTTAGATATGAAATTTAGGGAAATAACTTTAGCTTTGTTCTTCAACCTCCATTAAGAAGTTACAGTATAAGAATAAAGTTAGTTTTTCAGTGTGATGGAAAAATCTCTTAAGAGTACAATTAAATCCAGTTTTGCTAATATCATATTTGTTGTATTTGAAACTCACAATGAGTACAGCTCATATTAATATTTAGTAAAGTATCCCGTAATAGAGGCCCCTGAGAGTTGCTATCTGAGCTCCCCCGAATTCAGAGGGAGGGCGGGGGCCCATGTGAGAGGAGGTTAGTGAGAGCTGGGCCCTGTCTGGGTTTCTGATGGCTGATTTCTGAACGGATGAAACACCCCACCCCCTGCCTCCACCCCCAAAAAGGAAAAAGGAAAAAGGAGAAAAGGGTTTGTTTTCATTACTACCTGGTTAGGTTTGGGAAGAAATTGTGTCTGTGTGTTTTAATGTAATTTCTCACACCCGGAGTTTTAATTCTGCTGTGTGTGGGGGGGGGTGGTGTCAGGGGCAGATCCCTTCTGGACAGCTGTGACCATGAGAAGACTGTCCAGAGCTGGAGACTATTTCCCGCTCAGTCTTCCCGAGGTCCACACTGAGCTGGTGAGCAGAAGCTATTTTTGAAGTGGACAGATGATCAATCTGCAGCTGTGAGTATGTGAGCCTGTGACTGACAGAGCGTGTACTGGGAATCAGAGGACAAGTGGCTGGGGAATGTTGGAGAGAGAGTGCCCAGTGTAAGGGCAGCAGCACACAACCTTGCATTCAGGGCTCAGAGGCTGGAGAGGACTGGAAAAACCTCACTGTACCAGTCTTGTTTCTTGCAGTCATGTGAGCTTTCCCGAGGTTGCTTGTGGATTTAACTGCAGGTAATTTACATGGGCACAAATCCCATCAGTTTGAATAAACTCTTTAGAACGAAATTGATATCCTGTATCACCACTTGTTCTTATGGAACTCTTTTGACTTTAGAGGAATCTACCTGGTAGAAAAGTTTTCTCTCTACTTAATATTGTTTGAATGTATCAAATTATAATTGATGGGGTCAAAGCATTCTAACTGTAGGCTGTGGCCAAGGAAAATCTGGACAGGAAATTTTAGATATATATTCATGGAATCAAGGAGACTAAAACTAAGACGTATTTAATAAGGAAGTTCAAAGCATCCTGCGGCATCCCTCATGATGTTTAAATTTACAGTATTGATTATGATACATAGATTTTATATATCTAAAACAGATTTAACATAAAATCAAACATATCAAGGTATGTTTGACCTACAGCAGGAGTGGGTACTTCTTTTGCTGGGTGCCAGATTGTGAGTATCCTAGGCTTTGTGGACCTCGATGGTGTCTGTCACAGCTACTCTGCCCCTTGGTTGTAGCTTAGAAGCAGTTTTCAGGGAGAATGGGCTTGTCCCGTGGGTTCTTGTTTGCCAGTCCCTTCCACTATTGTCTTAAGACTTGGGAGGAGAAGCGGTCTCTCTTTTTTTTCTCTACTACTTTTAAATGAAGTGAAACTGTCAAACCTCAGTGGACAATCTCTAGAACCTATCCCAGGAGTGTCATTTAGGTTTGGGTTGATGTAATTTTCACCACCTTGGAACGGTCCAGGTGATCACACCCCACTTTGACGGGTTTCCTGTACTTTTAGGAAGACAGGGTTCAAGGCTGGATCCAGATGATTCTTCTCTTTCTTTACAGCAGTGGGTGGTTCCTAACTCCTGCAGACCCAGTTTCCCTGTTTCTAACATACCGGGTAATGCTCCATGTCCTATCCTGAAATGTAATTAATGTGTAATTTAAAAAAACAATGCTTTAACTAAGAAAAAAGAAAGGAAATAAATGTAACTTACAAACATGTATTTAAGTATGTAGATGCTGAGATACGACCCTAGACTAGAACAGTGGTACTGGCAGTGCTGGTCTGCTGGGACAACGTGTCTGTTGTGTCTGCAAGTTCCCCAGGAACTTTCTTCACTGAGTTTTGCTGTGGAAAAAAAAAGTCAGCCGAACAGACCCCTTACGTGAGTGCAGAGAAGTGCTAAGGAACTTGTGGGCTTGCAGCCAGCCTTCAGATCACGCTGTGGTAGCACTACTCCAGAAGATGTGACGATGTTTGCAGCCGCTTGCACCCATGTGTGGAGTCTCCACGAGCAGGAGGTCCACGGAGGACACCTGTTCCTGATGTGCCGTGTTGGTGACTCAGAAACCCTGAGTCACATTGCTGCTGGGGGCATGATTTCCAAAGTGAACAGCTCTTGGTGCAGACCAAAGTAGAGATCTCCTCCATCTACAAGGTAGCTGTTCTCCTAAAAAATGTAGTGTATTAAGAACCATGCCCCCAACGCGGTTTCTGTTTATGCACGAAATGGAGTTAGGTTGTAAGCCCAGGCTTTTCACTTCCTTAAATATCCGGCAAGACATTGGAAAGTCAGGCAAGATGCTTAGTGATGGGTGTGTGTGTGTGTGTGTGTGTGTGTGAGTGTGTGTTGGAGGGCTGTGTCACATGCAGTTCCTGTCCAGCATTCTGGCCTTTATCCTCTAAATACTAGTAGCGTTCCCCGCCCCCCAACCTTGCGAGAACCACAGATGCCCCCACAGATTTCCAAATACAGGACACAGCAAAGGTAGATGTCTGGATCGGCATCTTGCTGTGCTCTCAGAGGGCGGGTGGGCTGCGGGGAGAGCAGCTCACCCTCTGCCCAAGCCTCCTCAGAACTTCTTCTGAGCCTCTTCTCTCCCCTTCTCATGGTCTCCTTCTTGGCCTTTTCCCTTCTGCCTCCCTGCCTCCCCTAGTATTGCCCCATTTTACCCGGTCCTCTCTCTTTTGTATCATTCTCTAGGGTAAACTTTCTTGTCTTGATGTTCCAACATGGTGGTGAGTCTTATCGTTTGTAAGCTGTGTTGAAAATAATTTATTACCGATGGTAATCAAAGCACTGAAATTTGCAATTTACTTTTTCCAGTATCGTTTACTTCCCTATTGATTTTTTTTTTTTTTTTTTTTTTTTGCGGCACGCAGGCCTCTCACTGTTGTGGCCTCTCCCGCTGCGGAGCACAGGCTCCGGATGCGCAGGCTCAGCGGCCATGGCTCACGGGCCCAGCCGCTCCGCGGCATGTGGGATCTTCCCGGACCGGGGCACGAACCCGTGTCCCCTGCATCGGCAGGCGGACTCTCAACCACTGCGCCACCAGGGAAGCCCTACGTTGCCTTTTTTAAAAAAATATTTATTTATTTATTTTTTGCTGCGTTGGGTCTTCATTGCTACACATGGGCTTTCTCGAGCTGCGTCAAGCGGGGGCTACTCTTTCACTGCGGTGCGCGGGCTTCTCACTGTGGTGGCTTCTCTTGTGGAAAACGGGCTCTAGGCACGCGGGCTTCAGTAGTTGTGGCATGCAGCCTCAGTAGTTGTGGCTCACGGGCTCTAGGGCACAGGCTCAGTAGTTGTGGCACATGGGCTTAGTTGCTACGTGGCATGTGGGATCTTCCCGGACCAGGGATCAAACCGGTGTTCCCTACATGGGCAGGTGGATCCTTAACTGCCGTGCCACCAGGGAAGCCCCCCTATTGATTTAAAAATTTTTTTTGAGCTAGAGAGAAGATGGTGGAGTGCAGGCTCCTGCATGTCAAGGTTCTACAGATGGGCTACATTAGCACCTTTCACGGAGGTTGCTTGAGGATTCAACTTGCAAGATAGTGCTTTCGAATTACTTGCCAATGCCTGCTCCATCCATATAGTGGTAGATGTTACAAAGGAGGGAAAGACAAAGAATGGTCTTCCATGTTTCCTATTGTTTAATATTTTAACAACCCAAAGGTTTAGAAATGCACTTTGCCTCTGCAGCTTCTCTCTCACTTTGTAATGTAACCCTGCGATGCTCAGTACTGATGAACAAGTCCATTTTCCAACAGTAGCACCTCGCCTTCCCTTTTCCCCCCTGCAGGCCAGACCCTTTGATGACCTGTGAATCTGAGTATGAAAGTGTATGTTGGAAGGGGGTGGTGCTACTGCTGTTGTGTCTGAAACAAGAGTTAAGATTATGTTTTAGGAAGCAACTTTGTCTATTTCAGTTGACTTTTATGGATTTCACAGTTGAGCAGTAATGAGTCATAATCAGTACTACTTAATTTTCTCAAACCAGAAGGTAGACGCATTTTGTTCTCAAACCCTCCCGGCTGTCAGTGAAGGGGAGCAAACCTTTCCTTGGGGTTAAGTTGCAAGTCTGTTGCTAACACCTGTTCCTGGGCCTGTCTTGCTCTCCTGAGCACATCTCTTTTTGGGAGCCTCTTCTGCCTGTCCTCTGTGCAGTAGAGGTATAGAGCTTTCCCCAGCTTCATTCTCTACCCTCATAAGTTTAATATAATAATACGATTAGAACATAAAGTATGCAAGAACAAAATGCCATGACAACACACTTACTTAAAGCTTTTATTATGCAGAGATCGAGAAAGTAATATATTTTATTGTAGACTCGAGGATCCCTTCTGATCCTGGGGACTTGTATTACTTTGGAGAGTCTTATACAGGCATAAACCTGTGACTGAATTAATTTTTCTGACTATTTACTCATACTATCATAGATAATTTTGGGGGCAGGGGAAGCACATACTTGTTAAGAAATCTACATGTGCAAGATCATTCAGGCAGAGGTTTAGTTGAGAACATAAAGATTTAATTATAACAGCACTGGCGGCAGCATCTACCAGTCCCCACGGTAAGAGGTACGTAAGTTATCTAATCCTTCCGACAGTCATGCCAGGGTAGGTCTTGCTATTCTCATTTTATAGTGCTAGACGTTAAAGATGAGAGATGTGAAATGCTTGTCAGGGTCGCATGGCTGGTAGGGGCCAAGTTTGTGTTTTTGTCACTGTCCTTGATTGCATGTTTCTGTCATACTGGCCTTGTCTTAGGTCCTTGAATACGACAGACATACCCACCTGCCTCTGGCCTCTGTTCCTTCTGGCTTCAGTGAACATGCCCTCCCTGCACCCCTACCTCTTGGTTAAGTTCTAACCATCATTTAAGTTTTTTCTTAGATGTTAGCAGATAGGCTGTCTTAACCTCTACGTTAGCGCCCCTCCCCGCCCCCAGTATGTCCCCTTTATTTCCTGTAATCCCCAGCTTTCTACTGGATTGCATGGATGGTATGCAGTGTTTCATGTGTGCCTGCTTTCCTGGACTCTTAGCTCAGTGAGGACAGGAACCGTCTGACACGGTTGCCTAGCTTGGCATGTGGCACCTGGTGGGTGTTCAAGACATATTTATTAAATGAATGAATGGATGTTCGTACTTTTGTCCCCCGTGTCCTATGCAACACACACAGAGTAGAAAGAGAGAGAGGTGTTCATCCTTCGAACCATGGGTAACACACTTATAAAAAAAAATTGCACACTAAATCAGTTAAAAAAACGCGTATTTTCAACATCTGTGTTTTTGTTTACTTCATATATGCTGTATACTGCAAAAGTTCACCAAATTGAAACTTTAAAAAGGATGAAGAAAATCTTAAAACATGGAGTTTCTAAAATATTTTTCTGTATGTCGTAGGATCAACTGGTGTAAGGACCTGCTGTACTTGCAGCGGGGGAGCTCGGGCAGGCCCTGTGGGAAAAGGAAGTAACTAATCCAGCTTCAGCACCTGGTGGGACTTGGGACTGGGATCGGATGGGATCTTGGGACAGATCAGAGCTTGATCTGGAGTGGGAAGTACCAGGCTTCCGCAGGGAGGGGTGAGTGATTGAACAGAAAGGTGAAGCATCTAGATCATGGCGGAGGGGTGGGGAATAATAAGATTCATCAGAAAGGCTGGGACTTGGCTGGGACTGAGGTCTGAGACCAGTTCAAGGTGTAAGACTTCACCATCCTGAAATGACAGCTTGTTAAGTTCTTGAGAAAGCAGATAACTGCACCGCCCCTTATCCTTTAGTAAATATTTTCCCTTCCCTCTCTTATCTCTGGGTATAGTAGAAATAAAGTACAATTTATTCTATCACTTTATAAGATCTTGGTTAACTTTTTCTCCCTCTCTACCAGATAAACCTAAAAGATTTACTCTGTCATTATCATTGAAAATGCTGATGAGGTTACTTACTCTACAAAGGATGTAATGACAGCATGATGCCATGGACTGACTACTTTAAGCCCATAGAGCAATACTGGTAGTACCAGAGGTAGAATGAATGGCAGAGGATAAAAAAGTACAATTCAGTGTTGACATTTGGACGAGCTGGGCAGTGGATGTTGGGACCAGACAGTTGTGACCTTGGAAGCTGGTGGCCAGACCAGTGAATGGGTGAAATGCTTCTTCTTTGGCTAATCTGTGGGTAGGGTGGTAGCTGCCTTGGCATGTTTAACCTTCCATATGGTGAGACTGCCAGTAATGCTGGTAGAAAGCCTGGTGCTGATCAGAGGCGGATAGCGCCTGTGAGGCAGCTTGTAATCTCAGTATCTGTTTGGGGGAAGATTTACCCCACAACTGAGTTAGGGGGAAATATACTGAGATCTGTATTTAGAGAATCAATATTGAAAAATCACATTTGGTGTAGTGTAGGGAGTGAAATAAGTAGTGAAAATTATTTCTGTTCTAACTATAATATTGCATCTACAAATAAAGGGAAGCACTGTAATGATTGCAGATTGCAATGCAAAGTGTATTTAGTCCACTTCATGGAAGCAGATATGTCAGCCTATTAAGAGGAATGTACGAATTGTCATATCAGGTCATTTAACAGAGCTGTGGGCATTTAAAAGTGCTTTATTTATAAAAAGATCTGAAATGGCTATTTTTTTTTAAAAAAAAAGTCTGCTCTCATCTCCAAAGCTAGATTATTTTCAAGGAATGTCTATAATGCAGAATATTGATAAGAAAATATTAGTTAGTTTTAGGTTAAAATGCATTATTTTTCTTTTTAAATTACAGTTCATAAAAACTACATAAAAGACAGAAATTTTACTTTGCCCTAAATTATATATTCCAATAATTTGGAAAATTTTATCTAAGTAAAGTATTAGTGAAGACCTCATTTAAGAATATTTGTTCTTTTTGAGGAAGCTCTGATATATTAAGAAATTAAGGGGAAAATGATATCTCTGAAAAACAAAGCAAAGCTGAGACAAAATATTACCCATTCTCACATGGCATATGCAGAATATACTGGAAACCTAGGAAGTGTATTTTGCTACTTGTAAAACATTTCTTTTCAGATAATTTTTTGATACTTTAAAAGTATATTTTAAGCATCTTACAATACAGTCTAATTCATTCATACAAACCAATAAATTCTAGAAATAAAATAGATCAGATCTTTTTTTAAAAGCTGCTGGAAGACCTGGATTTGATTATGACTTCGGGCTGTATTATCTCCAGTAAATGGTGATGTCTCATCTTTGACCCTGGAGTCCCTGGTTTCTAAAGTATAGACCATAAATGTATTTATCTTACAGGCTGGGCTAGTCATTAGGTGAGCTAATTTGGTTTGGTTACATGTTTTGAAAACTGTAAAGAACTGTATAAAACGTAATAGTTTTAGCGATTCAGAGGTGGGATGTTGGCCAGTGATCATTCTGCTAAGTCCAAAGGTGGTTTAATTTATGGAAACTGGAGACCTTCTTAAAAAAGGAAAAGTATTTTTTCTTCCACAGCCAAAATGTGAACACCACAAATGAAATTTAAGCACTTATGTATACCCATTCTAATCTACAAGCATGTATTTGTGGAATGAGTTCACAGGAAAGTTGTCAAAAGCTTTTGGATAGGGGAAGTAAGCTTTTTGTGGTTTCACTGATGAAGCTAAACATTTTTGAGGAAACATGAAAATTGTAACTGAAGGTTGAACTGACTGACCTGGTCTGTTAGGTAGATCACCTGTTTAACAAATTATTTATTTATGGTAGGAACCAAGCTAATTTTATTGAACTGTTAATTTCTCAGAGTTAAAGTCCAAGTGATATGGAATTGTGGTGGTTTGTAGTGCCTTTGGTGAGGCAGTTTAAATAAAGCTTTTTGCCAGAGCATGAAAGGTCCCCAGAAACTAAAAATAAATCTTAAAACGTTTGTGCTTTTTAAATACAGTGACAAAAAGCATTTTATGTAAGAAAGTTAGTCTTAATGTAAAAGCTATGTGTTTATTCTTCAGGCCTTAGTCTTGTAATAAACCACTTGCCAAAGCAAAGGTAATGAATTTGTAAGTAGCCGTCTTTCTATTCAGTGCATCAAACAGAGCTGTTGGGTTCAGGGATCCTTAACTTGAATATATGCACTTATTTCTCCTGAGGAATATTTGGCCAAGGTGGTAAACATTATTACTATTTTAGTTACTCTTGTATATACCAAAACTTTGTGTGCTTTTAGGAGAGAAGAAGTAACCGTACTGTATCTATTCAAAGTGACCTCTCCTCCATTCCATAGATACGTTTTTAATAATCAGTTACAGAATAATGTTTTCTGAAGAATGTCTTTGTAACATTTCTAAACACCCTTTCTTTTTTGGTGTCACTTTATTGGGATATAACTGACATAGTGTCAAAATCCCCCATTTAAAGTGTATGGTTCTGTGGCTTTTGAGTGTATTCACCAAGTTGTACAGCCATCATTATGGTCAATTTTAGAGCGTCTTCAACACCAGGAAGAAATCCCACAACCTTAACACTTGCTGAGCTACTTTGTTCCTTTATGGATTTGCCTATAAAACAACCTGTTTCATAACTTGAGACAGGTATTCAGAGGGAAGTTTCTAGGCCTCTCTCCGATTGCACCATGTGATAACTTGGTGTGCTAAGCTGCTGAGAGAGGGTTGGAACCCCTGCCTGTCTGCTTGTCAGCATTACGGAGTGATTTTTCCCTTTGACAGCATCCCAGAAGTATTCGCCTTCCGTCCTAACGTGGCTGTGGACACAGTGACTAAGAAGTGCGAGGTGCAGCGGTATTGTCGCGTGGCTGTAGGTGTGGCGGGAAGTCGGGCTGGGAGGAGACAGCTTGCTTGTCGCTTCGAACATCAGAGAATCAGCATTAGTGCAGACGGGCCGGCGTGGCACGCTGGAGATGGGTGCGCACACATGGCGCAGACACCTGCTGTTTCCAGCAGTTGTCGGGTGGAAATCGACAGTTGTAGCCTTGACACACATGGAAGTGAACACAGCACAGTTGAAGACATAAAACCCTCTGTGCAGTCACTGAGCTCATGGACCAGCTTGGTGCTTAAAATGTCTGACTGGTGCCTGAACTTAGCAGCTTCATCTCTGTCCCGGTAGACCCTTTGATTGATAGATAATTAGTTGGCCAATAATATTGGTCAGGACTTGATAGCTAGGTATTGAAGAGGGAGACTGTTTCAAAGCTGAGCCCACACCTGCTTGCCTGGGTTTAATTTACAGGTTGTTATGATTTGTAGTGGAATTCATGGCCCAACTATTTTTCTTCTTTCTTAGCATTAATGCTATTATTACTTGTTGGGCAAAATTACCTTAAAATATTACCTTGAATAGTTATTTTATTTTAGCCACTGTCCCTATTCTGCCTGCCTGTCATCAATTGAACGTGTAGGAGGAGCCATATAAGATACATTCCCCTTTTTATTTTCCATGGCTTTCTTTTTTAACATTTTTTATTGCTTTAATGTTGTATCTATTTTATTTGTTTATTTTTGGCTGTGTTGGGTCTTCGCTGCTGCGTGCGGGTTTTTCTCTAGTTGTGGCGAGTGGGGGCTACTCTTCTTTGTGGTGCGCAGGCTTCTCATTGCGGTGGCTTCTCTTGTTGCAGAGCACAGGCTCTAGGCGTGCGGGCTTCAGTAGTTGTGGCTCGCAGGCTCAGTAGTTGTGGCACGTGGGCTCTAGAGCGCAGGCTCAGTAGTCGTGGCGCGTGGGCTTAGTTGCTCCGCGGCATGTGGGATCTTCCCGGACCAGGGCTCAAACCCGGGTCCCCTGCATTGGCAGGCAGATTCTTAACCACTGCGCCACCAGGGAAGCCCCTTCTGTGGCTTTTAAAGTGATTGTAACATTCAGATGAAGTCAGAGATACAGAGTGATATTTACAGCGAGAAAGTGGAGTTTGGGTCAGATTTCTTGAAATAATGGGCATGTCACAGATTCTAACAGGAGGAAAATTAGAAAAACGCTCAGCAATTTTGTTTTTGGAGGGGTTGTGGCAGGTGTTGGAGGTGAACCGACTCCCTGCGTGCTGGGAATGGTTTTCTGTGAGCCAGGAGTTTAGGTGTCCTGAAGAAAAGCACTTCAGTGTTTTCTTTGATGCCCATTTGAACCCTTTCATTAATTCGCTCATTACTTTAAATCATAACGTCAGCGGCAGGGTCTTTCCCTATGGCGTGGCGCGGTAGGCAGTAACCTCTGCATGTTGTGACTCTGGTTCCCAGGGTCAGCGCTCTGTCACCACACGTGGACCCGTGTGCACCGTGTCCCGTGACTCCCGTGACTCCTGCAGCCTGCGTGGGGGGCGGGACGGAGGCAGGGCCTGTGAGCACTCTGTCTCCTGTTCAGTTTCTAGATGAGGATCTCCATGTGCATATCATTCAGGACCCTAGTAAAGAGACAGTTCAATGTTCATCCTTTTAATGTAACTTCTTACACTCTTTTTTCATTTAAATAAATAATTCATGAAATGGTCCTTTAAAAGTTGAAGTCTTGCAATGCAATTTTGTAAAGAGCTTGGGAGCACAACTGCAGTGTTTTCTGTTTGGTCTTGAATGGTGTTGCTTAGAGCTGCGGGGTCCTGGGTTTCAAGTCTCTCGTTTAACCTGTGAAGTCAATTAGCCCCTGTAAACCTCAGTTTTCTCACACAAGGCAGGTAGAAAAACAGACCCTTCGTCAGATTAGATCTGCCAGCTGATGGTATCAATTCAGTGAATGGTGATGCCGAAGATGGTGATAATGATGCTGTTGTTCGCCTGATCTTCATAAGGATGGGAGGAGGTTACACATAACCTGGAATTGTTGGCCATAGACTTGAGATACACAGCGGAATGCCCAGGGTGTTTTGAATAGTCAATAAAGTAAAAAAAAATATTGATAATTCAACTGTTAAACTGCCAGGAATAATTCCAGAATATGTAAATGGTATTCTAACAAATTATGCCTATCCATTTGTTTTTGATGGAAAACCTAATGATTATTTTATAACTCTCTATTCTGATTAGCAGTACAGACCTCCTTGCCCCGTGTCCCCCTGCCCTTCTCAGTGCTTGTGTGAGTGTTCTTCAAAATAAAGCTAGTATTTCTCCTCCTATACTTGGTTGAAATATACAGGATAAGAATTATATGCAGTGACTCAATCTACAGGGGCAACCTTCATGGTCTCAAAGTTTGGATCCGTGTTGTCTTTGCTGAAAAGAAAGGCACAAGCACAGCAGAGTGGAAGAAATAGCGTTCATTCCCCCTACTCCCCTTCCCGGTCCCCCCAAATCCCTGGAGATATGGAGATGTCAAGCAGTGAATCAGCACGTCACTGACTCATATTCAATGGGCGCTTGACCGGGAATTGATTTCCCTGTTTAATTCTCCCTGACCCCATGAGGTGCCACCCATTTCACAGATGGGGACTCTGAGGCTCAAGGCCTCCCAGCTGTAGACCTGAATTCTGATCTGGTTGAGCCAACTCTAAAAACCCACATTGTTTCCACCATTGTCTGCCTTCACGTTCTGTTGAGGGGGAAGATACAGGAACATACATGACTGTGAAATTCCTGATGGAAGTACAGATTTCAGTTCAGCGAATGCCGAGGGGTGGATAGAGAGCTGTGTGGGGTCTAAAAGGGGAGCAGTCCCCCCCCACCAATCCCTAGGGAAGGTCCCTTGAAGTTTGAGACTTTGAGACTCTCCTTAAAAGAAGGATTTTGCGGGGGAGGGGATGGTGATAGGAGCAGAAGGAATATTTTCCTGATTTTGAAGTAATTTACACATAATTGATAAATTTGGGAATACCCCAGAGTTCCATCTTCTAGAACGTTCGCTAGGTTTCCCTGTCTCCATAACCGTTCCTTTCTAAACTCCTTGCCTGGCTTTTCTTCCTTTGAAACCTAAGTTTTGCTATTTTACAGGATTTCGTCTTTAGTCTGTGAGTAACAGGTTTTCAAATAGTAATAATAAAAGTTAATAGGAATCATACAGGTTTCTGGAATAAGGCTTTAGAAACTAAATGAAGCTTGAAGTTTATTTGCATTTATGAATGCAACGTGGTTCCATTGGTTTATTGTAACATAAATGATTTCTAAAAATGGGGTCAGCTTTTATCTACTAAATGCAATTCAGTAGGGAGATGCTTTCAAATCATGAGCTTCACAGTGGGGATAAATGAAGAAGAAGGGGTTCTTGGTGGCAGGAAGATGAGGAAGGACTGATGTATTTATGTGAAAATCACTGTAAAATTTTAGCTAAGCTGTTATCCTGAGCCCGTTCCCCCCTCCCCTTTTTATATAACAGCAGATTTTCATTCCCCTCACTCTTTCCCTTGCTGTGAACAGTTGCATTTAAGCATTATCAGCATTAAAAACATATTCGGGAGGAGAGCCAAGCCAAGCATCTGTGAAGCAGCCAGACGTTTTTCAAAACCCTTTCAGCTGCAAGCAGTGGGCGTGTGTACCACGTCCTTTGACACAGGAGGCAAGGCAGGCTGCGGGCCTCCTTTGGGGCGGGGTGTGTGGGCTTCTTCTCTAGGCTTTCGGGAGACGGGGAGAGAGAAAGACTACCTGTGTTTCACTGAAGGTGGAAAGTTCTAAGTCATAGAAGACAAGACCCCAGTTACCAATATCTGATAAAATTCTGCAAGTCTACTGAATTTAGTCTACTGGTTTGAATTTTAGAGGATCTTAAACTTGGATTTTTCTCTCTCCGCCACCTCCCTCCCCTTTCATATAGTCAAGATGGGATTTCTTCATTAAAGCTGTTGGCAAAATCTATTTTGGATATAATATGATAAAAACTTGAAATTTACATTATTCTCCTAAACTGTGAAACAGAAGTTTGTAAGAGTAGTTCTGGGGTCCCTAGAGCTTGAGTGATTAAAGTACTGGTGATAGTGTTTTAGGGAAATAGCAGTGCATTTCATTTCAGTACATTGAAAGAAACAAAAACGTCACTTTGGTTCTCTTTTTTTTATTGTTTATCATTGTTAAATCGAGGCTTTTTTTTTTTTTTCCTACTGAGCTTATTTTTGGTGAAGACTGCTACAACAGTGTGAGGGCTTCATTCAAAGAAGAATATTTTCCAAAGACCTCTCTTTCATATTAACTTAAAAATATAGGCCTTGGGCTTCCCTGGTGGCACAGTGGTTGAGAGTCCGCCTGCCGATGCAGGGGACGCGGGTTCGTGCCCCGGTCCGGGAAGATCCCACATGCTGCGGAGTGGCTGGGCCCGTGAGCCATGGCCGCTGAGCCTGCGCGTCTGGAGCCTGTGCTTCGCAATGGGAGAGGCCACAACAGTGAGAGGCCTGCGTACCGCAAAAAAAAAAAAAAAAAAAAAAAATAGGCCTTGTTTTGGGCCAATCTCATATACATTTAATTTATAATTAATGATGTATAATTATCCTTTGAACATCATAAATTTGCCTTATATCATAATAGGGAATTAAATGATACTGATTTAGGGAAACCAGGTAGAAATTATGAAGTAGGCAGATTTTGGGATGTTTTACTAATCATTTAGTGTGATTATAAAATCTGTACACAGTAACACAAGTACTCAGCTAGAATGTTCTTTATCAGATGCCTTGCGAGCAGTCTGAGAGGGAGTAGGTAGGACCAGCTGTTGGTCCTGACTTTAGACTATGTGCTTTTAAAAAAAAGTTTTTAGAACCTTTTATTTAATTGAAACTCGATTCCTATTATAGGCTGATTTTTATATTGTTGGATATAGAGAACTTTTCAGTTCTAAAACTGATCTTTTAGCGTTCTTTGCATTCTCTTTTATGATTTTAAATAACACAATTTGAAGAGGGCAAAGCAGTAACAACTAAGACATGTATTTGATCATTTTATTTCTTGTTTCTTCTCTTAGCTCAGACACTAATTTTATTTGCTTCTACGTTAGCACATTAGGGTGCGCTCGTTATATGAGTAGTGAAGCCTCTTGATGCCACATGTGGGACAAATTATATTCCATGCAAGTTTGGAATATTTTTTGTAGCAGTGTAATATATTTGAGCACTATAATTTTCACTAAAAAATTAAATTATAATTATATAATTAAAAGTAAACTACATCATCCCAACAGCCTTCCGAATAACAGCAACCAGCCACAGGCCTTATGGTGCTGAGCATGTGCCAGGCATTGCCCTGAACTCCTGACTTGTATTAACTGTGACCCACGCTACTGCGCTACAAGAGGGACGTACTGTTTTACAGATGTGGAAACTGAGGTACAGAGAAGTTAAGTGACTTATCCACGGCCACACAGCTCCCCAGTGGCAAAGCCAGGCTTGGAATCCAAATCGTGCTCTTAACCACCTGTTTATTGTTCTACTCCACATTTTCAGCTGACGGATGGCAAGTTCTTTTCTCCATTACGTTAACATGGCCTTACAACATGAGTGTATGTATCTGTGTATGCAGTAAAGATACAGTAAATCACTATCTTTTCTCATCCTTTGTATCTTACATAGACTGTGTGGTTAACAGAGAACACACAGGAGACCAATCCTATGTAAATCTGAAGTCTGGTCAATTTTTATGATTAATAATATGATTAAAATTGGTACGGTTTTTCCTTTGGGGAGTCCTCACAAGAGGAAAATAAAGTGTTGTCTGCCAGGCATAGAGGAGTTTCTGGTTCTACATCCACCCTCTCTCACAAATGAATATTAGGAGGAAAACCTAATAACGTGGGACCTGTTTATCTACTCCGTGATTGCTCGGTCAGCAAACCCGTAAGTTCTCACCGTCCCCTGCCTTGTGGGAGAATAAACCAGCGATGGCAAACACAGCGCCACCCTCTCCACTTGGGAAGGTGAATTACAGGTGCGCTTTGAGTCACCTCGTCCGTTGAGTTTTGAGTCACCTCGTCCGTTGAGTTCCAGCCGAGGGGACTTTGAGGACAGACACGCAGGGACGAGCAGGGGGAGTCCCCTCCCTCGGCTGCACCCGCGAGTGCACAGGTGTGGGGTGGACACCGTCTCCCCTCCTCGGGGGGAGGAGCATGGGGCAGGGTGTGCCCAGTGAAGAGACCCGGGCGCTCTGACCCCTGAGCTGTGGCTCGAACTCTCAGGCTTCTCTGCTTCCTGTAGCGTTTGGGCGTTTGCGCTCCTGTCCCTGCCGTGGCCGTCACTCTCCTTTCCTCTTCGTTCACATTTACCCTCATTCCTCAACGTTCAACCCGTGTTTTCCTCTTTAAAAAAAGTTTAACTTTGGGAATTCCGTCGCGGTCCAGGGCTTCCACCACTGGGGGCCCGGGTTCGATCCCTGGTCGGGAACTAACATCCTGCAAGTCACGCTGTGTGGTCAAAAAAAAAAAAGTTTCACTTTGATTCGAGGCTATATTCCTCAATGCTAGTAAACTTCCTCCTACCCCCATTAAGTTGTTCTTAGCTTCCAGAGTCCTTGGTTGGTTTTTCTTTATGTTTGTAGCACTTGATTGAAAAGAGTTTCCATGTACCTACTATAATGGCCAGTTTCATTATGGGAATCTCTTGAATTAGAAAATTTTGGGAATGATATAGCACTTCGGATAGAGATGATAATGACAAAACAGTGTCTTATAATAAATGTAATTTCTGGGTTTAAAAAAAACTATTCAGCAGGAGGCTATAAGCCAAACTAGTTTTTCCCCCCAGCATTTACTTTTCTCATACATTTAGAAGGAAAACATATGTCAGGAAAATAATTACGTGCATTAAAAGACCGTATTGACTGTCTTTTGTGTGCTGGCAGGATTTTTTCCCTCATTTGTGTACATTCTTCGTTAGTTTTTATCTTGTGTGATTAGTTTTTGGTATAGGCATGCCAGTAGCCTAGAGCCTCCTAATTCATCAAACAGAGGATATTTCTAAAAAAAAATAGCAAAGGCTTTGTCTGAGCTTCCCATTGCTGTTCCACAAACTAGCTAGTCCCGCATCACCACCTATGTGCAGCAGGGCTGCTCCAGGGAGGGGTGACTCACATCCTGCACGGGGCCTGCTTGGCTGCACTGCTCACTCACTGCTTGTCAGAGGGGAGTTCATTTAGCATTTTATGCTTCAGGTCCATTGGTTAAAATGAAGAAATTAAAACATCATGGAAAAATTTCGAGGCCTTTGGATAGAGCACTTCTAACACAGGGCTTGATGTTTCTTTTATGTAAGTAGATCCTAATACCTTAAAAAATATAACCTATTTTTCATAAGGATGATTATTTTGCATTTGAAGTTGCCAGTTTGGGGAATGCATCCTGAAGTTGTGATTGCCTTTTTAACTGACAGCATTGGGCGTAGAAGTGCGTAGGGTTTCTGTCTTTGGTTCAGCTGTGTCTGCTGTAAGTGGGGCCAGTGCCGTAGAAAAGTCTGAGTTTCGTCTCTGACGGAGAGGACATGGGAATTGATGCTTTCTTTCACGGCTCTCAGAGATGTTTGAGTTTTCACAGTAGAATATGTAGAATACTCACACGCAACCTATGGCCAACTTTTCTGAATTGGTTATTTGTATTCTAGAATATGCTTTCCTATAGAATTGATACTTAGTGACTAGGCTTTCAGGCCACCTCCTAGAAATCAAACTACCCTGTGATATCGCTGAACTATCGTTTTAAGAATATTAGAAGAATAAGCAGGGACCATTAAAATAGATTTGAAGTTCTGATGGGCCAGTGGGATCGCAGCCACATTGGCTCCTCGCCGAAGCCCATGTAGCAGGAAGCAGCACGCTTAGCGGTGGCCTGGGAGCTCCGTGCTCTGTTCCTTGTCGTCAGCTTAGGGAGTAGCGATTCCTGGTGCACCCTGGCAGGTCACTCAGGAATGGGTCCGGCTCGTATAGCAGGTTGCAGTCACCAGAGCCGGCAGCGCGGAGAGGATGAGGTTCGGGGCGTGTGCGTGCCAGCCTGAAGTTGAGTGCCTTAACGTTGAGTGCTACATGTTCAAGAGTCCCTGCAGCAGACCCTAAAATATTATTGACATAAAGTTTGTAAAAGCTAGTGCATCTTTTGGGTCAGTGACAAGGAGCATTTGCTGTGACACAGTGTCTCTAATATAGTTCCTGTGTAACTGTTCTCAGCGTTCACCATTCTCAACTTTTAACATCCACGTGCCATCCTGTGGTCGACCCACTTGTCCACGGTGTTTAAATTTGGTTATTGTGAAAGCTCGTTTGCACCTGTTGAAAATGCTGGCATAATTTCTACATTAGTAAACCCCAGAAATCTGAGCCCTTCTTTCGCTGATGCTTCTTAGTTCAGCTAGAACAGTGGACGGTTTCAAATGGCTCAGTCTTTCTCGGCAACAACGAAGTTTCTGATTCGGGGGAGTGCTTGCAGTCAGTCCCTACACCCCGCCCTCCACTTTTGAATTAAGAAAAGAAGGGCTTAGATTATTTTTGAGGCAACTGCTAACAAAAATCGTGTTTTCTTAAGAGCTGTGCTTGTCTTTGTGTAATGTTGGTGTATGTTGGCCCAGGCTGGGAACAGTTCTACTGGAATGAATGGGCGATGCCTCGGAGTAGAAGAGCTTCCCTGTGTGGATCTGCGGCCTTTGCAACAGACCGTTTCTGCGCCTGGAGCTGATTGTAAGGCCGTCTCCGCCTGTGCACACAGAGGCCATTGAGAAGAACACGTGGGCAAAGGGTGTGCGGGGCTGGGGGTTGCCTGGTGCTCCAGGATCCAGGATGACTGCCGGCCTGTGCTTTCCTTGTCACCACTGCCAGCCAGGGCTTTGACCTCCTGAAGCCCAACTTGCCAGATGATTCCCATTCTAATTAAATGATACAGCCTATGGAATCGGCTCTTTTTTTTTTTTTTTCCCGTTGTGGGTGCATGGGCTTCTCATTGCGGTGGCTTCTGTTGTTGCGGAGCATGGGCTCTAGGCGCGCCAGCTCAGTAGTTGTGGCACACAGGCTCAGTAGTTGTGGCACACAGGCTCAGTAGCTGTGGCGCATGGGCTTTGTTGCTCCGCGGCATGTGGGATCTTCCCAGACCAGGGATCCAACCCGTGTCCCCTGCACTGGCAGGCGTATTCTTAAGCACTGCGCCACCAGGGAAGTCCTTTGCCAGCATTTTTAAATGACAAGTCTGTCCATAAAATCTCATTGCCACTTTAACTGAACTGTCGGGACATGGGATGGAACAAACAGGGATGGGCTGGCTTCGCCTCACGTGCCTCCACCTCTTGCTAGCTTCTCAGGTAGGCCCGTAGCTGTCAGTTCTCTTCTGGCTCTTAGGATGGGGATGCTCTGGGTATTAAGGGCCCAGACCAGTTTAACCCAAAATATCACCCTTTCATCCAATTCCAAACTCTCATCTTCCCCATTTCAGCCCGCCACCTCCTGTTTCTGCAGAGCAGCCAAAGGGAAGGGGCTGTTGGTTTATTCTTCAGCTCTCCTCTCTCCCGTCCCCACTCCACTCACCCTCAACACTCCCCTCCACGTGACAGCTGGGGACAGGGGAAGGAAAAGGGTGACATCTGTTGGCTGTTACTATCACCTTGATTTTGCGGTACGCGGGCCTCTCACTGTCGTGGCCTCTCCCGTTGCGGAGCACAGCCTCCGGACGTGCAGGCTCAGCGGCCATGGCTCACGGGCCCAGCCGCTCCGCGGCATGTGGGATCTTCCCGGACCGGGGCACGAACCCGCGTCCCCTGTATCGGCAGGCGGACTCTCAATCACTGCGCCACCAGGGAAGCCTTATCACCTTGATTTTGCCTTTGCATCTGTCTCTCTTTTCATCAGAGACATTCCCTCCCAGCCTCTGAGAATGTCCCCAAGTGCTGGCGAGGCACACTCCAGGTGACCTTTTGCAGCTCCCCGCCAGAGTCTCCCCTGGAGGTGCACCCTGCTCCGTCCCCCTCTGCTGAGACCCTCACCCCACTCCTGGCCTCTCCTTGGTCCCTCTGCCCACAACAGTAGGATGTGTGTCCCCCCAAACTGAAAGGAGCGGGCTGCAGAGTCTGCTGCCCTCTCTCCTTCCCCCACCTCAGCCTGCTGAGCAGGGGGCTGGTGCCAGGAAACCCCACAGAGATGCGCCTTCGGCCTGGCATCAGAACGCATGGGCTCTTCCCCCTTCTGCCCTTGGCTTCAGGCCTGAGCCAAGTTCATGATAACGGGAAGGTCCTGTTACTGTCACCGTTGGGGATTTGGACTTCGCTGCCGTAATCCCTTGTTTTGATGTATGGGTATAAACCTCAGAATTATAGGGAAGATCAGTCTGAATTATGGAAAAATTTAATAATGTGCAATTTATTTACAAATGTAGTGATACACAGCTTTACATGAACAGTTTTGCTAATTTGTGTATCCTGTTACGGTAAAAAAAAATAAGTCTTTAAAGGAATTCGTTCTTACAGTTTAACTCAGAAATTGAAGTTACATTGAAGAAATTCTTAATCATTTGAACCTTGTTTTGGAAAGTGCACTAATTTTGTGGTAGGTTTCTTATAGGACACACATGCATACACACACATATGCAGTGTAGATTTGTAATGTAGGAGTTTTCATTGTAGTAATGAAAATGAATCTTGATTTTGTTTGAAGACTTGACAGTCCATGCTGAGAGAGCATACGAAAGTTCATGAGTTGGACTCTGTAAACTTAGACGTCTTAGTAAAAAAGATGGACTACTTGCCGCCTTTTTGTCTTGCTTGCTTTTAACTTTTGAGTGTGGGAAATTTAAATGCATCTTCTACTTTGTAGTGTATTAGGAAATCATAGGGTTAGAAGTCAGTAATAAGTACACCAAGTTAAGATGATAAAGGAGATTTTGAAGGAATCATGCATTTATGTTATAGCCTCCCCGCCGCCCCTTTAATTAGAAAGAAATAGAATGTCCTTCCTTAGGCTTTAGGTAACTGAAATCCTGTGTCATACCCTTTTGTTAAGACAGCTGCTGTTGAAGTGTGTTGAATGTATTTTAGTAGCATTGACGGCCACTTCTAAGTGACATTGAGTAGATCAGGAAAGTAAAATACATTGATTTGAACCATTCATTACTTTGATAGTTAATTTTATGTTAATGGTAGATTGACTATAGGGGAGATATTGGAGCCAGGGCCCCAGGCAGTGTCCTTGCACCCCGTGCTGTGCTGTAGGGGGCCGACAGAGGAGCCCCAGGTCCTGCCTGAACAGAGGGAGCTTGTGCTGTGCCTCCGCCCCTTGAGGGTGAGCCCCTCATTAGCGCTACCCAGGATGGGTGGCTGCCCGGACCACTGGGCACCTCTCCTCCAGTCTTCTTCGTGGTCAGGAACTGCCGTTTTAGGCTCTGATTTGGAACAGATGAGCGTCTTCAGAGCTGACACTGGCTGGACACTATTGGTGCTCAATACTGTGCTGACTTTTCCTTTAATGCTCTGCGTACGTCTGCACGTGAGAAATTCTTATCCTCATTTGATAGAAGGTAACCCTGGTGCTCTAAGGAGTTTATTAACCTGCAGATGGTACTTCGGGGGTTTGAGTCCAAGCCTGAGTGTTCATCACCTCTGAAGGTGATGATTTCTCCCGCTACTCTGAGCCCCCTGAAAAATCTGCCAAGTGCCTGGCACAGGTGCTGGGCTCAACACAGGTGAGCAAGACACAGTCCCCAGGTGGGGACTAGACAGGGCGGCCTGGACCTGCTAATAACCTCGAGGTCCACAGAGGGGCAGGCTGGCTGTAGGTAGTTGACCTGTGTGTTGTTTCTCAGAGGCAGACACGTGGCTTCTCCATTGAAGAAAGCAGTGGGAATGTGTAAGGGAGCCTTGATGGTAAAGCAGATTGGAAGTGGAGAGGATGACAGTTATTTGTGATTTATTGCTATCTGGGCTCTAGAGCCATCCTAAATGCAGGGTGAAAGATGGTGTTGTTCTGAAGCTCATGACGGTCAGACATTGGTTAGACTTTCCTGTTTCCTGCGCCCATCACTTCCAGCTGAAAAGGGAGGGGGTCAGGTGGGCACCCTCCTCATTACTTCGGCTTGAAAAACAGCTGAACTTTCTGGGCTTTAGACGAGGGAGATTACTGAGGAAAATGTGTCCTGTGGTTCAGGCTTCATTTGGCCCTTTGTGTGTTTAATTTGCATGTGTCGAGGTCAGGCAGCTGGACAGACCTCTCGGCACAGATACTTTGTCACCAAGGCCGGAGGGTGAGGTTAGTGCGACCGTAAAGGGCAGGCGTGTTTGCTCACAGGACGCATTTTGTGAGCAGAGTTCTCGGTAACGTCATTCTGAGCTGACTCCTGGCCTGTCCGTTTAACAGAATCGTTTTAAAATGAGCAGAGCGGTTCTGGACCTGGTGACAACCTGCCTGGGGGCTTGTTGGGGGACGTGCACGGACGGGCTTGGCTTTGTGACACCCAGAGCAGCTCCATCTTACGGCGAGAACGCGGAGACCGGGTATAAATCGGTAAATACGCCACTTTGCCCGGGATGGGGAGCTGAAGGCAGTCTGGAATAAGAACAAATGTTTTGCCGATTTCTTACCTAGTTTATTTAAAAAAAACTATTTTTTTCCCTTTCCAATTTTAGGAATTACCCTGTTAAGACACAGTGTGCTTCAGAAGGCACAGAGAAGTGATAAATATGAATTTGTTGGTGAAACTAAGCTGCTTGATTTTTATCATCTTGGGGGCATGTTTTATTTTCGACACAAAGGAGAAAGAAGGGAGATTTTTGCCAACGGAAACCGTAGCCTCCTCTAGCCCAGCTCTGTGTGCTGCTTAAACTAGCGAGCGGTGCTTCTCCCGCAGTTCATCTCTGCACAAAGGGGATGATGTAATCTTTTTCACTGCCGGCCACGTGGCCAGCATGCCGTCACTGTCTTCACGCGGATACCTCTGCGCTGCCCAGACGACTGTGCATTTGAAATGAAATTGCGTTCCTCTCTCAGTGTCTTGCTCCTCTCGCCAAGGCTGGCCTTCACCCGCGTATACATGCGTGTGCCTTCGCGCACCTGGATGGCGTGGGTGACTTTATTGCAGAAAAATGACCAGAGTAGCATGTTGTAGAGAGCGGAGCCGGCTGTGTGCATGCATTTAAGATTGGGGGAGGGGACTGTTGCCATTAGCAACCACTTGCCTGTTTATTAGGAGGGTGAAATGCACAAAGCTCGGGCTTCCCCTTCCTTCCACTGCTTTCTCCTGAGCTCTGACAGCAGCTCACCTGAGCCTGTACACCCCAGAGGCCGTGCTGCAAGCAGCCTCATGTACATGGAAGCACATCCTTTCCAACTGAACGCATCCTACCACGTGTGCTGCCTTTCGGTTGCCCTTCCTCCGCGGGCGTCACTCCATCCTGTTGATTTAGGGCAGTGACCGCTGCTGTGGACTGCGCCCTTGTTTGTTCAGCTCTGGGTTAAGCAGTTTCCCTGCATGTGCTCATTAGGTTCTGCTAACAACTTCGGAAACACAATTACAGAGGAAACTGCAGCCGGTGGCAGGGGTGGGGAGCTTTGCTGCACAGAAGACAGACAGGCTGGGGGGCACCTTGCATTTCACCTCTGCTTATTTTTTCCCTGAAGGAAAGATTAGGTTCAGAACTTTCCTCCTCACGCCGCCCTGGTGGTTCTCTTGCCAGTTGTGAAGAGTCCGTGGGAGGGTGAGCCCCTGCCCACTGGGGCGTAGTGACCCCAGGACAACTTTGCTTCTTTGGGCCTGGCATTCTGCGTGATGTGATTTTGGTGGTTAGGTGCAGCTGCCTGAAATACTTCAGCAACTATAAGATGTCCTTGATTTGGGGGCCCTCACGCCTCTGGGGACCTTATTGTTAAAGCTGTCTCAGTACTAATTTTGATCAGCATTTATGGGCTGCACATAAGGTAACAACAGAGCACCTTAATCCCAGATTCCGCAAGTGCCTTATTTGGAGAATTTGGAGCCTGAGTAGATGGGAGCTGGAGAGGAGCGCGTGCCTGCCCGCCTGCCACGCACACCGTTTCCCCGTCTGCGTGGCCACTGGCCACCGTGTGGCCTTGCTGCGCCACAGGCTGGGATGGCCTGGCTCTCTTCCCCTGGTGGTGCAGCTCAGGACTGGGGAGTGGGGAGCTGGGGTATCCTGTCTTTTTATTTATCGAGCTGATGTTTGCAGAGCACCACTGCCGGGCAGTTTTTGGTGCTTTACGTGCCTCCCCTCACCGAGTCCCCGCAGTGTCCCTGGGAGGTGGGGACTGTCCCTGCGGTGGATGGCTGGGGCCTGGAATCCATCTGCAGAGGGAAGCAGAGGGGTCCGGGGGGTGCCTAATTAATGGACGAAGCAGGTGCCGACAGAAGCCCTGGGATCAGGGAGAGATGATTCGAGAAAAGACTGTGCCTGTTTCTTCTCTAAAATCAGGAGGGAGAGAAGGTAGCAGTAGGGGCATTTGGATGCAGAAGGGAAGAAACGTGAGCTGGTATCTTAAAACCTTGCTCTTCTTGGCGAAATAAGAGGTGACTGCCTGGTGAAAGGGTGCGCCGAGGTCGAGGATTAGAGGAGACCAGGGGTAGGGGTTGGGGGACAGCAGTCATGGCAGCTCAGGTGCCCCAGCGGCTGGCAGCTCATCACCGCTGTATGGTCACCTGGTAAACAGTTTCATTTATGGGGGTGACCAGCCTGTGAGACGACAGTAAAGTCTAATAAGCACGAGATTCTGAAGGAGCCAACCTTCAAGAGCTGTTCTTCCCAAGCTGTTGTGATTTTAGCCTTAACCAGATCCTGCAAAATAAGACATTGAAATAAAAATACCAGTTTGGCTTTGTTTGTACTTACTTACAAAGGAAAGGGTCACGTTCTCACTGTATACTCAGTCGTGTAGTTTCGTGTCTTGTTCGGGATTTCGTCTCATTAAACATTAAGCATCTTCTGTGCAAGGCTCAGTGGGCCGTCCCTCCGATTTCTTGTCTGTCGACAGATCCGATCGCTTTTCCTTCACGATCGCTCTTCCTCCGGCCCTTCCTCACTGTCCATCCCACCGGCCTGACCCAGAGCCTGGCCTCTGTCCACGCCACCCGCCCTCAGGCCCCCCCCCTTGACTTAAGCATATGTGCTGCTCTGCACCCGCTGAGGGCCAGGCCTGTCATTGTCCTGCACAGGATGCCAGAGTGGCAGGCGAGCTCCGAGAGGCTGACCTCGCTTCCTCAGGCAGCCTCACCTGCGTCACTGAGGGACGCACGTCTGTTCTTGATGCGGGGCCTGGTCCAAGGGGCACCTGTGCTCTCTGTTGCCACCTCCGGAAGAAGGGACAAAAGATGACAGAAGAGCCCAGGAAACGATTTTTTAAAAATATTTATTTATGGGCTTCCCTGGTGGTGCAGTGGTTGAGAGTCCGCCTGCCGATGCAGGGGACGCGGATTCGTGCCCTGGTCCGGGAAGATCCCACATGCCGCGGAGCGGCTGGGCCCGTGAGCCATGGCCGCTGAGCCTGCGTGTCCGGAGCCTGTGCTCCACAACGGGAGAGGCCACAACAGTGAGAGGCCCGCGTACCGCAAAAAAAAAAAAAAAAAAAAAAAAAATATTTATTTATTTGGCTGCTCTGGGTCTTATAGTTGCGGCATGCGGGATCTTTAGTTGCGGCATATGGGATCTTGTTTCCTGACCAGGGATCAAACCCGGGCCCCCTGCAGTGGGAGCGCGGAGTCTTAAGCCACTGGACCGCCAGGGAAGTACCCCCCAGGAAATGATTAAGCCATTGCTTGAACGTTCCTTAAAACCGACCTTTCCAGATCTGAAGTACGCCCCTTAGACTGGGCTGCCTGTGTGTGAACCCAGCATTTTATTAAAATTTAATAAAACCCAGGTTTTATTTTGTTTGTGAACCAGAAGGCGCGGTTCTTGCCGTCCTGCCAGGAGAGCGGAGGGACGAGGTCCTGCCTCTGGGCAGGTGTGCAGCCTTCCCCACTTCTGCCAAGCTTGTGGGGAGGGGAGGAGGCCCAGCGGAGGGCGGCTGGCCCCCAGGCAGACTCCAGGCAGGACTGGCCTGCATACCCGGGGCTCCTGGACTCAGGGTCCAGCTGTGCACACGGCCACCATTTCACCCACTGGAAGAGCCTGGCCTGAAGTTACAGGTAGCCATGTAACTTCAGGGAAGTTTGCTCAAGGAAGCACCCTCTGTATCAGCATGATTTTTAGTCCCTGATGCAGATTATCCCAGTCAGATCACTGTCTAGCGGTAGTTAAGAGGAACTTGGCTGAAGAAAAGGAAATGCTGATTCCAGGGCGGACGGGAGCTCTTTGTTCACCACAGGGTGTGTGTGCATCAGGATCTCCTGAGTGTGGGAAGAAAATAGCAAAAGCTTTTGAAAGATATTTATGTATAGCTTATTATTTTCAAATTTATATTTGGGGGTATACAATAGACTGGTACAATAGTACACTTAAACATAATTGGGGACATGTAGTAAAATTCTTTGGTGATGGAATTCTTCAGCAAAAGCATTTGAAGAACATTGCTTTAGGGCAGTGGATCTCACAGTGCGCCTCCAGGATCCCGTGGGCTCCTCAGGGACTTTTCAGGGGATCTGTGAGTTAAAGCTGTTTCCACAATAGGCCAATAGAGTCTGAGCGTTTCCTCACTCTCACTCTTTCCAGAGTGTATAGTGATGTTTCCCAGGGGCTGCCTGGCACCTAACATTACAGCAGATTAAAGGCAGAAGCAGATGTGAGAATCTCGATGTTCTACCAAGCATACATTAAAGCCAGTCTCAAAAGTGTAAAACACTGCCAGCCTTCTTCCTGGTAGATTTTGGAAATACAGAGTTTTAAATAGAAAGTCTTACTTACTTTAACATGTAATAGATTTATTATCATTATTTTCCTTTTTAAAAAAATATATATATATAATATTTTTTTCTTTTTTTTTGGCTGTGCTGTGTGGCATGTGGGATCTTATCCCGATGACTAGGGATTGAACCCCATGCCCCCCTGCAGTGGGAGCGCAGAGTCTTAACCAGTGGACCGCCAGGGAAGTCCCTTTCATTACTTTTCAAGAAATTAATCTTTAAAATTTTTTCTCAGGGCTTCCCTGGTGGCGCAGTGGTTGAGAGTCCGCCTGCCGATGCAGGGAACGCGGGTTCGTGCCCCGGTCCGGGAGGATCCCACATGCCGCAGAGCGGCTGGGCCCGTGAACCATGGCCGCTGAGCCTGTGCGTCCGGAGTCTGTGCTCCGCAACGGGAGAGGCCACAGCAGCGAGAGGCCCGCGTACCGCAAAAAAAAAAAAAATTTTTTTTCCTCAGTTTTAGGTTTTAACATAGATATTCGATGTCTAGATATTATGTGGCTGGACTGTGACAGGCAGAACCCGCAGAAACCAAAGCTCTCTGAGATCCTCAGTGGTTTTTAAGCGTGCAGAAGGGTCTTGCCACCAAGCCTTTGAGATCTGCTTGCTGTGTTAGAGGTCTGGTAGGCTGGTCTGGGCCGTGCAGTCCAGCAAAATGCCCACAGGAGGAGCCTGGGGAGGAGGGCCTGGCAGGCGGGAGGGCAGGAAGGCGAGGACCGCTTTGTGCCTTTGCCTGGCCCCGTTGCCCCTGGGAGCGGCAGCAAGGTCTGTGCTTTTGGCCTCCACTCCTCCTCCCCAGTTCTGCTCCAGCCTCTACGCCAGTAGCACAGATGGGTTACTGTGTGTGTTAAATAGGCTTCTGTTGGAATCGCTGAGACCCTAAGACCAACCTATGGCATTATTGCTGTGGGAAAATCCATTCCTGAAATCCAGTAATGGCGGACTTGCTAACTGAGTTTTGGAACACAGGCTGTTTGGCGGTTAGTGACCGAGTTTCTGTGCAGGTCTCCGCAGCAGTTCCTTTTTGGCAATTACTCTTAAGGAATCTTTTTTTTTTTTCTTTGCGGTATGCGGGCCTCTCACTGTTGTGGCCTCTCCCGTTGCGGAGCACAGGCTCTGGACGGACCCGTAGGCTCAGCGACCATGGCTCACGGGCCCAGCCGCTCCACGACATGTGGGATCTTCCTGGACCGGAGCACAAACCCGCATCCCCTTCATCGGCAGGCGGACTGTCAACCACTGTGCCACCAGGGAAGCCCTCTTAAGGAATCTTAAATAGGAGGAACTATTAGGGGAATTCAGTTGAGATAGAGATAGAAAGGGAAACACCTGGGGTATCCTGTTCTTTCGGTCTCAAACTTTCTGGACAAAATGTAAAAATCTAGTTTACTGTTCTGTTAGCTCAGAAAGGTTAGAACCTAAAAATAATTTCAAACTAATCTCTTGTCCAGTAACATGCTTGTTTTTGTTTCCTTGTTCAACTCATTTTGGTAAAAGGTACCAAATGGTTGCATCCTTAAAAAAATACTCGGGCTCATCTGACAGACAGTACACGCTTTAGAGAAGATGTGGAGTCCAGCCATTTGGGAAAACATTTGGCATCACCTCATAAACGCTGACCCAGCAGTTTCTCCCCTAGCCAATCCCTCTGCCCGGAGATGCTCTGAAAGTGTGTTCTGGGATACGTGGACACGGCAGTTCAGGCAGCATCATTTATAATAGCAAAAATGGGAGACAAAGCAAATGACCATGAACAAGAGTGCAGGAATAAGTTCATGGTGTAGTCACTGAATGGAGCATTAAACCAAGCTCAGGGTGCAGATTAACGCAGATGAGCCATCCAAACTGGATCAAGTGACAAGAGAACGCGTGTAGTAGGATTACTTTCGTATTAAGTCCAAAGACAAGTAAAAGAAGCAATATATCATGTAGCAGTAGATTCATAAATGGCAAAACTCTAAAGAAAAGCAAGGGAATGTTTATCCTAAATGCCAGCACAGTGGTATGTCCGGAGCCAGGAGGTGGTACCATCAGGCCAGTGCGTGGGGAAGACTTCTAAGGAATTAGGGTTCTGGTTCCTAAACGGGATGGTGGTTTCAAATATATACACGTAACACACATACACACCTTCATGCAGACCAGCCTGACATTCTCTTCTAAGTCTGGGGCCTGTTTTTGCCTGGGCTTTTCATTTTAGTAGCTGAAAGAATTAGAAAAATTGATTAAAAACCCTTTTTGTTTTACAGTGCAGTGAATAATCGAATATTTAAAGCCATCAGGGCTCTTGGAAGTTATCTCCTATAATAGCACCCACTGCTCTTCCTGTTTTGAGGTTTCGAGGTGGTACCTTTGGAGAGTTGACTGATGTCATGCTGTGAGCTTCCATAGAACCATCTGGGCTTGCTTTTGCAAAGAATGAAAGGAAACTTAGTGTGGGTTTTTATCACTTTAAAAACTTATTTTCGAATGGGTTTGCCTTCACCACAGTGGGCTGAGGGGGTGGCAGCCTCGGACAGTGGACACATGAAGGCCAGCAGCTTTTGGGTGCACAGTTAGCTGTTCATTGCAGTGCTTATCATGTGTCTGGGCAGAGTGGGAAGATCCTGTTTTTTCTTGATCATCTATTAGAACGAGAGATGATTGTGTATTAAAAAGAGAGACCGAAGGTGGAAGATGAGGTTGGAGCGTGGTCTGTGCTTTCTGGCCTCGGGTCTGAGCCACGTAGCTTCACAGGGGTAGAGAGCGACTGGATTCTCACTCCAGTGGACAGGCTTCTGACAGTAGAGGGATGTGAACTGGAAAGACGTTGGAAAGGGAGCGCTTTTTCAGTTATTAAGGTGTTTATTGTCACCATTTTAGTTAGAGGAGGTGATAGCTCCCCCCAAAATTTGTTCATTTCGTGTGACTTTTGGGCTCATCTGTTTTTATTTCTTATTATATTCTGATTCGCCCCTTTCTACAGTAGGACAGGTTGAGCAGGACCCTGAGAAGGCCCAGGGGCAAGCGGGGTGCCCCTGGGTTGGGGGAGTGTGACCAAGGGGTCAGGATAAGCTGCAGTCTCTTAGGCAGAAGAATATTCTGACTTTTGAACTGCCTTATAGTTCCTTAAATTACTTATAGTCAGTCCCAGGAGAAGGAAATTGCCAAAGTTAATTGTTGATTTTAAAAAATAAGTTTTTTTTTGGTGTGTGTGTGTGGCTTTTGACAATAACTGCATGTGACACATCTCCTTATAGAATGCAGTAATTTCAGGTAAATGGGCAAGATTTCCCCAAACCCATTTACTTAAAAGCACTTAGCAAATGTGTATGTCTGAGAATAAGCCGCTTTCTCAGAGGTCAGTGGTAATAGTAGTTAGCGTTCTAGGTGCTGTTAGTCCTGTGAGTGGTATCGTTGGGATCCTCATCTGACCCATTTCACAGATAAGGAGTCACGGGTGCAGAAAGACTCAGTGGCCTCCGTGCTCTCCCTGCTGGGAAGTGCAGACTGGGCAGCCAGGTTCCAGCCCCGACTCCTCACTAAACACATTAGTCCCTCGGCAGAAAGTTCCGTGTTGAGTCGTGGCACCGTGGCTTTCAGGTGATATCCATCAGTGTAACGCGGGGGAGAGGGGTGGTGAAGGGTAGCTTTTATACACTCCTCCTGAACTGTCCTCCGCACCTCTCGGGTCTGCGCCATCTCTACCTTGGAAGGAAGTTGTCTGTAACCCTGTGCTGGCCCTGAGCACCTGGGCAGCAGGTGCGCTGAGGTCTCGGTGCAGTCCTGAGCAGGTCCTGCAGGTGCGGGTTGGGGAGTGAGTGAGTACGCACCCCTTCATTTAACTGTCCTTGCTGCATTGCTCTGTGCCTTTCTATACGTCCATTTGCATTTCTTTACTAATTGTGAAAAAATGTTCTCTGGGCCTCCCAGTAGAGAGATCGGTATCTCTCTCTCTCTCTCTCTCTCTCTCTCTCTCTCTCTCTCTCTCTCTCTCTCTCTCTCTCTCTCTCTCTCTCTCTCTCTCTCTCTCTCTCTCTCGTTTCCTCGCTGTCAGGGACTTAGCAGTTAGAGGCTTGGAGAAAGGAAAACAGATTGCCCAGCCTGCATGGCCTACAGCTTTGAGTCTCAGCCCACTTAGATGGGGTACTGCCGGGCACGTCTAAGGAAGTCATCTTTCCGGAGAGCTTGCCTCCCCCCACCCCTCCCTCAGTTATTTATTGCGGACCCTACAGCAAGCAGGAAGAGTCCCCATGGCTCACGGTTGCGCGGCCCGGCCCCAGTGCGGGCCCAGGACACGTGTCTTCTCGCCCCTTACATGGCAGCAGTTTCCCAGGTGGGATGATGAGTTTTACGGTCACGCAGTTGGAACTTCTTCCCGTTTTGTGAGGGTCTCAGCCCCGCCGGAGCACTTCTGAGCCGGGGCTGGCACCCACTTACTGAGCCCAGAGTGAATCAAAGGGGAGATGCTGCTACATGTGGGCTGGTACCTCCTCAAGTTCACGGGGTCTCCAGCAGTGATTCCCTCTGAGCAGGCTTCCCTGCGCTCCCTCCCAGAGGGTTTAGCCCCTCCCTGGCACTTCGGTCCTCTGTACCTTGGGAATTGCATCTTTTTCTCATTATCAATGAATATGCATAAGAATCCCAAGTGAGAGAGTCGATCCACATTAAATCCATTTTTATGTCAAAATTTGTTTTCCCATCAGTATATCTGAAATTATTTGGCTTAATAAACATATTTTAACAAGAATTTAAAAAACATACTTTTGTAGCTATGCAGAAGGGAATTTGATGTGAAGAGGTAGCAGGAGAGGTGGTTAGAGAATTGAAATGAATCTCTTTTTCTTTTTTTACATTACCAGATGCATTAGTTTTCTCAGCTTCCTTTGTAGTTTCTTAAATTTCTTATTAGGAATTCAGTAGGAAGGCTAATAATAGGGACCTATTTATTAGAATTTCTTTTCCCTGCTTGGAAATGAGGGTAACTCAGGACAGCAGTACCTGAGTTAACATGAATGAAAAAGTTGCTTTAACCTTAAAAGCCAGTGAGTCCTAAAGGCTTTGGCTGCCCTCCTGGTGTAATCTCGATACAGGTGCCATTATCTGTGACCAGAGTCGGGCTGGCCTTTCTCCCGAGGGGCTGTAGCACACCTGTTGAACCATCAAATCTTGTTATGCTAAATAGAAGGATCGGGAAGAAAACTTCCAACTTAACCATAGGTTGCATTTGGAATTCAGCCTTAAACAAGTTACAAACACCACTTTTTTTTTTTTTTTTTTTTTTTTCCGGTACGCGGGCCTCCCCCGTTGCAGAGCACAGGCTCCGGACGCGCAGGCTCAGTGGCCATGGCTCACGGGCCCAGCCGCTCTGCGGCATGTGGGATCTTCCCGGACCGGGGCACGAACCCGTGTCCCCTGCCATCGGCAGGCGGACTCTCAACCACTGCGCCACCAGGGAAGCCCTCCCCTCCCTCTTGAGCCTCCCTCCCTATCCCACATTTCTAGGTCATCGCAAAGCACCGAGCTGATCTCCCTGTGCTATGCGGCTGCTTCCTACTATCTATCTATTTTACATTCAGTAGTGTATACATGTATCATTTTGTTTCCTTTCTTTTTTTTAGATTCCATATATATGTGTTAGCATATGGTATTTGTTTTTCTCTTTCTTACTTACTTCACTGTATGACAGACTCTAGGTCCATCTACCTCACTACAAATAACTCAATTTCGTTTCTTTGTATGGCTGAGTAATATTCCACTGTATATATTGGCCACATCTTTATCCATTCATCTGTCGATGGACATCTAGGTTGGTTCCATGTCCTGGCTATTGTAAATAGAGCTGCAATGAACATTGTGGTACATGACTCCTTTTGAATTATGATTTTCTCAGGGTACATGCCCAGTAGTGGGATTGCTGGGTCGTACGGTAGTTCTATTTTTAGTTTTTTAAGAAACTCCATACTGTTCTCCATAGAGGCTGTACCAATTTACATTCCCACCAACAGTGCAAGAGGGTTCCCTTTTCTCCATACCCTCTCCAGCATTTATTGTTTATAGATTTTTTGATAGTGGCCATTCTGACCAATGTGAGGTGATACCTCATTGTAGTTTTGATTTGCATTTCTCTAATAATTAGTGATGTTGAGCATCTTTTCATATGCTTCTCGGCCACCTGTATGTCTTCTTTGGTGAAATGTCTATTTAGGTCTTCCACCCACTTTTTAATTGAATTGTTTGTTTTCTTGATAATGAGCTCCATGAGCTGTTTGTATATTTTGGAGATTAATCCTTTGTCTGTTGTTTCATTCGCAAAAATTTTCTCCCATTCTGAGGGTTGTCTTTTCATCTTGCTTATGGTTTCCTTTGCTGTGCAAAAGCTTTGAAGTTTAATTAGGTCCCGTTTGTTTTTGTTTTTATTTCCATTTCTCTAGGAGGTAGGTCAGAAAGATCTTGCTGTGGTTTATGTCAAAGAGTGTTTTTTCCTATGTTTTTTCCTATGTTTTCCTCTAAGAGTTTTATAGTGTCTGGGCCTGCATTTAGGTCTCTAATCCATTTTGAGTTTATTTTTTTGTATGGTGTTAGGTAGTGTTCTAATTTCATTCTTTTACATGTAGCTGTCCAGTTTTCCCAGCACCACTTATTGAAGAGGCCGTCTTTTCTCCACTGTATGTTCTTGCCTCCTTTGTCATAAATTAGGTGACCGTATGTGCGTGGGTTTATCTCTGGGCTTTCTATTGTGTACCATACTGTCTTGATTACTGTAGCTGTGTACTATAGTTTGAAGTCTGGGAGCCTGATTCCTCCAGCTCCGTTTTTCTTTATCAAGATTGCTTCTATTCCGGGTCTTTTATGTTTCCATACGAATTGTAAAATTTTTTGTTCGAATTCTGTGAAGAATGCCTTTTGTAATTTGATAGGGATTGCATTGAATCTGTAGATTGCTTTGGGTAGTATAGTCATTTTCACAATATTGATTCTTCCAATCCAAGAACATGCTATATTTCTCCATCTGTTTATGTCATCTTTGACTTCTTTCATCAGTGTTTTATAGTTTTCTGAGTACAAGTCTTTCACCTCCTTAGGCAGGTTTATTCCTAGGTATTTTATTCTTTTTGTTGCAGTGGTAAATGGGAGTGTTTCCTTAATTTCTCTTTCAGATTTTTCATTGTTGGTGTATAGGAATGCCAGAGATTTCTGTGCATTAATTTTCTATCCTGCAGCCTTACCAAATTCACTGATGACTTCTAGTAGTTTTCTGGTGGCATCATTAGGATTTTCTATGTATAGTATCATGTCATCTGCAAACAGTGACAGTTTTACTTCTTCTTTTCCAATTTGTATTCCTTTTATTTCTTTTTCTTCTCTGATTGCTATGGCTAGGACTTCCAAAACTATGTTGAAAAAGAGTGGCGAGAGTGGACATCCTTGTCTTGTTCCTGATCTTAGTGGAAATGCTTTCAGTTTTTTATCATTGAGTATGATGTTTGCTATAGGTTTGTCGTATATGGCCTTTATTATGTTGGGGTAGGTTCCCTCTATGTCCATTTTCTGGGGAGTTTTTATCATAAATGGGTGTTGATTTTTGTCAAAAGTTTTTTTTGCATCTATTGAGATGATCATATGGTTTTTATTCCTTAATTAGTTAATATGGTGTATCACATTGATTGATTTGTATATATTAAATAATCCTTGCATCCCTGGGATAAATCCCACTTGATCATGGTGTGTGATCCTTTTAATATGTTGTTGGATTCTGTTTGCTAGTATTTTGTTCAAAATTTTTGCATCTGTGTTCATCAGTGATGCTGGTCTATAATTTTCTTTTTTTGTGATATCTTTTTCTGGTTTTGGTATCAGGGTGATGGTGGCTTTGTAGAATGAATTTGGTAATATGCCTCCCTCTGCAGTTTTTTGCAAGAGTTTGAGAAGGATGGGTGTTAGCTCTTTTTTCTAAGTGTTTGATTGAATTCACCTGTGAGGCCATCTGGTCCTGGAGTTCTGTTTGTTGGAAGATTTTAATTACGGTTTCAATTTCATTACTTGTGATGGGTCTGTTTATATTTTCTAATTCCTCCTGGTTCAGTCTTGGAAAAGACCTTTTCAAGAATTTGTCCACTTCTTTGTGGTTGTCCATTTTATTGGCATATAGTTGTTTGTAGTAGTCTCTTATAACCCTGTGTATTTCTGTTGTGACTTCTCCTTTTTCATTTCTAATTTTATTGATTTGGGTCCTCTCCCTTTTTTTCTTGGTGAGTCTGGCTAAGAGTTTATCAGTTTTTTTGTCTTCTCCAAGAACCAGCTTTTAGTTTTATTGATCTTTGCCGTTGTTTTCTTCGTTTCTATTTCATTTATTTCTGCTCTGATCAGTATTTCTTTCCTTCTACTGACTTTGGGTTTTCTTTGTTCTTTCTCTAGTTGTTGTACATGTAGTGTTAGGTTGTTTATTTGAGGTTTTTCTTGTTTCTTGAGGTGAGATTGAATTGCTGTAAACTTCCCTGTTAGAACTGCTTTTGCTGCATCCCATATGTTTTGGCTCTTTGCGTTTTCGTTGTCATGTATTTCTATGTATTTTTTTTATTTCTTCTTTGATTTCTTCAGTGATCTCTTGGTTATATAGTAATGCACTGTTTAGCCTCCACGTATTTATGGTTTTTACAGTTTTTTTCCTGTAATTGATTTCCAGTGTCATAACGTTGTGGTCAGAAAAGATGCTTGATATGATTTCAATTTTCTTAAGTGTTCCAAGGCTTGATTTGTGACCCAAGATGTTATCTATCCTGGAGAATGTTCCATGCGCACTTGAGCAGAAAGTTTATTCTGCCACTTTCAGGTGGAGTGTTCTGTAAATATCAGTTAAATCTTATCTGGGCTATTGTGTCATTTAAAGCTTGTGTTTCCTTATTTATTTTCTGTTTGGATGATCTGTCCATTGGTGTAAGTGGGGTATTAAAGCCCCCTACTATTATTGTGTTACTGTCGATTTTCCCTTTCATGGTTCTTAGCATTTGCCTTAAGTAGTGAGGTGCTCCTATGTTGGCTGCATAAACATTTATAATTGTTATATCTTCTTCTTGGATTCATCCCTTGATCGTTATGTAGTATCCCTCCTTATCTCTTATAATAGTCTCTATTTTAAAGTCTATTTTATCTGATATGAGTATTGCTACTCCAAGTTTCTTTTGATTTCCATTTGCATGGAATATCTTTTTCCATCCCTTCACTTTCAGTCTGTACGTGGGTCTCTTATAGACAGCATATATATATGTCTTGTTTTTGTATCCATTCAGCCAGTCTGTGTCTTTTGGTTGGGGCATTTAATCCATTTACATTCAAGGTTATTATTGATATGTATGTTCCTCTTACCATTTTCTTAATTGTTTTGGGTTTTTTAAAATTTTTTATTTATTTATCTATCTATCTATTTATTTATATATTTATGGCTGTGTTGGGTCTTCGTTTCTGTGTGAGGGCTTTCTCCAGTTGTGGCGAGCGGGGGCCACTCTCCATCGCGGTGCGCGGGCCTCTCACTGTCCCGGCCTCTCCCGTTGCGGAGCACAGGCTCCAGGCGCGCAGGCTCAGTAGTTGTGGCTCACGAGCTTAGTTGCTCCGCAGCATGTGGAATCTTCCCAGACCAGGGCTCGAACCTGTGTCCCCTGCATTTGCAGGCAGATTCCCAACCACTGCACCACCAGGGGAGCCCCTTGGGTTTGTCTTTGTGGTCTTTTTCTTGTGTTTCCTACCTTGAGAAGTTTCTTTAGCATTTGTTGTAAAGCTGGTTTGGTGGTGCTGAATTCTCTTAGCTTTTGTTTGTATGAAAACCTTTTGATTTCTCCGTCAAATCTTAGTGAGATCCTTGCCAGGTAGAGTAATCTTGGTTGTACGTTTTTCTCTTTCATCACTTTAAGTATATCCTGCCACTCTCTTCTGGCTTGCAGAGTTTCTGCTGAAAAATCGGCTGATAACCTTATGGGGATTCCTTTGTGTGTTATTTTTTGTTTTTTTTCTTCGCTGCCTTTAGTATTATTTCTTAGAATGTAATTTTTGTTAGTTTGATTAATAGGTGTCTTGGTGTGTTCTCCTAGGGTTTATCCAGCACGGGACTCTCTGTGCCTCCTGGACTTGGGTGACTATTTCCTTTCCCTGTTAGGGAACTTTTCAACTATAATCTCTTCAAATACTTTCTCAGACCTTTCTTTTTCTCTTCTTCTTCTGGGACCCCTATAATTCGAATGTTGGTGCGTTTAGTGTTGTCCCAGAGGTCTCTGAGACTGTCTTCAGTTCTTTTCATTCTATTCTCTTTATTCTGCTCCTTGGCAGTTATTTCCACTATTTTGGCTTCCAGCTCACTTATTCGTTCTTCTGCCTCAGTTATTCTTTTATTGATTCCTTCTAGCGTATTTTTCATTTCAGTTATTGTGTTGTTCACCTCTGTCTGTTGGTTCTTTGGTTCTTCTAGATCGTTGTTGAACCTTTCTTGTATTGTCTCAGTCCGTGCCTCCATTCTGTTTCTGAGATTCTGGATCATCTCTACTATCATTACTCTGCATTCTTTTTCAGGTAGATTACCTATTTCCTCTTCATTTATTTGGTCTTGTAAGTTTTTACCTTGCTCCTTCATCTGTGACATACTTTTTTGCCGTCTCATTTTTTTTTCCCTTTTTTTTTTTTTACGAGTGGGATTGTGTTCCTGTCTTACTGGTTGTTTGGCCTGAGGCTTCCAACACTGGAGTTTGTAGGCTGTTGGGTAGAGCTGGGTCTTGGTGCTGAGATGAGGATCTCCGGGAGACTTCACTCTGATGAATATTCCCTGGGATCTGAGGTTCTCTGTTAGTCCAGTGGTTCGGACTCGGACCTCCCACCGCAGGAGCTTCGGCCTGACCCCAGGTTCGTGAACCAAGATCCCGCAAGCCACCTGGGGCAGCCAAAAAAGAAAAGAAAAAAAAGAAAAAAAAGGAGAAGAGTAACAAAGTAAACAATAAAATTAGACTAGGAAAGTAACAGCTATGTTAGAAAAAAATATATAGATGAAACAACAACCAGAAGGTAGAACAGAACTACAGTAGTAACAAAGAGGAGGAGGAGAAAAAAAAAGAAAGGTGGAAAAGGTCTTGGCTGTGGAGGGTGGCATCTAAGCAGGGGTGAGGCTTGGCTGGTGGGCGGGGCCTATGCTTAGGACCCACAGGGCTGGAAAAGGCAGTGGGGGTGGGCGGGGCTTAGGCTCTACAGAATAGAAGGGGCCCAGGCGTGCCTCCCCCCTGGAAGCCCAGCAGGCTTCCTGGGCTCAGGTGGGCGGGACAAACACCCTCCGCTCCTCTCCTGCTCCTCTAGTCCCCTCCCAGCAGCCTCTCCTGATCTTGCTGGCCTCCCTCCTTCGTCCCCAGGGCCCATGCTCCCTGCAGGGGGCTTTGGAGGGTGTGGGATTGGCCTGGGAGCTCAGCAGGCTCCCCGGACCTGAGTGGGCAGAGCAAACGCCCTCTGCTCCGGTCCTGCTCCTCCAGTCCCGGAGGGCCCATCCCGCCTGCCTCTGTTCATCTCCCCAGCCTCCCTCCTATGCCCCCAGGACCACCCCAGCCTGGAGGGCATAGGATCCGACCTGAGAGCCAGGCGGACTTCCCCGGAGATCGGGCAGGGGAAACGCTGGGCCCGCCCTCCCCTGATCCCAGCCCCCAAGGGTCCCTCCAGGCATGGGAAGGCATCCCTCCCCTGCTCTCAGCCACCCCTCAGGGGCACCGGTCCTGTCCGGCCTCCACTTCTCCTCACTCCTCAGTTCCCCCACATCCTACTGGTTCTCTTGGGGGTTCTTCCCATCTCCTTGGGCGTCAGGGTCCCCCACCCGCGTCTGGCAGGCGCCCTAGTTGTGGGGAGACGCCAACACTGAGTCTTCCCACACTGCCTTCTTGACTCCGCCCCCCTTCTCATGATTAAAGCAATCACAGTATTACTCTTTGAACATGTTATAGTATTATTCACTTCTGTGCTTTGTGGTTTTAATCCCTATAGCAAGGGGTTCCAACCTTTTCAGAAGGGTCTGGAGCATCCTTTTCTATGTCAGGGACTTAGTTTTAGTGCCAGTGATTGATACAGAATTTCAGTGACAAAAGTAATACTTTTAGATGGCTTTGTGTAATTAATCACAATAGCATCTACATCTTTTTTATAAATAACAGTACCTGTATTTGTAAGGCATATTTATTTGTCCATCAGACTTTGCTTGTTACGTACACATGGTTAAGGCCACTATTTGGTCTAATGTGTGTTTTATTTTGTTTTAGATTATAAGCTTCTTACAATCAGGAACACGTCATTCAGGGGGAACATTTCTAGGGCTTAAGAGAACACCATGTGTAAATGTGTCCTTTATGAATGCCAAGTGATGAAAAACACAGTTCTAAGCTTCATCAGAGGGACTGGCTGGTAGAAAGTTCTTCCATACCTTTCTAGTGAGTTTATGTTGAAATTAAATCCAAATGGAAATAACTTTTCAGTCCTTCAGGTTCAGTTTTGAGTTGTATGGGGTTTGCTTGGCTTGCTGTTTCCCTCACGTCTACTCTGTTTACAGAATCTCGTAATGAAAGCGCTTTGGTGTAACTCGGAATTCTTGGGTGAAGACAGTCCTGAGTGCAAAGGGGCGGGGCCGCAAGACCTGTGTTTTCCTACTTAGAAACCACTTCCCTAGAGTCTTGCATCCCTCTTGGTGGTTGAGGACGTGGTGTTGACTGAAAAAGAACACAAAGTGAGAGCAGTGAGTTTGTTTTATTCAGTGACCTCACTGAGGACTGTAGCCCAGGAGACAGCCCCTCAGATGGCTCTGAGGATCTGCTCCGAAGAGGTAAGGGGGGAGCCAGGATACAGCTGAACTTTTTTGCTGGAAAAACACGTGGTCAAGAATAAAAAGATCACTGCTAATTACAAAGAACAGACATCTGAAGTTAATGATTGCACTGTTTTTCTGTGTGTGGGAAGATGCAGAAATCTGGGCTCCCTGAAATTTTTCCTTAGGTATGCATCTTAACTCTCTAGGGGCTGGTATGTGGTCTATGGAACTCAAAGCCACTCAGTGTCCTTCCCATCACAGAAGCTTTTCATAAATAATTTTTGTATGTGTGTGGCTGGGCAGCAAATAACTTTTAATTACGTTGTGAAAATCCCAGAGTCAAACTTTTCCTGCTTAAAAAATCTGAACGAAGAATATGTAAATGTAATTTTATGTACTAGATGAAGGACTCACTCGTCACCGCAGCCTCCTCGAATGAGTGTTTGGAGCAAGTTGACCACTTTGGACTGGTTGCTGACTGTCTGGGATGAGACGGATACTTGGCTCAGAGCTGCAGGTTGTCAGCTGCCACTTAAAATTTCCAACTGCTTGAAGCGCTCTGAGCCTCGGGGGCTACCTAGCTGGGGATGGAGCCCTTACTGTGACCATAGCACTCTGCTAGGCAGTGAGATGTAGGACCGTCCCATCCCTCGAGGGGCTTCCCTTATCATGGGGCACGCTGATGGGTGTTTAGGTAATTCTAACTGTGCAGTGTGATAAGGGTTCGGGGTGCTGTGGGAGTGCAGGATGGGGCATCTGATCCAGCACTGGGGGGCTCCGCAAGGCTACACAGACGGGCTGGGTCTGGCCCGAGCCTTTCTGGAGGAGCTGGGAGGGTGAAGAGTGCGTGCGTGTGCGTGTTCACACGTGTATGTGCATGTTGGGAGGTGCGGGGCGTGTTTCCGGCTGGTAGGGAGCAGTGTGTGTGGAAGTTCAGCCGTGAGCGAGGACGTGTGTTCCCTGCAGGTGATTAGAATTCCTGGAGTGGGTGTGTGGAGAGGGTACTGAGTCGGGGGAACCAGTGAGGCCACAGGGGTAAGTGGACGTCAGGTCTTGAGGGGCTTTGTGCCACATCAGGGAGTTTGGGCTTTATTCGAGGGCATAGAGAAGCCAGTGGTGAATTTTAGGGGAGTGAAACTGTGAGATGGATGTTTAGGAGAGAGTGGCAGAATGGATCAGAGGGAATCATGAATGTCCATTAGGAGACATGCACACGAGGGAGTTGCTGGCCAGTGGACACAGTGCCCCTGGAGTCTGCAGGAATGCGAGGGAGGACGGTGGGGGGCAGGGGCAGCCTGGGTTCCTGGTTCGGTTGGGGTGGGTGGTTTGTGGGACCAGGGGCTGCGCTGGGACCCACACAGTGGGGGGCAGGTCTGGGGGGATGCGGGTGAGTTCGGGGCTAGACGTTTGGTAGAGAAGCCTGTACTATAGGCATGCAGGTGCCCAGTTCATGACCCCTCCTGGCTCCTGCTCGGCAGCCGAGACCAACCATAATCAACTCCCCCCGCCCCGCCCCCTGGCAAGAATCCTACATCTTACAGGACATCTCTTACTTTGATCCCTCTGGCCCTGGTTTTTCCATACTATGTGTTTGCACTGTACAGAACTGACCACTCCTGCTGCTTTGCCAAACACACTGGGTTCAGCAAGGACCCTAGATTGCACTTGATGTTCATATCACCCCCAAATCAGAGCAAATCAGTGTACACTGAGAGAAGTTTTAATACCGTCAATTTATACCACTTCTCTGTAATTGAAAGCCTTTCTGTATGTAATAATCAAAAAGATATTTATATAAAGGGAAAGAGTAGAGTTATAATTATAGCTTTATTATCCAAAGCCTTTTATAGAGTTTGATTGTGATGTGCATTTAAAAAAATATACTTGGGTATTAGAATTTTTTCTTTTCTTATTTGGTAGAGGGTAAGGGTACTACCATTTACAGACTGTTTGATGTAATGATTAAACAGGTTTTCTTTTAGCAGTCAATTTTGGTTGATTGCTGTACAGTTGTATCACTGTTATTCATTTGCTACAAACTAAGTTTTTTTGTGTGTGTGTTTTTTTTTTGGCTGCATTGGGTCTTCGTTGCTGTGCGTGGGCTTTCTCTAGTTGCGGTGAGCAGGGGCTACTCTTTGTTGCGGTGTGCAGGCTTCTCATCACGGTGGCTTCTCTTGTTGCGGGGCATGGGCTGTAGGTGCGTGGGCTTCAGTAGTTGGGGCACGTGGGCTCAGTAGTTGTGGTTCACAGGCTTAGTTGCTCCGCGGCATGTGGGATCTTCCCAGACCAGGGATCGAACCCGTGTCCCCTGCATTGGCAGACAGATTCTTAACCACTGTGCCACCAGGGAAGTCCCGCAAAGTAAGTTTTTAAACAGCTTTCCTGAGAGGCTACTTCTTATGTAAAGCAAACCTTATTTGGAGTCTGTCAGCACACAGAACCATATGAATCAAAGTGTGTGTGTGTGTGTGTGTGTGTGTGTGTGTGTGTGTGTGTGTGTAGTTTAGGGTGAGTGATAGGTCTCAGGGTACAGCCTGGGTGAGCTTTCCCCAGAGGCATCTCCTGACAGGCAGTACAGGCACAAGCACAGACAGATGTCTTCTTTCTCTTGGCATTAGACAAACATGAGGATAAGGTTTCTCTACGCTTGGCCCTGTGCTGGTCCCTGAGGATGCAAAGATGAACGGCACATCTGGGCACATGGTTCTTTTTAGATTTATGAGATTATAGAGTTCCCTTTTATAATATTCCTCCTTTTTTTGACTATTGGAATATTTCCTTTCATTGGTCTATTCCTTATGCTTTTTAATTAACCTCTAACACAGTTACTGTGTAATTAAATCATCAAATGTTAAAAATTCTGCAGATTGTTTCATTACAGTAAAATATATGCAATAGTTAAAAATATTCTTGCTATGGTTTTGCTTTTGTGTTTTTTTTGGTTATTTTGGTTTGTCTTCTATGTTTTGTGCTCAAGACATTAAAAGCCAGAGCTATTTCAAGTTGAAATGCCCTTAAACTGCCTTGAATCAGACAGCTTATGTTGCTTTTTCTTTCTGCAAGGTATGATATTACAGGCTATTGCTTCTAAAATTATGTGAAGGAATAAATCAACCAGTCTGACAGTTATTATAACCATAAAGGAAATAAGTAGAAATTATAATGCTGTACTGTGAAACCCCATCCATATTCCTGTGTGGTGGCCTGTGAACATGTTTATATTCTTGATATAAATACTTAATTCACTTTATATGCATTTTATAATCATTTTATAAGTATGGACTGTAGTTACATATTTATGTAAAAATAATATAAGCATTGCATTATGTTTTGATTTTTTCATGTATTAGTAAAGAAGACACAGTACACCACTTGATTTATAACCTTATATCCCCGCCCCCCGCCCCAAACATTTTCAGAGAGGATCCAGGCTAGAGAAAATGCTTCCTCCCTACGCAACACTGGTCTCAATGCTTGCCCAACTAAAAGCCTTGATAGCGCAGACATTGTGCCGCGTGCGCGCGCTGCCGCTCCCAGCGATCCGTGACTAATCCCGCAGGCACTGCAGAGAAAGGTCCGGGAGTCGGAACTGCGGACGGCCTGCCTGGAAAGGGTGACGTCACCTCCATCTGCGCGTGCGCGCTGCCGCTGATGGAGAGGCTTAGCCCCCTGCTCTTTGTGCTGTGGGGTGCATGCGCGCGCGTTTCCCCTAAATAAACTAATGAGCAAAACTCGGTAATTACCACCAAGACTCCGTACTAATAGTGACCCTCCAGCTTACTACTTAATGTTGCTTTCCTTTGTTCTTTCAGAACGCTGCTTTCTTTATTACCACATTGTTTATTACTGCTACCACCTGTGTCTTTAGAAGGATGGGAATTTGTTCAGTCTCTCTCACTTTGTCTTCCCATTTAGTAAATACTAACGTAAGATAGCTGACCGGCAAATGAGACCTCTGAAAACGGATGAGCTGCACAGTTTGCCTTGTGGATTGTCCACAAGGACAAATCCCAGTGCAGGAGGTGAGGCGGACTGTTGAGAGCAAGGCGCCAGTTCATCTGGTTCAGCTCAAATGGTGAAGAAATGACTTTTTTTTCTTCTAACAAGCACTGTTTTTATTCAATACTTAAAAAAAAAAATTGACTTGTTTAATTTGAGGATTAGGTAACATTTCAAATGGCTAGTATCTGCTGGTAGTCCTGAGAGAAATATGGGAGAAAAAATTAACCTGTGTTTTGGTTTAGAATTTTAAAAATTTGGTTCATTTAAAAACTCATTTGATTTGTTTCATCTTAATTTCTTTTGAAACCAGCTATGGAAAAATGACTGCTGGGATAATGTTTGCTCATTGTAAAAATATTTCTGTGGTGCTTTTGTACTTCTTAAATAAAAAAACCTGGGGGTGGTTGTTCCTTATCTGTTTGTTGATTTTAAAAATTCTGATACCAAGGAAATGACCAAGTGTGGGAGCATTCTGGTCAGCAGTGACTCGCTTCAAAAGGCATTTGTCAGCAGTAACAATACAGCACCTCCTTGTAGGGTCGAGGGGTGACAAACGAGATTGATCTGACCAGTGGGGTATTAGATAGTTGAAGTTTCAGACCATTGATTCAACTAAAAGATTTTACATTGTTGAATAACTTGTGGAATGTTTTCTCTTAGGGCAGAGAGGTTAATTTTCCTCGTTGTAAATATAAATCATATCGTAGGCCATCTGAGCAATACTGAGCTTATAGGTTAAACGGGAAACAGGAAGTGCTCAGGAACATTGAGGTGCTTGCATGGGGGTTTTGGGCAAGAAGCTGGAGAAGTATGTGCATGTCTTAGTTCGTTCATTCATTCATTCATTCAGCCAACCCATGTTCATTGACCACCCTGTACCTGCCCTGTCCTAGGCAGCTGGGACACAGCAGGGAACAAAAACAGACCCGTCCTCTGGCTGGCAGGCGGATTTAGAGGAAGAGAGAGAAAAACTGTTCTCTTGATGGGCAACATAATGTTAGTCACTTTAGGAAATGTGAATGATTTGGGAGCGGGGGGTTGAAATGTACCTCAGGCCGACAGGTTACTGAACCAAATAGCAATTTGAAAAGTGGTAACAGAATCGATTTTGGCAAGTCATACCATGCTGAACCTGGGGTTTGAGATATTTTTAAATGAATATGTTAAAACCTCTAAATATTCAAATGTGATTGCTTTAGGAAAAGGGGTTATTTGTGTTGACTGAAACCAGGAAGGAGGAAAGAAAATCAGCCACTAACTGCATGTTTATGTTAACAATGATAAAATCAGATTGTTAACCCAAACGCACTTCCCTCAGTAGCGTTCAACAAATATTAACATCAAGTTCTGGAGTACTGGCAAATGTTCTGTGAACATTTTTTTCAGATTTGGTTTAAAAGAGCAGTTGTTGACTTCCTTTTTGGACTCCCCTGGAACACACCCTTTGCACCTACGAAGGAGCTGGATGAGCCTCGGCTGACTGCATCCCATGCGCTGTTCGCTGTCCCTTGAAGCTAGCCTTTCATTAAAATTCACAGTGGCTTCTTTGTCTCAGCAAAACGTACTTTAAATCGTAACAAGTATCCAGTCCCTCTGCACACTTCAATATAGGCCTGTGTATTTTAAAAAGTATATAATTGGGGCTTCCCTGGTGGCGCAGTGGTTGAGAGTCCGCCTGCCGGGGCAGGGGACACAGGTTCGTGCCCTGGTCCGGGAAGATCCCACATGCCGCGGAGCGGCTGGGCCCGTGAGCCATGGCCACTGAGCCTGTGCATCCGGAGCCTGTGCTCCGCAACGGGAGAGGCCATGGCAGTGAGAGGCCCGCGTACCGCAAAAAAAAAAAAAAAAAGTATATAATTGACAAAATGGGTACAAATACATGTCCTCTGACTTTGGCCATTTACCTCTGTTATATAGTTATTGCCTTTCACATTGCTCTTCTTTTTTTGCCCCTTCTCTCCTAGTTTTACTGAAATTCTCTCTGTGCCACCTATTAAGTTTGGTGGCACTTAGCAGTAAAGTGCTGATGACTTCCTAGCTGTGGCACTGATGAGGTCTGTGGTCTCTCAAGTGTCACTCCGAGATGGCATCTGCCAGTCCTTCCCCTCTCCATGAGGGTGGGAGGACAGGTGTATGTTTCGAGGGTAGTTGCTGAGTGTATCCTTTTGTTCCAAAGTGTAGGTCCCACAGCTAGATCCTTTAATGTATGAGGAAGCAGCACAGTAGTTGGTGTCCTACCTGTCATGTAATCTAGAATCACTGGAATAGCACAGAAGCCATTTATTTGTAATTTTTTTGTAGTCATGCACTCTGTTTTCATAAATAGCTCTTCAGGGCATGGAACAGAATCTGCCATTAGATCTGAGGACATTTCATGGCTGAGTTCTTGCTTTTTATTGAAAGTTACGTGATATATTTAATCTAGCTTTAGTATGTGTACAGGCTTCCGCAGTCCTTTGCCTGTTGGGTGTGTCTTTTAAAAATGGAAACGAGGTTAAACAGTACTTAGGTGAGCGCCTAATAATAGCCACAAACTCAGTTTCTTTGTGTGGTTAGTTTTATGTTTCTTTCTTTCATTGTTTGTTTCTCTATTTTCTTTTATGTTTTAGACGTTTTCATTGTCAATTTTAATAAAATCAGCATGTCTTTTTTTCTGTGCCATATTCAACAAAAATATTACGGTAAAACTATTTAGAATTTATATTCTAGTCTATGTTCAGACATGTACGTATATCATAATAGAAGTTAAACACATTTTCACACCAGTTTAGCCATTGATTCATGTGCCTTTCTTCTTCTGGAAAAACTGTTGAGTCTCAATTTAGGGGAGATTGTCATTGTTTTGTTTCCTTCACTTTGTTTTCATATCAGTATGATATTCTTCCGGTGGGGTGACCTGGAACATGGCAGCTCTAAATGGCATCATTCACTCCATCAAGGTTATTAATAAACAGATGTAGTTCAGAGTCGGTGGGACTTGTCAAGAATGCTTTGGAATTCCGTAAGTCACACAGGCTTCTCTTGAGGTCCCCGAACTGGAATGGGGACATTCTCTTTGTTGAGGGCTGTGTGAGAGGCAGCTCCTGCTTCTGCAGTGTGGGAATCCAGGACCGCAGTGGTAGTGGCAGCTCTCTGAGGGCTCTGCTGTGTCCCGGCCGGGGCACGTGTGCGCACGGCTATGGGGGGACGGTGGGAAGTGTGCGTTTTCTTGTCTGGTGGCAGTGGAAGGGGATCCTCTTTTCAAATCCCGGTAGATGGGGGTCCACAGCTATGGCTTCCTTCTTCCTAGTATTCTGGTATTTGATCTGCCTCCTCATTGCCTGGGTCCGTTCGTGCTGCTTACAGAACTTTCCATCCTGTGCCTTTGCTCTCTAGGTGTTCATGAGCTTGTCTCTGCAAAGGCCGCTGTGGTGCCTGATTCCTCTTTGCATTTGCCCCGCTGCCATCCATGTCCGCCTCAGTTGGAAGTGGGATGTCATCAATCTTTGTAGACGCATGCGGTGAATAATTACCCAATGACAGGCAATGAACTGCTGAGATGACATTGCATCCATTCAAGAGTTTTGAAGGAACCTTAAGGATGAAATTGCAGAGCCCTTGGCTCTTGTTTTGCCTTTTATAAATAGCCAGTGTTCTAAAAGCCTGGTGGGTTGGTCCACAAGGCATGGTGTATTGGAAAGCAAAATGGCCTGGTGATCTGGAGGCCTGCGTTCTGTGTTGAGCCATTTCACAACCAGCTGGGTAGTGCCGCTAAGCCCTTGGACCTCAGGGTCCTCGTCAGGATGTGTTTGCTGTGGTCTTTGCACAGAAGTCTCTGGTGATCGTCAGTGTCGTGGTTAGATCCTGTTAAACTGGGTTCTTTGTGCACGTGTAGGTATTCTGTGGACAGGATTGTTATTAATCTACTCATTCTTTGTTTCTGTGAATGATACATTGCGGAGACTAGATTCTGTTGGATTCCTCCAGAATGTGCTGGTTTTGTTGCTGTTCGGGTGCTTGTTTCAGCAGGCTGGACCCTGCAGCGGGCAGCCACTCCAGCCTCGGGTCAGGTCCTTAGCCTTAGCCTGGAGCTGGGGCTGCTTGGAGCTTGCCCTGAACATGCAAGCGCGGGGGACAGCCAGAGGTTTGGGCCAAGTTTATGTACAGAATTTGGGTCTCCCCTTCTCTTTTGCACGATTTCTTGTCTTGATTACAGCTGCTGAGGTTGCCCTGAGCTGTGTCCCGACTTGTTTTAGCAGCTCCAGGTGGCTTAGGCTGGGCCCTGCCCTCAGGCTGAAAGCCGTTATAAAGTCACTTCCTTTTTCCTGGTGGCTCTCCCTGCTTTTGGTCACTCTCCTGTGCCTTGAGACAGTCGGTTTTTGTAGGTTTAATCTGTGCCAGGGCTGGTCCGCAGGAACTGCTCAGGCTCAGAAGCGGAAGCTCCAGTCACGTACCTAGAGCACTTTTTTTGCTGCTAATTCCAGGTCTATGCCTTGCATTGGTTATTTGTTACCAAACTCACATTTTTGGATCCTTTCCTTGTACTATTTTGGCAAAAACAAACAGGAAAATAGGGATGGGGCAGCTCTCTTTAATTCTTTCTAGAGATTGCTCTGCCGTGAACGATAGTTACTTGTTTTGATGAGTATGGCCAGCATCCTGAACCTGGACTTCCCCTGGTAGAGACCTCCAAGAGAAAAATGCCGAGGCGTTATTACCAGTATGAACATTTCTGACCCCAGAGTCCCATGTGGGCATTTGCCCTGGAGAGCTGGGCCGGTCGTGTTTGGGCTGCCGGAGTTCCCTTTGCGGAGATGGGTCCTGGCCTGGCCTGAAGTGCCCGCCGCGTGCTTCCTTGCCACACTGTTTCCACTGGGCCTTCTACGATGTTCGGGGCGTGGGGAGAGTTGGTTTGATGTGAGGAGAGGGATCTGGGCCACCCAGTGAAGTGGGTGACACCAGGCCATCTTACACGTTCGCCAGTGACATTCCTCCAGGGGCGCGTGCCCCAGAAAGCCTGGAAGGACAGCGCCAAGTGGGAGCTGTGGCCAGTCCCCAGCTGTTTATAATCCTGCTCTCCTCCCTGACGCTGTTTATGTTTAACTGGATTCGGAGATAGGATGAGGCTCTGAGCTCCCCCTAGAGGTTTTAGTGTGCCATGAATCGCAGTTTTAAAACAACCATGTTGCTGCTTTATTTGCCAGTGTTTATGTTAAATCTGTGGAATTAAAATGAAGATTTTTGAAACAATCTGGACTGATTTCAATTCCCGTCTTTTTGGGACCAAACCTTTCTTTAAAACCAGAAATGATCGAGAGCTTGCTTGGTATGGGAGCCTCTGGGTCTGGGTCTGCAAATCATTCTTCCACATTGAAATAGAAGGTATTCCTGTGATCAGAGACTTTCCTTCATAGAATTCAGATGTTTTCAAATGATGATATTTCTCAAGTTGATTTAATGGGTGTGAAGAAAGCAGCTGCGTTGGCATTGAGATTGGGTGGTTAGGAAATTAAATGACACTCAAGCAACCCGCTAATTTTATTTTCTCCTTATGTATTTCAGGGTTTCGAAAAAACGATGAAATGAAAGCTATGGATGTTTTGCCAATTTTAAAGGAAAAAGTTGCATACCTTTCAGGTAAAGTTTAACTTTCTAATCTGCTCTATTGTTCCTTCTGAGTGCTTCGATACAATGTCAGAGTCTGAAATACTAAACTATACACTAGCTCACCTGTCACAACGTAAAAGCATTGGCATTTCGATGGATTTTTAACTGCTTTATTCTTGTAGTGTGGTCCTGAGAAATGAGTGCCCAAAGGGTTTTCTTCTAGCTGGCAGGCACATCATAGGTCAGATAGCATCGGTGATTAAAATATGTTCGTGTCTGTCATTCAACAAACATTTGACAGTTAAGTAAAAAAACTGATTTTTTTAAAATTAGAGTATAATTGCTTTACAATGTTGTGTTAGTTTCTGCTGTACAGTGAAGTGAATCAGCTATACGTATACATATATCCCCTCCCCCGCCACATCCCACCCGCCTGGGTCATCACAGAGCACCGAGCTGAGCTCCCTGTGCTGTGCCGCAGGTTCCCACTAGCTATCTGTTTTACACACGGTAGTGTATATATGTCAAACCTAATCTCCCAGTTCATCCCACCCTCCTCTTTCTCCCATGTCCACACGTCCGTTCTCTACGTCTGCATTTCTGTTCCTGCCCTGGAAATGGGTTCAACTTTTCTAGATTCCACATATATGCGTTAATACACAATATTTGTTTTTCTCTTTCTGACTTACTTCACTCTGTATGACAGACTCTGGGTCCATCCACGTCTCTACAAATGACCCCATTTCGTTTCCTTTTATGGCTGAGTAATATTCCATTATATGTATGTACCACATCTTCTTTATCCATTTCTCTGTCTAGGGACATTTTATCCATTCCTCTGTCGAGGGACATTTAGGTTGCTTCCCTGTCCTGGCTGTTGTCAATAGTGCTGCAGTGAACACTGGGGTACATGTGCAGTTTGAATTACGGTTTTCTCAGGGTATATGCCCACCATCTCAGCAGAAGTGGTGGGAATGAGACCATATGTAGATGTGTCCTGAATTCCTTGCCTCTCTTTCTGGCGCTCTGGTCCTGGAATTCCTAGAACCCATGTCATGGACCTGGAAAGCCCTGGTCGTCTCTGCCAGCCGGTCCTCCACTTAACTCCTGGCCCTTCTGCAGCGTGGGGACAGACTGGACCAGTCTCCCAGGCTCTGGGGCACTCACCTGCCCTCTCCTCTGCACACAGAGGGTCAGCTTGGGGGCTTTTCTGGCTGTCTCCTCGGGGGTTCCTTCCTCCATGAACGGAACAGCCATTGGGTATCATACCTTTTTAGCACCAGTTCACTTGTTACAGAACAAAGGTTTGCAGGAGTTTTCTGCTGTGTTATAGCAGGAAGTAAATCTGTAGACTGTCACGTGCTTTTAGACAGTCTTCCTGGATGTGTTTCCCTTGATAAATTTTTATCTTTCACAAACAGGCATGCTATGCTGATCTCATGTCTCCTCTTGAACACGTTTTATTTTAAATTTGTGGCACAGCTAGCTCCTTTTACGTGTTCTGTGTGTCCTTTAAGCATGTGGGATGGCTATATATTTAGGATGCAGCTTCCTGTGGCTTTTTCGCTAGTCTCATCTCGCTTTGTGTCCAGTGGTGTTTCTTGCCTCCTGTTGACCACTGTTTGATGACTTTGCTGAAGTAAATCTAATTCAAGGTGACTTTGAGAGGTTAATAGAAGACTAAGTTCATGAAAAGGAGAAGGTGCTTTAGATTGTTGCAAAAACAGGGTAAAGAAATGAAAGGGGAAAAAAGGCCCTCCTGGCTTCTAATACACTGTTTTCAAATTAGCATTTGCTCCTTTCTAATCATTTACTGACAAACTGCAAAATATGGACTCATGCCAATTTCATGAACCTCCTGACTAGTTCACAGGTGGATTTTAAAGTGAAAGACTCTAAAATATTACAGGCTTTCTTTTGTAAGAAAGGCTGAAAGGAAGCTGATCTCGCACGTTCATCAGGTTTTGTTTTAAAGTTTGGCTCTGTGATGAGGGCACGTGCTCCTTCGGTCCCTTCTTTGGTTCCTAAACCTCGTCACTGCGCTTTCTTCTCTTATTATGCTTGTGATGGGTAGGTGAAGAACAGTAGAAGATTGAGTGATAATTGTTATATGTACTCACTCTTTTTTTAAAAAAAAATAGTGGAGCATAGTTGATTAACAATGGTGAATTGGTTTCAGGCGTACAGCAGAGTCATTCAGTTATACATATACATGTATCTATTCTTTTTCAAATTCTTTTCCCATTTAGGTTATTACAGAATATTGAGCAGCATTCCCTGTGCTATACAGTAGGTCCTTGTTGGTTATTTATTTTAAATATAGCAGTGTGTATGTGTACATATTTACTCTGTTCTTAAGCATTTAATACAGAATATATTAATAGGTGGTGTTTCTATTTAAGTTACTGTCAAAACTAAACTATTTCTCTTTCAACTAATCCAGTAAAATCAATCTTTCAGAGTTTATCGTGAATCTTTGCTAAAACCTTAAATTCTGCAGGGTTAATTAAAGTTGGATGTCTTTAGTGGGGAGGGAAGTTTTGCATTGCAACAAATCAGTCCAGAACCATTTTTAGAGATGGTAGGACTTCTACCAGCTGGGTTAGCAAAATGCAGTTAGTAGGGGACACCACAGTTTCATAGTATTTCCTAATCTGTGGCCAGAATTGGCCAGTTAAAGCAGCATGAGGTCCTTGCTGATTCCCTTAGGCTTGCTGTTATCTTGTTTAGGAAGGGAAAAGGAAAAAAAAATCATTAAATTAAAAACAAATTGATTACTTATGTGGTAAATGTTTTTTTAAATTTCAGTGAAGGAGTAAACTTCTGAAACATTTTTACCTCTGATCCTGTTTTTTCTTTTTTCTTGAGATAAAATTCACATACCATAAATCCACCTTTTATTTTTTATTTATTTTTTAGATTTATTTTTTAAATCCCCCTTTTAAAAGTGTACAGCCTAGTAGATTTTAGTGTATTCGCAAGGTTGTGGAAGCATCACCATTCCCAGCCCCTGATTCCTCCACCCCTCAACTCTGGCAATTGCCAATCTACTTTTTTGCCCTGACCCCATTTTAATACATATCAGGGCTATTTATTATGGTAACTTTGTAAAAGCTCTCCATGTGAGTGGCTTTTAGTAAATTAAGTCTAAGTGGAATAGCCAGGGCTTTGAAAAAGCAGGCCAGAGGATCGGCGATTCTGTGAGATGCCCGTTAGCTCAAGATCTCTAAGAAACCAGTGTGGACTCCTTAAGCTTCAGTATTTCTGATCCTGTCTCATCTCCGGATCCCCTAAAAAGTAGTCCTTTTGAATGAGGTGAGTGACGTGTCTAACTTCGGGCATGACGTCAGAGGAGGGGCAGTAAAAGAAGTGTCCTGTAGTTTATGTTTAATGTTATATCTATAAAAGTAGGTGTATTTATGGTATACATATTCAGTGTATTACATATTTAATGTTGTGCGTGTGTGTACGTTTTATATATATATATGTACGTGTGTGTATATAATGTCAACCACTTCATGTGGCTCCTGTGCCACTAGGGTTTGGTCTGGGCCATGAAAGAACTCACAGGCAGCCACCAGAATTAAGAACACCTTTTTTCCCTTAACTTTTTATCATGGAACATTTCAACGTCCAAAAGGAGAGAGAATGGTATAGAAAACTGCCGTGAATCCATGGGTCACCTCAGTCATCTTGTTTCATCTATATTCCTTGAAAGGCTTTAAAAAAATCTCAATATACCACATAGACATAAAAATGAATAATAACTTTGATCTATAAAACGCTAAGCAGTATTCATATTTCCTTTTGTCTCGTAATTTGTTTTTACAGGATGTATACTGCAGTTGGTTGATGTGTCTGATGTATCTTTTAATCTTCAGCTTCCTCCTCCTCATCCTTTTTGTGTCACTCCTGTATGTTTATAAAATGAGGAAACGGTGTTTTCCTGTAGATTTCCCTACATTTTGCTGGTTGTGTCCCCGGGGGGTCATGTCACGTGTTCCCCTTGCCCCGTGTTTCCTGTGAGCTAGGAGCTGGATCTTGACGCTTGGTTTTGCAGGGAAATAGGCAGAAAATTTTAATGGGTAGTGTTGGGTGGTTCTACTGGGAGTTTTATTGGGAGAGTCTGGTTGTCTCTCTTTTATGACGTTATGATAATTATTGCTTCGATGTAATTTTTTTTAGGGTTACAAAATAGTGATAATCTAATTATATCCTTTTTTCTTCATTTGTCAACTTGGGTATTCCATAAAGAGAAACGTCCCAATCAGCTTCTTGGTTTCCCTGAGAACACAGTTCATACAGGAAAGGAGGAAAAACGATTGATGCTTGTCCCTTATTAGTTTTCAGACACATCATTAGTCATTTCAGACTAATAAAAAGACCATTGAGTTTTTTTTTAAGTGTCATTTTGAGTTCATGATTTTAAATATATTTGATGTGTTTCAATTGTACATTTCTTTTTTTTTTTTTCGGCCACATGGCTCGGCTTGTGGGTTCTTAGTTCCCCGACCAGGGATTGAACCCAGGCAGTGAAAGTGCTGAGTCCTGACCACTGGACCGCCAGGGAATTCCCCCACTGTACATTTCTTTTTCTCTTGCGAAGTTAAAATGTTCCCATCCTTTGGCCAGTGGGAGCCTCTTCAGATGGGCTCCTGAATCCAAGTACCACAATATTACAGCTTCTCTCTCTGCTGATGTTACAAGATAATTCAGGCCCATCTTGTCTGTTTCCTGCTCCATGTCTGCAATCAGCCATTTCTCTAAAGCGCCCTGGTTCTTTTGCATGGGGAATGGTGCAGGGTACTGGGGAAGCTTGCTGTGCTGGATGGGTCACTGTTTCTGAGCCTCTTCAGTGGACACATTTAGGAAATCTGTATATATACGTTTTCTAAGTGAGAAAAGATATCATGGCTTCATACTAAGGTTTCCAATTCAAATATAGAATTACAGATATTTTATTTTTCTTTGATTTTATATCTGCATCTCCTTTTCTTTTCCTTTTGCTGAAAATCTTTGTGCCTACCCTCATCAACCTAATTACTTATTTACATTGTAATACTGATGTTATCACCACAGTATGACTACCAAATGTAACTTGACACTCTGTTCTTTTGTTGTCCTAAGGGTACATACCACTAAGAACGTACAGCCCTATTACTGTGTTTTAAAGTCACAAAAAATAGTTCCTCTCCGCGTAGATCAAGTTCTTCCCAACCTGAAACTCAGGATCATTTGTCTTATTTAACTTTACATTTTTAAGGCTTAAAAAAACAACCACTTAATCTTGCTTCAATATTAAGTAAAATGTGTACATCATTTGAGGTTTAAAAACTAAAAAAAAGTTAAAAGATAAGGTGTACTCAAAGAAATCTAGTTTCTCTCCTTGCCTCATCCACCCTGTACCTTCCCTCCCCAGTAGGTAAACTTTTTTGCTTTCGTTTTCTTCAGTGTTGGTTTATTTCTTATACCTTTAAAACACAAGCAGTCTCCGTCTCTGTCCGTCCACCTATTCTCACCTCCCCGCCGCCGCCCCCAGACCAGACAGTGATGTACTTTGCACCATTTTCTCTGCCTTTCTGCTTTCCCCTTAAACAGTATTCTAGAGAGAGCAGTGTATAGCAGGACAAACGGAGATTCGCCATCCCTTTTACAGTTGTATATAACTGTGCTGCGTACGCACCATAGCTTATTCAGTCAGCTGTCTGTTGACGAGCATTTGGGTAACTCTTTGAGAATAGCTTTTTTTGGGCAAGGTGAACACTGACCTTTGTAAATGGGGGAATTGACAGGAATATAGCATCTTATTGCCCAGAGGTTTGCTGTTAGTGTTGAGACCACTGACTCTAGTTCTTGTTTCAGTTTTGCAGAAAATTCCACGTTTCTTGAGAAGGGAAGGGGGACCTCCCACTCATTTTGTGTATTCTAGTTAGCATCTAGCACTGTCCCAGGCTGTAGTGACTGACTGGAGGGCCGGGTGCCTCTAGAGACCTTCCTTCCACACAGAGTACAGAGTCCCCTTAGAGTCTTCATTCGAGACGGTGTGTAAGCGAGTTTCTGATTCCCAGGATTAGGCAGCGACAAGGTATGGGTGGTGAGCGTGTGACGGTCAGGGCTGGCCTTCTGTTGGCCTCGAGCAGGGACCCAGTGGGCACCCTCTTACCAGAGTTTTGTTAGCCCGTAGCAGACTTAATAGATAGTAGCCATAATTTCTCTTTCACAGACTGCACTTTCTCAGAGCTTTGCTTTGGAAAAGTTTGCTTTTCATGGTTAGTGAGTTGCTGTTCCTCAGGGGGAGTGAAGAACCATTTTCAATGGTATTCAAAACCGGAAATTCAGATGGGGACCATGCAGAGAACAGTACTGTTGGTCCATTGAAATTTACATTATACTTCGCAAAGTAAGAATGCCTTTCTTACAAAAGAAGTTTATTCTCAATATTGTAAGTCACTATACTTCAATTAAAAAAAAAGAAAGAAAAAAGTTTCTTCTACTTGGGTAAGAGGTGAGTTTTTATCAATTCATTTAAAGAAAAAGGGGTGACTCTGAAACTGGCTGCTTCTGTGGTCATTCTGGGCCACACTGCTCAAGAGACCGAGTCCCCTGAAGTTACCTCTCATAAGAGGGAAATGAGTATCGCTGGGTTTATTAGGAAAAGAAGCGTCACACAGATATATATAGCTATTACGTAGACCTTTTCCAGCCTTCTTCTGATATTAAAGTAAACCTCAGTTCGTTTAGCATCTGCGTTTCTATAGGAGTGTTCATCAGGCATTTCCATTTTTAACTTCCTGATACCTGATAGTAGGTATTTTGAATTAACTTTGTTTGGAGTATAAAAGAGGAATCCGTTCATTCAGTGACTATTTACTGAATACCTCCTGTGTACCAGCCTGAGAGGGTGTAAGATGTCAGTGAGTGAACAGAGATGCCTGCCTCTGGGGGCTTCCGTTCTAGTGGGGAGACAGACAAACAGAAAGAATGTGTGACGTGTATCGTTTGCTAGAAGGTGATAGGTGCCTCACGGAAGTAAAATGTAGTGGGGTGGGGAGGAGTGGCAGAGAGGATGCCGTTTTTATAAAAATTGAGAATAGTGTCATCATGAACAGAAACTTCACGTTTTTTGCCTTGTTTTTCGGCTAACCCAGCAGTTGGATAGGCAGATAATCCTGAATGGGCTGTTGGTTTTTGGTTCCAGACACGTAGAAGTCCAGAAGCTGTGAAGCTCTCATACGCAGATATCCCGTGATGTTGGTAGGTGCAGGAAATGGACTTCCTGCCCTTTTCTTTTCATCATAGGAACTGAGGCGCTGAGTTTCCCGTCTATAAAGTGGGACTGACATCTGTCCGTCCCGCCTCACTGTGAGGCTGGGGGTTGACATCAGCCACATAGGAGTGTCTAGTAGATGGAGCTTTTATGAACTGCAGCATCATTGTTTTTATTACTTCAGGAACCGAAACTGTGAATTTGTGGCTTTTCTGCTTCATAACTGGGTCAGTGTTTTCATTTGTGTACCTTCTGTGACATTGGCAACCAAGTTAAATCTTGGGGAATATAATATAAACAGCCATCTGTGGAGTTGATGTTTAAGCTCCTTAAGGGTCAGAGACGGTATTCTTCTGAACTAATACTAATGGTTCTAAGATTTTTTTTTTAAACCTCACTGGGAGGGGTCCTCATGGATGATTGGTACCTGCCTGTCACTGACTGTGACACACCACAGATTGGAAGATGTACCCCCATGCAGGGAGGTTTGCAAGTGAAAAGAAATTATTAAATCATTTAATGGGGAATAGTCCATCTTTACTTCACAAGTGATTTTTTCTTAAAATGATTTTATTTATTTATTTATTTGGTTGCTTTGGGTCTTCGTTGCTGCTCACGGGCTTTCTCTAGTTGTGGCGAGCGGGGGCTACTCTTCGTTGTGGTGCGCGGGCTCCTCATTGCGGTGACTTCTCTTGTTGCGGAACGTGGGCTCTAGGCACGCGAGCTTCAGTAGTGTGGCTCGCAGGCTCTAGAACGCAGGCTCAGTAGTTGTGGCTCGCAGGCTTCAGTAGTTGTGTCTCGTGGGCTCTAGAGCGCAGGCTCAGTAGTTGTGGCGCACAGGCTTAGTTGCTCCACGGCATGTGGGATCTTCCCGGACCAGGGGTCGAACCCGTGTCCCCTGCATTGGCAGGCGATTCTTAACCACTGTGCCACCAGGGAAGTCCCTCATAAGTGATTTTTGATGAAGTTCTAAAATTATTGTGGTGAGTTTTCTGAAACTCTTCTGGGAACGGGCAAAAGACAAAATGATTTTTTGCCCCTCTGTCTTAAAATTCAAGTTCAGGTTTAGGTAAGCTTTTTTTAGGACACGAATGAGAGCCTGTTTGGTGGACGAGCTTGCCGGCAGTTCCCTGGGGACTCCTCACCAGCACCACCAGCTCGAGGGCATCTCTCATTGACAGTGGAGCAGTCACAGAGGCAGCCAGCACTTCGGCACACACCTGCAGCTTGTCGTCACTCATGGAGTGAACAGAATGACGGCGTGCACACCTGTTGACTCCCCTATGGCTGTCTTAGGTGGGCGGATTTTGGATTCTACTTTTCACAGCCATGCTGGAGCCCACCTTGCTCGCGTTGTGAGATATGATGACCCCAGAAGGAGGACAGTCGAGCAGGGGTCATGGGCATTTAGTCTCCCTAATGAGCCACACATTATGTTGCATTTAAAATATTAAGAATGGTGGTCCAGAAAAATGTGAGATGCTGTTCTTTTTACCAAAAGTGAGGTGAATGTTTTAATACAAATATCATACTATATGTTTTAAAACTCACATTTCTGTAATATGTCGCTGTATATTTTTTTAATCTTTGAGTATACTTGCTTTACAGTGGTGTGTTAGTTTCTGCTTTATAACAAAGTGAATCAGCTATACATATACATATATCCCCATATCTCCTCCTTCTTGCATCTCCCTCCCACCCTCCCTATCCCACCCCTCTAGGTGGTCACAGAGCACTGAGTTGATCTCCCTGTGCTATGCGGCTGCTTCCCACTAGCTATCTGTTTTACATTTGGTAGTGTATATATGTCCATGCCACTCTCTCACTTCGTCCCAGATTACCCTTCCCCCTCCCCGTGTCCTCAAGTCCATTCTCTACATCTGTGTCTTTATTCCTGTCCTGCCCCTGGGTTCCTCAGAACCATATATATATATTCTTTTTTTAGATTTCATATATATGTGTTAGCATACAGTATTTATTTTTCTCTCTCTGACTTACTTCACTCTGTATGACAGACTCTAGGTCCATCCACCTCACTACAAATAACTCAATTTCGTTTCTTTTTATGGCTGAGTAATGTTCCATTGTATATATGTGCCACATCTTCTTTATCCATTCATCTGTTGATGGACACTTAGGTTGCTTCCATGTCCTGGCTCTTGTAAATAGAGCTGCACTGAACATTGTGGTACATGACTCTTTTTGAATTGTGGTTTTCTCAGGGTATATGCCCAGTAGTGGGATTGCTGGGCCATATGGTAGTTCTATTTTTAGTTTTTTAAGGAATCTCCATACTGTTCTCCATAGTGGCTGTATCAATTTACATTCCCACCAATAGTGCAGGAGGGTTCCCTTTTGTTCACACCCTCTCCATCATTTATTGTTTGTAGATTTTTGATGATGGCCATTCTGACTGGTGTGAGGTGATACCTCATTGTAGTTTTGATTTGCATTTCTCTAATGATTAGTGATGTTGAGCATCCTTTCATGGCAATCTGTATATCTTCTTTGGAGAAATGTCTATTTAGGTTTTCTGCCCATTTTTGGATTGAGTTGTTTGTTTTTTTGATATTGAGCTGCATGAGCTACTTGTAAATTTTGGAGATTAATCCTTTGTCAGTTGCTTCATTTGCTAATATTTTCTCCCATTCTGAGGGTTGTCTTTTCATCTTGTTTATGGTTTCCTTTGCTGTGCAAAAGCTTTGAAGTTTCATTAGGTTCCATTTGTTTATTTTTATTTCCATTTCTCTAGGAGGCGGTTCAAAAAGGATCTTGCTGTGATTTATGTCATAGAGTGTTTTACCTATGTTTTCCTCTAAGAGTTTGATAGTGTCTGGCCTTACATTTAGGTCTTTAATCCAGTTTGAGTTTACTTTTGCGTATGGTGTTAGGGAGTGTTCTAATTTCATTTTTTTACACGTAGCTGTCCAGTTTTCCCAGCACCACTTATTGAAGAGGCTGTCTTTTCTCCATTGTATATTCTTGCCTCCTTTATCAAAGATAAGCTGGCCATATGTGCATGGGTTTATTTCTGGGCTTTCTATCCTGTTCCATTGATCAATATTTCTGTTTTTGTGCCAGTACCATACTGTCTTGATTACTGTAGCTTTGTAGTATAGTCTAAAGCCCGGGAGCCTGATTGCTCCAGGTCTGTTTTTCTTTCTCAAGATGCCTTTGGCTATTCGGGGTCTTTTGTGTTTCCATACAAATTGTGAAATTTTTTGTTCTAGTTCTGTGGAAAATGCCATTGGTAGTTTGATAGCGATTGCACTGAATCTGTAGATTGCTTTGCGTAGTATAGTCATTTTCACAATATTGATTCTTCCAATCCAAGAACATGGTATATCTCTCCATCTGTTGGTATCATCTTTAATTTCTTTCATCAGTGTCTTATAGTTTTCTGAATACAGGTCTTTTGTCTCCTTAGGTAGGTTTATTCCTATGTATTTTTTTCTTTTTGTTGCAGTGGTAAATGGGAGTATTTCCTTAATTTCTCTTTCTGATTTTTCATCATTAGTGTATAGGAATGCAAGAGATTGCTGTGCATTAATTTTGTATCCTGCTACTTTATCAGATTCATTGATTAGCTCTAGTAGTTTTCTGGTAGCATCTTTAGGATTCTCTATGTATAGTATCATGTCATCTGCAAACAGTGACAGCTTTACTTCTTATTTGGCGATTTGGATTCCTGTTATTTCTTTTCCTTCTCTGATTGCTGTGGCTAAAACTTCCAAAACTGTGTTGAATAATAGTGGTGAGAGTGAACAACCTTGTCTTGTTCTGGGTCTCAGAGGAAATGGTTTCAGTTTTTCACCATTGAGAACAGTGTTGGCTGTGGGTTTGTCATATATGGCCTTTATTATGTTGAGGTAAGTTCCTTCTATGCCTACTTTCTGGAGGGTTTTTATCATAAATGGGTGTTGAATTTTGTTGAAAGCTTTTTCTACATCTATTGAGATGATCATATGGTGTTTCTCCTTCAGTTTGTTAGTATGGTTTATCACATTGATTTGCATATATTGAAGAATCCTTGCATCCCTGGGATAAATTCCACTTGATCATGGTGTATGATCCTTTTAATGTATTGTTGGATTCGGTTTGCTAGTATTTTGTTGAGGATTTTTGCATCTGCGTTCATCAGTGATATTGGCCTGTAGTTTTCTTTCTTTGTGATATCTTTGTCTGGTTTTGGTATCAGGGTGATGGTGGCATCATAGAATGAGTTTGGGAGTGTTTCTTCCTCTGCTATATTTTGGAAGAGTTTGAGAAGGATAGGTGTTAGTGCTTCTCTAAATGTTTGATAGAGCTCTTCTCTAAATGTTTGATAGAATTTGCCTGTGAATCCATCTGATCTTGGGCTTTTGTTTGTTGGAAGATTTTTAATCACAGTCTCAATTTCAGTGCCTGTGATTGGTCTGTTTTTATTTTCTATTTTCTTCCTGGTTCAGTCTCTGAAGGTTGTGCTTTTCTTAGAATTTGTCCATTTCTTCCAGGTTGTTCATTTTATTGGCATACAGTTGCTTGAAGTAATCTCTCCTGATCCTTTGTATTTCTGCAGTGTCAGTTGTTACTTCCCCTTTTTCATTTCTACGTCTGTCGATGTGAGTCTCCTCCCTTTTTTTCTTCATGAGTCTGGTTAGTGGTTTATCAATTTTGTGTATCTTCTCAAAGAACCAGTTTTCAAATTTATTGATCTTTGCTGTTGTTTTCTTCATTTATTTTTCATTTATTTCTGCGTTGATCTTTATGATTTCTTCCCTTCTGGTAACTTTGGGTTTTGTTTTTTCTTCTTTCTCTAATTGCTTTAGGTGTAAGCTTAGGTTGTTTATTTGAGATGTTCCTTGTTTCTTGAGGTAGGATTGTATTGCTAAAACTTTCCTCTTAGAACTGCTTTTGCTGCATCCCATAGGTTTTGGGTCATCGTGTTTTCATTGTCATTTGTTCCTAGGTATTTTTTGATTTCCTCGTTGATTTCTTCAGTGATCTCTTGGTTATTTAGTAGTGTGTTAGCCTCCATGTGTTTGTGTTTTTTACAGATTTTTTCCCTGTAATTGATATCTAGTCTCATAGCGTTGTGGTTGGAAAAGATACTTGATACGATTTCAATTTTCTTAAATTTACCAAGGCTTGATTTGTGACCCAAGCTATGATCTACCCTGGAGAATGTTCCCATGAGCACTTGAGAAGAAAGTGTGTATTCTGTTGTTTTCAGATGGAATGTCCTATAAATACAGATTAAGTCTATCATGTTTAATGTATCATTTAAAGCTTGTGTTTGCTTATATATTTTCATTTTGGATGATCTGTCCATTGGTGAAAGTGGGTGTTAAAAGTCCCATACTATGATTGTGTTACTGTCGATATTCCCTTTTATGGCTGTTAGCATTTGCCTTAGTATTGAGGTGCTCCTATGTTGGGTGCATAAATATTTACAATTATATCTTCTTCTTGGAGTGATCCCTTGATCATTATGTAGTGTCCTTCTTTGTCTCTTCTAATAGTCCTTATTTTAAAATCTATTTTTTCTGATATGAGAATTGCCACTCCAGCCTTCTTTTGATTTCCATTTGCATGGAATATCTTTTCCCATCCCCTAACTTTCAGTCTGTATGTGTCCCTAGGTCTGAAGTGGGTCTCTTTTAGGCAGCATATATACGTGTCTTGTTTTTGTATCCATTCAGCCAGTCTGTGTCTTTTGGTTGGAGCATTTAATCCATTTACATTTAAGGTAATTATCGATATGTATGTTCCCATTACCATTTTCTTAATTGTTTTGGGTTTGTTATTGTAGGTCTTTTCCTTCTCTTGTGTTTCCCGCCAAGAGAAGTTTCTTTAGCATTTGTTGTAAAGCTGGTTTGGTGGTGCTGAATTCTCTTAGCTTTGCTTGTCTGAAAAGCTTTTGATTTCTCCATCAAATCTGAATGAGATCCTTGCTGGGTAGAGTAATCTTGGTTGTAGCTTTTTCTCTTTCATCACTTTATCCTGCCACTCGCTTCCGGCCTGCTGAGTTTCTGCTGATAAATCAGCTGATAACCTTATGGGGATTCCTTTGTATGTTATTTTTTGTTTTTCCCTTGCTGCTTTTAATATTTTTTCTTTGTATTTAATTTTTGTTAGTTTGATTAATATGTGACTTCGTGTGTTTTTCCTAGGGTTTATCCTGTTTGGGATTCTCTGTGCTTCCTGGACTTGGGTGACTATTTCCTTTCCCATGTTAGGGAAGTTTTCAACTATAATCTCTTCAAATACTTTCTCAGACCCTTTCTTTTTCTCTTCTTCTTCTGGGACCCCTATAATTCGAATGTTGGTGCGTTTAGTGTTGTCTCATAGGTCTCTGAGACTGTCTTCAATTCTTCTCATTCTTTTTTCTATATTCTGCTCTGTGGGACTTATTTCCACTATTTTATCTTCCAGGTCACTTATCCATTCTTCTGTTATTCTGCTATTGATTCCTTCTAGAGAATTTTAAATTTCATTTATTGTGTTGTTCATCATTGTTTGTTTGCTCTTTAGTTCTTCTAGGTCCTTGTTAAACGTTTCTTGTATTTTCTCCGTTCTATTTCCAAGATTTTGGATCATCTTTACTATCATTACTCTGAATTCTTTTTCAGGTAGACTGCCTATTTCCTCCTCATTCATTTGGTCTGTTGGGTTTTTACCTTGCTGCTTCATCTGCTGTGTGTTTCTCTGTCTTCTCATGTTGCTTAACTTACTGTGTTTGGGGTCTGGTTTTCGCAGGCTGCAGTTCGTAGTTCCCGTTGTTTTTGGTGTCTGCCCCCAGTGGCTGAGGTTGGTTCAGTGGGCTGTGTAGGTTTCCTGGTGGAGGGGACTAGTGCCTGTGTTCTGGTGGATGAGGCTGGATCTTGTCTTTCTGGTGAGCAGGACCGTGTCTGTTGATGTGTTTTGGGGTGTCTGTGACCTTATTATGATTTTAGGCAGCCTCTCTGCTAATGGGTCGGTTTGTTTTCCTGTCTTCCTATTTGTTTGGCATAGGGTGTCCAGCACTGTAGCTTGCTGGTTGTTGAGTGGAGCTGGGTCTTGGCATTGTGATGGAGATCTCTGGGAGAGCTTTTGCCATTTGATATTATGTGGAGCTGGGAGGTCTCTGGTGGACCAATGTCCTGAACTCGGCTCTCCCACCTCAGAGACTCAGGCTTGACACCCGGCTGGAGCACCAAGACCCTGTCAACCACAGGGCTCAGAAGAAAAGGGAGAAAGAAAGAGAGAAAGAGAGGGAGGGAGGGAGGGAGGAAAAACTAAAATAAAATAGAATAAAGATTTTAAGATAAAAATTTAAAAATTATTAAAAAGTAAAAAGAAAAAAAATGGACAGACAGAACCCTTGATAAATGGTAAAAGCAAAGCTATGCAGACAGAATCACACCAAGAAGCGTACACATACACACTCACAAAAAGAGAAAAAGGAAAAGAAAGTATATATCTTTTGGGAAGTCTGAGGTCTTCTGCCAGCATTCAGTAGGTGTTCTGTAGGAGCTATTCCACATGTAGATGTATTTCTGATGTATTTGTGGGGAGGAAAGTGATCTCCGTGTCTTACTCCTCTGCCATCCTGAAGGTCTCTCTTATATTTTTGATCAAGGAGATTGATTCTGTTTTGAAAGGAATGAAAGATGTTGGGAAATAAAAAATACTGCCTTTGTTACTGGTCTTATCTCGGGGACAAGAGGTATTCCAAAAAAACTAGAGCCGATGATTTTTCCCTAAAATTACTGTCTGGTATTTTAGAAGATTACCTCATAATGTCATTCTACCATTTACAATAATACTGCTTCTCACTTTTTTGTTTTTTTAGTGTTTAAGTTTTTTACTCTCCACATGTAATACAATTCTTCAGCTAAAACAGGAGTAATGAGACAAAATGGTTCTGAAAAGTACAATAGAAAAATATTGTCCACTGGTTTATTTTTCTAAATGAGTAATAGGCTATTGACAAATAAGTAGATCTCCAATGATGTATATTAAAATGGCAAATCTATTACTGTTTGAAATCTAAATTAAAAAAAATTTACTGCTTCTCACTGTTAATAGTACTTTTCATTCCTTCTGATATTTTTATTATTTAGAAAGAAGTAAAGCCAGTAGTTTGAAAAATTATGCAAGTTCTTATCAGGGCAAAGGGCCCAGTTGTGCCATGCTGGCATGGTCCCTTTGTCTTTATATAAGCTCTTTGAGCCTCAGTATCTTTCATGATAAAGCCGGCGCGAGGAAGTCTCCTAACAGGATCCTTGTGATGATCAGATCAGAGCGCGTGTGTCAAGCCCTTGATGCCATACCTAGCGTGTGTCAGCTGTGATGTCGTGTTGTTCCTATTTAATACCTGGGTTATTGGATTTATAAATAATTTAACATCTTCCTGGGCTTCGTAACCTAACAGTACATGTGGGTCAGTTTAAGTGTTCAGAATCAGCACTTAGTTTTATTACTGTTGAGGGGAATTGTTAATCATTCTAGGACATGGTAAAGACCCATGTTGGTAAAAATGTGTTTTTAAAATGCCTGCGTCTTCTGCTGAATATGTTTTTGGCATTCTAAAAGTAAAGAATTTGGTTTTCTCTTGTTTGCTTGCCTGCTTGCTTGCTTTTTGCTTGCTTTTTCAGTTACGTCTGCTGACAAGGTAAATAATTAAGATGAGAAAATAATTGTTTCATGTTGTGGCTTGAATTTTGAGATCTTATTGCTGTACTTCTAGAAAGAGATGACCAGAGCTGTAAAACTAAATGAAGCATGCACTTGGGAAAACAAAATTTTCTTTCTCTGTGTTCTTTTCTGAAAACCCTAATAGAAGTAATAAAATAAATAGAGTAGTTTCACCAGAAATGTTCAGTGATACCCAGCAGACCTCCTTAGGATTGTATCCATGTTCATGAGAAGCGTTTCTGCCTTCCTGTCAAAGGCCAGTCACGTGAGATTTGTGCTCAGTGTGTAATGTAATATTTCTAAAGTTCTTAAGCTAATTTAGTTCTATTTGAAAATTCTTGTGTGCCAATCTCTCCCTCTCTCTCTCTTTTTTGCTTTTGTGTGTGTGTGGCTTTGTGTGAGAGAGTGGGGAAGCTTGACCACAGGGGTCAGGTACTGCCCTTGAGAGGGGAAGGTGCCCTGGATCCCAGATTATATAAAGTAGCCGTCAGTGCAGAGTTTGAAGAACATTTCTGTCTTTTCCCTTTCATGAGTTAAAGCCCAATTTGGTTGGTAGCAAAGAGACAGAGCTGAGAGTGATGGGGAGGGAAGGAGAGGGGACAGTGTGGAGGAGCGAGAGAGAGGGAGACAGAGAAAGGGAGAGAGAGAGGGCGTGAGGAGGTGGGTTTTTTTAAAAATATTTATTTATTTATTTGGTTGCACCGGGTCATAGTTGCAGCACTTGGGCTCCTTAGTTGTGGCCGGTGGGCTCCTTAGTTGTGGCCGGCAAGCTCCTTGCTTGTGGCATGAATGTGGGATTTAGTTCCCTGACCAGGGATCAAACCTGGGCCCCTTGCATTGGGAGCACAGAGTCTTATCCACTGTGCCACCAGGGAAGTCCCCGGAGGTGGGAGTTTAAGGTGATGGAAGCACGTATACATGAAACTGAATAAAGGAGGGAACAAACACTGGAAGAAAGAGCCAGAGCCTTCTGTGATACCTTCCATGTGGTGTGCAAAACTCAGACTTCATCGCCGGCGTCCTGGGAGGGATGGCATTGCCACCTGTCTCAGGGGAGCCAGGGATGCCGGCCTTTCATGGGGTCCTGCCGGGCCAGGAGGGCTGGGGGCACAGCTTCGCGAGAGTGGGTGGGCAGGCTGCGATGCTGTGCGCCCAGTGGCCCATAGAGTCCTGTTTCCTCTTGTTTCTGTCTGAGCCTCTTCCACATGTTTGTTTCCAGGTGGCAGAGATAAGCGTGGGGGTCCCATCCTAACCTTCCCGGCCCGCAGCAATCATGACAGGATACGGCAGGAGGACCTCCGGAGGCTCATTTCCTACCTGGCCTGTATCCCCAGGTGAGTCCCGCGTGGTCGTGGCTGGTCCCTGTCCCAGAGGTGCAGCGCTGCACACACTCCCCAGAAAACAGCCCACAGGAGCCTGGGTTCTGATCAAAGTGCTGTCAAGTGAAGATCATGGTCCTTCTCCTTATTTTCCTTTTGTGACCCTCCTCGGTGCGGGGCTGAGAAGGGCAGTGTTCTGAGTGAGCAGGCTTGTGTGGTGGCGATGGGGGTGGCTTGGCCACCGGGCGGGGACCTTAGGTTGTGGTGCCCAAGGCGGAGGTAAAGCAGAGATGATCCTGATAACGGAGACCCGGCGGGCCGGAGGCTCACCAGTGGAGTGTGGTTTCCGAGAGGAACTTTCTGGCTCTGTGCTGCGCTTCAGTTCCTGGGAAGTATTCGGTTGATTTGTAGCGTGAACTTTGCAGGGCATTCAGAATCCCTACCAGCTCATGTCCCGGGACATGGAGTTTGGGAGCTCTGATTCAATCTGCGACCCACTAGTGATAGCCAGGGGGATTTTCGGCGTAGACGCCGAGGAACACGAGGAATAGGCAAGGCTTTATTTTCTGGAGAGCCCTGACGTGAGGAGCGGTTAACAGCAGTGGGCCAGTGTGTATACCTGCGGAGTCTAGCATCTTTGCTTCTGCTCTAGAAACATATTACTGAGGTTTTACCTACAGAGCGAGCTGACAGCTGGCAGAGGAAACCCTCCCCCGCCTCCCACATTAACATCTCCATTTAATGGTTAAGATTAATTTTTGGAAAACAGAGTACTGCTCTGATATGATCCAAGCATACAGCCAGGCCTGGCATAAGAGGTGGCTGTGTGCCGGGGGTCGGAGCGGGACCCCCTGTGGGGAAGAGGTACTCTCACCCCAGAAGGGGGTGTGCTAAAGCAGGGCATGGCTGATGTGCGCCAGTGAAGAGGGATTTCCTAGGAGACTAAACGAGCGCATGAAAAAGGACACTCGGTCATAATATAGACTAACGAGTAGCCGTAAGGAACATGTTATGCCGGGAAAGCATAAAAGATGGTCAACAGCAGCGTAGTGGATTCTAAAGTTTGAGGTGAGTGTAACAGATCGCCCACGGAGCAGGGCTGGTGACTCTCCCCCGACCTCTTTGGGTTGACACCAGCCAGGGAAACAGCACTGTCCTCTGGCAATCCGTCCTCACTGTGGCTGAGGAAGGTCAGCTTTGGTGTCGATGGTCTGAGCTTCAGAGGGGGTTCTTGGGTTTTTCTGTAGGGTATCCTTTGTGGGAAAGCTGTTACATCCAATCATCAGCAACATACTAATGGGCCCCTGCTTAAATACGTGGAAAAGTTTTCCCTTTCCTCTTACTCTGATATTTTCTTGGACTGTTGAACTGTTGAAATCACAGAGTTGGAAAGAGTTTTAGAAGTTATTTACTACTCACTGTCACTTATAAATAACAACGTAGTTTACAGCGACTACTTACTGAGCTCTTACTATGTGCCATGTGCTGTGCTAATGATGAAAAAGAAACAGATACAGACAATGACGTGAAAAAACAAATCCCTGCCATCCAAAATGATGCTTGGTGTATAGTTCAATGAAACACAAGTTGAATTTCACCCAGGTGATCTTTTAGAAAACATTTACACCGTTGGAATTCTGTATATAACTTTGGCAACTTGCTTTCTGGTTTTAAAATCCATATTGATTATAAATATAAAAAATTACTTTTCCTTTCATTGGTATCATAAAGAAATCGATTCAGGTATATTTTGAATCAGCTGGATGACCCACTTAAAAAAAAAAAAACACAAAACTTTGTCCTGGGAATCGTGAGTGTAAACAAAACTAGAGAGAAGCGAACACCCATGGGCCCATCATCCAGCTCCAACGATTATTGGATTCTGCCGATCTTGTCTACTTCCCCAAGAAAACATAGCAAATCCCAGATATTCTCTCATTTCTCTCATAAGTTCCTCAGTGTGTAGAGTGACCCTCCAAGCACCGAGCACAGTCAGTTCGTTTCATTGCCTGGCTTTGCTTTTGTATTTACAATTTCAAGTGACAGGCAATGCCAGCTTCTTGTTCTTGGTTAATGAGCAAATGAGAGAGATGGGATTAATTTGGATGTAAATGATGCGTTTGCCAAATGATAGTGGAGGAAGGTTTCCCAGTGGTCCAAATAGAAGTGGTCACAAAGAGAGTCCTCTCCAGGTCCACCGCAGGTCTTACAGCGACTGACAGAGAGCCTTAGTGCCGCCTTCAGGGAGCCTGCAGAGGTGGGAGCGCTCTGGTTTTAGCCAGACAGTGGGATCAGTGATCATGTCAGGAGATGAATGGTGTGTGAATTTTTGGGGACTTGTGGGTTGGCTTGTTCTTTATTTGAGTCTATAATTTGTTGTTACAGTTTCAGAGTGAAATACACAGTCCTGGGCAGTGGGAGGGGCAGGGGGAGGATGTCCTGTGGGACTCCTGTCTCTGTCCACCACTGTTGATGTTTTCTGCGATGTGATGGTAGCCTCTGGCTGCCCCTCAGTCGGACAGTTACAGGGCTACACATTCCCGGATTTGGAGAAGTGTGCCATCCGGGAAAGCTTGGGGGTCAGAGTCAGACGGACTGACCTGGTTTACTTAATTTTATGGGTTTTCTGATCTACAAGAGGTGATAGTAATCTGTACTTCTCGGATCACTGTATTAATAAGTAAGATTATTTATGCACATGCCCAGCACAGTGTCTGACCTCACGGTAGCTGTCTCAGAAGTGGTACAGTAATGTCCATCTTTCGTATTTGCTCTTTGACTTCCCTTCAGTTGTTTTTCTTTTTGCCATGTGTTCTAGAACCAGATCATCTTGTCTGGTTTTTTTCTGCGTGGCCTCCTGTCTTTGCCTCTTAAAATGTGGCCCCCAGAGTTAAAACATAATGGGATCTGAGAATAGCGACTAGTTTTGAGTACTGTTGTTTGGGCCACCTTCCCTCCCCTCTCCCTTCCTTAAAAAACAAACAAACAAACAATTAGAATAATAGATTGGTTTTCATATGATTAATTTGCAAGGGAACTTTCCCATAAATGTGTAGGAGAAAAGTCACAGCGGAACTTCTTCGTGGTGTGATGAGGACTCCTGCACAGAAATGATAATCACGTTAGTCTTGGTGCACCTCTAGGTGTTTATTGCTCTTTTGAATTATACTCATTATGTTCTAGAACGTTTTGGCTTCTTTAGAATGATTTATAGCAACTAAATGGATAAAGCACTCTGACTCTCTTTTGTCACCAATGAAATCATGTGAAACTTTTGAGTTGATTCATTCATGAACATTCATATAAAAAGGTACCTTCTTCATCTAGGAACTGAAGAAAGGAGAGTTTCTCTTTTTTAGAGACCTGAATTGAAAAAGGACCTTAGTTTCATCTACATTTTTAAAAATCTCACAGCTAAAATGAGGCTCTTAGGTAAAACTGCTGAAATACCTGGTTAACAAGTCACACTTTGCAGTGAGCAGTGCCTTGAAGGAAGAGCATGGCACGGAGCCCTTCAGCAGCAGCTGTGCTTGTTCATTAGACGCTCAGAAATAGAGCTGTGGCTGTGGTCACGTTTGCAAGTCGCCGCTTTCTTAATAGCGCGTGGCTTTTAACTTGATAAAGACAGATGGGTGCGAAGGATGTGCACTCCCAGCCCAGTTGGAGTGCTGCTTGCTTTACTTGGAAGTAAACGGTGGGAACAGTTGGATGGCGGAGGCAGGTGACTGGTTAATCCTTCTGTAAGCGGTGTAAGCTCAGGGCACCTTTTGCTTGTGTCTCTCTCCAGCTTGTTCCTCTTGTTAAGCCTGGAGTTATTCAGGATTCCTTCTAAGCCCCGTCAGGTGGAGGGGCTTTGTAGTTTTATGTACACACCACTGTGTAGAGCTATGTGAGGAGAAAGGCTGCCAGAGAATTTACCTTGATAGGGGAAGACCGATGCTTAAAGTGCAGGCACCAAACAGCAGCTCGTACAACAGCAGAACCTGTTGCCTGACAGCCTCCTGTCTTTGGTGTATGGCAGCAGAACATGAGAGTCTGGAGCAGAAGGTCCCAGCTGGGCAGCAGACATCCGACGTCCTGCTCAGGCAGGTCTAGCCCCAAGGCGCTGTGGAGCCCAGAAGTTTCTACTGAATGGAATCTTGCAGGATGGCAAGCTCCTTTAGAACCCCAGGAAGTTCAGAATGCTTAATTTCAGTGACTTGGGGGATTTTAGGAAGCATTTCTGGGAGTGCCCAGCTACCTCTAAGGATTTGTGAAGGTGACCCGAGATGCTCCCAGGATCGTGGCCCAGGACCTACTTGAGACAGGAGGAGTGATAGCATGAGGAGTGTTGAGCCCTGTTAACTGTTTTTCAGTTCATATTCATACAGGAGTTAATCCAATCACTCCTGCAGCTTTCCACACTGGAGTGATAAGCCGGTGTGTTGGATCAGTCTGTTTTCTCCTTAGGGCTTTCAGGACTGTGTTCCTAGGACTGTGGGCCACCATCAACTCAGGTTCTGTCCCCACGGACTTTTTTGGAATGTTTTTGGGAGTATGCCTCTTATACTGATGAAGTTGTCATAGGAACTTGGAGTGTCCGTTACTCTACTGGTATGAATCAAAAGATAAGGAAAAGAATGGCGTGTGAGAGAGTGGGGAGGGCATGGAGGCGGGGGACGGGAGAAGGTAGGGGAGTAAGCTCATGTGAGAGAGTGTGAAATTGGTTTTTATTTCGACTTAAATTTAGGTGAGAGTATGGATTTTTTTTTTCCCGTCTAAAATGGTCTCACTTTAGTTTTAGAACTTGATTCTTTTTTTTTTTTTTTTGCGGTACGCGGGCTTCTCACTGTTGTGGCCTCTCCCGTTGCGGAGCACAGGCTCCGGATGCGCAGGCTCAGTGGCCATGGCTCACGGGCCCAGCTGCTCCGTGGCATGTGGGATCTTCCCGGACCGGGGCATGAACCCGCGTCCGCTGCATCGGCAGGCGGACTCTCAACCACTGCGCCGCCAGGGAAGCCCTATTTTTAGAAATATTTTATTAAAAAATTTTTGAAGTGTCGTCAGTCGCTTTACCATATTGTGTTAGTTTCAGGTGTACAGCAGAATTATTCAGTTATGTGTATTTTTTTCAGATTACTTTCCATTGTTGATTATTACAAGATATTGAATGTAGTTCCTTGTGCTAGTAAATCTTTGTTGCTGATCTGTTTTATGTATAGTAGTTTGTATCTGCTAATCCCAAACTCCTCATTTATCCCTCCCCCCAATCCCCTTCCCTTTGGTAACCATAAATTTGTTTTCTATGTTTGTGAGTTTGTTTCTGTTTAGTATATAGATTCATTTGTATTATTTTTAGATTCCACATATAAGTGATATCATATAATGTTTGTCTTTATCTGACTTACTTAGTAGGATGATCTCTAGGTCCATCATTGTTGCTGCAAATGGCAATATTCCTTCATTTTTATGGCTGAGTAATATTCCATTGTGTGTATGTACCACATCTTCTTAACCCAGTTTGTCTGTTGATGGTCACTCAGGTTGTTTCCATGTTGGCTGTTGTTAATTGTGCTGTTAGGAACATTGGGGGAGATGTATATTTTTTAATTAAAGTTTTCATTTTTCACTGGATATATGCCCAGGAGTGGGATTGCTGGGTCGTATGGTAGTTCTACTTTTAGTTTTTAGAGGAACCTCCATACTGTTCTCCATAGAGGCTGCACCAGTTTACATTCCCACCAACAGTGTAGGAGGTTTCCCTTTTCTCCACACCCTCTCAGGCATTTATTATTTGTAGACTTTTTGATGATGGCCCTTCTGACCGGCGTGAGGTGATACCTCATTGTAGTTTTGATTTGCATTTCTCTAATGATTAGTGATGTTGAGCATCCTTTCATCTGCCTGTTGCCAGCTGTATGTCGTCTTTGGAGAGATGTCTATTTAGGTCTTCTGTCCTTTTTTTTTTTGATTCGGTTGTTTGTTTTTTTTGATATTGAGTGGTATGAGCTGTTTGTATATTTTGAATGTTAACCCATGTCAGTCACATCATTTGCAAGTTTTTTCTCCCATTCTGTAGGTTGTCTTTTCGGTTGCTTGACGGTTTTCTTTGCTGTGCAAAAGCTTTTAAGTTGGATTAGGTCCCATTTGTTTAGGGTTTAAAAAAATTTTTTTTTATTGGAGTATAGTTACTTTACAATGTTGTGTTAGTTTCTGCTGTCCAGCAAAGTGAATCAGCCATATGTATAATATACCTATATCTCCTCCCTCCCAGATTTCCTTCCCATTTAGGTCACCACAGAGCACTGAGTTCCCTGTGCTATACAGTAGATCCTCACTAGTTATCTGTTTTATACATAGTAGTGTATGTATATCAATCCCAATCTCCCAGTTCATCCCACCACTGTTTTGCTTTTGTTTCTTTTGCCTTGGGAGATTGATCTAAGAAAATATTGCTACAATTTATGTCAGAAAATGTTTTGCTTATGTTCTCTTCTAGGAGTTTTATGGTGTCATGTTTTACATTTAAGTCTTTAAACCATTTTGAGTTTATTTTTGTATGTAGTGTGAAGGGAGACCATGGATTTTTAACCCAAGTTTATGAACACTCTGACTTTTTTTCTTTACTGCAGATGTGCTTTCTGTATATTTCCCATGTACTCAGAGGTTGAGATTTAATAAAGTTAATAATTTTTATTTCTTCATCAAGGACATTCTTAAGACAAACTGGCTCTTTTGTTTTAACAGCTAGAACGTGGAGAGGAAGCATACGTGACTCCTAGCACTACCTTGACTTGTGCTCAGAGCCAGCGGTGTCCACCGTGGCCTGTGCGCCATTGGCGCGACCAGCTGAAAAGGATAGACAAGCCTCAGTATTACTAGATTTTACTCCACAGACCCCGCCAGAAGGGTGCCAAGGATCCCCGGGGGCGGGTGGACCACACCTGAGAACTTCTGAGGTAGCTCAGGGGCCTGGGACAAGTTAAAGGGAATAAACTGGGACATTCAGAAGCTCCTGCTATCACCAGCACGCCAGCGCAGGTGGTTTCGGCTCCTGTGACCCGAGTCCCGTGTGACTGCTGTTCACTGCTCTGCGTGTGCTGCTGGGGTCCTGTCCCTGCTGTTTAGCGGCCCTAACAGTTACTAGACAGCATGTGTGATCAGTTAACGCACAAAAGACCAGAGAGATGGGCAGGACGGTCATTGCTCTTCTCCTAAAGAGAAGGCAAGATGCAAAACCGTGGACACAAAAGAAAAAGTTTGAAGGTTTTTGAGGTTGAACCCTGTGCGTGGATAGTCAGTCTACTCTGTTAAGGTACCGGGGAGGGCGAGGACCACGGGTGAGACCTAAGCTCTTTCTGTAATGCTCTCTCATCCGCCAGCTCCCTGGGCACACGTGCTGGCCAGCCAGGCGGTGGGTGGAGGGAGGTGCCCCACAGGCAGCAGGATGACGGAAGCAGAATCGGCCTTGCCCAGCAGGACTCTGACCAGAAAAAGTGGTGGGAGTCGCGTGGTTTCAACCTGTCTTTTCTTTCTCTGTAGTGAAGAAGTCTGCAAGCGAGGATTCACGGTGATCGTGGACATGCGTGGGTCCAAGTGGGACTCCATCAAGCCTCTGCTGAAGATATTACAAGAGTCCTTCCCCTGCTGCATTCACGTTGCACTGATAATCAAGCCAGACAACTTTTGGCAGAAACAGAGGACTAATTTTGGCAGTTCTAAATTTGAATTTGAGGTAACTTCCCTGTGTAGCCAGACCAACTAAACCAGTAGGTGTGGTTTATTAAAAGCTTTTCCGTCATCATTTTAGGCTGGTTATAGATTTTTAAAAACCACGTATTCAACAAGAACTGCATATCTGACGTACATATGACTTGCAAAATTAGTTATTGTGTAAAATAACACAGTTAGGCTTGTTTCTCGCCTTATCCCAGTGGGTGTTTTGCCCATGGAGGGTTTAGGTTCCAGGCCTCTTGTTTCTGGGTAATGGGGCTACTGGGGTGTAAGGCGTGTGTCTTAGAAGCCTGTTTCCTTTTACTACATGGGATAAAATAGCTTTACTGTTCAGTGCAAGTGGCTTTAGGTGGCTTCAGAGTCATCATCGTTACCTCAGCCTTGGAAATAAGGGAATGTTAGGGAGAAATGCTCAACTTCACATTTCCTGAGGAAAATGTGTGGGAGAGACTGACTTTTCATCGTGTCCTGGAGAGGATGGTGTGCCGTGTATTTCACACGTCAGGTCTCTCGTTTATGAAAAGGGAGAGGTTCCTTGAAAACCTATGTGGGGCTCTGGATTCAGTTAGCACCCAAGGTCGTTGTCTTTCAGATAGTGTGTAAAACAGACCTCAACCCGCTGGCTTACTCTCCTTTCTCCTGGAAACTGCCCTCTTTAAGTAAGCTACCAGGGTTCTGACAAGGCTTTGATGCAGCTGGTCTCATCAGATGATTATGGGGGGAAAGTATTCTGGCCAGCTGGAAACTTGATTCATGCCATATTCTGTAATAAAATTTAAGTATTTTCTAACAATAAATTATAATAATTTTTAGTTGAATAGATCGCTTCCTCTAGCCACTTTGCCCAAACATTAGGTTTCAGTGAATGTATTCACGTATTTCAAGGTTAACAACAATAATAGTATTAAACATACCACACAATATTAATTCTTAAGCTTTATGTTACATGTTACACACACTTTTCAATGTCTTTTCATGGGTACATTACTTGCATTTTAAAATTTCTCAGTCCATGGTATTGATTTTCAACCTGAAATCTGAATTTAGTTTTAATTTGAATTTGAAACTGCACCCAAGAGGTTTAGATGAAAGGTGAAACCAGTAAGCCTTTATCTTCACACACAAGAAGAAGTGATTTTGGAGGACAGTTTGTTGGATATTATATTAGTTATTCTCTTGACGCAGAATGTAAAGTGTGTTGTATTTAATGATACACGTTTTAAGCAGAAATAATGATGTGGTGGTATAATATATGCAGGTTTTTGCTTGTCTAATTGTGATCTTTCCCTCTGGGCCTTTAAAAGTTTCCTGCACTGGCTTTTCTATTGAACTTGTCTGTACATTATCACGAGCTTCTGTCTGTGAAGTGATTGTCTCCATGGACATTATTAAAGTCTGGGCAGACGAGACAGGGATGAACCGACAGTCACGCTTCAGGCAAAAGTGCTGGCCGAGGAGCCGCCCCTCTTTCTCGCTCTGCTGCCTTTTGCCATTTCTTATGTCAAACAGCATAGAGATACAGTTCTAGGTTTCTCTAAGGCTGGAGGTGACAGAGGTGGGGCTAAACGAGCCTTTCTCTGTTTTGTCTTTTGGTTCTAGGCCACACATCTTTTCCCTCTCCCTTTGTCTTCATATTTACCCCACCTCACCCCCAGTTATGTTTTCCTTGAGGCATAATACTAATATTAACTCTGCGTCATCTTCTGATAGGATGAGATGAAGATTTCTTGCTCAGGTTGTAATTGACTAAAACTTTGTTAGATTGGAATGTAGTCGATGATGTATTGAATACAACACTTGTACTGCTCAGAATCGCTGCCGGTTATTGCAGTGAATGAAGCATTCCCTCTCTCTCCAACTTTGTGAGAAGAGCTTCTGCCAGCTTTCTTGCTAACCCTTGTGTATTTTCTACATTTTAAAGAAGCCATTCATATTCTAATGTGCCTAAGATAGTGGGTTAATTTCCGCATTCTTGGAAAGAAATCTAATATCTTTAGCTGTCCTGAAATTCATATGATTCTATAATTTGGGGTATTGCAGCTAACATATATGTGTTGCTCTAATGGATTTGTCGTTCACTGACTGTACTAATGCCTCTTTCATTTACATTTGTTTTTATGGGGCCAGAACAAGGTATGTAACGTTTTCTATAAATGGATTACTTGCTTTAAGTTTGATCTGTGATTAAGCGTTGCAAACTGCATTATGATAAGACCGTATAAGATTGGTTCATCTTCTCATACATGATTTTTTTTCCCCTTAAGACAAATATGGTCTCTTTAGAAGGCCTTACCAAAGTAGTTGACCCTTCTCAGCTAACGCCCGAATTTGACGGCTGCCTGGAATACAACCATGAAGAATGGATTGAAATCCGAGTTGCTTTTGAAGACTACATTAGCAATGCCACCCACATGCTGTCTCGGCTGGAGGAGCTTCAGGACATCCTAGCTAAGAAGGAGTTGCCTCAGGATTTGGAGGGGGCTCGGAATATGATCGAGGAACATTCCCAGCTGAAGAAGAAGGTGATTAAGGCCCCCATAGAGGACTTGGATTTAGAGGGACAGAAGCTGCTGCAGAGGATTCAGAGCAGTGACAGCTTTCCCAAAAAGAACTCGGGGTCAGGCAACGCAGACCTGCAGAGCCTCTTACCCAAGGTGTCCGCCATGCTGGACAGGCTGCACTCAACGCGGCAGCACCTGCATCAAATGTGGCATGTGAGGAAGCTAAAGCTGGACCAGTGCTTTCAGCTGAGGCTGTTTGAACAGGATGCTGAGAAGGTAAAAGACGGGGGAGGGACGCTAAAATGCGCCACGGAGGGAGGCTTCCTGGATCCTTGGGTCTCGGTAGCCGAGGCTGGTTTGGTCAGGAGGAAGGGCAGAATGAAAGGGCTGGGGAAGGGTAAGCTACTCGCACGGCATCGGTGGGAGACCAGCAGTGTCGGTTCAGAGATCTCCCCTCAGTCTGCTTTCTACTGCTACTCACTGTGCAACGCAGAGCTCTTCTAGAAACTTAGAGTTGCTAATTACTAATAGTTTGGTTTAGAATGCCTGTAAGATAGACGAGAATATTTTCAATTAAAAGAGTGAAAACTTTGTAGGATATATTATTGAAAGGAGTATTTTTCTAATAACTGTTCTTCCACTCATAAAAGCCAGTGAGAAAACACCCTTCAGATCTACTGTTGAGTATGTTTTTACAATAAAAGGCGAGTAATGAATTAAAAATAATAGCTTCTGGGAAATAGAGACAATAATTACTTACGGTTTCATGTTTCCGTATTGTGCTCGAGTCAGACCAACTGGCCAAAGTGAGCTCTTGTCTGTCTCAGCAACGTGAAAGCAGGACACTTATTTAGAGGAATACGTTGCAAGCCGTGAACATGAGTGAATTGATCCCTCTTAATTTGAGCTCACTGAATTTTTTTTCATGGACAGGAAAATTTTTTGTAAAGTTAGAAAACATTAAAAATCTTTGCTATAAAAGAACCTTTTGAAAGGTGACAATCCACCACTATTTTCCAGTAATATTATTTGGTAAGCTTTTAACCTCTCTTTATGGGTAAAGTACAGCTGACCCTTGAACAGCACGGGGGTAGGGATGCTGACGCTTCCTGCAGTGGAAAATCCAGACTGCTCTCTCTGCCTCCAAGACAAAGGAATTGATAAATGACTCACCCGAGGACAGCAAGCTGAAACAGTTTGGGTAGAATCAGGCCTCCAACTCTAGTTCTTTTGATTCCATATATTGTGATCTCTAGTTGAACACAACTCTCCCCCACACTTAGTTAATTTAAAGATGTGTAAAATGAAAATATAGGTACTCATTTGTTGAAAAATATCTGCATATGAGTAGACCTGTGCAGTTCAGACCCGTGTTGTTCAAGGTTCAACTGTAGTGCCTTGTCAAAGATAACTAGAAAATCTTCCTTTCAATTACTAGACAAACAGGTGACTGTCCCTGGAAGTCACATTCACATCACAGAAGCAGTGCTAATTGATAATCATTTCTTTTTCCTTAAATGTTTTCCTGGGAACAATGAAATTAACATCCTTCTCCAGGTAGCATCTGTATAGAATCTTAAGAGAGACGTCATTGTTAAGGTTTTCCCCATTTCTTTTTATTTTTACGGTAAATTTTATTGTTTGCATTTGCACAGGGATTTTTAAAATTTTTTTATTCTTGCACTAAAGAGCATAACCTTTTAGTCATTGGAATTGCTGTCAGTAATCTGTGGTCAAAGCAAAGCCCATCCAGAAACCTGTAAGTTTGTAACTTCACCTAACGGGTCTTTTTTTTGCAGAGCAGTGTGCCTAATTATGTAGTTCAGTATAGAAGAGAGACTGGGTTGAGAGTCAGAAGATTAGAGTTTTAATTAGCCTGGGGGATTTGAATACCTCTCTTTACTTATCTGCTCCTTAGTCCCTCATCTGTCAAAGGAACACACTAGATAAGATTTTCTTGTAGCTCCTGCAAGTTCAGAGCTGCTGACTGGTTAGAAGTCGAGAATCTTCTGGGCCCTGGCGCCTGAGAGGTTGTCAGAGGAAAGACGCCACTCTTTCTTGGTTCGGTCCCGTGCTGGGAGCCGCGTCAGTCATTTCTTTTTCTGGAGTGATTCCAGGTTGTCTTTCTTCATTCCGGTAGATGTTTGACTGGATCACGCACAACAAGGGCCTGTTTCTGAACAGCTACACTGAGATTGGGACCAGCCATCCTCATGCAATGGAGCTTCAGACACAGCACAACCACTTTGCCATGAACTGCATGGTAAGATCCTGTGGGAACAGAGGTATCCTGTGAAAGTATAAAACGGGAGGTTATTTACACAGATCATTCCCAGCACACTGCGGGGAGCCCATGCAGGGGCTTCTGACAGCTCAGCGGCAGCAGCTGACCTCCAGGGGCGGGAAGTTCTCTGTGGGAGCAGTGTTTACTTAGCTCGTTTTAAGTTTTAAGCAAACAAAAGCGAAAACAAGCAAACAGACAAACCAGTGAAACTCGAACCAATTACTTGGCCAGTGCCACGTGCACGGTTTTGAGTCTGGCTCCTGCGCTGTACGTCCTGGGAGCCCGCGGGGACCCAGAAGAGCTTTTCAGAGGCCGAGTGAGCCTCCGGGACCAGCCCAGTGTCAGTTTGCTGGCCGCCTGCCCTTCACGCTGAAGGAATCAGCCAGCCTGCTGTTCACCTGGAGGGCATCCTTCAGCTCTCCTCAAACGGGAGCACTCCTCCCAAGGTGAACGCAGGGAGTCGGGTCTGGACGCCAGCCGTGCCTGGAATCCTCTGGCTCCCTTTGATGCCCTGGGCCTCTTGTGATTGGACAGCTGCGAGACTACAGTGCAAACAAACACCCCAAAAGAAACCCAACAGTGAATTTTAAATAACGGTCTTATTACATTTTTGGAGTTAATATAACTGCAGTAGAGCTGTATGTTGTTCTGTAGGGTATATGGTTACTTCTCTAGAGAGTTATTCTAGAAATTTTCACCTTAGAGACAGAGTTTTGGTGTGGACTTTGAGCCAGAATTATGAGAATTCACCCTCTTAGCCTTGTAACGTGCGTTAAAGAGCATTGAAACGATGTGCAGACGGGATCTTCGTTTAAATTAGTTCAGTAAGATGCCATTTAATTAAAGTTCAGTCCACAAAGTTCTCCACTTTAGGTAGTTTCAAAGATAAGATTCAGCGATAAAATGTTTGTAATAGACACTGTCCCAGAAGTTTGATACTGTTCTTGAGTTTGAGGTAAGAGAATTTTGGGGTTAAGTGATTCAGCCTGGGGAGAGGTGAAGAGAACGCAAATGTGGGCCTTTGGGGGAAGCCTCTTAGAAGAATTTGTTCCTAAAAAAATTCCTATCAATTTTTCAGAATATTCTGAAACTTCTAGTAATGGTGAAAGGCACATTCAGCCGACCATATCACATACTTTAAAAACTAGAAATGTTAAAATATATTTTGTAAAAACTAGAAATGACCAGAAAGGGTCCTCTCCCTCCCCCAGCATTACTGTGACACATTTAGGAATCGGCAGAAGAGGAAGCATGTGTGGAAGACAGGTGGGGGTGTGTTATGAATGTAGAGGTTTTAAATTCTGACTCTTGTTTACCGCATGACCTTGGGCAGTCTGTTTAATCTCTTTGAGCCTCGGTTTCCTAATCTCTAAAGTGGGGATAATCTCTGCCTAACACGGTGTTACATTATTTTACTTACTCTGTATGTGTAAGACACTAAGCAAAGTGCTGAACACAAAGTAAGTACTTGATAAATGGTAGTTATTATCAGTGATGTTATCATCTAATTAAGAATACTGTCGGTATTTTTAGTATATTATAGTAAGTAAGAAACTCTTAAAAGTATGGGTGACTTTTTTTAGGTTTAAGTATATTTTCTGTTTTTCTATGATACATTTTTATCACTTCTCTAAGTAAAAATTTTAATTGAAAAAGGATGTGGTAACCCTGTGCACGGCGTGGTGACAGCTCCTGGGAGCGCTTTCCAAAAGCCTACCAGCCCCTGATTCCGAACACCTCCCTGAGTCCTCAGTATCTGTCTAGGACATTTATTTATGCAGAACCGGGGCCTGTTAACCTTCAGCCCTTTCTTGTGCTATCTACAGTGTTTTCAACATTTTTTGACAAAGAAAATGAAAGTGCTAGATATCAGTAAGCAAAGTTGATAATCTTTTAAGAAAGCATTTTAAGGGACAGCAACAATCGTGCTCATTCTCCTGTCACAGGTTTTTTTTTTTTGTTTTTTTTTGCGGTACGTGGGCCTCTTACTGCTGTGGCCTCTCCCGTTGCGGAGCATAGGCTCCGGACGCGCAGGCCCAGCGGCCATGGCTCACAGGCCCAGCCGCTCCGCAGCATGTGGGATCTTCCTGGACCGGGGCACGAACCCGTGTCCCCTGCATCGGCAGGCAGACTCTCAACCACTGTGCCACCAGGGAAGCCCCACAGGTATTTTTAAAGTCTATGATGGTGAGAGTCTAGGTGGAGGTGCTTCTAACGTAGGGAGTTGTACGTTTGTACGTTGCCGTGCTTGTGTACACACTCATTAGGGCTGTGTGCCACGTGGTTCCTTCCTCCTGCAGTAAGTGACAGAGGTATGGACGAGGCATAAGGCATAGAGCAGTACTCTATTTGCGGAGCACAGTCTGTTTGAGGGGATGAAAGTAATCCAGAACCCTGAAACAGCGTCAAGGGGGACCCACAATGGAGCCATCCAAATGGACAGCTCTTCTCCGGATGCTGACAGAGGGCATCTGCCGATGCTCTTCCCGACAGACCTTTTGGGTAGATTTTCCTCTTTGAGCATACAGAGAAAGCAGAACTTAGTGAATGTGGCCACCTGTCACCGGAGAGGGAGAATGCATATGAGAAGGGCAGACACTGCTCTTGACCTAGAGGATGCTAGTTAGAGCGTTAATGCCACATGAGGCAGTGAGGCCCGTTCCCCAGGGATTGTGGCCTTGACTGGATGTCACAGCCTCACAAAGTACCCCCTCCCTGCCGCTGCAGACACCCGGATGTGTGGTAGCTGATTTGAGCCTGCAGCCCAGAGAAGTACCTCTGAGACTGGCGTCTGGCTTTCTAAACCCAGATAAAGGCGACGCCACCTAGTTTAGGTTTAGGTCAGAAGTGGAGGAAAGGAATGAGTAAGTGAAGGTACAGAGACAGAACGACAAGTGCATTCTCTAGGACGCTTACTTGGGTGGGCTGGAGACTAGGTGACAGTGACAAGGCTCATGTAGGGGTCCAGGTGTGAGCCAGTGGGAGATTGGCCTGGAGGACTATGGCAGGAAGGAGGAAGACTGTAGAGGAGTTTGGGTAGGTTGGATAATTAGATTTGATTTAGGGACAAGAATCATAGGAGCCAGAGGTGAGTCTACGGTTTGGGGAGACCCATTGCAAGGTGCAGTGTTGTGATGCGTCACGAAAAATAATAAGTAATACATACATGGAGAGCAGCAGCCTGGGATTTGTTGAAGGTGTGCATTCCTCACTCTGCCTTCGCTGCAATGTGACGCTTAAAGAAGATTGAAGGTGGGAGGGGAAATACCACAGTGAGAACTCCTCTTGCAAGAAAAATGCTTTTTTGCACCCTTATTTTGCGGCAGGCTAGTGGACTTGAAGACAGAGATTGCAACACAGTAGAAAAGTGTGATTTAAAGTTTGAACACAGCACTGTTCTGTTCGCACCCCAGTTCATATTCCTTGGTGAATGTGAATCCATTTACAGATTTTCTGTTGGCGCCAGAAAGATGACTTGGGCTTATATAGAAAGGAGAGCTTGTTTTCACACAAAATAGCCTCTGGTTGCTAAGTACATAGTTTGTCGTTTCTGGCTTCTAGTTACAAACTGCAGCGGTGGGTTCCTGCAGTTCTGGGTAACTGCTTGCCACCTGGACCCTTTTCAGGATTTGAGGCCAAGAAGCGAGTCATAGTGCGTTTGTGTGCACCCACCTGTGTGTGTGACTGCTTTGTGCCTACCAGTATCCCTCCCAGCTAGTTGATCTGTAATTTCGCAGTTTTGTTTTTGTTTTTGTTTTTTTTTGCGGTGCGCGGGCCTCTCACTGTTGTGGCCTCTCCCGTTGTGGAGCACAGGCTCCAGACGCGCAGGCTCAGCGGCCATGGCTCACGGGCCCAGCCGCTCCGCGGCACGTGGGATCTTCCCGGACCGGGGCACGAACCCGTGTCCCCTGCATCGGCAGGCGGACTCTCAACCACTGCGCCACCAGGGAAGCCCTGTAATTTTGCAGTTTTAAAAATAGAAACTGAGACCAGTACCTATGGTTTATGGAAATCCAAATAGCAAAACACATGTCCTATTACCCCCCAGCTGAGTCTGTTGTTAAAATGTAACTTTTCAGCGAGCGCTCTCCGCATTTCTTGGAAAGACAGCCTGTGCGCCTTCGCCTGACCAGCCCCGCTTTCTGCCCCCTTTGCAGAACGTGTACGTGAACATAAACCGCATCATGTCGGTGGCCAGCCGCCTGGTGGAGTCGGGCCACTACGCCTCCCAGCAGATCAAGCAGATTGCCAGCCAGCTGGAGCAGGAGTGGAAGGCATTCGCGGCCGCCCTGGATGAGCGCAGCACTCTGCTGGACATGTCGTCCGTCTTCCACCAGAAGGCAGAGAAGGTCAGTGCCTGGGACCCCCTGCCCCCGGCCCGGAGCCCTGTGTTCACACGGCAGAGCCCAGGAGGACGCTGGGGCCCTGAAGTCCATGGCTGCGCCCAGCCCGCTGTGCAACCTCAGGCACGCTGTTCCACCTCCTTGTCCCTTACTTTCCTCATTTGTAAAGTGGAGAGAAAAGTACGGACTTGAGCGGCCGTTGCATGGTGTAATGCGGTCATTCATATTAGCTGCTGCACAGGGCCTGGTACGCTGTAGGGACTCGCAAGTGGCAACTGCTGTCCTTTATCCCCTCCTGTCCCTCCTCATCATCACTTGAGGATTCCACTTAGGGTGCTTTGGCAGCAAGTAACAGAAAGCCTGACTCTCAGGTTTAGACATCAGGGGTTGTTGAGTTCTTGTCTCACAACACAGGGAATTGCAAAGTATAGGGAGTTCCAGCCGCACAGTGGTATCAGGGCTGGGTAGGCTCCTGGCTGGGCCTGGCCATCCCCTTGGGGTGCCGGGTGTGTGCCGCAGCTCCCAGCGCCGGCCCCTCTACTGTGGCGTACAGGATAGCGGTGTCGTGTCCTCTCACTTTCTCGGGGTGACAGTGTTTTCAGAAGGTCCCTCCAGCCCAGCCCGCTTCCTACAGTCCCCTTGGCCAGGGGAGGGGTGCCTGCCCACACCCTTGCTTCAGGGGAGCGGGGAAGGGCAGTTCTGGGTTCTCAGCCTCCCCAGCAGGGGCAAGGCTCTGCCAGCCAGGGCTGCGGTGGGAAAGTGGCTTTGGGATGTGGTTTCCAGTGTCCCTCACAGTTACTAAGTCATTTGTGTGGATTCGGCTTCACATCAGCTTCATCTGCTGATGTGCTGGTCACAGTACCTTATTTCAGAGGTAACATGTGATGTGTGCCCTTAACGCTCCCCACATGCCCACAAACAGGCGAACCTGCTTCAGTGAACACGCCTGGAAAACAGCAAAAGGAAAGTGAATTGCTGTGACTCAGATGCTAGTGCTGGAAGCCTGGGTGGTGAAACACCTTTTCAAGACATAGAGGAAGAAAGCTCAGGAACTTCGGGCCACTAGGAAGACACAAGTGGTTGCCTCAATTGAAACTACTAGAGCTTCCTCAGGGATAGTTACGGGAGGAAACCTACATTCATAGGGATCTGCACTGACGCTTCTAAGAAGGAAGTAGTATCCCTTTAATCTAGAAACAGTCTCTGTTGAGGAGTGAAGGCAACAGGGAAGGTAGAGGCCCCACCTTGCCTGGCATCTTGGCAAGGCAGCTGGAATGTTGCACCAGGTGCTAATTATGAGTGATCTCAACTCTAGAAACCTTTAAAGTGTGAAGCAATTGGGGAAACAGAGTGGGATAGAAAGGGGAAAAAATCTTAAGAGTCTCATGTGAAAGCTGTGAGTAGGGACTTGCAGGTTTCAGTGGTCAGGTTTTTCTGCTAACTGTATGCATTTCGGTGGTTTGATGATAAAGGAGAAACAAAGCCCCCCACCCAGAAACAGTTTGAGTTAAAGTAACAGGAGCCCCGTTCAGCCTAAAGCAGCGCTGTCTACACTTCTCTGTGGCCACCTCTGGTCCCTGTCATTGTCAAGGTCGTGGTGGGTTGTGCATTGGACATTACCGTGGGTGGGAGAGGAGCTTTGTGGCCCCCGCTCGTGTGCCATCTGGAATGGTAACATATAGTGTGGGCTGCAGCCACCCCCGGGCCTGGAGGTGTGCGAGTTGCTTGTGGGCCCCTAGAAAGGTCCTTTAAGACGATGTGAATAAAGTTGAACAGGGACAGGCTGCTTGGGGGAATAATGGATAGTCTGAAGCATAATAACGCATAGGGAAAATCTCTCTAACCATGGCAGCTTTCAGAATTGCAAATAAACCCAGAAGATTAATTGCTGCTCTGACCTACCTGAAAAGAATGTAGAAATGTGGGTGCCATGGGGTGTTTTCCCACCAGTGTTTTATTATAAAAATTTTTAGACATGCAGCGAAGTTGAAAGAGCCTGAGGTGTTTTTATTTGGATAAAATAATGGCTGTCATTTATGGATTTGAAGGAAATGCAGCTAGATGAATACACTCTGGAACAGAATTTCTTGGGATCCTGCGTGAGCTCTAACAGTGCTTGCAGTCCCTGTGTGTCAGTGGCCAGAGAAGATGCCAAACATGACCACTGACATGCAGATGCTCTGAAGAAGATCACACCTCCTAAGTAGTTTTCCTCTTCCCGGGAGAGGGATCTCCGAATAGGTTAACTTTGTTCCCTCTTTTTAAATGCTCCGTCTTCTAGTTATGCTTCAGCTGTTCTCATAAACTCGGTAGGGAAAGGACCAGAACCTGGACATCATAAATAAGGTTTCCATCACAGCCACCCCTTTGACCCTCATCCAGTTCTCATTAAGAATTTAAATGTGATTAGGGTGACAGAGGGCTCAACTCTGTGACCCTGTGGTTAATGGTGTCACTGAAGGAAGCAGCCTTCCCGGAAGGAGGACAGCTCGGCTTTGGAGGGGGGTGTGCTGCGCGCCCAGCCTGCTCCTCTGTCTCTGTGGGTGTTCTTCTGTTGGTGTTCATTTCTGGGTTTTTTTAATTTTTGAATTTTATTTTATTTTATTTTTATACAGCAGGTTCTTATTAGTCATCAGTTTTATACACATCAGCGTATACATGTCAATCCCAATCGCCCAATTCATGCACCCCCACCCCCACCCCCGCCCGCCACTTTCCCCCCTTGGTGTCCATACGTTTGTTCTCTACACCTTTGTCTCAGTTTCTGCCCTGCAAACCGGTTCATCTGTACCATTTTTCTAGATTCCACATATATGCGTTAATATACGATATTTGTTTTTCTGACGTCCTTCACTCTGTAGGACAGTCTCTAGATCCATCCACATCTCAACAAATGACCCAATTTCGCTCTTTTTATGGCTGAGTAATATTCCATAGTATATATGTACCACATCTTCTTTATCCAATGGACATTTAGGTTGCTTCCATGACCTGGCTATTGTAAATAGTGCTGCAATGAACATTGGGGTGCATGTGTCTTTTTGAATTACGGTTTTCTCTGGGTATATGCCCAGCAGTGGGATTGCTGGGTCATATGGTAATTCTATTTTTAGTTTTTTAAGGAACCTCCATACAGTTCTCCATAGTGGCTGTATCAATTTACATTCTCACCAGCAGTTTTGGAAGTTTCCCTTTTCTCTACACCCTCTCCAGCATTTGTTGTTTGTAGATTTTCTGATGATGCCCATTCTAACTGGTGTGAGGTGATACCTCATTGTAGTTTTGATTTGCATTTCTCTAATGATTAGTGATGTTGAGCAGCTTTTCATGTGCCTCTTGGCCATCTGTATGTCTTTGGAGAAATTTCTGTCTGTTTAGGTCTTCTGCCCATTTTTGGATTGGGTTGTTTTTTTTAATATTGAGCTGCATGAGCTGTTTGTAAATTTTGGAGATTAATCCTTTGTCAGTTGATTCATTTGCAGATATTTTCTCCCATTCTGAGGGTTGTCTTTTCGTCTTGTTTATGGTTTCCTTTGCTGTGCAAAAGCTTTGAAGTTTAATTAGGGTCCCATTTGTTTATTTTTGGTTTTATTTCCATTACTCTAGGAGGTGGATCAAAAAAGATCTTGCTATGATTTATGTCAAAGAGTGTTCTGCCTATGTTTTGCTCTAAGAGTTTTATAGTGTCTGGACTTACATTTAGGTCTCTAATCCATTTTGAGTTTATTTTTGTGTATGGTGTTAGGGAGTGTTCTAATTTCATTCTTTTACATGTAGCTGTCCAGTTTTCCCAGCACCACCTATTGAAGAGGCTGTCTTTTCTCCATTGTATATCTTTGTCTCCTTTGTCATAGATTAGTTGACCATAGGTGAGTGGGTTTTGTATATCTTTGCCTCCTTTGTCATAGATTAGTTGACCATAGGTGCGTGGGTCTATCTCTGGGCTTTCTGTCCTGTTCCATTGATCTGTGTTTCTGTTCTTGTGCCAGTGCCGTATTGTCTTGATTACTGTAGCTTTGTAGTACAGTCTGAACTCAGGGAGTTTGATTCCTCCAGCTCTGTTTTGTTTCCCTCAAGACTGCTTTGGCTATGCTGGGTCTTTTTTGTCTCCATACAAATTATAGGATTTTTTGTTCTAGTTCCATAAAAAATACCATTGGTAATTTGATAGAGATTGCATTGAATCTGTAGATTGCTTTGGGTAGTAGAGTCATTTTCACAATATTGATTCTTCCAGTCCAAGAACATGGTATATCTCTCCATCTGTTGGTATCATCTTTAATTTCCTTCATCAGTGTCTTACAGTTTTCTGCACACAGGTCTTTTGTCTCCCTAGGTAGGTTTATTCCTAGGTATTTTATTCTTTTTGTTGCAATGGCAAATGGGAGTGTCCTTAATTTCTCTTTCAGATTTTTCATCATTACTGTATAGGAATGCAAGAGATTTCTGTGCATTAATTTTGTATCCTGCAACGTTACCAAATTCATTGATTAGCTCTAGTAGTTTTCTGGTGGCATCTTCAGGATTCTCTATGTATAGTATCATGTCACCTGCAAACAGTGACAGTTTTACTTCTTCTTTTCCAATTTGGATTCCTTTTATTTCTTCTTCTTCTCTGATTACGTAGCTAGGACTTCCAAAACTATGTTGAATAATAGTGATGAGAGTGGACATCCTTGTCTTGTTCCTGATCTTAGAGGAAATGCTTGCAGTTTTTCACCATTGAGAATGATGTTTGCTGTGGGTTTGTCGTATATGGCCTTTATTATGTTGAGGTAGGTTCCCTCTATGCCCACTTTCTGGAGAGTTTTCATCCTAAATGGATGTTGAATTTTGTCAAAAGCTTTTTCTGCATCTATTGAGATGATCATATGGTCTTTATTCTTCAATATGTTAATATGGTGTATCACATTGATTGATTTTCGTATATTGAAGAATCCTTGCATCCCTGGGATAAATTCCACTTGATCATGGTGTATGATCCTTTTAATGTATTGTTGGATTCGGTTTGCTAGTATTTTGTTGAGGATTTTTGCATCTATATTCATCAGTGATATTGGTCTGTAATTTTCTTTTTTTGTAGTATCTTTGTCTGGTTTTGGTATCGGGGTGATGGTGGCCTCTTAGAATGAGTTTGGGTGTGTTCCTTCCTCTGCAATTTTTTGGAAGAGTTTGAGAAGGATGGGTGTTAGCTCTTTTCTAAATGTTTGATAGAATTCACCTGTGAAGCCATCTGGTCCTGGACTTTTGTTTGTTGGAGGATTTTCTTTCTTTTTTTTTCTTTTTTTTTTTTTTTGCAGTACATGGGCCTCTCTCTGTTGTGGCCTCCCCCTTTGCGGAGCACAGGCTCTGGACGCACAGGCTCAGCAGCCGTGGCTCACGGGCCTAGCTACTCCGCAGCATGTGGGATCTTCCCGGACCGGGGCACGAACCCATGTCCCCTGCATCAGCAGGCGGACCCTCAACCACTGCGCCACCAGGGAAGCCCTGTTTGTTCTTTAATTCTTCTAGGTCTTTGTTAAACATTTCTTGCATCTTCTCGATCTTTGCCTCCAATCTTTTTCCGAGGTCCTAGATCATCTTCACTATCATTATTCTGAATTCTTCTTCTGGAAGGTTGTGTATCTCCACTTCATTTAGTTGTTTTCAGGGGTTTTATCTTGTTCCTTCATCTGGTACATAGCCCTCTGCCTTTTCATCTTGTCTTGTCTTTCTGTGAATGTGGTTTTCGTTCGACAGGCTGCAGGATTGTAGTTCTTGCTTCTGCTGTCTGCCTTCTGCTGGATGAGGCTATCTAAGAGGCTTGTGCAGGTTTCCTGATGGGAGGGACTGGTGGTGGGTAGAGCTGGCTGTTGCTCTGGTGGGCAGAGCTCAGTAAAACTTTAATCTGCTTGACTGCTGATGGGTGGTGCTGGGTTCCCTCCCTGTTGGTTGTTTGGCCTGAGGCAACCCAACACTGGAGACTATCTGTGCTCTTTGGTGGGGCTAATGGCGGACTCTGGGAGGGCTCACGCCAAGGAGTACTTCCCAGAACTTCTGCAAGTGTCCTTGTCCCTGCCAGTGTCCTTGGCTACAACCTCCGACCCTCCGACACTAGCAGGTAGGTCTGGTTCAGTCTCCCCTGGGGTCACTGCTTCTTCCCCTGGGTCCCGATGCGCACACTACTTTGTGTGTGCTCTCCAAGAGTGGAGTCTCTGTTTCCCCCAGTCCTGTCGAAGTCCTGCAATCAAATCCCACTAGCCTTCAAAGTCTGATTCTCTAGGAATTCCTCCTCCCGTTGCCGGACCCCCAGGTTGGGAAGCCTGACATGGGCTCAGAACCTTCACTCAAGTGGGTGGACTTCTGTGGTATAAGTGTTCTCCAGTCTGTGAGTCACCCATGCAGCAGTTATGGGATTTGATTTGTACTGTGGTTGTGCCCCTCCTACCATCTCACTGTGGGTTCTCCTTTGTCTTTGGATGTTGGGTATCTTTTTTGATGAGTTCCAGTATCTTCCTGTTGATGATTGTCCAGCAGCTAGTTGTGATTCTGGTGTTCTCACAAGAGGGAGCGAGAGTACGTCCTTCTATTCCGCCATCTTGGTTCAGGGCCCTTATAAAGACTGAAACCCAGTCTTGTATTAGCTCAGTCCTTTTAGAATCCAGTCATTCCCTTACAATTTCTTTATCCTTTGGAGATGTTTTCTCCTTTTTCTTCCTTTCCAGATATTTGCTTTGAGTGAGAGGACAGCAATTTCAGCAGTTATAATCTCTTCACATCTTACTCGTGTTCGTTTGTGGTTTTATAAACATAAATCTTGGGGTTAGAACTAGATGAGAATGACGTTTCATAGACTACGCTTCCAGAGATGTCTTGGCCATTCATTCTCTCCCAACCTCGTCCGCAGTGAGGGTGTGCACAGGATCAGAATGTCAGCTTGCAGAAATGGAGACACGACCACAGGTTACTGATTTCACCAGTAGACAGTGTCTACGGCTCCAGCCTCCACTTTGTTTGGTCATGTGTTACATCCCTTTATATTAAGAAGCTTTATGGCAAACTCGTTAGAATTACCTTTTTATAAATCAAAGAATTAAAGTGATTTGATTTTACTGCACCTGAAAATCTCCAATTTTCACTATTTAAAAAAATTATTAGAGCTGCACTGTCCAGTATGTTAGCCAGTCACCACATGCGGCTATTGAAATTACTTAATGTTAAATAAATATATTAATAAAATAATTTAAAAATGGAATTAGGGACTTCCTTGGTGGTGCAGTGGTTAAGAATCAACCTGCCAATGCAGGGGACACGGGTTCAAGCCCTGGTCCAGGAAGATCCCACATGCCGCGGAGCAACTAAACCCGTGCGCCGCAACTACTGAGCCTGTGAGCCACAACTGCTGAGCCCACGTTCCACAACTACTGAAGCCCACGCGCCTAGAGCCCGTGGTCCGTCACAAAGAGAAGCCACCGCAATGAGAAGCCCACGCACCACAACGAAGACCCAACACAGCCAAAAATAAATACATAAATAAATAAATTTATTAAAAAAAGAATTAAATTTCACCTCGTTAGTCACAGTATCCACATTTGAGATGCTCAGTAGCAGCTTGTGGCTGGTGGCTGGTGGCCTCAGCAGCACAGATGGGCGTTTCCATCACTGCAGAAATTCTGTTAGTGTTGCTAATGGTTTACCTTCAGAGTGAACCATAAATCTGATCACTTCGTTTTATCCATGACTGTAAGGGCCTCTATAATCAGATCATAGCCAAAAACAAAGTAACCAGGGCTTGTATAGCTCTTTGAAATTTACAAAGCCCTTTAAATACAAAATCTCATTTCATCCTTAAATCAGCCCAGTGAAGGACATGGGACTGATGGTGTTAATGTCCTTATATTCTGTTTGGGGAGTAATTTACCCAAGCTGGGACTTTCTTCAAGGTCTAGGAGAGTCTTTTGCTCCTGACATGACAGCACACTGTTTCACAAACAAAGCACTTAGATTTATTTTCTTATAAAATTTCACGTTCAGTAAAAAATTTTAGAAGTAACATTTACTTTGAATGTATCATAGTTATCATCTGGATAATTTTATCGTATGTCTGGGTTGAAATTTAGAGGAAGATATTACAAATACTGCATCAGTATTCCCGTTTGAGTTTTTTAAGGCAAATGATACACATGTAATTGTTCCCATTTTAATGTCATTTCACTTTATTAAAAGCATAAGTCTAATTCTTGGCTTGTAGTAAAACAAAAACAAGATTCTCATGTAATAGAAAGGGATTAGAATATATATCTGTATATATGAAAGAAAAAGATACTAATGAAAACAGGTGGAAGGTACTTAGAGTGATCACTGGCATATTTTGGTTCAGATTGAACCTGTCTTCTCCAAGTTACTCGGTTGGAGCCATCAGACCTGGATTCACAAGTAGAAAATGCATGATCCCTCCTGTGACTTTGCTGGGCTGAGAAGGAAGCCCATCTCCCTTAAAGGAACCAGGAGAATGAGTGTGTTTATTAATACTCAGGGAGTAGAAATGATGAAAGAAAAAGAAAAAATAGGGTAATATCTCCTAGATATGAAAGCAGAAAATGAGGAAATTAGAAATAAGAAAGGAAACTCCGAAGTTTGAATTCATATCTGTATTATATGTATAAAATTCAACCAGTCTTAATTTTTCCAAAGAGGAGAAAACCCCCCTAAATAAGTATTTTAAACATTTACCTTCTAGGAAGTTTCTGTTCCTTTGTCTCCTGAATTGGTGTAACCACCTGTGCTCAGCTGATGCTCCATCAGGAGCTCCTGGCGGGCGTGAAATTCACTGGGTTGGGTGATCCCAGCACATTGGAAGCCCCTGCTCTCAGCAGATGGAGAACAGTGCAATAAATGCTTCTGACAATAAGTTTGCTAATTAATTATTCAGGCTCTCCTTTTAAAGCTTTTGTATTAATCACTCTTCCCTTGTCTGCCTGCCTCACTTTTGCAAACCGGTCATCTTCTACTCAGCAGCACTGAAGTGACCATTCTGCTGAGCAGCAGAATCCCCAGCTCTGGAGCCGGTTCCTGGTTTGAATCCAGAGAAGCACTGAACTCCCTTGCACTCTCCTGCCTCTACCCCCAGGCTGGCACATTTTGGTCCACATTTGAACATTTAAAGCATCAGAGAGTCCACTGGTGCTCTGATCTGGCTAGAGTATAGCAGCGACGTTCTGTCCTTCAGGAAGTGTCAGGCTCTGTGCTGGACATCCCCCTGGTGTTCCAAGCCCACAACATATTTGTCAGGATGGTAAGAGAGGTGTGTGCATGTGTGTGTAGGGGGTGTGTAGTAAAGTGGTCAGAGAGGTTTCTAAGCAAACACACCAGTGTCCCTCCCCCTCCCATATTCACAGGGCACTTTATATTAATAGGCTCTAGGAGGTTCTATTCTATAGGTACCTGTTGAACTTTGACACCAAACTTGATTCTGGGATGCTTTTTCTTTGTGGAATGCCTGTTAACATCGTCTTCCTTGGCTCTCCAGATAGGGATTGCTGCTCTGACTCTGATCTCTTTTGGGTGTTGAGCCTTTCAGAAAGCATTCAGGGACTGGAGCTTGCCCTTCAGAGTCTAAGGCTGCCATCTCAGGAATAAAAGACAAAAATTGTGCTTGTGCAAAAGTCCCTGTAAAAACCATGGCCAGGTTTATTTCTGTCATTGGGGTATTTTAATCGAGTGAATTTAGATGTGCAGAGTCCTTGTTCCACAAGATTTCTGTGTTACAAGCTATTCTGCCCTATGTTTTTAGAACTGGGCTATGTTTCTGCAGGTAAATACAGTCAGTACTTCTCCGGATACTTTAAGAAATTATAAGGAAGTTAAGTAACTACAGGCATACATAAAACTGCTCAAATGTTTCTCTTTACCGATAGCTTCAAAAACTGGGGTTGAATGTATTTCAGCGGTCGTCTTGGTACAGTAATATATTAGTCTGACACTTCTGCTTATTGTGAAGTGTCGCGTAACCAAAACTTGTTTTCACCTTGTTACATCAGAAGCGTTTTATCCTCTCCTTAGGAATATGTTCACCTCTGCTTTGTTTTGGGTGTCTCGTAGTGGCCAGTGTGCAGGAGCAGTTAATTGCTGACTTGACCTGGCGACTGATGAACGTTGATGGTTAACCTCAGTCAATTTCGTATTTGAAAAAGGTTTACAGTAATTTTAGAGTCGGCGTCACATCCAGTAATGGAAGAAGATGGAGTGAAATAGAGATCAGGAATGCTTATAATCATCAACTTGACCTAATTGTAGAACACGCCATCCAAGAAATACTTAGTAGAAATATGCCTAAGTAGTCATAAGTGTATTCATGCAGAGGGGGAGAGGCATAAAGAATTTTATTACTACTTCCATTGCCATGGTGATGTTAGGAGGAGCTGTAGAGGAGGGTACTGAGGACCTTCCCCTGGGCCTGCATCCGTTTAGTCGTTTGAAGCCATCAGAAGCCACATGCTATCAGAGGACACTTAATGCCCTAGGAATTAGTTTCGAGCCCTAGGATTTACATACAGGTGTTTTTTTTGAGCCAATACATTAATAATAAAGGGATTTTTATAAACAGTTATTATTCAGGTGACTTGTCTATTTTAAGTTCCTAAAAATGTCATAAGTACCTGGGAGGTTATTCTCACATATATTTTAAGAGAATTATAGCATGTTTCTTACCTGGCAGGTCAGTTACCCTGTTTTAAATAGTCACTCTCTGCATTCCTTGATAAGTAGAAAGACGGCGAGGAACGAGAGTAAAGGAGGTGAAACCCGGGGAAATATGTCGATGTCTGTTTGGCTTAATTGAAGTCGCGTCTTTAATTGGGCCTTCGGCTGCTTGCCTGGGACGCTTCCCCGCGGTGGATGCTGATAGGATCCCCCTAGGAAATCTGACAGTGATTTCTCAGCTGTTGATGAGTCCTGGGATGTGCTGGTGGCAGAGAAGAAGACAGGGTAGGTAGCAGCAGCGACCCAGGACGGCAGCCTGCAGCCCACACTCTCCTCGTTTACGTGCCGAGTGGGAAGAGCCCAGTGATTCCGCAGCCTCCCTTCCGTTCGGTGGGCACAGCTGAGGAGTTTCGGCCCCGTTCGCTTGGTCTCCCTCGATTCCTGTGTGTATTTGCTTTTGGAAAGATAGACAAATGGACGCCCTGCTCTTCCTAATGATAGGTAGATGATTTCAGGAATCTTCCGTTGCCGTTTTAATGTAAGAGGAAAGCAGGAGGGCTGGACTACAGCTCCAGGAGTAGCAAGAGGCTGAGGGGAGGAAGTGGACGAGGCATCTCTGCTTTCCATGGCTAGCAGCGCAAAGCAGTTGGAAATACGGATTCAAATGCGCAACAGGAGAACGAACCAGGATGCCCCAAGCCGCTAATGCAGGGCAGAGATGCTCCCAGGGGTGACCACAGAGCCACCCGAGGCTGTGATTTCAAATGCAGCTTCCTGGGCCCAGCCCCAGTTCCGCCAGAACCTAAGCTGGGGGAGGGGGAGGGGGGGCACAGAGTCTAGGAATCTGGTTTGAGAACTCATGTCAGTGCCATTTGAGATGGAGGCCCAACCGTGCTCTGTTCTTAGACACTCTCTCAACCACGCTTATTTCAAAACCACGTTAAAAAGTAGCTACTTCTCAATATCATTTGCTATTGGTAGACATGATCCTTTTTTTTTTAATACCATCCCAGTATATGAGCAACGTGGACTCGTGGTGCAAAGCCTGTGGTGAGGTGGACCTTCCCTCCGAGCTGCAGGACCTGGAGGATGCCATCCATCATCACCAGGGAATATATGAGCACATCACCCTTGCTTACTCTGAGGTGAGTGGTCAGATCTACTTCAGCTGTAAAGCAACACTATTTCTGTGTCATAGCACTGAAAGTTGAAAAAATCAAATTTTTGGCTAGTCTAGAAGAAACTTACAAGTTTCGAGTTGAACTGAAGTTTCATTGTAACTTTTGAACTGGAGTTGGGGGTGAGGGCTAGTGAGTAAAACAGGACGGAGCAGAGAGCAAACTCTTCATGGCCCGGTGACGTTTGTGGATTTTCTTTAGAGTGCTTAGAGTGTCATCTGCTAAAATAAATGAAATTGTAATCTTCTTGACTACATGTATTTAGGAAATAGTATTTTGTGTGCTATTCAGTATAGTCAAACTCATCTACTATTCCTGAATGAAACTTTCTAGAAAAGAGGGAAACCTGATGTACCTCATGTTCTGGATTTCAAAGCATACACAGGGGCTTCCCTGGTGGCGCAGTGGTTGAGAGTTCGCCTGCCGATGCAGGGGACACGGGTTCGTGCCCCGGTCCGGGAAGATCCCACATGCCGCGGAGCGGCTGGGCCCGTGAGCCATGGCCGCTGAGCCTGTGCTCCATGACGGGAGAAGCCACAACAGTGAGAGGCCCGCGTACCGCAAAAAAAAAAAAAAAAAAAAAATCATACACAGTTTTTTCAAGTGTGTAAAGCCACTTGCTGTTCTAGGAATCTAAATGGAGTGTTTTTCTTTCTTAGTTTAAATTAATTATTTAACATATCCCTGCTTTATTTTCTGCCACCTTCTGTGCCAGGCTTTGTTGTAAGGACATTATGTAATCATCTGTTTAATGCCTGCAGCTCTGGGGCAGGGACTCGTACTAACCCGCTGTTACAAATGAGGAAAGCGCGGTGCAGAGGTCAGGTGACCTGTGCCTGGTTAACAGCTTGTAGGAGGTGGAGCGGGGACTGAACCCAGGCAGGCTGCCTGTGTGTTCTCAGCCACCACTGTGCTAGATGCAGTGACAACGACAAATACACGTAGGTCTGGGCAGGTCACTCTTGTCCACGTCGTGGTCATCTGGCCCTGCCGACCAGTCTGCCTTTATGATACTGGTCAAGTTCCTGGAGGTGAGTGGGGAGTGGGTAGGAGTTCTGTGCATGCTTGCTTTCAGCATCTATAGTGAGCATCTGTAATACTATGTGCTCATGGGAAAGATTACTGTGAGACTCCAGTAAGAAAATGTTTCAAACCACCTGGCAGAGGGCTGAGCATGGAGTAGATGTTTAGGAAGTACGGTCAGCCCTCTGTAGCTGCAGGTCTGTGTTCTGGATGTGCGGGGTCACCTGTTCTACGCGGTTGTAGAAAAGAGACTTGAGCATCCACTGATGTGGGTATCTCTGGGGGGTCCTAGAACCGTTCCCCCTTGTTACCAAGGTATGACTATATTTACATCCAGATCTTCCTTGATTTGAGCCACATCCACACCTGTCAAAGTTGTTCGGCCATTTGATTTTCAGTCTGACACATCCTGCTTCACCAAACAGCTGTCATTCTCGTGTCCTTGGGCCCAGGTCTCCTGACCCCACCATGTCCGCGGGTGAATTAAATGAACGTGTGTTGCCCTACAATATTTGCTTCACAGTGTGGTCCAGTCTCCTTCCTGCCCGTGAAAGTTGATATCTGCGTGTTTGTTTCTCTGGACACCTCTTTACTTAACATGATCCCTCTTTAACACTATTTTATGTTGTCATGCAGTTAAAAAATAGTCAACTCTGTATTATGTTTCTTAATTTTGCATCAGGTGTTTATAAGCTAATTTGGTTATCTAGTTTATTAGAAACTGTATAAATAAGTGATAACTTTTTTAATAGGAAAAGTGAAGGTTGAACAGATCTGTATTTTTTTAATCATACTGATTCATGAGGAATGTGTGAGTTCCAAAGAGCATTAAGTGTACCTAGTGTACCATCTCTATGCATCGTCTAATTTTGACCTGTAATATAGAAAGTGGATGAATGACCCTGTTATCCCTGGTATAACTAGGCCTTCACCCATCTTATTAATGATTTTCTTGGGAGCAGCTTTTCAGTTGCATTGGTAGGTTCCAGATTGCTATGGGATTGAACAGCTCACACACAAGGTGATTGGCAGGACTGGCCTACAGTCTTCACCTACAGGACTTGCCTCGGACTCAACCTGACCTGCCCAGTGTCATCCCCTGGCCTGGTGGCCGGTCAGCCTGCCCGCTGCCCCTTGGCACTTTGAGCAAAGAACAGAATTCTCTCACCGTTCCCACTGCATTCTATAAAAATGGGGCATCTTAACATGGGAACTTAGGTTTACCTCTGGTGTGGTTTCATTAGATTTTAAATTGATACTAATAATTTAAAATGATTTGATGGCAAGTAGACAGCTTCCCAGGCTTAAACCGCGATTTTTAGCCTAAGAACATGTTTGCAACTGAGTTGTAAACTCAAGAAGATGGTGGTTGGGACTAGATGAACAGAAAAGACTTTCAGTAGAAGAGAATGAATTGAAGAGAAATTCAGTAGAAGAGAATTCTTTTTTTCCTTGTAAATTATTTAAATTTGGAGGTAGTTTCAGGCTGCAGAAAAGTGTTAGAACAGGGAGCTCCCGCATCGCCTCGACCAGATTGCCCAGTGGTTTGCACTATCCTCTCCCCCCGCCTCTCTCCAGCCCTCACATCGACAGTGACACAACACGACCATCCTGCCCACGGGCCATCCGTACTTCCCCCTGTCCCGGCTACGTCTCTTTCTCTTCTCCGGCCCAGCAGCATGCGGTACGTTCGTGGATGCGTCTCACTGGCCTCCTTCACACTGGAACATTCTTTAGTCTTTCTCTGCCTGTGTCTTTGACAGTCTTAGAGTTCAGGCCTTTCCTTCTGTAGGATGACCCTCAGCCTCCCACCCATGCAGTTTTCTTGGGGAGCTGACTGGGCCAAGTGTCACAGCAGGGGCACAGGATGCTGACCCCTCCCTCGACTGCCGGTGTTAACCTTGACCACCTGGTGAGGTGGGCGGCGTCTGTAAGGTTTCTCCAAAGTAAAATCACCATGTGAAAATGCGTCTTGGATGAGCATGTTGTGGAGAGAGGCAGTGACGTAACACGATGTCTGTGCTTCCTCAGACTTCTCACGGCCTTAGCGTCCCTGCTGACTCCTGCCCACGACAGTGCCACTGTGATGCCGTCAGACGCTGGGGACCTATTTCCATCGTTCCTTCTGTATTCGTTAGGTGACCTTCTGCTGTAGGAAGGACTTTATTTCCTTTCTTCCCCATTTTTTAATTTATTTATTATTTCAGTATGAATCTGTGAAATCTTATTATATTCCATGGGTTAAAATCCAGTACTCTGTTTAGACGCCTAAATTGTCCATGTTTGGACAGTGGGACAACTTAGGCCTCATGTTTCTGTGTTTTTCTGATCTGTCCTTATGGTTATTTGAGCGTTACTACCTAGCATAACAGGATGTTCCCAGGCTCATCTTGTTCTTTTCCTGCCTCATCCCTGAGATCAGGCATCTCGCCAAGAGGTTCTGGTTCCTTGTAGTGTTGCATGGTGTTTAGAAACAACGTCTCGCTGCTCAGGAGTGCTCACTTGCTTGTGGGGTGTCAGTGCTTCTAGGCCGTCTGAGCAGAGTCAGGAAGCATGTGAATGTAGATACCCACCCACCCACCCACCCACCCACCCATCCATCCATCCATCCATCCATCCATCCATCCATCCCTCCATCCATCCCTCCATCCATGCATCCATCCACCCATCCATCCATCCATCCACCCACCCACCCACCCACCCATCCGTCCATCCGTCCATCCGTCCATCCATGCATCCATGCACATACATCTACAGCTATTGCTATGTCTGTGTCTGTCTCTGTTTTAAAACCGCACATGTTCCTACTGACACTTCCGTCTCTAATCCAGTACCAGCCTTTCCCTTTCTGTTTATAAATCCCCTTTCAGATGGCGAGAAACCTGATTCCTTTTATCCTCGGTATATTAAGTTATTTGTTCAGTAAGTGCATTTGCTCTGTCTTCCCAGTCTCCCCCGTTCCCCTGGCCTCTGATCACCCCCAGTGCCCGTGCCCTTAGGAAGCCCAGCACGGGGTCACTGTGGCACCTCCACCCCTCACTGCTGCAGACCCTGGACACTGGTTCCTCCATGCTAGGAGGGGAGGGGGAAGGGGGATGGGAAAGCAAGGATCACTCTTGTCTTTTCAGTGATTTTTTCTTTTCCTAACTCAGTGATTTTCTAACCTGAGCATGCTGGTTATAAGTGCGGCTTCTCGTACTCCACCCCCAGAGATAGTGAATCGCCATCTTTAGTGGGTTTCCCAAGTGGTCCAGGGACTCTGATGCAGTTGCTTTACAGCCCACACACTGAGACATATTCCCTGCCTGGCTCTCAAGAGCTGCCGGCCTGCCCAGGAGGCACTCATCCCACAGAAATTTCTTGCGCCCCTGCCATGGGCACAGGTCACTTAGGAGGAGGAATATTGGTAAGCAGGGCTTGTGCTTCCTTTTTCTTTCACCTACTTTTCCTTTCCTTTCCTTCCCTCCTCCCTCTCTCTCTCCCTCCTTCCCTCCTCCTTCCTTCCTTCCGCAATTTTTTTCTTTAAATAGTTACCTACAGCTTCTAGTCTCCGATGACAAAAGTTTGCAGTGGAAACTTTCCCAGCCCTGTTTTTCTCCCGCAGGACACAAACACCTGCTTTTCTGTGCTTTAATTAGACCTGTCCCGTGTTCCTGTTTGTGCTGCAGCAACAGGAGCATGCCCGTGCCTCGCCAACAGGAGCTTGCTTCAGTTCGCCAGGTTTGGGGCTAATGCTGTCTGATGTAGTTGATCGCAGGAGAGTGAAGCAACACGAACATCTGGGATGAGCTGTAGGTGTAGAAACAGCACAGAGAGTAGTCATTTGCAACATTTTATCTTAAGCAGACTTACCAACTACTTTCTCAGCAAGCTAAATTCATAGAAGTGGTTTTTATCTCAGTACAGTGTGCCCGTGCCATCTGTAACCCTAGCCCCCGCCATCCGAGTTGTGACGTGAGACTGTGTACCGAGCGTCCAGCCACCTGCCCGTGGTCTTCGCCACGGCAGTCCCAGGCGGGGATTCTTGGAGCAGAGGAGGTGAAACGCCACGTCCACCGTGGCCCGCCCTGATCCAGTGTGACTTCAGGGTTTAGTTTCTGCATCAGTTTCTCAATTTAACAAATATTAAAATGTCAGTTTACCAGTTTAACACATTTCTCAATTTAACTTACTGCACACTTCAACAGCACCTTGTAGAAGTGACCGATAGGCTGCCTGAAGAGCTGGCAGAGCTCCTTTCTTAAGCAGCTGTACAAGTGGGTGATGGCGCGATGAGGGTTATTAGCCTAAAAGAAAAGCAAACAGAAAAATGAGTCACCTCGGTAGTAAACATCCTAAGATCCTGTCGGTGACGTGTGACAGCTTGCCTGCCTGGGTAGAGAGCAACTTCTATAGAGCGGTTATTTCAAAGCCCCATTAAGTATTGCAGCATCGCTGTAGACGTGCAGGTGCCGTAGTCAATGTCGGGCACAGCATCAGAGCCAACAGACCATCCGGGGGTCTCTCTCTGCACCCCCAAACTTCAGGCCTCGCAAGGGCTTGAGATATAGAAGCGACAGAGGTCAGGCCCACGTGGAATCTGTAGAGCATGCATGTTCTCTGCATACGGGTGACTTAACCGGCTCAGCTGTGCCAGCCAGTTCCTTGTCTGGGTCCTGTTTGGGTTTTCCCTTTCTGAGGATCCCAGGTAGAGGTGTCAGCGAGCCAAGCATGCTTAGGTTGATCTGGTTCTGAGTAAGAAATCTAACAGCTGAAAGAAACGGAAATAGGCTTTCAGAATTCCATCCTCAGAGCTTTGCCTGCAGAAAACCATCTCAGCGGGGAGTCCCAGCCTCTAAACGTAAGGATATTGGGTGGCCTCCCTGCGGTGTGGGAAGCCAGCATGCAGCCTTTCAGAAGGTCATTGGCCAGTGTTAGTGGCAGCAGCTTCTTTGCGGAGCCATCTTCAGACCGGTTTACGCTCCTGACTCAAAGACAAAGTGTTCATCGCTTTGGCTGCGGAGTGTCAACCACAACTGCACAGTAAGCTGGATGCTCACATGCGACCATTCGTAACTCCTTCCTGCTTTCCTAGAACCTGGACTTGAGAATAACTTCGTGAGAGTTGGAGGGGGTAGTGGGGCTGTGAAACATTCTCAGGCTCAGCGTGGAGGGCTGTGCCCTGAAGGCCGTGATGAGCCACACCCAGCGAAGGAAGCCAAGCGGGGGGATGCTGGTTTGAGTCAATGCATAAAAGATTTGAAGAAGGACCACAGTTTCTTTACGACACGCTGAGTGTAGTCATTTCTAGCCGTGCCTTTATGCGGTTCATGTGTTTTGCCTACATTGGTCATATCTTGGGAATACTGTTGGAGCACTGTTAGATCTGATATAGCATCACATTTGGATATAACTGACCTTTCACAGGTCATACTTGGTCCTTGGGTGGTGGTTTTTGCCACTTTGAGCAATAATCTCCAGGTACTGGTCTCTTTCTGTAGATCAGAGCAGCATTCTGTGTGTGAGTGAAGAGTACTCCTGCTGGAGGCTCTGAGCTCTTAATTTGATCTAGTGGGAAATGTAGAGACCCAAGTACCGGAAATAAGAACGGGCAAGCCTCTGTGAGGTTTGGCGGAACGCTTTGTAGGGTGGTACACAGGAATCCAAGTTACAGATCTTATGTGAAGTTTTGATTAAAAGTAAATAATCAAGAACCAGACCACTGTTCTTGACTTTAAACAGTTAAGTTTCCTCTTAAATATTAGGAACGAACGTAGCTATGATATGGTAAAATTTTAAACTTCAACCCCTTCTTTTCCTTTTTTGCATTTTTCTTAACTCATTTAGGTATTAGAGTGTATTAGTTCACATATTTATAAAATGTTACTCTTCGTAAAATGTTACTTCCGCTGCCTTTCAAGTCCCTGAGCGCTGTATTGCAAGAGGAACAAAGAGCAGAATGTGAAAAAATGGCCCAATTTGATGTTTTCAAAAATTACAGCAGATAAGTCCTGCTTTTTGATAGTAAAGGTTGATCTCCTTTTTTTACAGCTGTGGTCTCTTTGTGGGACAGGGTTTGACTGCCTGAAAGCTAAAAACACGTTTTTAGACAAAACATATAACTTAACGTAAATTAATTCACCTGGTTCTATAGTTAAGAAATTCAGAACTGTATCACATACCATAAACTTATATATATTCATTGTTTTAGTACTTAAATTATATATGAATAATCTGCTATTTTCAGTTTTTTATTTCATTGGTTTTCTGCTGGTTGTTCTGTACCATTTAAAAGTCCTTATTTTTATACAATAGAACAGTCCTCTTTATAAAATTCTAGCATGTTTTCCCCTATATGGTACTCCTGTACTTATAAAGACAAAGGTATTTTGCTAAAGCTTTCTAAAATTTATACATGGTATTCTTCGTGTGCTTAAATAATACCCTTTAAATCGACAAACTTGTGAATGCTCCACTGAAATAGAGTAGAGCTATTTCTGAGAGCTTTATGGAGAATTGCTGCGTGTGAACACGCGTTTGGAGCGCCTCGGGGTCTAGTTTGTGCAACAGGTGTCCTCGTGACTGGGGTCTTTTTCTAGCCACTCTGGCTGGCACACTCTCTACCCACAAGCGCCAGCGCCAGCCGGGGCACCAACAGAGACCGTTTAATCCCTGCTTAGGCGCACCCGGAAGGCAGAGCTTTGCCTCACGTGTTCCTTTATATTAAGGTGATTGTGTGTTCACGTACTCAGTCATTGCCTCCCGCCCCTCCACCATGAGTAGGCATGTTGTTCTAAACCCAGTAATAATGTCTGCTCTCGAGCTCTGTCAGACAGTTGCAAAGACACCCAAGAAAGATCAGTTGGAATATTCTCTCTCGGATTATTTATTTATTCTCAGTAGTAGGATATTAATAGTGTCACATGGATGCCTTTGGAAACTTGGTAAGGGCCGGGAACCCATTGGTCATTTTGTATTGTGGTTTAAGATCCAAAACAACGGCTTGAGATAGAGGTTTACTTTTTACCAGTGGGAAAGTCCCAGGGCTTGCATCCCGGGGCTGGTATGGTAGCTCTGTTAGTAAGAGGATCTCTGAATCCTTTTGTCTTTTTACTTTGCCTCTTTTAGCAGGTGGGCTACCATCCTTAAGGTTGCCTCAACGTCATCAGTAGCTGCTGAAGCTCCAGCCATCTTCACCAAGTTATTGGCAGCAGGGAGGAGAAAGAGGCAAGGGGGTAACGAGCATACTCAGCCCCCTAGGCAGCTTTCCTGGAAGCCCCATTCAGCATTTTTTACCTCTGTTACGTTAGCCACTCCTACTTGGAAGCGAGCCTAGGAAATGCAGGTTTATAGCTGGAGTATTGCTGTTCCTGACTGTGGGGTTTGGCTATCAAGGAGGGAGGGGCAAGTGGACTTTGGGGAAGCAGCTCTCAGTTTCTGCCACACCTTCTGATGTATATATCCTTCTGGCACATGTTCACCAAGTCGTATGCTCTGGTGTATGTTTCCTGACTTACGCATATTATAAGGAGTAAAACTCAGAGGAAGTATTTATAAGGAATTCTTTCTAGGCTCTGTACAAATGCGAAATGTGTAACTTGGAGTATTGGCCCTCAGTCCTAAGAAATGCTGCACCCCCATTGTTTAACTGAAATTTTAGGGTACCTGCTCAAATAAAATGTATGGGTAATTATTTTCAGAAAATATTTATATTTGTATATATAAATTACTTATATGCTACAATATGAATGAGAGACAAAAGGTGATTTATGATAAAATGTGTTTCAGTCTATAAATGCCTAAGTACATGCAAAATGGAGGAGAAAGCAATTAGATATTCAGGTGCTTGCAATATATATAAAACCATTGTGAATATGGCAACTACAAATGCAGACTGGACATGTGTTATATTAATACTTGTGACTCAAATACTGAGAATGGTATTATTGTGCTGGTATTTTAAAACTGTAAGCAACTCTTGTAAAGTTTCAAAGAAGACCAAGCACTGCCTTCCTTTGATTAACATGGTTAACTGCATTCCTGGAAAAATCAGTGTATATTGGAGTAGGTGAAAAAAAGAAAAAGAAAAAGAAAAAAACCCTCCATGTTTATATGTCAAATAGAGCCTAACTCACATTATTACAAAAAGCAGGATGATTTTGAGGTAATATCCTGCCTCTGTGAATCTGTCACAATAAGTCCCTTCCCCCAAGTCAGTCACTGTGCCTCCCCTCCCCCAGATCATTGTATCAAAAGTGCCCAGGCAAGTTTCAGTGACTCTTGGGGGCAACTCCCTGCTTTGGAAGACTTGCATTTCCTCTGTTTTTGTTTGTACAGGTGCCCGACACAACTGCTGCGGTTCAGTTGGTTCCTTTTTTTCCCCTGTTCTCTTTGGTTATGTCAGCTTGGTTTGTTTCTGCTTCAGTTTTTCTAACTTGATGTATTAAATCAGTTTTAATCTACAAAGGCTGGTAGCCAGCCTTCCTAAGGAAGTCAGCACTTCAAACAAAGGTCTCCGAATCAGGCATTAGGAAACAAACATGTTGCATTCTAGCAAGATTTAAAGTTGTAAGAGGATTAAAGGAAGAGATTAGAAAAATCCACAGGCCTCTCATTTGCCACCAGTTTTTGGTTGCTGAAGGCTTCCTTTGGCCTGTCCCATTCACCCAGTGCCCCCCTCTCCTCTGTCCTAAGGGTTTGCCCCTGAACCCTGTCTGCGTCTGTTAACAAGCCTCCCTTTCGGGACTTCCCTGGGGGCACAGTGGTAAAGAATCCGCCTGCCAATACAGGGGACACGGGTTCGAGTCCTGGTCTGGGAAGATCCCACATGCTGCGGAGCAGCTAAGCCCGTGTGCCACAACTACTGAGCCTGAGCTCTAGAGCCCTCAAGCCACAACTACTGAGCCCGCGTGCCACAACTACTGAAGCCCATGCGCCTAGATCCTGTGCCCTATGGCAGTAGAAGCCACCGCAGTGAGAAGCCTGCGCACCGCAACGAAGAGTAGCCCCCGCTCACCGCAACTAGAGAAAGCCTGTGCGCAGCAACGAAGACCCAACGCAGCCAAAAATAAATAAATTTATTTTTTAAAAAATCAGGGCTCCGTTTCGCTCCTCCTTTCCGTAGAAACCCAAGGAGGCTTTCAGATTCGGGAGGATCTGAGCAGGATCCTGGTCATGAGGACTGGCTTAGGGAACACCCTGAACCACACGCACAGCCCAGCTACATTATGTGCATCACGTCCTTCTTTTTGTCCAATCGGATCCTACAGTTTCTCCCACATCTGGCGTAATCATTCATACGTTTAAATGTAAAAAATACATAATGCTTTTCTTTCCATATTCTACCCTCACCTTTTCTTACTTTTTCTGGTTAGTCTGATTGCTTTCATTTAATTGTACTTTGATAGTTAACTGCTGTAATACAGCACTGAAATCTCCTTTAAGAAATGATGGCATTTTAATTAAAATTGCTTCTTCTAAGTTAATGAACCAAATAAAATGGCACTTTTTAATTTTCTTTTTTATTTTGTGAGGTAAAATTGCTATCCAACTGTGTCAGAAAGTGAAGGTACATATTCTTTGCCTGGTGCTAGATTATTGATTTCTTTTCAAGTGAGCTTTCAGATTCAGCATTAAAATTTTGCTCCATTGTGATTGTTGTATTCTCGCTAACATAACTCAAGAAAAGTATTACTTTCAAATTTTAATTTGCAGATATCGGAGCAATGTAATTTTATGTCAGCGCATATGTCATTTAAGGCAAAATACCATGTTTATTTATTAAGACTAGCATCTGGTACAGTGTTTCGTGATGATGAATGTTCTTTTAGTTCCGTGGTTTACCATACTTGGTTTTGTGATGTAATTGAATAACTGATGGATTTGTTTTCAATTTTATTTTGTTCTTTATATAATATGCTTTTGAATGAAACTGCGGTTTATGTCTGTGTGTGTGTGAGCATGTGTCTGTGCAAGTGTGTGCACACGTACTGGAGGACAGGTTCTGCAGCATGGCCTGGGCAAAGCCTTGGGTCCGGAAGAGTTGCTGGTTTATAATCGCTCGTCTGTCCTGCCGGCAGGTGAGCCAGGACGGGAAGTCACTCCTTGACAAGCTCCAGCGGCCCCTGACTCCTGGCAGCTCCGATTCCCTGACGGCCTCCGCCAACTACTCCAAGGCCGTGCACCATGTTCTCGACGTCATCCATGAGGTGCTGCATCACCAGCGGCAGCTCGAGAACATCTGGCAGCACCGCAAGGTCCGGCTCCACCAGAGGCTGCAGCTGTGCGTTTTCCAGCAGGACGTTCAGCAGGTGGGTCTCGTGGACCCCTGTCCTCGCGGGGGCGACTTGTGCCGAGCGAGAGTGTAGGTGGGCGTGTCGTCATAGGGGGCCTGCCTGTGCTGATGAAAGTAAGCTAGGCCAGACGGGAGAGAGAGACACACACAGACACGCACGCACACACCACACACACGCGTGCACATCTCCTTTCTTACCATGAGTGAAAGCGGCGCTTCGAGAACGTGTGTTCAGGCTGCTGTCTGCCACGAGCTCATAGGCCTGGAACACAGGAGACGATGCAGCGCCTAACCCGGGGCCCCTCTGTTTTGTTCTTGAAACAGGTCATCCTTAGTTATGTTTATTTGTGAGAATAATGCCTCTGGAGCTTATACCGAGGTGCTGGTACAGTTGAAGATCTGTCTGCCCTTCAGTTATTTAATGATAAGCTCATCGTGCTTCTCTCCCCGCCTGGTGGATATTGCAGTCCGAGGGGCGCAGGGGGGCTTAATAAATAGTCGTCTGATTAATGAAAAACGGACTTTTACAGTCATTCATTTCTAAGCAGTTGACATCTTTGTTGTTGTTACAAAAGTAAGAGTAAGCCCAGTCCCGATACTATTTATTTCCTTGTTATGAAATACGGAAGATTGTCCTGCTACCAGGGTTTTGACGATTAACGCTGTGGGAGCTTATGAAATATGATATAGCTTTAGTAATAAATAAGATAAAAGTTGTGTCTTTGCCCTAAAACAGAGGAGAGAGCAAGGGTGTGGATGAGGTGTCCGTCTGGATGAGGAATTCTGGGGTGCAGGGAAGCCTGTGGCATCCAGGAGAGTTGGTGTGAAGCCACAGTGATGGGTCGGGAACAGAGCCTGTGTCCCCTCCCTGGGTGTCCCAGAGTCCGGGAGCACTGCTTAGACAGGCAGAGGCTCAGACTGCGTTCTGCCGAGTATCACCTGCCGCTGAGGGGGTTGTCAGCCGACGGACGGAGGCGTGGAAGTCGTGCGGTGTCCTGACGACACGTAGGTCCTCCATATGCACTGACCATCATTCTTCTAGTAGTGGGAATCTGGTGAGTTCCAGATCCTTTTCACTGCTCTATAATTTTTAATTTTCACATAGTATGCTTTGATTTTACTGATGGCTTTTGAGTTCTCCGAAGGTTGCACATACAAAGCGCCATAGGAACAATCATTTTGATACTGTGCATGCATCTTTACGGTGTTGTTTTTGTTGAAGAAGGTAATTGCCAGGGAAAGAAGATGGAGGAGTCAAGGTCTAGAAGTTACTGTGAGAACTGAAATTGTGAGGTTGAAAGCACCAATATCAGTTTTTCTTAATTGTCCAAAAACTGTCAAAGTGTGGAATGTTAATAGCTTAAATGTAATTATTAAAGGATTTCCCCCTCCTACCTCCGTATCCCTTGGATCAGCTGTTCATTACGTGTCCATGGGCCAGCACACTTTCTGGACTTGTGTCTGGAGCAGCAGCTGGGCACCCCCTTTTCTCCCCCCAGCTCTCGTGGCTCCTTGGGGCGCCCAGTCATATAAGAATAAGCCACTGGGCTGCTTACGTCAGAAGAGGAAGCCTTTGGGAACAGGCTGTTGAGAAAATCATCTAGCTTGGTGCGAGGTACTTACTGTGCTTGAATTCGAAAACAGCAAACATTCATTTTTGCAGGTAGAAAGGTAATTTTGATAATTACGAGTCCAGTTCTTTAAGCTGTTAATTTTTTTTTCTCAAGAGCCAGAACAGGGTTGGATGTCGGCAGGAGAGAGTGTTTTGCAGTCCATGGCACTATTAGCATTCTGAAGAAATGATAATTGCTGTTTAAGGGAAACATTTTGTCGACTAAATGATCCGGAATAGTTTGGACTCATTATGCAAACGGAAAATTGCTCTGTCAGCTTGTGAAGCCAGGAGCGAAGTTGATAAGATTACGCAAAGCAAACACTTTGCTTAGGAGGAGTCCTTAGGATGTCAGAACTGAAAATGTGTTTCTGAAACTCAAGAAATTAATCACACACAGGGAAAAATTTTGCCATCTTGAGCATAAAGGAGGAAAGGTAAGCTGAGGATAAGTGAGGAAAAGAAAATAATGCTTTAGAAAGATGTTGTCAGCAGAAGATAAATTTGTAAAGACAAAAACAATCAAACTCCACAGAAACATAATAAGCCAATTAGAGATACCACAAGTGGTTTTTGTTCGGTTGCTTTGGGTCGTGAAAAGGCATCTGTAAATACTGAGGAAAAAGAAAAGCAGCTTACCACAAAAGAGGTAAGGATGATGACATTCTTGTGAAGACAGCCCTCCAAGAAGTGTATATGCTTGTCTGTGGAGAAATACTTGAAAGAAAAGACGTGAGACCATTAATGGCGTGTGCCCTTGAGGAAGGGATGGCATGGGGGATTTCATTTTTAAAACGCGTAATTTTGGTTTAGTGGTTAGTGGTTTTTTTCCATAACAAGCAAAGGCAATTCCGTAATTTCTGGATGGACAGTGTTTTGGACAGGAGTCAGGCGCTGTGGGGTACGGGGTGTGAAGCTACCGTCCCAGAGCACTGAGCATGGGTCCAAGTCAAAGGTTGGGGGGCGCAGGTGGTAGGAACACTTGCTGAAGACTTGCCCAAGCACATGTCCTGCCTACTGGACAGCCTTAACCTTGGTCATCATTAGCTTAAAAATAAAATTAATACCATTTGTCATATTTCTTGGTGGTCAAATAATATACCTATTCCCATTGCCTTTTGTTTACTGTTAGAGCAACCCCCAGTGGATGTTTGGTTGAATTAGTGAATGAAGACTTGTCCTACTGCCAAGCGGTGTTTTCCAGTTTAGGGTATGCTTTCGTTTTCTCTAACAGCATAATTGATCACTGCTGCACTTGTTCAAATGAGATGACAGTTTTGGAAGCAGTCCACAGCAGGATGCCATCAAACCCGTTCTCCTGCTCACTGGTGCAGTCTGCCTGCCTCTTGGGCTGGTGGGATTTAGCTGCTCCAACATGTTGTGTGAGGTGAATAGGCCCCGGAAATCTGCTTTCCTGAGGCAGGCTGACTCCCCCCAAAGAAGCCCCTCAGACGAGGAGCCCTTCTCCTAAAAAAGCCTCTGGCTCCCCCATATCCCTTCACCCGCACAGACTTACCTCTTGGAAAAACTCCTTCCAGGTTGGTGTTGGGCCATTAGCTAATGTTCTGAAAAAATGGTCAAGAAAATCTAGTCCACTCTAGATTCTTCTCGTCCAGACTTCATCCTTTTTTTCAAAATATCTAAAATTGAATGTGTGGTATTCTGAGAGGTACAGAGGTAAATATGTTGACTAGCTCAACCTTCCTTTTCTCAAGGAATTCCAGCCTAGTGAGAGTGGATGGTTTAATAGTCTCATAAATTAGCCCGTAACATGCTCAGAGTTGGCGTGTGTGTCTTTGGTTGTCATGAGGTGTGATTTTGCCCAGGCATGAGTTTGAGTCATGCCCCTTGAGGTGCTGCCCACATGAGGGAGTGAATAAAACTGGCCGCCCTCATTGGTGTTGTCTGCCTGCCTTGCACATGCCATCTAAGGGGACATGTCTGTGCTGTAATGACTTGTGCAGATTTGGGGGTTCCAGGGAGCCTTGTCCGTATCCCCAAACATCAAGGCTGCAGCTTATGAGGAAGGTGAAGACTCCTGTAACAGAGGTGCAAGTCACAATTGCCAGGGTGCCAGGGAAGCCTTCCTGAGAGATGCATGTTTCCGCTGGTCTTTGATGGGTGACTGGAAAGTCAGGAGGTTGAGGATTGTGCAACAGGGCTGCGGGGATGGTGGAGACACCAAGGGCGGGGCCTGTCCGGAGCAGCAGGTGCCCAGAGTGGACAGCTGGGAGTGTGGAGCCTGAACTGGTGCAGGTCTGGAAGGACGACCTCCGCGATGAAGGCTTGGGAGTTGTTTCTGTGAGCTTTGGGACACATTGAGGGGACGTGGCGAGCCTGAGCGCCGTGAATGTTTCCTTCCTCTCTTAGTGCTCTCGGCCAGCCTGTGGCAGAGGGGTTAGTGTTTTCCCATTTCACCACATTGAGTTCAAACCCGTAGGCTGTGTGTTTTGACTTGATGCTGCGGCAGTGGATGACAGGGTGACAAGTGTGGCGTGAGAGCGAGATTCCAGGTGAGGAGACAGGCTCGGGCCCCACCGTGGACCAACGTGCAAGTCAGGCGGGAGTCCTGGAGTGCAGAACTTAAGGTCCATGGGGCAGTGGTCTGTGTTTTATTCTCTGGTGTTTCCCAAGCGTCTGGGATAGTAGATGCTCAGTAGTTGCTGAATGACTGAATGAATGAATAAATGAGTAGATGAAGAAATTTAAGGAATTCCCCAATTTTGCTAATTAAAGATTATTTGGAGTTAGTCTCTTTGTTTATTCTGGAATGGGGGAGGGTTGGCCCTACATTGGAATCAAGTCACCTAACCGGGAGATCTTTGTGAAGGGACCAGGAGCTTTGATTAAGGTTGGGGAGTTAGGGGTGGCTGAAGAAGGAAGGGGTAATTTCATGGCCTGGGAATTTTGCCAATGTGTGAGATCTTTAAAATATTAAAGATTTTGGCCACTTGAACGTAAAGAAATGGGTTTCAGGTCCACGGAGAAGCTATTTCACAGTTCTGCCTTGGGTCCTAGGCTGCTAGCCATTTGCCAGTAAAAGTCATCCCTCGGTGATGCCTGACCCAGAGGTTCCACCTACACTGGACCTAGCTCTTAAGGGAAGGTTCCGGAACCTCATTTGTCCTTTGCTCATTAATTTAAGTCAGAAGGATGGGGTTTTCTCATCAGGGTCATTATACAGCCCTCGCTATGTGATGATTTAACACTCTCTTCTGTTTACATATGAGAATGGTTAGAAAATGGCCATCTATTCTGAGAGTTTCTCAGAATTAGGGAGTACTGGAGGGCGAGTGTTTGATTAGGGATTGGGAACCTGCTGGGAGCAGATAGAGGCTAACTGTTGATCTTTCTGGTGGGTCTGGAGCCAGCTTTCATTACCTTCTTTTTTTTTTTTTTTTTTTTTTTCGGTACGCAGGCCTCTCACTGTTGTGGCCTCTCCCGTTGCGGAGCACAGGCTCAGTGGCCATGGCTCACGGGCCCAGCTGCTCCGCGGCCTGTGGGATCTTCCTAGACCGGGGCACGAACCCATGTCCCCTGCATCGGCAGGCGGACTCTCAACCACTGCACCACCAGGGAAGCCCTTTCATTACCTTTTGTCATAGAAACAGAGAAGAGACTTGACTGTCAGAGTAATCTTAGTAACCGCAGCTCTCAATGAGCCGACAGTTCACTGGTGGGGTTAAAAGGGTGGGAAAAGGGACGAATCTCTTCCGCACAGTGGATGCAATACAGGAATGCAGGGCGCGGGAGCTGGCGCTGTGAGCCAGTGGGACAGGAAGTCGAGGACACATTCACTCGGGTCAGGATGACCAGGAGCGGACAGAGCTAAGAACGAGCCCCAGGCAGCTGGGTCTCCCCATTGTTGAGTGTCAGCCGAATTGCCAGGGTCCCCTAAGAGGAAAGTGCCCAGGGATTAGCTGACAGGGAAGACCGCACGCATGCATGTGTGTATGTATATTTCTGTAGTTCAGTGACTAGACTTAAGGTATACATAACATCTGGACGCATTTCTTAGATAACATCTAGACATATTAAGAGTTTTCTTAGACAACTTTGGACTGTTTTATACTTATTTCCAAATTAAGAATGAGAAAAATAATTTTTAAAAGTTTAGAGAATTGCTAAAGGTATTAGCCCATGTTGGTAGAGTGATGGTTTGATTGGGGTGTGATGGGAGTATCCAAGGTGAGACTATATGAATAGTAACCTACTTACCTCCTTTCCTCCCTCCCTGCCTCCTTCCCTCCCATCCTAAGGTTCTTTTTTTTCCTTAAGAAATTTAATGTACTTATGTAATTAAAACTACGGTAATACCAGGAGAAGTGATTTAAATTTTTTTTAGAAGATGTATAGATGGATGGATGGATGGATGATGTAAAAGTTTAGAAGCCTGCCAGCCTCTTTCTGAGCCCTTCTTCCCTGATTTCGCCCAGGCTCCCTTCCACACAAGAAAGTGCGTGTGGAGCACGCGCTCCTGGCCTTTCCTGTGCTCTCATGGGAGTTAAGCAGAAGTAGTTCCTGCAATGCAGGGCATTTGGTGTCCTGTATCATATGTTTGCTGTGTGTAATTTGACTGAGGTTTTCTTAAATAACATCTTTTTCCAAGTGAGCATTAGGCTTAGTGTACTTTGAAATGTTCTAGAAACCATTTTTTAAAAAAATTTCAGTATTATGAGTAAGTAGAAGGTGTGGTACATAATGCAATGGAATATTACTCAGCCATTAAAAAGAATGAAATAATGCCATTTGGAGTAACATGGATGGACCTACAGATTATCATACTGAGTGAAGGAAGTTAGAGAAAGAATATCTATTGCTTATATGTGGAATCTGAAAAGAAATGATACAAATGAACTTACAAAACAGAAACAGACTCACAGACTTAGAGAAGGAACTTCTGGTTATGGGGGTGGGGGAGGAGATAGGGGCTTTGGGATTGACATGTACACACTACTGCATTTAAAATGGATAACCAACAAGGACCTGCTGTATAGCACATGGAACTCTGCTCAATATTATGTACCAACCTAAATGGGAGAAGAATTTGAAAAAGAATAGAGACATGTATATCTATAACTGAATCACTTTGTTGGACACCTGAAACTGTCACAACATTGTTAATCAACTATAGTCCAATATAAAATAAAAAGTTAAAAAAAGAGTTGGGGCTTCCCTGGTGGCGCAGTGGTTAAGAATCCGCCTGCCAATGCAGGGGACAGGGTTTGAGCCCTGGTCTGGGAAGAGTCTCACATGCCGCTGAGCACCTAAGCCCGCGAGCCACAACTCCTGAAGCCTGCGCGCCTAGAGCCCGTGCTCCGCAACAAGAGAAGCCACTGCTCGCCGCAACTAGAGAGAGCCCGCGCACAGCAACGAAGACCCAATGCAGCCAAAAACAAATAAATAAAATAAATTTTAAAAAAAGAGTGATTATATTTTTAGAACAAACTTAATTCTAATTTTGAAATACAATGATTGAAGAAATGGAGAGTTCTTGGCTTCCCTGGAGAGAAGTAAAGAAATGTGTGGGTGGAGATAGTCGTTACTGTCAGGCAGCGGTGAATGCTGGACCTAGAATGTTACTCTTTCTTCACTCAGTCCTCAAGAGCCCACAGATGCATGTGGAATTTTGTGTCTGTTTCATTTCACTGTAAATATTATGCCACGCACTTTACAGAATTTAGACCCAGAGGCCCTTGTGATCACGTCAGACCAGGCCCCTCATTTTCCAGGTTAAAAAACCCCAGACTCAAAAAAGTCGAGCATCTTGGCCGAAGCTGCAGGAAGCCTAGTGGGTTTTTAACTGCTTCACTGCTCTTGACCTGGGGAGGATGCTTCACTCTGAGCTAATCAAAGAGTCAAATTGACATCTTACTTAAGAAGGAATATTTAAGTGGAGCTTCTCGGGCTCTGGGAAGGGGCTTTCATAGAAGCTGCAGTTGCCCATCACTGCAAAGGAAAATAGCTACTGAAGGAGACTTTTAACATTTCTTCACATTTTACTTTCTCGCTCACTGTTTGCATTCACCTTAGGAGTGGATGAGGGGAAACAGAAGCTGCAAGGGAGAGAGGGCACTGACTCCCAGCCCCCAGCGGTCCCAAGCCCAGCTATTCCCAGCTCACAGCTTCGTGTTCTTCTCTGAGCAGCTGATGGGAAAGGGGAAGAGCGTGACTGGGAGGCCGGCTTCAGGAGTAAAGTACGCTGTGAGCGTTAGGGAAGAAGGTGCCAGGCAGGCTCAGATGGCAGGGGTGTGTGGGTTCCCTCACTTCTGATTCTTAACTTCGTGATTAAGTGTCATTAACAGCGTAATACTGGACGTCCGTCCTCCTTCCTTGCAGCAGTGGCTGAAACACTGGCCTTTAAGAAAAGTTATGTTATTGAAGAGCAGGCCTCCTTTTTGGTCCCCCATTTGAGTTTAGCAAATTTCAAATGATGTGACTTAGTTGTTCGGTCATCCTTTGTTATAATCACTAAAATAGCATTGATTTGATCATCAAGAAAGATCTTATCTTGGGCTTCCCTGGTGGCGCAGTGGGTGGGAGTCCGCCTGCCGATGCAGGGGACACGGGTTCGTGCCCCGGTCCGGGAGGATCCCACATGCCGCGGAGCGGCTGGGCCCGTGGACCATGGCCGCTGAGCCTGCGTATCCGGAGCCTGTGCTCCGCAACGGGAGAGGCCACAACAGTGAGAGGCCTGCGTACCGCAAAAAAAAAAAAAAAGAAAGAAAGCTCTTATCTAAATGCTTCTGTCAGGAGCACTTATTTAAAAGCAGAACTAGAAGCATAGTATGTCTATTTCTAGATTGGTATCCTGATGATTTAAATAACAGCCAGCCTGTTGAACAAGGAAGTAACTAAAGTAAGTGAAACTGGGTTAGTTTTGGTTTTACAGGGAATCTAGGGTAGGGATGGGAGGAAGTTCATATTTTGCCCCTAGAAAATCTGATTTTATATTAAAAAACAAATTCAGAATATTTTAGAATTACCATTGGTTTGTATTTGTTTCATGTAACCGTAGTTTTTAAAACCGAATATAGAATCGGCAGAGTTAATTGTTTCATTTTTGTGTGCTTAAAATGTGACTTAGAGCAGCCGTCCCCAACCTTTTTTGGTACCAGGGACCGGTTTCGTGGAAGACAGTCTCCTTCCACGGTCTGGAGTGGGTGGGGGTGGTCAGGCGGTGATGCGAGCGATGGGGGCAGCAGTTGAAGCTTCGCTCGCTTGCCCGTCGCTCACCTGCTGCTGTGCGGCCGGGGTCTTAACAGGGTGGAGGCCCCCTGACTTAGAGGGAACTCTCATTATTGTGACAGAAAACACTGATTCCCTAGGCCTTGTCTCTTTAAAACAGTAGCTAAAATTGACAGATGTTTGTATGTTTTCCCTGAATACCGTTTGCATCCAAAGTTCCCAGTAAAAATAGATAAGCTTAATGTGCTCCTGGTGGTTTTATGTCAGAGGTCTGGTCTAGTTTTTACAAACAGTAAATCTTAGCGCTGGAACTCTAACGTTAGAAATACTTTAAAGGTTTTCATATAGTATTTACATTTCATAAAGTAACACAATATAACGAGGGGTAGGAGCCTATGTTCGGATTCTTGAAGTCCTGGGTTTGTTTCTCTTTTTCACGAGGTGTTCCTTCCCGGGCTCTTAACTTTCCTGAGCATCCAGGTCTTGCTTAATAGAGATAATAATACAAGTCTACTGTCTTCTCTGCAGCCCTTGGGACACATATGTTTTGGAATTAAGAATCTCTCAGAGTTGAGAAAGAGAACAGTGTGTATACACTGTGATACACGCTCTGGTGAGGTCTGGGCAGCCCCCCATCATCAAGCACATGGGGATTTCTGCAGCCATATGTTCAAGGACCCACACCAAAGGGATCAATAAAGACTATTAGTAGCCTCAGGTCAGGTCTTATCGCCAATGATTTTTTCTGACCAAGTTTTGAAAAAATATTTGGAATTTCAGAGCTGTTTTTAGCTTTTTGTGGATAAGGGGTTATGGACCTGTATTGCCCTCCCAAGCACAGCACAGAATAATCTCTCAATAGATGATGCCAGAGACAATGACATGGTACATGGTGATGATAGAAGGCTGTTCTAGTAAGTATTTGAAATAAACACCTCTGCATTTTCAAGGGAAAATGTCATTACATTGGTCTTTATATTGCATGTTGTTGACACATAGGCCCTTGAGAATGTCTCCTCTCTGACAAGGGTTTAGTATTTAGTTGTAAGTTCTTAAGTAGTAGTTACTTAGAAATATTAATCCACAAAACATAGTGAATATTAGGTAGTAGGGGCTTATGGCAGAAAATTACTTTAGAGATTGTACGGGATGGCCAGACTCGGCCACGTGAGTGAGGGTAGAAAAGGCAACAGTGGCCAGTTCCCGAGACGTGTGGTCCAGGCGTGGTGTTGTTTGCTGGTTCACCTCCCCCCGTTTTGCTCTCTGTTATAATAGTGTCACCTACCCAATAGCCTGAACTGTTCTGAAGCAAAGCAGCTCTTCCCTTCCTCAGTTTGCCACCTGTGTACCAGCTCTGCTGACGTGAAGAGGCAGCGGGGACTGGAGGCCAGGGGAATGGGCCCTGCGTCCTGGGTCCAGGCCCACAGACTGGCTCTTCCACTTGGTAGCCGTTGGTCCTGCGTCTTCATGTATGAAATAGAGTCACGATGTACCCCCATCCAGCTCTCCGTGAGTTCTGGTGGTGTAGTGTACGTCAGGGCCGGCTTCAGTAGCAGGTGCTCAGACAGCAGCGCAATTATTCGTTAAAAGATGAGCATTATCGTACTGCCGTCGTCACGTGCAATCTTATAATTACATTACAAGCAGGGAGCTAAGCAATCTGAGATTTTCTGCACAGCTGACATTTTGACTTAGATGCTGAGAAGGATTATCTGTGTTTTAAGTCTTGGCGGCTCACTTTGGAGCGATCTTGACCTTGGGGCTATCATGGTGCCTGTTAGAAGACACTGTACAGAGGAACGAGCTTGCCCCACATTCCGCGAACAAGGAGGGGGCGCTGTCGGCCTCCCAGCCTTGCTCTTCTGCCTGTGAACCAGGTGCCCTGGGAAGGACTGGCTTTTGCCCTTTTTCCTGGAGCCGGCTGCAGAGAGCAAGTTGTTGTTCAGGTGAAGGTCACAAGGCAGGGAGAGGGTAGCTGCCACCATGGCTGAGTCAGGGAGGGGGCCGGCTGGACTAGCGTGATGGAGCCCCTGGCTTGCAAATACTTTTATGTTTTAAATGGAAAGATTCCACAAGCTTGTCTTTCAAATGCTCCTTGGGCAGGTACGTTCATTCAGGATTCCTTGGCGATCTGGGAAACATTCTCAGACTTAATGAGAAGCAAAAGCCTCCTGGGGAAGTTTGGTTTTGAGTATGAGCTAGATTTCACAATTGTCTGTGACTGTTTTTAAGAAGTGCTTGGAATTTGTAGTCTTCTTTGAATTACTTTCATGTTTGTTGGAAATATAATTTCACTTGGTATTTATAATTCTGTGAAAAGGAACCACTAATAAAAGAAAAATTGTAACCCTGAGTGATTGGTTCATAATAGCTTTTATTTCCAATTTATGCTTTCTGAAGCAACTTTTCTTGGGCTTGAAAAAACAAATTCTTATTTTTTAAAAACGACTGTGTTTTGCTCCCTCCAGCTCTTTCTACCAAATAGTGTTTGTCTTTTACTTTTTGAAATTGTGCCCTTACTTCAAGTCTGTATTGAGTCATCAGTACTCGTCAGGTTTGCTGTTTACCAAACCTCGATTTTTCTTTTTACACTATGTTGGGGAGTATACAGCAGATACTATAGCTGTAGTTTAAAAAAAGAGTCTCCTAGTCTTTCATGCAGATCTGATAGGGAAGTGGACAGTGGCATAGATGTACTTACGTATCTCTCAACTCTTTTCAAGCTTAATATACTTGATCCTAGTCTTCTGCCTGGTGCTGGCCTCATACCGAAAGGCACATTCCATTAACTGTATCCATTCTTTGAAGTTGAGACATCTTGAAATTATCACTGGGTATTTCTGTACTAGTGAGACAGGACCTGTGTTCTGTAATACGTAGTAAGAGACTGTCATATAAACAGCAGCTTGATATCAGGTGGTGAATGTGGTATTACCTACTAATGGTGATACTGAAGGTCTCTCTCTCTCTTTTTAATCTGAAGAAAGAAAAATAATATACAAAGTGCACTGGTTAAAAAGCAATGGAATATTCATAGCCTGTGCTACCAAAGAGCTTGACATTAGATGGAAGCTGTCTCTGGTGACAGTTTGTGGGTGGGGATGGCTTGTGTGCTGTATACCTGCCACGCCAGGATATTAAGGTGCTTGACAACTCACAGGCCTCCATTATTATCCCCACTGAGCAGGCGGGAAGCTGCGGCTCAGAAGGGCTACCCCGTGTCTACGGGGCAGAGGGCTAGACATGAAAGGTAAAGAGGGAGCTTTTCAGAAGGGCTGGGAGGTGGACAGACAGAAGACAAATGGATCCAGTAGGAATCACTTTGATAGTGTGACCCCGGGTGACTGGCAGAGCGTGGTGTTGACAGAGGTTCAGAAATAAACTATGGTAATAGGGTAAGCGTGTACCTGTAGCCTGAGCAGCCGCTGTGCTTCGAGGCTTGACCTCCGTACCCCACCCTGTCCTCCCACATGCGCGCGCGGGCGCACGCGCGCGCGGGCACACACACACACACACACACACACACACACACACGCACACACACACCCCTGCTCATTCTACAAGGCTCTTACAGACCACCAGGGATTTACTCAGGTTCGTGAGCCATTTTATTTACACGCATTACTGACTTTGCTAAGCCCTATGCAGAAAGGACCATCAGTCAGACCGGAAGGTGACTGGTGTGGAGCAGAAGAGGACGAGTCCGGCTGTCCGTGCACAGGCCTTTAGCAGCTGCCCCTGTTTATCTAGATGTCTGTCAGCACAACTGATCTCTCAGTGGTGGAGGTAACAAAGGGCAAGGGATCACTTTTGTAGCAATGAACCTCAAATTAACGCCCCTTTTATTTATTTACTTTAACTGAAATATAGCTGGCATGCAGTGTTAGGTTAGTGTCAGGTGTACTCTGTAGTGACTTGGCATTTGCATACATTGTGAAACAATCACCGGGTAAATTTAGTGCCCAGCTGTCCACACACAGTTATTGCAGTATTATCCACTGTCTTCCCCAAGCTGTGCATTGCATTCCCCACCCTAAGGCCCCCTTAATCTTGCAGTTAGTGGAGGGCTGTGACTGGGCCCCTTCCAGGTTGCCCTCTAGACCACAGTCCTAGCTGTGCGGCTCCAGGCAGGTCTTTAGTCCAAGATTGTTTTGATCTGCATCCTTAGTTACCATGGCTACTAACTGCAGAATCCGAGGTGGCCTTCAGTACTTTGCAACACATGAACAAATGTCCTCAGATATTCAAATATCTTTTAAGGAAAGTTTCTGGCTAAAGATGTCACTGACTTCGTTTTTGGCTGGTTATCCCCTCTCCATCAGAAGGAGACGAATGTGTATTTGATGTTGTCTTAAATATGTTGTTTGATGATGTTGGCGTTTTGCAACTTCTCAAGTGCAGTAGCCAGTGAACTACTCAGCCCCAGCTGTGACTTAAAAACGTTGGGTTGCCCTGCTTTACTTTTACTCTTTTTCTTTAGTGTGGTGGATTTCAGCTAGCAAGAACTCTTATGTATTTAAGTCCATGGGATGTTTAGCTTTCACAACCAGCTTAGTTTATAGAATAAATTATCCTCGAAGACCAGGACAGAGGCATTTAGCTGTTTTGTTTTCCTGGGTTTTACTTACATGTTTCAAGTCTTTTAGAAGAGACAGAAAAACATGAACTCTGTAATTAAACTTCAATTGTCTGAGTTGTGAAGCTTTGAGCCTTATAAAAATGTTAAGTTAAATTGCTCCTCTGTGACTTGACTACCACTATCTCACACAAAACCCAGGCAGTTTTGTTGGCTCAGTCATGCATAAACTGAGGTGAGATTTAATTTAATCATTATTGCATGTAATATTTATACATAGACAGACTTGCACTATTAAAGTAAGAGCTGATTAAAATCGTGGTGGGAAAGCTGACAGAAGATGTAATTCTCAACGTGTTTGATTACTGTCCGGTTGCTCCCAATTTTTTTTCTCCCTTGTTTCTTGTTTCTTATAGAGTTTAGATAAGAGACTGTATCGTTAATGGATAGCCCTAAAACTGATGGAGGCAGGCATGGTTTTGATGGCATGTATATCTGTATTTCATTGTAGGTGCTGGACTGGATTGAGAACCATGGAGAAGCATTTCTGAGCAAACATACAGGTGTGGGGAAATCTCTCCATCGGGCCAGAGCTTTGCAGAAACGTCATGAAGATTTTGAAGAAGTAGCACAGGTAAAACAATGGCTTTTACTATTTTCTTCCATAAATACCTGTGTGGTTGGTTTTGAATTACAGTTTTAACGCCACCTCTGTTGACTTAGCTTTAATGACGTAGGTTTGAAGGTGATTCAGAGAGAATGCTCAGATTTCAGATGAAGCTGTTATGGCCTGGCCGAAAGATGATTTAGACGGTTGACCCTTTCATAAATGCGAAGTTCTTGAAACAGACAAATGTCTTGGATATTTTTGCCATATTTATGGTACAAGTGTCTGTTGACGAGTTTGTAAAATTCCAGTTCATAATCAGGGAATAACAGTCCTTGAATTTCTGTAATGATGGGCCCGCATTTCTTTTCCCTTTTCTATTTCTTTTAAAGTCATGTGCTTCAGAAACAGGAGGCAGGGGTGTGGTGTGTTAAGAGCATGAGATTTGTGGAGTTGGAATGTTGGCTGTAATGCTCACCAGCTGTGTGGCTTTGGAAAAGTCTCTTAACCTTTCTGAGGTTAACTTTTTTACCTGAAAAGTAGGCACAGTGAGGGCTGCTGGAGAGGAAGTAAGGTGTGTGTGATAGTGTCATGTATGGCATCTCGCCCAGGTCTTTCCCACATTGGTAAATGTGCCTTTCATTTAGTTTTGTGTTTTGAAAGAAAGAGGAGTGAAGGAGGGAGAGATTACCATGCCATGATATATATGTGGAAGCTGTAGGAGCTAGGGTAGAAGTTGTTTTCAAAAGAAATTGTAGGATGAATCCAAACTGAGACACATTATGGTAAAGCGGAGGAACACCAAAGGCAGCGTCTCAACAAGGAGAGAGAAATAACAAAATCACAACCGTGAGAATGACTCTTAGCTGACTTCTCACCAGTAACTGCAGATTCTGGAAGACAGTGGGATGGAGACCTGAGGGAAAGGAACTCTGAACCTGGAATTCCACACCCAGTGGAGCTATCGTTCAACAGTGAGAATAAAATATAGACCAAGACCAAGAGAGTTTACCATTCACTTACTTACAGGAGAACTGAGGTGTGTAGTTTAGTCAGAGTAATGGAAGCACCCACTGTAATTTAAACTCCACGAGTGCAGGGATTTTGTGTTGTTCACTTCTCTGTCACTAGCGCCTAGAACAAGGCTGGCGTGGTGCAGCTAAGCGTCCAGCAGTATTTGTTGAACGAGTTAATTTAATGAATAAAAAGGAAATATGAGAAGAAAGGCTTGAGGTCAGTAATGAACACAGAAATTGGTAAATACGTTTGTAAATCAAAGGATTGACCATTTAGACACAAGACGGTAGAATTGGGTGGTAGTTAAAAACAAGACGAAGCAAAGCCCCGGAGCCTTGAACACAGAAGGTGGAGAGGTGTCCTGAGGAGGTTGGCAGGAGGTGTTGCTTATCTTAGATTTGTAAAGACAGGGGTGCGTGTGAGCGTTTTTGAATGACTACTAAATGCAGGGTTAGAAAACACCGCTTCCCATAAGTATAAAGAGAAAAGAAATACAGAAAACCAGATAAGTAAAAACTCAGGAAAATGGGTCTAGTGGAAGCAAAAGAAAGAACAACAAAAATCATGTCGGAAATCACAAAATAAGATGTAGCAATTTGTCCCCAAATAGCAGTAATTAAAGTCAATGCAAAATAGATTATACTTGTTAAAAGAAAGATTCTCTGATTGAATAGTTCTTTAAAAATCATACTGTGTATTGTTTTCAAAGGGCAAACCTAAAACATAAATACCCAGGAATTTTGAAAGTATGTAAAGTGTTAGAAGAAGATCCACCAGGCAACTATTAAGCCAATGAAAACTGGTATAGGAGTATTGGTGTTAAGCAAATAGACGTGAGAGCATAAAGACGTCATAGAAATAAAGAGAGCCTTCAGTTATAAAAGGGGGAGTGTCAACATACATCTAACGATTTAGTCTCAAAATCTGTAACGCCAACATAAGCAGGAGTGGGTGCGTCCATGGGTTTTCCATGACAGAGGGTTCAGGAAACTGATGTGAGATAGAGTCATGAGATTAGAAAGCAAACTGCACTTCAGTCCTGTTCAGGGAAAATGCCTTTAAAAAGTTACCTCCTTTAGGGCTTCCCTGGTGGCTCAGTGCTTGAGAGTCCGCATGCCGATGCAGAGGACACGGGTTCATGCCCCGGTCCGGGAAGATCCCACATGCCGCCGAGCGGCTGGGCCCGTGAGCCATGGCCGCTGAGCCTGCGCGTCCAGAGCCTGTGCTCCGCAACGGGAGAGGCCACAACAGTGAGAGGCCCGCGTACCGCAAAAAAAAAAAAAAAAAGTTACCGCCTTTACACTGCAAAAGTCTCTGTATGTAAAGTTAAAGTGACACCCAGCCTCGTGCATTCTTGATCTTAGAAGCGGGATGGAAGAGGCTCCGTGTTCAGCGGCCTTGCCGCACCAGGATGGGTCTCTGGATTTCTCTTTTCTGCATTACGTGTGATGCCCCTACTTATGGTTGCTGGCAAATATTTTGCCTTCCTCTCGTAGCAGAAGAAATGTGGAAAATGTGTTCCATCTCCCCTTGGTTTTTCCATAAGATAAGCTACTGCTCTGTAGCCTTGTGGTTTGAGGATGGGTGTGAGATTTGGATCCTCTGAGCAAAGACTTCAGGCGCCAAAGAATCTAAGAGGTGGGACTGCAAACAACCAGACCCAGAGCAGGCTCCTGCCCCAAGTAGCAAGGTCGCCCGTGACTGTGGGCTCGGTTCCAGTGTGAAGGCGCTGGCCCGCCGAGTGTCCTCGTGTGCGTCCAGCACCTGTTGACCCCTCCCTCTAATTCCTGTGGTGCCTTCTGTGGCGACCCTCGCCCTATCTTTTCATGGTAATCTTACTTGTTCAGATCTAAGATGACAATCAAAGCCGTCAACACAGGGGCTCAGGGGGCAGCAAGAGGGAAACACTTTCTTTGTTGGGCACGTTTGCGTCTTGAGGTTTCTGGGGCGAGCCCCAGAGCGGAGGGAGGGCTGCCTTTACCCCTGCTTCAGAGGAAGGCAGGGGCCTGTCAGCTGCCGCCGCTCCCCGGCCGGGTCTCACTGCTTTCTTATCATCTTTGGCATATTGACCCTGGGACTCTAAGGGGTACCTGACCCTCTCTTCCTTAAATTGAGAGTCCTTAAGCCCAAGTCTGAACTGTGCATGAAAAAACAAAAACCTTAAACGTAAACACCTTTTGCTCACTTTGCAAACATCTGCACCCGGTTTCCCTCCCTCTGGTCTTCATATAATCACCAGTCGTGTGCCAGGGGTTCATTCTGCCGGGGCCTGGGGAGCCACGCACAGACACCCAGCCTCCCCTCTCCGCGGGCCTCTCTCCTTTGCAAACCCGCCGGGGGGCAGGCTCTGAGCGCTCCGCCCTGGACCTGGCCGTGCACTCATTTCCACCCCCTGCTGGGACCTGGCCCCTCACTTCTGGCCTCTTGGCCCAGCCTCTCCAGCTTCTCCTTCTCTTCGTTCTTTTCCTTCTGGCATGAAATGTTTATAGGCCCTCCCGTCACTTGGAGAATGTCGCTTGATGCTGGTGCATGTTTTAGATACCGCTGGTTCAGAGGAAGTGTTGTGCACTTTACCTCCATCGCCCCTGGCACCGGCCTTCCGGTTTCTGCGTCCCTGGCTGATAAAACTGCAGCCAGGAGGCACACAGGGACGTGCCGTTGCCCAGAGTGGGCATTCAGCAGTCTGTCGTGGTTGGCTGTGAACGGGGACCAGCCCCTCCTGTATGGTAAATCCCCTCCACTTGCCTCAGGGTGAAAGACGCTGATCCTTTCTGTCCGCAGACACGCGTCCAGCTCAGTGTGTGTCGTGTGACGGGGCCCGAGTGGTCCCTGATGGGGTTCTGGAGCCCGGTGCTCGCTGCCCGTGTACCTGCAGAAACTGCGCATCACGGACCCACTTCAGGCTCGTTCTGAAAGGAACGTGCCCTGCCTCAGAGGACACCGGGGGCCACCCTGGACCCCTCTATGATAAGAACAGATTAAACGTAGTAAGCTGGGAGGGGGCTGTAGACCTGAAGAAATAGAGTGGGCTTCTCTCTCTAGCCCCCCCAGCTTGTTTAATAAAGATTCTTTGAGGGGCGTGAGAGGGAGGAGGGTAGCGTTTTAAGCCAGGAGAGGTCTGTCGTGTGAAGTGGCTGCACAAGGAGCCGGGCTTTATTAAGACCACGTGCAGCGGACTCGGGCTAGACGGCGGCCTGGGTATCGAGCCAGATTACACTCTGTGTTTGTAGCTTCATTCATGGAAAGCTGTCTGCCTTTTCCCAGAGAAGACGACGTCAGTCTTGCTCTCGTGCAGGGGGCGAGGCCACTGGAGGGAATGCCTTCCCCACCTTTCCTTCTCTACCCTCCCGTCTTCGATTGCTTTCTGTCCAAACAAAGTATAATACGAGTCCTACGGCAGAGGGAGGTCTACGGTCGTGCTTTAGATGTATGTATGTTTTGGACAGAATGGCCTTTGGAGGCACCTTAAAAACAGGAACAGAGAGGCATCTTTAGTGCTTAATAAAGAGCCTTTTCTCATTTTCTGAAACGTACTCACAAAGGTAAAACACATTTTGGGTTTAGGGAAAAGAAATTTCTTTTTCATAGTTAAGTTTAAGGTGAGTTAGTGTGTGTCTTGGGGTTGTGTTTTGAGGGGTCCTTTGTAAAATGAATTCTAAACTGTCTCTAGACAATCTTTAGTTTCAGGATATTGAATTAGCAGTTTATTTAATGAATTTTTCTTAAAGTCAGCTTCTTCAAAACATGACATGGTAAAGTAACATGACAGAGATTCAGAAACGAAGCGTCAGAAGTCTTATGGTTGAATTCATTTAAAACCTACTAAATATAGATTATTGTGTAGAGCGGTTCTAGTGTTCTGAGAAGGGGGAACCCGAAAAGAGCCTCTTGTGTCCTTGGCGGCAGTGAGCTGTGCAGCCGGTGTGACTTCTGCAGGCCCTCGACTTCGCTGCGAGGCCCCTGGTCTCAGCTGTTTCAGACACTGCTAGAGCCACATCAGGAAGCGTTGGACCATTTCTGCACACGGTTCGGCAGACCCGAGAACCCCCTCGTGACTAATCTGAAGATCATTCCTTCTGTATGTCGTACGGTGATTGTTGAGTAGATAGATCCTATCCGATGACGCCATGCTGATGAATTTCTAGAGCGCGGCAGATGCAACCACATTGCACGTTCACGCAGGAGCTTTAAAAAAGAAATGAACAATGCTTTCCACGTGAGGCTTTTTGCAAATGACTGGGCAAGGAAGGTGCTCTTTGACAGTCACCTGCTCTTCTACCTTCTAAATAATTGTCCAAGTTTAACGTCCCTTTTTAGATTTAAAAAGCTATGAGTACAGCAGCCAGGAAAGCTGAGAAAATTCTGGTTCAAGGAAGAAGCTGGTTTTGAGAGCACAGAAGATGTCTCTAATAGGAGTCAGTACATCTCTGGCATAGCATCTTCCCGTAGGTGCCTTCTCTCATGTCTGCTTGTCCCCTGGGATTCAAATCACCTTCCAAAGACGTAAACATCTCAGAGTTGTTCTCTAGGAAGCCATTTCTGTCAGTAACTTCTTTTGTGTGCGATATGATTAACATGTCTTCCAGGATAAAGAAGTGTGGCATTCGGGAAAGCAGGAGACCTTAACCATTCATTCTGGATTTTCAGAAGCTAATCAGGCCAATTCTCTAACCCCCGGGGTCTCTCCTGAGCTCATTCATCTTTTGCAGGGAGGATGCTCTGAGCACAGCACGTGGGCACTTACGGCACACCTGAAATTCAGGCGTGACATGCTTGTGTTTTCCTCCTTTCCTAAGATCAAGAAAACCCATCCTTTTTTTTTTTTAACCAGTTTCTAAATATAGCCTCTGGCCATCTTGCGTAAGACCCAGGCTGTAGCTGCTGTGGACGGTACGGAGAGAAGGTCTGATCCTCCTTTGAAAGGCTCTTGTGTTTCTTGAGACCTAGGACATTGTGCAATTTTAATTTATTTCTCAAGAAAAAAGGAAACTCTTTGGACGCACCCCGGCCTGGCCCTACAGTATATCTCCTTCAGTCCTCGCTGCAGGGATTGGTACCCCACCCCATGGACCAGGAACTGGGCCCCGGGGGAGATGCCCTGGGGACAGGGCAGTGGGTGGACGAGGGGACTCCAGTCTCTTCAGACCCAAAAACAGCCTCCTTTACTTGTCGCCTCCTCCCTGCTGTAAGTCTAAGATTGAGTGACTCAACCTTCCCTTCTGAGAGGACCGCTGGCCGAGGCCTTTGTTTTGGGGACAGTCCCAGCTCTCCTGACTGCTGGCTGAGTTTTTGCACCTCTTTGTCTCCGTGTTCTGGTTTATAAAGTAGAAGTGAAATCGTGTCCTTGTCACAAGGCTGCTTCGGGGCACAGAGCAAGTGCTCCAAAGCTAGTGTTTCTCATCCGTATGTTTATGAACACACGGAGATCCATTTCTTCCATGGCCAAAGGAGCCAGGGTAGGTTCTGTGCACAGGGAGGCCTTGGCCTTGGGTTTCAGACAGGCCGCGGGCTAACCCTAGCTCCAGCAGCACCTACTGCTTTGCCGAGGGAGAGCCACGGAGACCTTCCTACTGGCTCAGGGTCTCCAAGCGTGAAATGAGAGGTGAGACGAAATGAGTGCTGTTTCGTGTCCCAGATCATTCAGAAATGCACGTCTTCCTTTGGGACGTTGATTGTTGTAACTGTCTTTACCTGCTGGCCAAGAGGCGGAAAGCCTTCAGAATTGGCGTGTGTTGGGAGGCTCTGTCACCTGCAGATCCACTTACTAAACTCGAGAGGGAAGCGGCTTCACGGCTGTAGTGACAATAGATGCGAGAACAGGACTCGGCTCTTAACAGGTGTGTACGTGCAGCGTACAGCGTGCTACGCTGTCTGCTCCGTCCAGCACCGAGGCCCCGTCGCGCCTCTGCTCAGAGCTGCAGGGCACGGTCCTGGGAGGCCCCGCAGGGAAGCGTGGATCCCCATAAAGCCACCGTCCCCAGGAATGTCACCTCACTGTGCGGCCTCTGAGGAGCGGAGGCCTCTGGGGGCAACGTGTATGCGGAACCTGCCCAGCAGGAACCTTGAGGCTGGTAGCTGCCCATCGTGAGGAGAGCTTTCTCTGTGCCCAGGGGCTGTGCTGAGGGGCCGGAGGCCAGCCTCCCCGGAGGGAAGAACTAGGTCAGGGGTCCGCAAGCGGTACCGGTCTGCGGCCTGTTAGGAACGGGAGGTGAGTGGAGGGCAGGCGAGCGAAGCTTCCTCTGCCGCCCGCATCACTAGCGTGACCGCCTGACCATCCTCCCTCCATCCCCCGACCCCGTCCGTGGAAAAAGCATCTTCCACGAAACCGGTCCCTGGTGCCACAAAGGTTGGGGACCGCTGGACTAGGTGACAGAATCTGTGGACAGTGCTCAGGACCTGTTCCCTAGGTGAAGGCTGTTCTTTAAAAATCTGCTCTCTGTGTGTGTGTACATACATACACATCATATCTTTTTAATAAACTTTCTTAGACAACTTTTAGATGTACAGAAAAATGGTGGGGCTTCCCTGGTGGCGCAGTGGTTGAGAGTCCGCCTGCCGATGCAGGGGACACGGGTTCGTGCCCTGGTCCAGGAAGATCCCACGTGCTGCGGAGCGGCTGGGCCTGTGAGCCATGGCCGCTGAGCCTGCGCGTCCGGAGCCTGTGCTCCGCAACGGGAGAGGCCACAACAGTGAGAGAGGCCCGCGTACCACACACACACACACAAATGGTGAAGATGATACAGAGAATTCTCATACCCTGCACCCAGTTTCCCCTGTTATCAAAACTCACACCGTTCGTTAGTGCGGTACATTTGTTATCATTAGTAAGCTAATATTGATCTAATATCATACTAATAATATATAATATTATACGAATGTAATATTGAACCGATACTGTTAGGATTAATAACTAATACTGATGAACTGAAGTCCGTACTTCGTTCAGGTTTCCTTCTTTTCCCCCTCTTCGGGGCCCCATCCCGGATCCATGCTGCATGTGGTTGTGAGGCCCCCTGAGGCTCCTCGTGGCCCCGACATTTTCCGTCGCTTCTTTTTGTGTCGTCGTCGATGGCTTCCTTATCCCTCATCGTTACCGCATCGCTGTGATTCTCATTCCTAGTTTAACTCCTTCCTCGTCCGTCTGGCCACGAGGAGGGCTGATCCTATCCAGCCTGAGGCTGTGGGTCACCACGGCGACACCCAGGTACTGACGTGACAGTCTTTCTGTCCTGTCCTTCGGAATCTCCCAGGTGATTCTCTGCGTGAAGGGCTTCTTGTCACAAAGTCATCACTGGCCAGAGTCGCGCAGGACGGAGAGTAGACTTTTCTGAAAAGTGCTTTTGTCGTTCCAGAGCTCTTTTGAAGTGGGCAGGTGCACTGTCTGCTCTGCGCAGGAATCAGGACAGCTTAGCTTCCCAGTGGGTCACGGTGAATATATACAAAACCCTTTAACTGTGCTTTGAAGCTCTGCAGTCAGATTGGGAATGACTGTGCTTTTCAGATGAGGCCACGTAATGATTTCAAAGACTCTGTAAAGTGTGCACATAGACATTTTCCGAGTCTGGCCATGTCGGTCAGTCTTACGGCGTTCTTTGACGTCTCTCCCATCATTTCTAGGAGTTCTGAAGGATCCTTTGTTAGTAGTGCAGAACATTCTTGTGAGACTTGGATAGTACCAAGAAAGAAAAGTCCCCTGAAGATGGTTTTCCAGAGGGACAGGGAGAAGGCGGTGACTGTCAGCCCTGCAGCGTGTGAAGCAGGGCTGCGTGAACCACCGTTGTGAGGGGTGAGCTGAACAATACACTGGGCTGTTGAAAGCCCAGGCCCCTGAGGCAGACCTGGATGCGTCCAGCTCCACCACCTGCCAGCCTTGGTCTCTGAGTCTTGAGATTGGCCTCCTGGCCTCAGTCTTCTGACCTGTAAAAGGGGCTGTGGTTAGGATCAGACAGCTCAGTGCGGGGGAGGCCCTTAGACCCACGCCCAGTAAGGGTTCGTGCCAGGGGCACACTTGGAGCAGGGAGCCATCGACCTATGCTGGTGACGAAGAGCAGACCGCCCTCCAGCTGGTCTTTATTGTCACGTTTAAATCCCCTGTCGACACTGTACGCCCTCAGAGCCTGCCCAGGATGGGCCGCTCCACCCCACCCCACCCTGACGCTTGGGCCTCGCGTGCTCTTTAAGTGTGCGTCAGCGTCATTTTTGAGATCACCTCATACTTATCACACTGAATGTTACTCTGTTGTAAACTTTTTTTAAACTTGCAGAAGAGTTGGAAATACAGCACAAAGAACCTACCCGCCACGCTAAACCGTTGACTCGAGTGTGTGTTTCCTACCAACATCCTGCTATACAGCCGTAATACCGCCATCAGAATCAGGAAATTAACACTGACACATGGCTACCTTCTAACCCTCAGACCACCGTGTCCTTCATAGCTAACGGATCCAGTGTAAACCACCTGTGACACTTAGTCGTCACATCTTAGTGTCCTTCAGCCTAGAGTCGCTCCTTGGTCCTTCCTTAACTTCTGTGACATGACATTTTGGAAACTCTGAGGCCCGTTGTTTTGGAGAATGCCCCTCACGTTGGGTTTGTTTGATGCTTCCTCATGCCTGTACTCTGGTTATACGTCTTCGGCAGGTGTATCCCGGGAGTGCTGCCATGTCCTCCTAACTCTGTCCCTTCAAGGGTTGCACAGTTTACTCTGTCCTGTTACCTGTGGTGTCCACTTTGATCCCTGGGTTAAGGTGGTGTCTGCCAGATGTCTCCGTTGTAAAGTGAGTCGTTCCCCCTTTGTAATTAGCAAGTACTTTGTGGGGAGGTACTTTGAAATTCTATAACTATGCCGTCCATCCTCCAGTTTTACTCCTGGTTTCCGGTTGAGTGGACGGATTATCCTCCATCGCTGTCACTGTTCCCTCTGATGCTCAGATTGTCCCTCGTTTGGCCAGCATGCGCCTCCTCAAGCTGGCTTCTGTCTCCTGTCCACATTGTGCTTGGGCTTCTCCTTGCTTTGGGGCACGGTAAGATGTCACAGATTCATCTTGTACTTTGTCTCACCCCAACCCTGGAGTCCGCCATTTCTCCACGGAGCCCTGGTTCCCTCCAGAGCAGAATGGTGCTTACAAGTGGAGATCTGGGTGCTACCATGCTTAGTGCTGCTGGGCCATCGCTGTTCCCAGGCCCTCTTGGTGGATGGGGGGCGGAGGAGGGACATGAGGGTACGTGCGCACTTACACACGTGTCTCTTGAAAACCGTGGACGTACGTGGATCCTCCAGTTCCAGTCCAGCGTTGCAGAGTTGACTCAAGTACTCTCCTTCTCCAGAATGAGGAACCCGCCTCTCATCATCCTGATGCATTGGCTTATTAGTAGGTTATTACCCCTGGAGGTCACCAGTCTCCATCTGGGAGGCTTCCCAGTGCAGGGGCACCCTGTGCCCCATCAGGCTCGGACTCCCCACAGGGGCGCCTTCGCACACCTGGGGCCACCCCCATCTCACCCATGAGGTGCCGACCCTGCTCGGCTGTGGGGCTGAAATGCTGGGGAAGGAGAAGGACGAAGGGCTCAGCCAGTGTCTCACGGGGAGCCGCATGCCTCTTCTGGGCTTCTCGGGGCCTGAATTCTGTTCTTTCTTGCACTGAGGTCCCCCACCCGGCTGGACTGCTCCCCGTCCCCGTCGGCAGCCCTCTGGCCAGCAGGTCCCTCGAACACTGTCGGGTCTCTTAACAAACCTGTTGATTTGAGGAAGCCATTTGCAGCCTCGCTTATCAAGAATTAAAACAGTAATTTTCAGAGTATTTTAGACACCCAATTGATACTCAACTCTCAGCTCTCTGGCTACTTTATAGCCATTGTAGTTATTATTTCCTTTTTCTTTACAAAACGTATCCCCCGAAGTAGAGGAAAGATAAGCACAGAATTACTGATAAGTAGAAACATGTGAAAAGAGGCAGCAGCTTGTGTTTGTTTGCAACGTAACTTTTCACTTGATCTTGGGGAATTATCCTAAAGCGGCATATCATACTGAAAGACACAAAACTGGAACTCTGCACTCTGTCATAAAACCAGGAGGAAAAGTGAGGTAGGCGTTTGTGGCTACGCGCTGTCTTCTGGCTGCGCGGCAGCAGAAGGCCCAAAGCCCTTTATGAGTCACGAGACGGCCAGCAGCTGCCTACCAGATACCCCATCGCTGCCTCAGACGGAAGGGCTTTGCCGTGAGGTTCAGGGTTTTTACAGCCTCAAACGAGAATGGAAAAGGCTGCTCATGGAGATGTTCTGAACTCCTAAAATCATCTCTTCCCCTCCTCTTTTCTCTGTTTGATTTACAGAAAGGAACATCACACGCTGACTCTGTTCCAGTGTATTATGGCTCCCAGCCTGGCCAGTTTGTCTTTTATTCACCTTCTGTGTCTCTGAATGTTCTCTTGCGCAGAACACATACACCAATGCGGATAAGTTACTAGAAGCAGCAGAGCAGCTGGCTCAGACTGGGGAATGTGACCCGGAAGAGATCTATCAGGCCGCCCATCAGCTCGAGGACCGGATACAAGATTTTGTTCGGCGAGTTGAGCAGCGGAAGATCCTCCTGGACATGTCGGTGTCCTTTCACACCCACGTGAAAGAGGTGAGGCGTCCGGAGGCAGAGACGGAGCCCCGTCTGGAAGGGCCTCTGGACTCCGGGGAGGAATGAGGATGGGCGTGATGTGAGAAAGTGGACCAGAGGTGGCCGTTTGCGCTGGTGGGGGCAGGGCTGGCCTCCTTGCTGGCCGTCCTCGCCACACGGGCACACGCGTGCCATTGCAGGGGGTGGCATCTGCCGGGGCGGACCTGTGAGGGAGGACGTGGCTGGGAGCTGTGGACCAGGAGGGGAGCGGGTAAGACAGGAGCTGAAGGGGGTCCTTGGCGAGAGGCAGGGCACAGCCATTGTAGCAGAAATAGACGACCTGCCTTTTGGGCTCAGAGCTGTGGGACCTCTTTCTGCCTGTTAGCCTGTCATGTGGCTGAAGTCCTGGCTGCCTTCTGATTTTATCAGGCTGTGCGGCTGCTCTCAGATCCTCGCAGCAGTGCATTTTACATAATGTTGAATTTAAACGTAGCAAAGCCAGCACGGCCTTAATGATATTCACGTTACTGTCATAGGTATGCTGTTCTGATAAACTTGTCTCAGGATAAGAGGTAATGTGTTATTTGGTAAATGGAAAACACGTTGGTATTAATTATACCTTGCATATATGTTACTCTTGTGAAAATCATAGTCCAATATAAAGTAAAAATTAAAAAAAAAATCATAGAAAGTTACAATTGAAGAAAGTATTACGTCGCTTTTGAGATAGAAGGATTTATAATAAAAAGTAAAGTTTTCGGTAGGACTACAAATTAAGATGTCAACTTACTGCATCTTATTTCTAAGGTGAAAAAAATTCTCCACTTGACAGCTCTTTATAAGTTGGAAATGAGGGCCCCTTTTAGGTTATTTGAGATTGAGTACATGAAGGCGGTAGTTAACAGGCTAGGAAGAAGGATCTGGGAGGAGTAAGACTCTGAGAGACACTTGGAAGGGGCCAGGCCTGGCTTGCCTTGTGTAAAGGCATCCAAGATCAGGAACCAATGAAATTGTTTAAAGGGAAAGAGCTTCACTACCGGGTCCGGGATCTTGGGCAGTCAGTCCCCCACCAGCCCGTTTGTTTGACTTGAATGTTTGGCTTCAGGACAGCCATCTTCACTTCCAACTCAGACTTCGTGAGCCCAGGAAGACAGTGTAGGGGGCATATTTGGCAAATGGCCGGGACCCTGAGCAGCCCTTTCTGCAAAGGGGCTGGTGCTTTGTGGACCCTGGACAGTTGTCAGAATAGAAAACTGACAGGAGTGGCTTCTTTTCCTGGTTTAATAATGCCACCACTGAAAAAGACTTCACGGTGTTCACAAAGAGACTGTTTTTCCCAAGGAGACACGTTAAGCGGACATCGGTCCATGGCAGTTCTGATTACGGGTGCATGTGTCACCAGTTCCCCTCTCAGCTCGAATCAAGCCACAACCACTAACTAGTCTCCCTGGCTCTACAGCCCTGCCACCAAGGCATATGAATTTGATTAGGTCACACCCTTGCTTTTGAACCATCAGAGATTCTATGTGTATCTGGAGCACCAGCCTGAATCACCTCATCCTCGTGATCTGGTCCCTGCAGTTATGTACTGCTTCCCTTCACTCCCCCAGGCAGAGTCAGCTGTTCCCCCTGCACTCTACAACTTTCTTTACACACACCTGTTACAGCACCTGTTTTGGTATAGCTGTGTGTTACCCTCTCTTTCCCATCAGTACTCGTATGCCACCTCCTCTTTCTCTTACGCATTTTTACACCCTAGCCGAGAGGGAGAGAAGATGATGCCTGTGAAAAAGCAGGTTGTGCCTTTGTTCATTAAGCTGTGAGAGACAGAAAGCAGGCGAAGGGCTCTGGGCAGCCCGGACCTTCCCGAGGGAGGCGCGGTGGGTGGGTATGGGGGATGGCGTTCCTTATTCGGGCCGCAGGGAGCGCCGCGGGCCCGGAGGGGCCCAAGAGGAAGGACAGGCCGCTGGGCAGCGTTCACAGACTGAGCAGAGGGGAAGGGCAGCAGTGGCGGCAGGCCTGGAGTCTGGAGATCGAGAGCCAGTGCTTGTATCCTGATGTTTGTCTGTGCCACAGGCCTTAGGAATATTCTTTAGCAGGATTCATGAAGATTTAACTTGCAGTTAGGACAAAGAGAGGCTCTTTCCATGAAGCATTATTTATGACTTTTCAACCTTGTTATGCTTCTCCAAAAGCAGGCGTTAAAGGAAACTACAAGGAAAGCCGTTTACGAAAGCTGCTCTCCAGAGGCTACGTTTGGGTTCACTGGTTTTTGTAACAGCAGCAGCATTTTAAGGAAAAATCTTACAGTAGAAGCATTCCAGTTAGTAAACTATGGAGTCTGTTTTGTCACTAGGCTTGGAAATCTATGGAAAAGTGAAAATACATTTTGTTTTCTCGACTTACGCTGTAGGAACTTCTAGTATATGTGGAGTTTGTAGACTGAGGAGAGCTTAAAGCTGCTCTGAAGGTTAAGTGGTTCACCTTCACAACTGGAGAATTGTCAGTCCATTCATTCTTTCCTTTTTATATGAAAGACCAGCACGGTAGCAGAGAAACTGGTATTTTACTGTGATTTGGTTCCTCTTAATCTCATGTGACCCCGAAGTGACCCGGGTCAGGGAAGGATTCGGTGACAGTTGGAGGCGGGGTACCAACATGCCCAGGTGACTGGGAGGGCAGGACTTGAGGGGAGCTGGCCACACACAGGCGTGGAATGTTGTCTGATTCTTCCCCTCCATGTGCATGTGCTTGGACTCCATTTTTAGCCTCAGCCATTTTCTCGGTAGATTTATTTTTTCCTGACCAGCCCCAGAATCTTCCTCGCTCTCCTTTCTCAGGGCTGCACAAATGCCCTCAGACCCACCAGGATACTTGGTAGGTTTTATGCAGGAAGGGACGGCTTCTTCAGTTGCTGTGAACAAGTTTTGAAACTTGTTATTGAAAGAAAACTTCATTTAGAACCAATTTCATTATGTGTTTTGAAACCAAATTAACTGCTTTTTTTAAAAAGTATTTTATTATTATTATTTCTTTATTTTTTTGGCTGGACTGTGCAGGCTGCGGGATCTTCGTTCCCCAGCCAGGGATCGAACCCGAGCCCCTTGGAGTGGAAGTGCGGAGTCCTAACCACTGGACTGCCAGGGAATTCTTAAACAAAATTAAATGTGAGAGAAGGGCCAAGAGGAGGAAATCATGCTAATTAAATGTGTGTTTGCATCAAGTCACTAAGTATTTTAGCATATCAGATGAATGAAAAAGTGCTAGAAGATTTAAGTTAGCAGAATTAATTTTCTCAAGCAGATCATACAATTTCAAATTACTTGGAGGGAGATAGGAAAAGCAAGTGGCCTTTTTCATTCAGGCAAATACGTGAAGCTTTTTAGAAGTTAACTGTCGAAGCCTCTCCTGACGCGGAGGTTAACCTTCCTCGCTCCCAGATGTTCGGCAGTGGTTTTAAGACTCACTCTTTCCGGAGAGTAGCCCTCTAGCCCTCTCTTTTTTGCAGTAAATTTCTGGCTCTCTGAGGAGCAAGTAATACAAAGGTGATCTCATTAACAACCAACTTTGAAAAGGTGCCAGGTCAAGGTGATATCTGCTCAGTGTTGACTCAGGAATTGTTTTTAAGAATCACACCTGGGAGAAGGTTGGTGGTTTTAAGTCTCGTTGCAGACCAAGCACTGAGGTTCAGCATGGAGACCTTGGGCTCTACTCTCTTACCCCGGAGGACAGAACGCAGATGCTTGTTCCCGGGAAGAGAGGAAAGAGGAACCCGCAGCTGACTCTTGAACAACATGGGTTTGAACTGCACACGTCCACATACACGTGGACGTTTTTCAGTAGTAAACTCTACAGCGCTACATGATCTGCGGGTATAGAATCGCAGGTGTGGAGGAACCTCGCACATACCGAGGGCTGACTGTAAATCCTACATGGATTTTTGACTGTGCGGAGGGTCGGCGCCCCTAACCCCCGCTTTGTTCAAGGGTCATCTGAATTTTCACGTGGGTGGCAAATATTTTATACCTTGAGGTTGAATACAGAAGGTGGTTGATAGAGGTGTCAGCCCAGTTTCACCCTTAAACCCAGATTTGGAAGCATCCTGGGACCCTTTCCTCTTTTTTTCTTTTTCTCTGAAAGAATCCATGAGATGTTTAATCTCCTCTCAGAAGACCCGAAGACTGATAATCTGTCCTCTTTTTTTTTTTTAATGTCTTTGAAGTAGTACTGTAGTATTTAGAAGGAATGTTGACTTTATTTTAGGAGAGTTTTCGTCCTCCTGTAGTTTTTGTCCTCCTGTATCCCTCTCTTCCCTTCAGTGTTTCTAGCATTTTATTCACCTCCATTCTGATTATAATTCTCCCATTATTAGGCCTTTGTTACCTGTCCTCCTTTCCTTTTGAATGCTCTTTGCACTGTTTGTTAATTCGTTCATTTACTCTTTCACTTACTCCTTTCAAAGTGTCTCCCAAAGCCACCTGTAACATACGGGGAGGGGGTATAAAAATGAATGACCACTGGAAGAACATACTTCTGCTTCTGTGCATCACGTATTTTAGACATCTGTTGGTTTCTCTTGATAGAGGTTAAGCTACTTGAAGGCTGGAACCCTGTCTCCCTTGTCTTTGTAGCCTGCCTCCCAGACTTAGCAAATACTCAGTCAGCTTGTGGAACAAATGATGTCTATTTCTAGCCCATCATTCTGAGACTTAATGACAGAGGGACATAGTTCCATTTTCAAATATAGCAAAGGCATAATTATTTTCATCCATTCGTTCTCTTCAACTTCATTCTCAAAATTAGGTCCCGAGTTAATTGACAATTACCTTGGAAATGTGTGGGTTATTTGAGGCAACCAGGTGGTGACATTGAGTTCTCAGCCAGAGTTTATTTCTGGAATCGATTCAGTGGCCTTGAGCTGGTTTTTCTTCACTTGATTCCCAGAAACCATGGTTTCCCAGGAAAGATCATTCCCATTTGAATGGGGCTGTGATTCTTGCTGGGTTAAGTAAAGAAGCCTTTTGGTTCTGCTACTGCAAACTTACACACTGAACTGGGACAGATTTTTGTTTGGGGTAATGCCTGGGAAAAGAGGAACCTTTCATTTTATTCAGAAGTCAAAAATAAAGGCATCCCAACCACCTGGAGATTTTTTGGTTGCAGCATACCAGCCTGGCTTCATTTTTTTTTTTTTTTTTTACATCTTTATTGGAGTATAATTGCTTTACAATGGTGTGTTAGTTTCTGCTTTATAACAAAATGAATCAGTTATACACATACATATGTTCCCATATCTCTTCCCTCTTGCATCTCCCTCCCTCCCCCCTCCCTATCCCACCCCTCTAGGTGGTCACAAAGCACCGAGCTGATCTCCCTGTGCTATGTGGCTGCTTCCCACTAGCTATCTGTTTTACATTTGGTAGTATGTATAAGTCCATGCCACTCTCTCGCTTTGTCACAGCTTACCCTCCCCACCCCGCCCCGTGTCCTCAAGTCCATTCTCTAGTAGGTCTGCGTCTTTATTCCTGTCTTACCCCTAGGTTCTTCATGCCTTTTTTTTTTCTTAAATTCCATATATATGTGTTAGCACACGGTATTTGTCTTTCTCTTTCTGACTTACTTCACTCTGTATGACAGACTCTAGGTCCATCCACCTCATTACAAATAGCTCAAGGCAGGCAGACCTCTATCTTTACACTCGGCCAGCGCCCGGCTCTCCCCGGGTAGCAGGGAGAGCACCATCCGGATCTTGCCCTGTAGTGCGTGCAGGGTTACGAGGAAGCGGGCTCACCGCTCCTCTCCTCCGGATGTGGAGCTCCCCAGCTGCGTCTCCTGCCGTCCTCACTGAGTTTGAAAACATACCCAGTGCCTTTTCAACCAGCCACCACTCAAAGGGCCCGGATCCCTTTTCTCTTCTTCCCCTGTGGAGCCGGAGAACCAACCAGTCAGGCATCTGCCGGGTAAACTAATTCAGGAAACTTGACTACAGGTAGCTGATGCTGCCCGTGTAGACCAGCTGCCCTCTGATGGATCTCGTGGTCATTGGCAGTCGTGATGCAGCCCCGTTCAGGACACCTAGCTTTCCAGAGAAGCCCTGTTTCTGTTCTGCACGACTCTCGGAAGGGGAGGGGTCACAGGCCTCCTCGGGGTGATCCCAGCCTCTCAGCATCGGATTCTTCCAGATCCCTTCTGTCTCCTGTGCAAAGATCTCTAAAATTTGGCTTCCAACTTTCAAGCCTTTTATTTTGACCTTCTCAGCTGGATTTTACTGATGACTCATCTCTCTCTATTCTCTAAAATGATTTGGTTTTTTGTGCATTCCTATGTATGGGTGATACCTTTAAACATATTTCCCAGCTTTTTTAAAAAAAAAACTTTTTATTTTGAAATATTTATAATCCCTGAAAGTTGGGGAAAAAAGAAACAGACAAGGAGGTCCCTGCACCCTTCTCCCAGCCTCCCCCCAGGGGTCACATCTCGCATAACCACGTGCACTGTCAAAGCAGGAAAGTGGCTTTGCCACGCTCCCCAGAGCTTATTCCTAGATTCTGCTTCCCCCGGTGTGCAGTGCGTGCACTCATGTGTGTGTGTGTGTATGTGTTCGCGTTCGCACGCATGCTTAGCTTCGTGAGATTTTATCGTGTGTAGATTCGTGTAACCACCACCACTTTGAATGTACAGAGTCATGCAGAATCATCCCATCACCAGCGGGCTCCCTTCTGCTGCCTTCTTACACCCATGCCTGACCCCTACCCCCTAACCTCCAAACCCTGGCAACCACTAGTCTGTTGTTCTCCATCTCTATAATTGTACTTCAAAAATGTTCCATAAATGGAATCATACAATATGTACCTTTTTGAGATTGGCTTTTTCTACTCAGCAAAATTCCCGAGACCCATGCCTGTTGTTGCGTGTGTCCGTACTTTATTGCTGAGTAGTATTTCATAGTTTGGCTGTATCACAGTTTCTTAACTATTTACCCTTTAAAAGACCGTTGGGATATTGTCAAGTTTTGGCTTTTCCAAACAGAGAAGCTGTGGACCTTCATGTACAGGTTTTTGCGTGAACTTAAGTTTTCATGTCTCTGGGATAAATGCCCAAGAGTACAACTGGCAGGTCCTTTGGTAAACACATTGTTTTAAAAGAAACTGCCAGACTTTTCCAGAATGCCTGTGCCATTTTACACTCCCAGCAGCAATGTATGAGTGACCTCGCTCTTTAACGTCTCAGAAGTCCAGTGGGAAAGGTTAAGATCAGATGCATAATATTTTAGGAAGTAATGTTTACCTTCTATGATCACATATCGATAATTTTTATGTTAATATTCAATTCCTTAGATGAACTCTCTAAATACACTATTAAATGTTTGATTTCTTTAGCTTGTTTATCTGATGTAGACAGAAACGAGCAATTAAATGGCCACAAGCCAGAGGAAGCAAGAGGGAAACTCAGGACCTAGAACCGTCCACTACATCATTGCATTGGATTTGACTTTGGTTTCAAAGTCAACATTCAGTTGCTACCTACTGCTTTGGCAATTATGCCTTCACATAGATTGTGGTATCTGGTATTTAAAAAAAAATAGGTGGTCTTCCCATAGGTGGGAATATCCAAAAAAATAGATCTAATCATTTATGCTTTCTTTCTGTAAAAATATAATCTTTATTAAAATAATTAAGAAAGCATACTATAGTGTAGCACATCCCGTTACTTACCTGGCTGAGTGACCTGGGACAGGCTGCTCTGTGGTGCCTCAGCTCGCTCTCTGCAGAATTGGGAATAACAGCAGCTCTGAGGGCTGTGGACCAATTGGATGCAATTACACACTCACCATCCTAGCTGCCAATAAATGTCCTTGTTTTTCCTCCTCACCTGCCTTGTTACTCGACAAATGATTTAACTATAAGACACAGAGGTGTAATAAATACCTGGGTATGAATACTTGGGTATAATCCTGATACCTTCCTTACTCATCTTTGAGTAACAGGAACTGCTTAATCTGCTCTGTTGCCCTTTCTCAGGGTGAGCGCCTCACTCTGACCCTTCAGATCAGCAGTCAGAGCCTTGCTGGGTGCACAGCTCCAGTGCTGCATCGACTCAGGGCAGAGGAGGCTGTTACAGAGAATCTTTGCTCATGGTTCCGTCACATTGGCATACATTGCTTTGTTCACATCACTAACTACTTTTGTTCCCAGCCAAAGCTGCAAAATAAATGAATTTTTTCACCAAGTAAATACGTGTAAAACATTTGGGTTGGCCAGTGGGGAAGAGGGATGTTATTATCTAAAAGGACAATCCTTTTGTCAGTTTAGTTTAATTCATGTAAAGCTTTTTTTTTTTTTTCCTAGAGAATGGTTTAAAACTGGTTTAAATTCATGAAGTTTCTGTTCTTCTTATCGACCCAATATTTTGAGGCAGAGAAGATTTTTAGATCAAGAGAGAAATTAGAAGTTAGTGTGTAAAACTGTACGGAACTCTAATATACCTGACAGAGAATAGTCACTTAGTAGATGATTATTAAATGAATGAATTAATAATATACTATCTTATCTTTATTTGTAACTCACTGTTACAGTGGGGACTAAATGTATATCCCTGTGCACTAACTCCAGATTTTATCATTTCTTATTGAAGGGAGAGTCTAAATGTCTGCTTTTAAACGGAGAGTCGCAAACATACGCTTTAATTAGTGGTTTGTAGATTGGCCTCAGTTAATGTAACGAGGAGGTGAGGCACTTGTACAGAAGTTCAGGGAATACAACATTAGGTCTTAAAATGCCCAGCTGAAAATGGATGTATGTGTGATCTTGTTTACTTGTTAGACTTCTTTTTAGAGGGCATTTTAATATTTTGATACCTTCATAAACTAAATGTGATAGGGCTTCGGTTAATTGAGAGAAGTAAACTATTCATGTGTATTTCTGTCATGTACTATTTGTTACTGTTTATTGTTCTTATTGAATAAGCTGTAGAAAGATTGATCACCAGCAGTGTTTTGTCAGAAAGCTTAAAAGTTCTAGGTAAGCTGGGCCTACAGAGACTGAAAAGCCTTTTTTGGTTTTGTTGTTGTTTGTTTTCTCTTCCTTTTTATAAAGCACAAACTGCAGAACCACAAGATCAAGGAAGGTTCGGGCTTTCTGCTTGGGGCCCAGGATGTAGATGGATACAAGTTGATGACCAAAATGGGTGAAGATTTTTATAAGAACGAACTTATTTCTCCTAAATGATTTCAAGTCCGTGTTCCAAGACACATTAGATCCCTGGGTAGTGAAAGAACTTGATAGTTAGTTCACCAGATTTGGTGTATTGCTGTCTAAGGAACTGTGGGAAAAGGAAGGGATGCCAGAAGCCCTTCTTAAGAAGGTAGATTTCACATATTACTCAGGTTGAGGTCACTCCTAAGCAGAGTTCTAGAAAAGACAGTTTATAAACTGCCTTTTGAAAGGGAAGAAGTGAATGAACAAGTTATGCCATGTGAACCGTATTTCATTCTTTACTAGGTTTCTGATTGGATGAAGAGTATGCAGTGGAATTAGTGAGCATTTAGCCAGGCATTTGACATTTAATTTGTACACAGACAGGAAAATATGGGCTGAATCACTGTGAAAAAGAATCAGTTGAGGGTGTCAGTTAACACAAGACCAAGACTGTCCTTATCCTCCCATACTGATCTCTGAGTAGGCCATGCCAGGAAGAAAGTGTTTGTGATGGGAAGACATTGCTCATACCCTGCCTGTGAATGAGGAAGTCATTCCAGACCCACAATTGAATCAGCTTTCTGATGAAGGGGGTGATGGGAGGGGGTAGACCAGTCATCCCAGGTGGACCTGAGGCCCCACAGACAGATGGTTTTAATCCCTGGTGTCACCTGCTGCAGGGGAGCAGCCTGTGCGGTTGCCATGTCTTTGAACTGCCTCCACCCACCTATTCAGAACTTTTGCGTCTGTCTGGGACATCTGGAGAGATTGTACATCCAAGTCCAGGCACCCTGAAAACTTGCCTTTGTTGTGCTGAGAGCATTTTGCCTTGAAAGTGGTCAAATTGCGATAAAGCCAGGACAGACCCGGTGCTGAAGCAGAACTAATCGTGGCTGCGCTAAAAGGCTTGCAGCCGAGGCTGGCAGTGGGAGTGTTGGTTAGTGGATGACCTCAGCGGGGCTGGAGGTTGTTTGCACTGCAGACCTCTGTCTCTAAGCACGAGGCCTGTGAGTGTGTGGATTGGCATGGAGGGCAAGTTGATCAAAGTCTAGACCAGGGGCTGCCAGATATATCCGATAATAAAATAGAATCAGAAAAGATCCCGGCAAGAAGTCCAAACCTATGACAGAAATTTCATTCATGGGCTGTGATTCATGAGTCTGTTTTGAATCAGAAGCAGGCGGGTTGCAGAGGTAACAAGCCACATAGGTGGCAGCAGCACGTGTGAAACAAAGAGCGTTCCTACCTGTGTTCGTGGACAGCGCCCGCAGGGATTCCTCCCCCGGGGCGACGCATCTCGCTGCTGCTTGGGTCACGCCTGGCGCTGCCTTCAGCGCTTCAGCCCCCAAATCGGGGGGCGGGGAGTTCAGAGGAGAGACAGCTGGTGCTGCCAGAGCTGGCCGAGCGCAGGGAATAACGCGTTAGTCTCCGGAGAGGGAGGCCGGTCTGCAGGAACAGGCACTGTCTCCGGAGATTTGAAGAGCACAAGAGGAAGTACACTTGGACCAGCTGCATACTGTTTCGGGGAGACAGGGTTGTGCTCAGAACGACCCTGGGTGGCGAGGCGCTTGCCCCCAACTTGATGCCTCAGGGAGCGACAGCTGCTGGAGGGAGTGTCTTACCCGCTGGGGATGGGGTGGAATGAAAAGAAGATGTAAAATTCTAGATCTCAGCGTCGGTTTTTAGCGAAGTAGACGTCATCTAAATACCGGGGAGGGTGAGGTTCTGGCACTGCCCCGATGTCCGAGTCGGCCGTGGGCCCAGCCGTGCCACCCGTGCCTCACCTTGTCCTCGCTTCCACTGCAGAGCCCGATGCCCCCTTAATGGTGTCCCTCCTTAATGTGTGGGCTGCCCTTGCCATGCTCCTGGGGTTTCCTCCTTTTCTGTCCCCCCTTACACGTATTTGCCTTGGTATTACTTCATGATACTGACTTTATTTGCTCTCTGCCCCTCCCTCCATACATCCTTCATACATTTCATTTCATCATACTAAGGGATCTTTTATCACCCATCCAAGAATAATTGGTACTCCTGAAACCCTTACTCCTCAGTCAGGTGACAGGCATGTGCCCCAGAATCACAGTTGGTCATTTCAGGCTAAAGAACGTGCTGTTCGTGGCTGGAGCGGTTCCCCTTTGATCCCTGCTTCCTCTGCCTGAAACGGAATCACGTTCTGTGCTCATAGCAGGTGCTCTCTGAAATTCCCCCTGCAAGTTGCCGCCTGCTTCTGTTCCTGGCTTTTTTTATTTTCTTTTTCAATTTATTTTTTATTTTGGGCTGTGTCAGGTCTTAGTTGCGGCAGACGGGATCTTCGTTGAGGCACGCGGGATCTTTCGCTGCGGCGCTCGGGCTTCTCTCTAGTTGTGGCGTGCGGGTTCTTTCTCAGGTGTGGCGCGCAGGCTCCGGGGCACATGGGCTCTGTAGTTGTGGCATGCGGGCTTCAGAACTCATGGGCTCTGTAGTTTGCAGCACGCGGGCTTAGTTGCCCCACGGCATGTGGGATCTTAGTTCCCTGACCAGGGATCCAGCCCACGTCCCCTGCACTGTAAGGCGGATTCTTTACTACTGGACCGCCAGGGAAGTCCCTGCTCCTGGCTTTTACACTTCCCCACTGGTACCTGAATGATTGTCAAGAACAAGAGTAGGGAAAGGGATACCAGTGGTGGTAGCTTCTATTTACAAAGTGCTTGTGGTAATTGAGCACTGCCACACATTTGTGGTCCTCTCACTTGATTCTCAAACTCATGGTAAAATGATCCCATTTCACAGATGAGAAAACTGAAGGCAGAGAACTCCAAGGACTTTTCCCAAGGTCACATGGGGGATAAGGACCCCCCAGCTGGTCTGTTGCGCTCCTACCTCCAGATGGACCAGGCTGGTAGCCTGCGTTCAGACAGTGCATCTTGGGAGCGGTTGCAGCTAGAGCAGCCCCCAAATCTCGGGGCTCCCATCTGACCACCCACCGAACCAGCTGGAGACTCAGTGCTTTCCTGGGATCTCCCACCCCAGTGAGTTCCTCTCAGATCCCTCTCTAGCAAGCAAAGGGCTTTTGCAGGGGCTTTCTCCCAGCAGAGCTTCGGCTCCTTCTTTAGGCTCCACCCAGGACAGGCGGTGTGGGGGAAGGGACTGGGATAGGGCACGCACAGGGGTCAGACCCAGCAGATGCTCGATCCAGCTCTCCCACAACTTATCACAGGAGTTTTCTTCCAAGAACTCCATGGGTCTTTCTAAACCAGCCTCCTCTCTGGATCCTGGACTGTGACCCAAGTCTGTACGCACCTGCACCCCATTCTGGGCTGGGTTCAAGTTCTCCTGCGTGGAACGCTCCTGGCCACAGCTCGGGTGGCCTCTAGGGGACAGCGTTGCCTAACTCCGGCTGCCTGGCCGTCACCTGGCTGTGGGCACAGTTCTCTTAGAAGTGGATTTCATGCTGCTGAGAACTTGGATAAGATACAACTCCTCTCTCATTGTCGGGCAAAGATTTATCTTTTCATTGTAAATTAACAGCATGCCCAGAAGTGCAATTTTTTTCACCCTCAGGAAGTCTATGGTAAAAATTTCACAGGCATCCTAGAGACTATTTCTCATTCCTTTATTCAGACGTTATTTTGGGCGTCACGTGTACCACTTCGAAAGCTTAAAAATAGACTTTGTCTGACTCATATTGTATTACGATATGCATCAATTCATCATCGGTTGGCATTGGAAATGACCTTTCTCTGAGACTTTTTCCTCCAAAATGAATGAGAATATTTCCTGTAGGACCCGACAGAGGAATTCTAAAGGGGCAGAGGAACTTTGGGCGTTTTAATCATGGATTTAAATGTAGTCTCGCTCCTTCTACCTCAGTTTTTTTTCCCTTTTCAACTGCGTGAATGCCTCCAGAGCTGGACCCTTCCCTGGCTCCGCAGCCGGCTGGGCGGTGTGCACCCTCCACCAAGGATGCGTGTCAAGATGTCCAGGCTCTTGAAGGAATTAGCTAGTTCTTTCAGAACTTACCAGGAAGAAAGGAAAGGGTTTGACCCACACATACTCGTGGCACTTTCCCCAGAACCAGTGGGAAGAGAGTTCTGTAGGATCTGGACTAATTCCAGCACCTTTTCCCTCGTACTGCACTGTTTTTAGGTGTAAAAGATTTAAATGCGGCACGGTATTAAGTTTACCAGACTAAGTGACATATTTTGAACAGTTGGTTGGAACTTGGATGTGTTTTGAAAAATACCCAGAGAAAGAACACTTCTAAAAACTTTATGATTCTTATTATCAAAATTTCTCTTACAAGAACAAAACTATAATAGTGGCTAACATATGTTATTTTGAAGAAATATGTATCGTCTTGTTGAATCTTCTCAGTAACTCCCTGGAGTAGGCATTATTACCATGTCCATTTTACAGATGAGAATGCCGAGACATGGATCCAGGGAAGTTGCTCTAGGTCACACCCTAGGAAATGTTAAGTCCGGATTTGAACTCGGGCAACCTGGCTTCAGAACCCACTCCTCGTAATCGTTATTCCATATTACAAGAAAAGTGTTTTTTAATTATTTGTGGATAAAACACTTTTTAATTGAGATGTAATTGACATATTATTAGTTTCAGGTTTACAGCATAATGATTCAGTACTCCTATATATTGTGAAATGATCACCTTCCCATGGAAGATTTTTCGTGGGAAATATGAGAGCAAATTGGGAGATTCTTTATGGTCGTAATGCTTTCATCCTTCCTGTTATTTATAACTGCAGCAACCAGTTTCATGGGAATTTAGAGAACAAAACAAAACAAAATGAAAAACAAGAGTATGTTATTGATTGGACCCTTAATAGATGTGCAAGGTATCAGCCCCTATTTGGTCTGTTGATGAATGGCGTTTTTTCATGTTGAAATGCGGTATCAATGTGAAGTGTGACCAGGTCTGGAGGCCTCCTTTCTGATACCGTACTGACTTCGAGCATAGGTTGGCACTGCTAATAGGTTTGCCCATGTTGTTCAGGTCACTTCATCACCTATGGCCTCTTTTCCTTAATCTGTAAGATCACAGAGGTGAACCAGCCTCCATCTAAAATGCCTATAATTAAAATCCTTGGATTGTATGAAATTTGATATCTTACAGAGATGGGTAAATAATATGATTCAAGTTGACATTTTAACATTTTTAGTAAAATTAACTCTTAGGACCCCAAGTACTTGACTAAAAGTAAGTTCTTTGCCAGCACTCGCCTTGATTTTAAATTTACCTGCCCTATTTAAATACTTATTGACCTAACAAGAGCCAGCTGGCAAGACTTTGTTTTCACCTGAATACATGTTTAACAACAAAAGAACTCTTGAAAGGTTAGCTTGGATTTGCCATCATTAGTCGTTAGGGAATTGCTGATTAAAACCATAATGAGATACCCCTCATTTTGAATGGCTACAATTAAAAAGACCGACCACGTTGGTATCCGTAATGATGTGGCGGGATTGGAGCTCTCAAGACGCTGTGGGGGGCAGCAGGGTCGGGGAATGTGAAATGAGCCACTTTGGAAAACAGTTTGGCATTTTGTTAAAAAGTTAAACATACACCTACCAGATGATCCAACTGCTCTGCACCTAGATGTGTACCTACAAGAAAGGAAAGCACAGGTGCATACGGAGACTATACACCAGTGTGCATAGCGGCTGTGTTTGTAATGGCCCCAAACTGAAAACAACCCAGATGTCGTCAACATCTGAGTGGATAAATTGTGGCGTCGACACAGAATGGAATATTACTCAGTAACAAAGAGGAGAGAACTGTTGATACACGCAGTAGTATGGATGAAATCTCAAAATAATTATGCGGAAAGAAGCCGGACCAAAAAAAAAAGAGGACCTACTATATGATTCCGTGAATGTAATTCTTTTTTTAGAACATGGAAGCTAATCTGTAGTGGCAGAAGGCAGGCTGGTGATCGCCTGGAAGGAAGACAGAGGGAGGGATTACCAGGGGCACAGGAAGACTCTTGGGGTGATGGAGCTCGTCAGTGTCTTGATAGCGTTGATCTTTTCGTGGGTTTACATGTGTCCAAACTTAACAAATATCAAAGTATTTTAAACTCGTGCCATTTCTTCTGTGTCAGCCACGAGGCCACGTAGCCGGCAGTGTCGGGGCCCCCTCTCTCCCCGCAGCTTGGGCAGCCGTCTGTAATGTACACATACCTTACCGTACGGGAGGTGATTATTCCATCCCCCGCGGAAGCAGGAAGCCTTTTCTCCACGCACAAACCGCTCCCAAGCCACCAGGGCCCTTTCAGTTTAATTAATTGTCCTTTCAGTTCACTGAATGGCTACCCAGGGACCTGGAAGAGGCAGTGGGCTTCCCAGAAGCGGTCGAGGTGCTCTGTCCCCGCCAGGCTGGAAGCAGTCCTTGTCCCAAGTTGTCTTTGCCTATCCATGTGTGCGAACACCTTGTTAATGGTCATGGCAATGAAGGTGATCACGTGTTTCCCATATGTACTCCTGTCATCGAAGGACTGACCTGTGTCCGGGTTGACCGTGGCCTGTGTTGGGAGTGGGGGCCTGGCAAGAGCCGCATCCGAATCTTCTGCCGGGCGTGGTGACGGGTTGATTTTACCACGTTATATGTTTCCTTCCTTTTGAGGGATGTAAAGCCCCCTGTCTGAGCAGCAGTTTAATAATTAGTAATGGACTGTCATGCTCTTGCTAAAAATAAAACTATGCTCTGCTAAGTAAGAGTCAGAAGATGCGTAGAAGAATGCCCGTTACGTTTAGCAGACGGTCCAGCTGTTGGGATTTTTTTCTGTTTCCTCTTGCACTTGGGTTGGGTCTGGGAAGGACTGGGAATGGTCGCTGCCCTCCCCTTTCCTTTCTCTCCTTTGTGACAGTCCCCTCGGGCTCTCTGCCTGGTTGTTTCTTCACTTCGTGTCCTGCTCTGTGTCCCACTGGCCGCCGGCCCCCCTGCCGCCCGCCTCCCTCTCAGCTCCCTGGGAACCGCTGCTGCCGGTCCCCTCCCGGCCCGGACCCCCCAGCCCCGGGGAAGCGGGAAGGGCCGGGCTCACAGCACTGTCCCCGCAGCTGTGGACATGGCTGGAGGAGCTGCAGAAGGAGCTGCTGGACGACGTGTACGCCGAGTCTGTGGAGGCCGTGCAGGACCTCATCAAGCGCTTCGGGCAGCAGCAGCAGACCACCCTGCAGGTGACCGTGAACGTGATCAAGGAAGGGGAGGACCTCATCCAGCAGCTGAGGTGGGCCACGCCCCATCCCCGTCCCCCGTCCCCACGCGGACGCTCTGAGATCTGCGGGGGGCTTCCCCTCCCCCTCACTTTTTGGAACAATTAGCTATAATCCTCTGTCCAACTAGGCAGAGAACGAATAACAACCATGCATGCAAAGGAGACCAGCATCACTCTCTCTCTTTTCTTTTCTCTTTTTCTCTCTCACAGTGTTTTTCACTCTTATGATTTTTCTCATTATGGCATTGACTAATACGCCTCCCCAGGATTCAGGTCTTATTAATATTTCCTTTTAACAGCTACCTAGAAATTACTGAAATTTCTTTATAAACCAGATGAATTTAGACCTCCCAGGACCGCGTCCTTCAGGCCCTGAGCAACCTGCTTTTCTGCGGTGAGGTGGGCGTCACTCCTCTCAGACTCCAGGCTCAGCAGGCCTGGCCTCGGGTGGCACCAGGTGACACTCAGGTGCTCCTAGTGGCAGGAAGTGGGGAGGCAGGCTGGGGCAGAGAGCATATCCCTGTCCTTGGGTCACAGGGAACCGTCACGTAAATTCAGCGCCCCTGCTGGATCCCTCGGGGTGGCTTATCTTATCGCCCCTGACAACTTCCCGTGATGCTCACTTTTCTGAGAGTCCGGCAGACTTCCTCGACGAAGGCTCAGTTGGCTGCATTACAGCTTAACCCCACAGTTGACGTGGCTCCACCATTTGTAGTGAACGGATGCCATCTGTTCTCTGCTTACGGAGAAAAGTGGCTGAAGATGAAACTCTACGACGTGATTCATGTGACTGTTAGCCTTCTTCTAAGAGAGGGGCTGTGAAAAAGTGCGGAAGGAGTTCCTCAGCGTATGCTGAGATCCAGGGAGGAAGGCCCGGCTTGTCTGGCGGGAGGGGCGGCTTATTCCGTGTTCCGAGCGGGGCAGTCCCGCTTCCCGCCGGCTTCTTCCCCGAGGCCCCAGCCGCCGGTTCTGGCCTCCGGCAGGGTGAGACTCTCCCATCCAGTTCCTGTTTGTCCCTCTCCGCCCCTTCTCAGGGACTCCGCCATCTCCAGCAACAAGACCCCACACAACAGCTCCATCAGCCACATTGAAACGGTGCTGCAGCAGCTGGACGAGGCCCAGGCCCAGATGGAGGAGCTCTTCCAGGAGCGCAAGATCAAGCTCGAGCTCTTCCTGCAGCTGCGCATCTTTGAGAGGGACGCCATCGACGTGAGTGTCCCCCCTGCCCCGCCCACCCGGGCCTGCTCCCAGAGCTCCAGCACCCCTCCTCTGCCCCTCGCCTACTGCCCCAGCCTCTGCGCTGGGAGGGGGAGGGGGAGGGGAGGGGAGTGGGGAGGGGGAGGGAAAGAGCGGCTCCTCCCAGCTCGGCCCTGGGAGATGGGGCCTGGCTCTGGGGCAGGCAGGTGGGCAGCAGGACAGACACCACACAGCAGGACAGCAACGTGAGCGAGCTTTGAGAGTGGATCCAGGCAGGGCTTCTACAAACAGGGCCACCTTGTCACCTTGGCTTGTTCATCCTTGATTGGACCCCTCAAAGCAGTCCCCTTGTCCTGGAAGCAGAAGCGCAAGCTCAGGGCAGTGATGCTCTTCCTCCCTCCTTCCCTCCCCCCCCGCCATTCCTCTCCCTTCAAGGGTGAGTGTTCCCAGAGCCTGTGGTCATAAGCTGGTACGTCCCAGGAAACCCCATTTTTTCCCCACAGAAGTGTTCTTAGGCGATCTGTGATTCTTACCTAAAAGATTGACTTTTGCACCTTATATGTGACTAGAAGAAAGAAGGACAGGTTTCTTTTCTTTTTCTTCTTCTTCACAGAAGTGTTCTCAGGCGATCTGTAATTCTTACCTAAAAAATTGACTTTTGCACCTTATTTGTGACTGGGAGAAAGAAGGACAGGTTTCTTAAGAGGGCGGTTCTTAATTCTCTGCCAGGCAAGATCTTTTATTTTTGAACTTGGTGAAGTACAAGCAGAAGTAAGTATAATTGGATGACGCTGAATCTGTGTGTGAAATATGATAAAAGGAACCAAAACTCCGTGGGTGAGCCTGGCTTCCTGGAGCCAGTGGGCTTCATGCCGCTGCTGGCAGGGACCTGCTGCCTGTCCAGATACCTCCAGGCACCCCAGGTGGCCCGTGCCTGGCGGCCAGAATCTGTAGAGCCTGCTGTCTCCATATCTATCACTTGTCCTGCGTTCGGAACAGGGCATTGAGGGCAGTGGGGTCCGGACCAAGGCGCCACCGAAGGCAGAGGGATGGCAGGGCTGCCGCAGCTCAGGGGGACCGTCTGCCCGAAGTGGGCCTTGGAGCTCGTCCCTCGGTCCCGCCCCGAGTGGTGGTTTGGTGTGTGTGCCTCTCACAGGGGCCTTTGGTTGCCTGCTTGTCTAAACTTCCATCAGTGTTTTCATTAAAGAAAGGCCGTCTTGGCTGTTTCATTGTCATCACTGGTTGATGACAAGAAAGGAGTCAAACCCTGCACATGTTGCCTGGTAACAGCTACTCAAGGGCTCTGGTCTTAACCTTCCCATCCATGTGGAGCCACATGAAGAAGAGGTGCGCTGGTCTCAATTCACGGTGCCGCGCCACAGCTGCCAGTTTGCAGCGTTTGGGGGTAGCCAGGGTCACGGTGCATCATTGGTGGGTAGCCAGGGTCGGGCGCATCATCGGGGGGTAGCCAGGGTCACGGTGCATCATTGGTGGGTAGCCAGGGTCGGCCACATCATCGCGGGGTAGCCAGGGTCAGGGCGCATCATCGGGGGGTAGCCAGGGTCAGGGCGCATCATCGGGGGGTAGCCAGGGTCAGGGCGCATCATCGGAGGGTAGCCAGGGTCAGGGTTCATCATCGGGGGGTAGCCAGGGTCGGGGCGCATCATTGTGGGGTAGCCAGGGTCAGGGTGCATCATCGGGGGGTAGCCAGGGTCAGGGCGCATCATCGGGGGGTAGCCAGGGTCAGGGCGCATCATCGGGGGCTAGCCAGGGTCGGGCGCATCATCGGGGGGTAGCCAGGGTCAGGGTTCATCATCGGGGGGTAGCCAGGGTCAGGGTGCATCATTGGTGGGCATCCAGGGTCAGAGTACATTATTGGTGGTCAGCAAGGGTCAGGGTGCATCATTGGGGGCTGGCCGGGGTCAAGGTGCAGCGCTGAATGAACAGAAGAGCCAGCGTGGCTGCCTTCCTCTCAACCTCCACTTCATAGGAATTGCTCCTGGTGACTTAGCTGCTTACTGAATAGTTTCGATCAAGAAACACAGAGCAATCAGAAGTATTATTGGAAGTTTTCTTTCCAGGACATTTTGATATTTGAAATAAAATATTGGCTTTACTTGTATTAATGTTATCGCAAAGGGAAAAAAATTTTTTTTTATTGTATTTCTACTTCCATAAAACTACTGTTTTAAAACGTAGATCAGGAACCAAAAACATACATTTTCCCCACATGATAGCCACAGAGTTCCACATGGCCTCAACAAAGCCACTGCTCTCGGCCAGGGATAAGGGCTTTCTTAAGCTGGGAACGTAACCCTGCAGTTCAGTCACAGACCAGCTAAAATATAGTTTAAAAGCTTTTAAATGTCACAGCCTGAGAGCCTCTGTTCTCTGGAGTAATCCTGAAAATGTGAAAAGCTGAGCAGTTTAGGCTCTGCAGGGGTTTCCTCTCCTGTCTGGGAAGATGCCCCCTCTGACTGCCCGTAGGAGGGATGGAGTTATCTTTGTGGCAGAAATTCATCTGTTACCTGGTCAGTGAGAAAAATCCCCCATATCACTTGTATTTCAGTTGAAATAGCATTTCCATCTCTCAGAAGTGGAGCAGGGTTTCTTATGGCTTAGAATATTGCTATTTCAGTCTCCAAATATTCCATATAAAATCTGCTGTGTTGGTCTAAAAAGAACAACAAAAGCCTTACACTAGCATCTTGTGACAGTTTAGTTATGGAGAACAGTCATAACTATCTGCATTTAGAAAGGAAAACAGACTTTCTAAAAGTTCGGGGCTACATTACAAAAAATTGTGTCAAAGTTATTTCTTCAAAGAATCTCTGTTCAAAAAAGCCTTCCACTTTCTGGAGCTTTGTTTGTGCCACAGATTTCTTTTCTTGGCTTGTGTGGTTATTAACAACGCTGAACGTGAGGGCAGGATTTTTCCTGATGATCCTGGATCCTGACCATTGCCAGCGTTTCTTTGTGCTCAGTGAGTGTTTTTGAATCCTGCTGCTTTTAGCACATCGGCCTTTGTTTATTGTCCATTTCTTGAGTGCTTTTTGAGCCTAATGTCTCCATGAGGCACTGTCGCTGAGTCTGTAACTCACCACCACACCTTACTCTCTTCTCCCTCAGTGTCAGAAAACAAACAAACATTAAGAAAGAAAATTCCTGGACTCCCCTGGTGGTGCAGTGGTTAAGAATCCGCCTGCCAATGTAGGGGACACGGGTTCGATCCCTGGTCCGGGAAGATCCCACATGCCGCGGAGCAACTAAGCCCGTGCGCCACAGCTACTGAGCCTGCGCTCTAGAGCCCGCGAGCCACAACTACTGAGCCCACGAGCCACAACTACTGAAGCCCGTGCACCTAGAGCCCGTGCTCCACAACAAGAGAAGCCCGCGCACCGCAATGAAAAGTAGCCCCCACTCACCACGACTAGAGAAATCCCGTGCACAGCAGCAAAAGACCCAACGCAGCCAAAAATAAATAAATAAAATTAATTAATTAATTTTAAAAATTCCCCTTAGAATAGAAATAAAGATTAAAGTTATGGTAATTTCCTTCCTTTTAAAAAATATTTTTCTCGTAGCCTCTTGGTTTGTGTCTAATTTGGCGTTGTTTAAAATGATTACTTTATAAATTGATATAATTTAATAAATTAATATAATGTGCACATATATTATGGAGACCAAGTAATAAAAGGAAGAAATGAGGAAGATTTGGGCAATAGGAATTTGGAGAAGCCTTAAGATGTTTATTACTTCCCATCTCCCAGCTGGATTCTGTGTAAACTCTCTCACATTCTCAAATTCTCAAACTAATTTCCTTACAGCTCCTGTGGACAAAGTCAATGAGGATCCATGGGAAATGCTATTTCATTGAAGTGTGGAGTATAATATTCTTTCACAAGAAGTTTTTCTCCTCCTTTCTGGATTTCATAATTTTTGGTCTTAGTTTTTAAAAAGTATAGCATGAAAATTTTCAAACTACACAGAAGTAGCGAGAATAGTACAATGACCTTCCAGATGCCTGTCCTGTAAATTCAACATGAGTTTGCCCCTCTTACGTCAAGTATCCTCTTGCTGTTGCTGTGCTGTAGTGTTGCAGAGGAAATCTTTGCCAGCTGGTCATGTTTCTGTCCTAAAGGCTTTGTGAATATCTCTAAAAAATAGGCCATTTTCTTGCATAACCACATCCTAAGCACCTCGCCGTTACGAGTGATGCTTTGGTGTCTGCTAATACCCAGCCTCTGTTCAGATTTCTGCAAGTACTGCAGAGAAGAGGCACGTGGGGTCTGCCCCTGCGTTTGGTGGTTAGCCTTTTCATCTAGAATCCTCCCCCCATCCGCCCTTCTCTTTTTCCCGTGTTGTGACTTGTTGAAATAACATTCAGTTGTCAGAGGAACCAGGTCCCACGTTTTGCATTTTCTCACTTGATCTCTGGTAGGCTGTTTAACTGCTGGTCTTTCCTCGACATTTCCTGTAACCTTAGAAGGCAGATGGGAAGACCCAGTCAGGTTCGGGTTCATTTTGGTACCAGAAGCTGCGCAGGTGGCTCAGCATGGTTGCTCCTGTCAGGAGGCGTGTGCTGTCTGGTCCCGCACTTGCAGGGATTCTGTGGGCGGTCTTTGGGGCAGGAGGTGCAGCCTGGTCCCCGTCAGCCTCTTGGGATAGTTCACTGGGCGCTGATGACTTTTACCTCAACAGGTGTTGTAGTAGTAGTTTTTTTTTTTTTGGTTACAAAGAAGTTTTTTAATTTTATTATTTCTACATTTAATAGCTAGATTTAACTGTAAAGAGGAACTTTCCTTCATCGTTGTATGCTTAAATAATTAATTTACTCCTTTAAGAACCAATTTTGTGGATGAAGGTTGGTGCCCTTTAATCAAAACCAAAGAGCTTTTCATTAATTTCTGGCTTTTTAGATCTTTTTTTAACATCATTAGGAATTAATGGACTTTCGTATATTCCGTGTATTTTATTCAATTGTGGTAAATTTTTGGGGGGTCTGATGGTCCCAGTCACCTGGCTCCTGTGTCCTTTTGACACAGTCACCTTATTCTCTTCCTTCCCTACCTGGCACAGTGAGACGTCACAGCAGATATTTATTTTTTAAGTCTTGGTCCTAAGCAGATAACTTTCCTCTGTCAGATCATCTCAGACCTTGAGTCTTGGAACGACGAGCTTTCTCAGCAAATGAATGACTTTGACACGGAGGACCTCACAATAGCAGAGCAGCGCCTGCAGCACCACGCGGACAAGGCTCTGACCATGAATAACCTGACCTTCGACGTCATCCACCAAGGGCAGGACCTCCTGCAATATGTCAACGAAGTGCAGGCCTCTGGTGAGCAGCGCATTCCGCCCTGGGACGGGTCTCGTGTCCCCGCAGGAGCGCATCCGGTTCCTTTCAGGGTGTGCGCAGGTCCCTTACCCCTGTGATTGAGGTGTTATAAATACCTGCTCTCTGAAAGGAAACGTTTTGCTTTCTTTCACCCACATAATATGATCACATTTAACATTGACTAGTGTACTTACCCTTAATATTCCTGCATGTTATTTCAAGTGGCACGAACTTTAGTTTTACAAATTATATATTGTTGGATCTCCACGAATGAAATGTAAACCCCAAGAAAATATTTTCATGTCCTTTATTTTTTTCTTAGTTTTATATTTTACCAGCAGATGTCACTATAGGCTCAAAAACGTAGAGGGAACTGTAGTGTTAGAAACTTAGCAACAACCTGTGTCCTACGTTACTCATTTTACACAAGTCAAACTAAATGCTTCCTCAAGAGTGAACGGGTATACAGTGGATAACAACGGAAACAAACCGAAGTTTGTGCATTTAAAAAGGACTCACTTTCACCAGATATCAGTGTAGGAGCAGAAGTAGATTGATAGGAAATGGGTTTGCTTTGATTAGCTGTATGTTATATTTGGCTTTGGACCACATCGAATTTATCCTCTGAGACATGCTCGGAGGCAGGCATAAACCTCCTCTGCTGCCTCTGACCTCCTCAAACTTGGCCTTCACAGTAATGGCTTGGCCCGGCGCCGGGCAGGTAGTTCACAAATGCAGCATGTACGTCATGCTCCCTTAAGAACAGGTTGAATTACGGTTTTCTCAGGGTATATGCCCAGTAGTGGGATTGCTGGGTCGTATGGTAGTTCTGTTTTTAGTTTTTTAAGGAAACTCCGTATTGTTCTCCATAGTGGCTGTATCAGTTTACATTCCCACCAGCAGTGCAAGAGGGTTCTCTTTTCTCCACACCTTCTCCAGCATTTATTGTTTGTAGACTTTTTGATGATGGCCATTCTGACCTGTGCGAGGTGATACCTCATTGAGTTTTGATTTGCATTTCTCTAATGATTAGTGATGTTGAGCATCCTTCCATGTGTTTGTTGGCAATCTGTATATCTTCTTTGGAGAAAACCATAATTCAAAAAGAGACATGTACCACAATGTTCATTGCAGCACTATTTACAACAGCCAGGACATGGAAACAACCTAAGTGTCCATCGACAGGTGAATGGATAAAGAAGATGTGGCACATATATACAATGGAATATTACTCAGCCATAAAAAGAAATGAAACTGAGTTATTTGTAGTGAGGTGGATGGACCTAGAGTCTGTCATACAGAGTGAAGTAAGTCAGAAAGAGAAAGACAAATACAGTGTGCTAACACATATATGTGGAATCTTAAAAAGAACAATGGTTCTGTTGAACCTAGGGGCAGGACAAGAATAAAGATGCGGATGTAGAGAATGGACTTGACACGGATGGTGGGACGAAGCTGGGACGAAGTGAGAGAGTGGCATGGACATATATACATTACCAAACGTAAAATAGATAGCTAGTGGGAAGCAGCCGCATAGCACAGGGAGATCAGCTCGGTGCTTTGTGTCCACCTAGAGGGGTGGGATAGGGAGGGTGGGAGGGGAGGCTCAAGAGGGAGGGGATATGGGGATACATGTATATGTATAGCTGATTCACTTTGTTGTAAAGCAGAAACAAACTAACACACCACTGTAAAGCAATTATACTCCAATAAAGATATTTTTAAAAAAACAAAAAGAAAAGAACAGGTTGAAGTGCTGTTTGAATTCCGGGCCTCCCTTCAATGTCCGCAGGCGTGGAGCTGCTTTGCGACAGAGACGTAGACATGGCCACCCGGGTCCAGGACTTGCTGGAGTTTCTCCACGAGAAGCAGCAGGAGCTGGATTTAGCAGCCGAGCAACACCGGAAGCACCTGGAGCAGTGTGTGCAGCTCCGCCACCTGCAGGCCGAAGTAAAGCAGGTAAACGAATGTGCGGAGTGAAGGGGGCCCAGCCGACAAGCGAGCGCTCGATGAGTGCTCTCCTGGTAGCTCGGATGTGTAAGCCTTGGGGCAGATTGTCCCTGATCAGAACACAGCTGTCCTGGTGTAGAATACAACACACCCCCGACACACCACAGCTAGTGTGTAAAATTGAACCAGTGCCTGGGCAGCTCTGTGTTTACTCTGGAGTGGAAAAGCCTTCATCACCCAGCAACTGGTCACTTGAGAGTCACCTCCACTTAGCTTGTTTTGTTATTGGTCGTCTCTTGCCTGAAACCCTGACCACGTTGCTTCCCGGGCTGAATAACTATATGATTGATTTTTTTTCCCCAAATAGACTGTTATCAGTCTGGCCGGGATCACAGGCTGTGTATGGCTTGGGTCTTCTTGTGTTCTCAGGATACGATACTCCCATCTCCCAGATAGCATGGCAAAATACAAATGGGACATTTGGAAGAGATTGCTTTCGGTTCAGTGCCAGTGGGATTCCATGCATGTGTATATTTAGCATGTCTGTTACATTTTATCACGTGAGCAGGGAAACCATGGAAGTATGGCTTTCTGGGATTCTTGTAGTTGTGTAGAAAGGCATCTGTTTGTTTGATTGGAGGGGCTTAATGGTTGCCAAATGGCTGTTGTAGCCCCAGCTATCACCTCCACATTCCAGGTATCAGGAAGGGAAAAGCATATCAAGAAAGAGGCAGCACCTGGATCAGAAAAGAAATGTGTTCCCCAAATGGCCCAGAAGCCCCTGCTTTGATCTCAGTGGCTAGAATTGTGTCATATTTGCAACCAAGCTGTCATAGGAGCTGAGAACTGGCTTTATTTTAAGCTCTTTCCCAAGTTGGGATTTTCTGAGTAAAGGACATGAAGAAACTAGGTACTGGTTAAGTAACCAGCAGTTTCTGCCACAAATGATTACCCAGAATGACCTTCCACATCCCTGTGGCTTCCATGGTCAGAACTGACTTCTCATTCTGTGATGCTAAGAATCTGGTGGTGTGGCCCTGAGCATTAGCCAACAGCTAAATTCATCCTTGGGTCAGTGTGCTGTCTTAACACTGACTCTAAAGTGGAAAATACATTAGTGACATCAAAACAGTTCCCTTATTGAGCACTTTGCTAATTCTGCACGTCCACGAGGCCTCAAAGGAGTGAAAGATACATATTTTTGAGTATCAGGGAATTCTTTGCAATTGTAGGTTTCCTCGTATGTGATCCTCCGTCTGTTTTGACCTGTGGACTGATGATCAATCCTCCGGACCCTCCACCTTTTCCAGCTCCCACTTGAGACTAAACATGACAGAATTAATTTTAAAATGCGGCACTTAGCGATCAGATACCAGGGAAGGGTAGCAGGCTGTTGCCAGTAGGATCACGAGGAAATCCCTGCTTCGCAGCTAAGTGAGCAGCTCGACGGCCGCACACTCGGACTGCGTCACTGCTGGTCCATGGCCTGGATGCCCCAGAGGGGCTGCTGCATGGAGTTCCCTGTGTCGTGTTTCAGGTGCTGGGCTGGATCCGGAACGGAGAGTCAATGCTGAATGCCGGGCTCATCACGGCCAGCTCGTTGCAGGAGGCGGAGCAGCTGCAGAGGGAGCACGAACAGTTCCAGCACGCCATCGAGGTGCGGACGCCCGGCCTGGCCTCGGAACCCGGCCTCTCCAACCTCAGGACCAGCCTGTTAAGTCCCCTCACACGGCACTGACCCTGGGAGCCAAAGGGGGTTTAGTGGAACCCCAAACGGCTGCGCTTACGAGCCTGCAGTTCGTTACAAGAGGGGGAAGCAGTCTGGCAACTGCAGTGATGGGAGGCTGTCCATGCCCACCAGGGCGACCTTACCGCAAGGGTCCCAGAGGCCGGGGGTGGCTCTTGCTGTCCCCTTGCTGTCAGGGCCCTGGCAGGATGCACCTCACCTGTCGGGAACATCTCGGCACCAGGGAGCCCGAGCTGGGGTCCCAGCTGAGGTTTTCCACATTTTGCTGATGTTATAGGCACAGTTGCTGCTGTGTAACCGGTCTTGAAAAATCAGGGCACTTGGGGTGGCTCTTCAGGACCGGGTGCCAATCACCAGTTCCCTTTCCCCCATAAACAGTGCTGTGCACAGAGCTCCTGTGACCCTGGGGAAAAGCAGCGTCCCTCACCAGAGGGTTTTGTGCCTTGACGGGGTCAGTGCTGTGCCGGGACTTGAGCAAAATGGCTCGGCCAGTCACTCTCACAGCATATGGATTAATTCATTTTAGAGTATTTTTGGAGGGTGGAGGAGTTAATGATTGTGACGGGTGGTCTCAAGGCACAGTCAAGGGAAAGAGAGCATTTGATTATAGAAAACTTGTTTCCTGCTCTAGTTATGTACATATTCCCAGCCAGAGATGAAAACCAAAGAAATTACCATTAATGTCTTCCCTAGATTAATTTACTCTGAACTATTCAGCGCCAGTGGACAGACACTAACACCTCTCCCTGAAGCCCAGACTCTGGGTGAATCTTGTGAAAATCGTACCCTGTGCCAAGTGCCTTCTAGTAATTAAATCACTGATGCACCTCACCGTCTGGGTAACGGACAGGATTACGCTGGGTACAGTGTTTTATGGGGCCATTAGTACCACTTCAGGTGAAATGCAAAATTTTGCCATTGTTTAAAAAAAGAGAAAACTCTGTCCACAGAGACCCATGTGCTTCCCCCTGACGGCTGCCCTGCCGGGCCCTCTGGTTTCCCCGAGGACCCTGACCTCAGCCCCTCACAGAAGCTTCTAGTGAGGATACGAGAGCAGGAGTTGTTACTGGATTTGCCAGTTTGTCTTCATAGATTCATTGTCTGGCATGGACCTCCAGAGAACACAGTTGGTGCATTTTTAGCTTTTAACTGTGTTTCTCTCTTTCTCTTTTTTTAAATCAGTAGTTTTTGAAAACCTTTTACTCGAGTCCAGAGTTTAAGGTAAAAGTGAAATAAAGAGCACTCACTTAGGCCACCTTTTTCTCCACTTGTTCATTAGCCCCTGGCCGCTATTATAAGAAGAATCAATAGGAATAATAAACTTGGAACGTTTCAACAGCTTTTTTAGAATATTGGCTGCTAAGGGTTTTTCCTGCTATCTCTCAAAAGCTGGAAAGTCCACAACCAAGACCCCATTCTGGAAAGTCCTAAGGCATTTTATCATTCCCTGGGTAAATATAAATAGTTGTTGGTAGGCGTAAAAGCTTTTTTTTAACTAACCTGTGAGCTGTGGTTTTCGAAGCGTCCTAGTGAGTGTTAACTGAAGTTGTTCCCGTAAAAGCGAGCAGACGGAAGAGCTGCGGCCTTCCCGCTCCTTCCCCGTGAGTGCGCGACACCCCCGCTGAAGAGCTTTCCGCTCTCTCCCCCCCTTAGAAGACCCACCAGAGCGCACTGCAGGTGCAGCAGAAGGCAGAAGCCATGCTGCAGGCCAACCACTACGACATGGACATGATCCGGGACTGTGCCGAGAAGGTGGCCTCGCACTGGCAGCAGCTCATGCTCAAGATGGAGGACCGGCTGAAGCTGGTGAACGCGTCCGTGGCCTTCTACAAGACCTCGGAGCAGGTAGGGCTCCCCGCCGCTGCCGCCTGCTGAGCCTGGCTGCACGGCACGGCTCAGTCCTTACCTCGCCGGTCAGTCCTGGGCCAGTCGACCAGAGAAAAGCGGCATTATGGGATTAAGATTATTCTTGCTTCCCTTACGTATCAAAAAAGAGCAGGTCGGAAAGGATCTGAGGAGATGTCCCTTTTCCTCTCATTTAAATGGATGGCCTGACACAGGGCAGAGAGAGGAGGGAAATTCACCTTGTATTTTGGCCTTGTTCTGAAAGCCTGCATGGCCGCACGCCAGGTGGCGGTCCCGGCCCTCGGGCCGGCACTCGTCATCCCATGGGTGCCGAGTGGTCCCTCTGAGCCCGGATTCTCTCCTGCCGCAGGTCTGCAGTGTCCTCGAGAGCCTGGAGCAGGAGTACAAGAGAGAGGAGGACTGGTGTGGGGGGGCCGACAAGCTGGGCCCCAACTCCGAGACGGACCACGTCACCCCGATGATCAGCAAGCACCTTGAGCAGAAGGAAGCGTTCCTGAAGGTACGGAGCCGGCCTTCGGGGTGTGGTGCCTCAGTGACGGGGTTCGCAGCCCCCCCGAGGGTCCACCTGAGCCGGTGGGGCGTCCGGACCGTCAGCCCCACAGCTGCGGCCACTCCTGCGGCCCCGCCTGCCTCGCAGCGCCCGTGCCCTGGAGAGAGATCGCGGTGACCCTGCCTCGGCATAAGTCAGCTGATCGGAGATCTTGAAATCTTGTTTCAGTTGTCATTTGTGCTCTCCTTCTAGTTTCCACAGACAGAGAGCTAGACAGAAACCTGTGTGCGTAAAGATCGGGTGGAAGTCACAATACCAAGTGATCCTGAACAGACACGCAGAGAGATTGATTTGGGGGAACAAAAATGCCTAGAGCTTAAAATAATCTGCCTTTGGAAATTCAGCCTCTTGAGGAATAAAGACTGTCTCAGAACACGTGTGAGCCCAGTGTAGAGTGGACACAAAGCAGGAACACCCCTTGTGGTTCACAGGACCAGTTACTAATACTGTACTTATTCAGGAAGTGTTTCCTGCAAGAGAAATTTAATCCCATTCAAGGCCTGGCTGAAAGTTTTAACTCTGAGAAGCTTTAAATGAGGCACTTATCAAGCCTGCTTTGTCATTTGTATATATAGTCCATACCTGAGTTACTGGTGTGCTTTGCAACAATTAAATTTTAAAAAGTGGTCAAAATGTTTAGATACATTGACCTTGAATGTTTCCACGTTGCATTCTTTCACTTGTGAAAAAGTTCTCCTGAGGTTCTGCTGGTGGCCACTCAGACCTATGAAAACTAGGTGTGGTGTTTACTTTCTATGTTACTTGGTTTAGTTTTCCTCCTTGCTCCAGCATCCTGGCCTCTCTGACACCATTTCCTGTCACATTTAATCATTTCTGTTTCTGTTTCATTTCTGAAGGTGATCCTCTGAGCTGACAGAGAGTTATTGTTTAGTCTGGGAGAACAAATTGTAACTCTTTGAAAATTCTTACCTGGTAACTTTTTATGAGCTTCCACCACAGAGATTTTCTTTTTAAGCAAATCAAGGTGGGAAAACAGTTGGAGCTTCCCAGGGTCATTAGTTGTAACTATTCCAAACAGGACCTGAAAGCCCCACCCCTGCTTGTCCGTGCTGTTTAAGTTTAGGAAAGTTCTACCACTACTGGGATGTTTTGAGGTGGAATCGTTACAATTGCCTCTCTTTCTCTGGAATCCATTTAGTATAAAACAAAATTACATACTACTTAGTTAATATAATTAAGAAAGATATTTAGGTAAAATTACAAAACAAAAATAATCACAGACCTGGTCAGATTCTTTCATTCAACTAGGATTATGTCTGTTGGATATGTCAACTAGGATTATGTCTGTTGGATATCTTTAAACTTATTATGGAAGTTTAAAAATGCTTATGGAAATTAAGAGAAAGGATAATGAACCCCCATGTACTTCTCACCCAGCTTCAGTAATTACCAACATATGGGCATATGCCCACCTTAACTGGATTATTTTAAATTCTAGATATTACACCATTTTATTTATAAAGACCTCTGTGTGTATCTAAGCATTAAATTCTACCTTTCTAAAACCATTCTACAACCACAATACCATTATTGGACCTGAAAAATTAACAGTAACTCTTATTTTATGTAAAATCCAGTGGTGTTCACATTTCTCTGATTGTCCCATAAATGTGTTTTTATACGTGGTCTTGATCAAAATCCAAACAAGACCATGCATTGATTTGATTGGTATGTCTCTTAAGTCTCTTTCAGTCTAAATCCCACCCTCCCTTTTATTAGCATTTGTTAATTGAAGAAATAAGTTATTCGTACTGTGGAATTTCCCTCATTCTGGATTTGGTAATTGCATCCTGTGGAGTCATTTAGCACCATCCCGGATTCTCTACATTTCTGTTAGTTGTGTTGAGGGCCTTGACCCGGTTCAGGTTTAAGTGAGTATGTGGGGTACACTTAGGGTACCTGATGGGTGGTGTTGTGTACTTCCAACGGCATTGCTCCAGGACACACACAGGTCTGCTTCTCTGGCTGTCTCTGTGATATGAGGGCTTTTCAGTGCTTCAGATGTCGTAAGTCCACGTCATCCATTGTGTACATCCCCATCAGCCTTTCACCCACTGGGTTTGGTAGCCAGTGGTGATATTGTTTCATTAGGAGTTGCAAAATGGTGGCATTCTATCATTCTTTCTGCCTTGATTAGCTGCAGTTATTCCCTCCTCAGCTATTTGGTTATGCTAAAATAGAGTTTGTCCCAAAAAAGGGTGGGGTGGGAGGTAAATGCTTGATTCTTTCCCTTTGTTTATGATTTTCAGAATAATGGTCTGTTGCCCTAGCAACCTCTGCATATGATTAATTTGTTCTTTTAGTATCATCGTGGATTTTAACATTTGGTGTGTTTCAATCAGTTACAGTCATTTATCTTTCTATATTCAACTTGTCCCACTAGTGGGAGCCCCTTCAAGTCAGGTTGGCTCAGATGTCCTTTTGATGTAACCCTAGCAGTCTTTACGGCTTCCTTGCTGTTTGGAATGACAACTTATTTCAGTCTTATCATTAGAGACTCATGATGTATTTTTCTCTTAATTTAAAAAAAAAACAAAAAACAGGTGTTGCAGCTCCATTTACTGAAAAGGCCTAGGAACGATGACCAGCCCAATGATAACGAGCATCCCTAGTGCCCACATTGTGGGCTTTCAGTGCCATTTACCACAAGAAGGAGACCGAGCTCCTTAAAAAAAAGATTGATTCCAGATCTGGGCTAGGAAATGTGCAAGATATTTCCAATTCTATTATAATTAAGGGATTTTTTTCCTGAACCATTTTGATTTCATATTTATATCTCTTTTCTCTTAAATAAAACTTTTTTAAATACATGAATGAAATTACTTATTCAGTTTGCAAACATGGAATATCAGTTTTCTATTACCACAGTAACAAACCACCCCACAATTCAATGGCTTAAACCAAGGGTTAGCAAGCTAAGCCCTGAGGGCTAAATCTGGCCACTCCCATTTATCAGTCGAGGCCACTTTCATCTACAATGGGCAGGTTGAGTAGTTGCAACAGAGAGATGGAGCCCACATGACTCGGAGAGCTGAAAATATTTACTGTCTGCCCTTTATAGACATCGCAGTGCAGCTTAGCCAGGTCCTCTGACTCAGCGTTTCTCCCAAGACTGTGATCAAGTTGTTGGTCAGGGATGTGGTCACCTCAAGGCTCGACTGGGGAAGGGCTTTACTTCCTCTCGGGCTGCAGGCCACGGGTCACCCTCAGTGTCTGGCCACCTGGACCTTACCATGGGGCAGCTCTCAACATAGCAGCTGGGTTCAGCAGAGCAAGGGCTCCAAGACAGAGATTTTTTTTTAAGTTGAAATAGGATTTGGCCTATGTATTCTCCAGACACAGATTGGCCAGATGAACGCTTTAGATTAAGACCTATGTTAGAGCCACGTGGTGTCATCCATATACACTGAAGATGCATGTCTGTATGAGTCACATGAACACGTTGCTCTGCATTATTTCTTAGGCTTGCACGCTTGCTAGGAGGAATGCAGATGTCTTCCTGAAATACCTGCACAGGAACAGCGTGAACATGCCTGGAATGGTGACACATATCAAAGCCCCTGAACAACAAGTGAAAAGTGAGTACACCTAGGAGTCAGCTGATGGATGAGCTTGACAAGACGTGTTCTCAAATCTTGGTCCGGGGCTTCATTTGGAATGTCCTTTTCATATCATTAAAGTTCTCCTAAGTTACCTTATTTTAATAATAAAATATTAAACAGATATATAGCTTGATAATTTATTGAATAAAGTTGAAGAATATAAACAGGGAGAAAGTTCAGCATGCTCAGGATATTTATTGGCATCGACTGTTTTGTTAAAAGTAAGTGAAAATATAAATCGGGAAAAAATGAAAGCCAGAATTATCTACAGGCCAAATACTTTTAAAAGTTTAAATCACAAAAATTATATACCCATTTCATTGCCATAATGTATCAGTTTTATATACTTAAAGCATTATTAATAAAAGCAAATTGCCAAAGAATGTTATATAGGTAGATGGGTATCATTTGAGTTTAAAAATGTACGAAACCGTACACACACACACACACACACACGCACACACACGCACGCACGCATAGAAAAAGACCTGGGAACAATTATACTAAAGTGTAAGTAGGGTTGTCATGGGTGGAAGTTAAGGGTACTGATGATTTTTATGCTGTAGAATTCTGATTGAATATTTTGCAAGTGAAAATGCATCCAGGTGATACATCATTTTAAACTTAATCATAAATTTTTTTACAAGTTTAATTGAAATGACATGGAAGTGGGTCCTCAGAAAATGAGGAGAATTGTTGAAAACAGTCTCGGTATTCAGGCCCTGTTCTATCAGCTTTAATCCTCACCTGAGCTTCAGTCCTGCCCCAGGCAGAGGCTACGGAAATAAGAGACTAGAAAAGACTTACGCTCGTTTTCCTTTCATTTAAGTGGTAGCTTATTTTTTGACAGGCTTCAAATTTCAGTGCTAATTTGCTTCACTAAACTAGTTCACTTTTCAGTCGAGCAAAGATAATGTAACAGGACCAACCAGTGGGCTGGCGGGTACATTCTGCTCGCAGGCTCCTGTTTCTCACAAAGTACTCAGCCTATGAGGAACTCGGTAAATATTTGTGGAGAGGTTATTATTTTTAAAGTTTTCCAATAAAGGTATATTCCAGGTACCACTTATTTGATTTGCAGTTTCAGTCAGGGAATCTTTTTCTGAAGTTTTTTTATCTGTTTACTTTGTAAACTTCTAGAGTAAAAACAGACTCACTGTAAAGACTCTTTAAAGTGTACAAATGTATATAAATTACCTAAATTCCTTTGCCAGTGGTAACCACTGTGAAGACCTTTTCGTGCTTCCTTCTATGCACATAAATGGAAATATGCAGAGATACAAACGTGTAGCTTCAACTCACTGGCTGGCTTTTGAATTTTTTTTTTGAAATGGGACTATATTCCCCTGCAATTTTCTTCTTACGCTTAGTAATAATTTCATTCTATATCAGAATTTGGAGATCTGCTCTGTTACTTTTAACGTCCAGTGTGGCGACTTTGTAATTGATTTAATCTGACCCCTAATCAATGGGCTCATACGCCGCTGCCAGTTTTTCCGAACGGCGCCTCAGCGTGTGTGCATCTGTGTACAAATCGTGTCGAGAGCTTGTGCCAGCACCGTACCTGAAAGATAAATTCCCGGTTCAAGGGCGCGCACCACTCGGTGTCGTTACCTGTCACCAGGTGGCCTCTGCAGGGGTTGTGCTCCATTCTCCTCCCCCAGTCATACAGGCACACAGGTTTCCTCTGTCCCGTCTAGCCCTGGGCAGCGTAGTCCTTGCCAGGGAGTGGTGTAAACTGGTCTCATTGTTTGAGTGAGACGAAACGTTTCTGTATTTTTAGTGGCCATATTTCATTTCATATCATCGTGACCTCCATGTTTATATGCTTTGCTCGCTTTGCTAACAGATTATTCATATTTTCCTGTTGACTATTAAGTAAGTTAGATCCACCTTCTATGTTGCCAATAGTTTTTCCTGGCTTTTTACTTGTGTCCTATTCTTATGGCGGTTGTTATTTGGTTATGAGATTTTTAATTCTCTTGTAATCCGATTGCTGTTTTAACTTTTCCTTTCTAGCTTCATGCTTCTCAACTTCATTTCCTTCCCTCTCCTAAGGGTGTATGTTTTTGGTTTTGTTTTTAAAGCCCCCGTCGTTTTCTTCTAGTACTCCACTGTTTCATCTGACATCTTTTGATGTATACTAAATTCCTTCCGCAGGAAGGTTCTCATGGTCTTGCACAAAACATCTAATACTGGTGTTTTTCCAGCCATTGTCAGATTGCCCCAGCAGGGGACTCGGTAGCTACCCCACTGACCCAGCCGACCTGAGGGATTAGAGGCCAACTCGAGGGTCGGGTGATGTCAGTCCTAAGTGCAAACTGGAGTAGGAGAACGAGGAGAGGTCTGGACAGGCGTGTCAGGGAGGCCAGGCAGGCAGGCCGTGCGGCTCAGCGACTATACTCTGGCTCACCACGGCCTTTGCATTAAAATGTCTTTAAATAAAAATGAATGGGATTTTGTGGGTGTTGTGCTTGATGGCCAGCGCCAACATGCGGCTTTCTCTTCATTCTCTCAGATATCTTGAATGAACTCTTCCAGCGGGAGAACAGGGTGTTGCATTACTGGACCATGAGGAAGCGGCGGCTGGACCAGTGCCAGCAATACGTGGTCTTTGAGCGAAGCGCCAAGCAGGTCAGCCATCACAGCCCTCCCGCCCCCTCCTCCCCGCGCCCAGGCCTCCGTCGTCAGACGGGCAGCTTCTGACATGGCAGCAGATGGAAAACCACTGCCTGATCATCAAAACAGCCTTGCCTTCTACTTGACCGTGTGTTGCCAGAAAACCCCCCAACCTCGTAAAAGTGTGTTACTCGGTGATTTTGGCCTCAGCGGGTGTGCCATGCAGCTCTGCCGAGCTGCCGTCCCCCCACAGTTAAGACAGCGAAGTGCGCGCAGTCATGGTCACGATGATTTAAGTCACCGTAAGATAATACGGTGGGCAGTTTTCCATGTTGGCGTACTTATATCTTCAAGACAAAATTGTGTTCTTTGGATAAACTGAGCTAAAATTAAGTAAGAAATGTGGCAGAATTTCTCAGAGTTCAGTATACTCAAAAAAAGGTCACGCATTTGGCTAAGGGAGAGACCTCAAGAGGGTACGTTTGCAGTGTCCCCCTCCCCTCCCCCGCCTGCCGGAAGTCATTCTGGGATCGATGGCCAGTCGTGGAGATCATTTTAGGGTAAAGTCTGTCTGACTGTAACTCAGACAGGAAGATGCCTGTCCCTTCTCTCTGGCCTTAACAGTAGCCTAGGAATCCGTGCCCATTAGTCCAGAATTCGGAGGGTCAGGAGGGAGCGGGAGGGAGGAGGCTTGTTCTCAGAAGCCCCCGCGAGTCGCCTCACATGCACCACGTCCCCGGGGCCTCCTCAGGGCTGCTGGCCCCTGGTGACCGCGTGTGACCTGCTCTGTCTTCTGGATCCACCTGGAAACCTGACACGTGCCTGATGCAGTGTAGGCATTCAATAAAATCCGTTTAGCTCAAGAAAGATTACATTTTCCTCAGCACAGGTTTCTCACTTGGGGAACATATTTTGCTTAATTTGGTAAATGTCAGTCTCTCACTGGGCAGCCTGCTGCCCAGAGCAGCTCGGTGTCCCAGGGCGTAAGCAGGAGTTCATGGTCCCTGAACCTGGCACCCTGACCCGACCCTCTCCCTTGTCTTGATTGGCTTTCCCAGATGCAGTTACCACGTTCCCAGCAGGAGTGGCAAGCGGTAGTATTTTTTAATGTTTAAATTCCATTTTCTTAACATTTTATTTAAGGATAATCTAACCGTATTTCAGATTTACGGGGGCCTGATTTTATTTCTAATTAGAGACTCTTTCATAATCTTTTCTCACGTCTTTGTTTATCTCTCTGTTGAAAGACAAGGAGTCATTCAGCTACAGAGAACAAAATTGTAAATAATGCCCTTGACAGAGAAAAATAATGGAATATGCTGTTGCTTTTTCCTAAAGCCAGTTCGCATGCCAAAAATAAAATCCTTCAGTTTCTGCCGTTACAGATGATGGCCCATCAGCCCCACGGCCCTGTAGGGTTGCCTTCTGTGCTGTACGATAACAACAATCCCACAGTAAATACCGAGTTATGGGTGGGCTGTGGCAGGTGACTTGCAGCCCCTGCTCTGCTCTGGGCACCTCCTGCCTCGGGGCTGCTCCTCCCGGGCTGTCTGTGCCCCCTCTCCCTTACCTCTGCCTCTGAAAGTTGGCTTTCAGTTCAGGGCTTGTTCTTGTTTCTCTTTCCTCTCTCCTTAGCTCTCACTGTTGGTGTCTCCCAGCCCTGACCTCCATTTCTGGTCTCCAGATGTAGAAACCCCAGCTCCCTCCTTGCGTCTCTCCACTTTGGCCTTAACCAAAGCAGAAGTGGACCCGGGACTCCCCGTCCGCCGTGTCCCCGCCCTCATCTTACCTGATTCCCGCCTTTCCCTCATCTTCCCAGCTTCACCCCTTCATCGGGGCCTGATGCAGCACATCTGCCCTCTCCTCCGCCCCCAGAGCCATCACGGGTACCAGCCTAGCCGTGTCTCATACGAACCCCCTGGACCGGTTTGCCAACCGGTGTTGCTTTTCTCTCGCTCACTCTCCACTGCAGTCCCTTTTCCATGTGGCAGCCCCATTCACTTCCAGACCAAAGTCCAAAGGCCTGCGGCCTCCGAGGGCCCCCTGTCGCCCTCCAGCCTCACCTCCAGCCTCCCCCTGTGCAGGGCCCCTTTCCTCCTGAGCCCATCCCTTCTCAGCCTGCGGGTCCCTCATGGTCACAAGGGCAGGGCCCAAGCCTCCCCCACCCCAGCGCCCCCCTCAGCACCTGCCTGCATAGAGGGCGCTTGGGCACGATTCACTGTGTGAATGGAGGAAGTAGGGACCTTTGAATAAATTGACCCAAATGGCTTTCTGCCTTGATGCACTGTCAGTGGCAGCATTGTTTCAGAGATGGGATAGCCATGCTTGTGCAAAACGAAAGTGTAAATTCCCAGCCAGGAAGCTGCATGGTAAGTAATCTGGGTCGTGGTTTCCTTTTCATTTTTTTCTTCTAAAATGCCATAAATGCTGTGAAGCATCTAATAGAGACGGTGATGTTTCTGTTCCAAGACCAGCAAATCACAGCGGACGACTAAGATACTGTGAAGGGCAGATATGAAAGCTTCATGTTTTTATGTTTCTTTTCCATAGTGTTGCTTTTTCAGATGTTTATGTTTAAGTAAGATTTCACTTCAGATCTATGCACATAGAAGGAAAAAAATGGCTTCCATCTAAAAACATGAAAGAATAGGAGTCAGAATGTGTCCTTCTGTTGCAGTCTGGACCTTGCCGGCCCCCTTCTTCCCGGGTGGGGTCATCTCTCTCCTACATCTGGGAGGTTAAGCCACTTCTGCCAGCGTCTCCCCAGAGCATCTTTATGCATAATGACGCTCTGTAGGAGCCCCCAGAAGGCCAGTGAAGTGGGTGCACACCTCAGGACTCACTGAAGGCAGGAATAGGAAGAAACGGCTAACATTGTACATTTGAAACCTGGGAATTTGCATCTGCTTTCTTTTCCTGTTTTAAGTTAGATCACCCCAGGAAGGCTGTCAAGTCCCTGTGACGCGAATGTCTCAGTGTTCAGCAATGCGAGGGTCTCAGACTTCCTGTTCCCCACACTTTCTCAGTATTCTTGAGGGAGGCTATTCACTGGACTCCTATGGCCCTTTAGGTTCATGCTTATAAGAAACTCCTGAGCTTGTTATCATTGATGCCTAAGTGACATGATTACAGTTTTCTAGAATGTCAACTTTTAATTTTGGAATTAAGATACATGTTTCAGAAGCTCATCTCCCTTTGAGGGTGTGTTTCTTGATGCGCCTGGGAGTGTGACTTTGCGTTTAAATGAGATACCGAGGTATTGGGACTTGCTTCACTGACGTTGAGCCGTGAACCTGTTTCCATTCCTTCCGTCTCTAGGCTTTGGAGTGGATCCATGACAGCGGGGAGTTCTACCTTTCCACACACACCTCCACAGGTTCGAGTATCCAGCACACCCAGGAGCTGCTGAAGGAGCACGAGGACTTCCAGATCACGGCAAAGGTGAGCTTGCATTGGCTCAGTGCCTGCGTGCCTCCTGCGTGTTTCCAGGATAACCTCAAACAGGATACTTTGTGTAAAAAGAGGTCTTTCCTAAAAATTTCATTGAAGAAATACCTTATGCAATGGGAGGAATGGGGTGAGCCAGATGGACTGTTAGACCCTACTTTAGTGGCAATTCTAAGGCCTTTCACACTGTCCTCATTTGTCCCTTCGTTTCTCTGTTTCCTCTTGTGCCTCTGATTTCTGGAAATGCCTCCCACCTCCTTCCTTTATTTTTTCTTTCTTCTTTGTCCTTTTCGTTCTTCTGTTATTTTCATTCGGTTTTCCAAGTATTTTCTGAGTACTTGCTATTTTTATGGAACGCTGGCGTTCCCAGCTTGACTTAGACGGATCCTGTGCGCGTTTCCTTTCCTCGTCTTGAACAGTGAAAACTGCTGCAGTAGCATCATGCCCAGTTGTCCAGTCACGAAGCTGTCCGGGTTTTATAGTTGGCAGAGTTTATGTCAGTGGCTGTACATAGGCTTATAAAACTGGAGGCATTTTCACTTTTCTGCTGAATTAAATACATCTTTATGGCATATGCAGTACATGTGACTGTGAATTTTTAAGCAGATGTGTAAGAATTCACACACTGACATGAATGTTTTCTCAATTAAAATATTTGCAGGGGCTAATTCCTTCTTTTACCTCAAAACAATTTTGAGGCTTCTAGGCTTCCCTTCTCAACCTGTGGTGTTCTTGTTTTTTGTTTTGCAAAGTTTTGAATATACATTCTATATACTGTTTTCAGGAGCACCTCTGTTTTTGATGATAGAGTTAAGGTTTTAGAAAAAATTGGAAATTAATTCACATTTAAGAGTAGAAAATAAATGATGAAGCTGCATAATAATTTCTGGGTAAAAAGAAGTGTTCCTGAGGAGACACCTTCAAGATAGTGGAGGAGTAAGACCTGGAGATCACCGTCCTCCCCACAGATACATCAAAAGTACATCTACACGTGGAACAACTCCAGCAGAGCACCTACTGAACACTGGCACAAGACCTCAGACCTCCCAAAAGGCAAGAAACTCCCCACGTACCTGGCCGTGTGGCTGACAGGGTCTTGATGCTCTGGCTGGGTGTCAGGCCTGAGCCTCTGAGGTGGGAGAGCTGAGTTCAGGACATTGGTCCACCAGAGACCTCCCGGCCCCACGTAACATCATTCGGCAAGAGCATTCCCAGAGATCTCCGTCTCAACACTAAGACCCAGCTCCACTCAACAACCAGCAAGCTCCAGTGCTGGACGCCCCATGCCAAACAACTAGCAAGACAGGAACACAACCCCACCCATTAGCAGAGTGGCTGCCTAAAATCATAAGTTCAAAGACACCCCAAAACACACCGCCGGATGTGGTCATGCCCACCAGAAAGACAAGATCCAGCCTCATCCACCAGAACACAGGCACCAGTCCCCTCCACGAGGAAACCTAGACAACCCACTGAACCAACCTTAGCCACCGGGGGCAGACACCAAAAACAACAGGAACTAGGAACCTGCAGCCTGCAAAAAGGAGACCCCAAACACAGTAAGTTAAGCAAAATGAGAAGACAGAGAAATAAGCAGCAGATGAAGGAGCAAGGTAAAAACCCACCGGACCAAACAAATGAAGAGGAAATAGGCAGTCTACCTGAAAAAAGAATTCAGAGTAATGACAGTAAAGATGATCCAAAATCTTGGAAATAGAATGGAGAACATACAAGAAACGTTTAACAAGGACCTAAAAGAACGAGAGAGCAAACAAACAATGATGAACAACACAATAAATGAAATTAAAAATTCTCTAGAAGGAATCAGTAGCAGAATAACTGAGGCAAAAGAACAGATAAGTGACCTGGAAGATACAGTAGTTGAAATAACTACCACAGAGCAGAATAAAGAAAAAAGAATGAAAAGAATTGAGGACAGTCTCAGAGACCTCTGGGACAACATTAAATGCACCAGCGTTCTAATTATAGGGGTCCCAGAAGAAGAAGAGAAAAAGAAAGGGTGTGAGAAAATATTTGAAGAGATTATAGTTGAAAACTTCCCTAATACGGGAAAGGAAATAGTCCAAGAAGCACAGAGTCCCATACAGGATAAATCCAAGGAGAAACATGCCAAGACACCTAGTAATCAAACTATCAAAAATTAAATACAAAGAAAAAATATTAAAAGCAGCAAAGGAAAAGCAGCAAATAACATACAAGGGAATCCCCATAAGGTTAACAGCTGATTTTTCAGCAGAAACTGCAAGCCAGAAGGGAGTGGCAGGACATATTTAAAGTGATGAAAGAGAAAAAGCTACAACCAAGATTACTCTACCCAGCAAGGATCTCATTCAGATTTGACTGAGAAATTAAAACCTTTACAGACAGACAAAAGCTAAGAGAATTCATCACCCCAAACCACCTTTACAGCAAATGCTAAAGGAGCTTCTCTAGGCAGGAAACATGAGAAGGAAAAGACCTACAATAAGAAACCCCAAACAATTAAGAAAATGGTAATAAGAACATACATATCAATAATTACCTTAAATGTAAATAGATTAAATGCTCCAACCAAAAGACGCAGACTGCCTGAATGGATACAGAAACAACACCCGTATATATCATGTCTACAAGAGACGCATTTCAGACCTAGCAACACATACAGACTGAAAGTGAGGGGATGGAAAAAGATATTCCATGCAAATGGAAATCAAAAGAAAGCTGGAGTAGCAATTCTCATATCAGACCCAATAGACTTTCAAATAAAGACCATTAGAAGAGACAAAGAGGGACACTACATAATGATCAAGGGATCAATCCAAGAAGATGATATAACAATTGTAAATATTTATGCACCCAGCATAGGAGCACCTCAATACATAAGGCAAATGCTAACAGACATAAAAGGGAAAGTCGACAGTAACACAGTAATAGTAGTGGACTTTAACACCCCACTTTCACCAATGGAGAGATCAACCAAAATGAAAATAAATAAGGAAACACAAGCTTTAAGTGATACATTAAACAAGATGGACTTAATTGATATTTATAGGACATTCCATCCAAAAACAACAAAATACACTTTCTTCACAAGTGCTCATGGAACATTCTCCAGGATAGATCATATCTTGGGTCACAAATCAAGCCTTGGTAATTTTAAGAAAATTGAAATCATATCAGTTATCTTTTCTGACCACAACACTATGAGACTAGATATCAATTACAGGAAGAAAACTGTAAAAATTACAAACACATGGAGGCTAAACAATATGCTACTAAATGACTAAGAGATCACTGAAGAAATCAGAGAGGAAATCAAAAAATACCTGGAAACAAATGACAATGAAAACACAACGACCGAAAACCTATGGGATGCAGCAAAAGCAGTTCTAAGAGGGAAGTTTATAGCAATACAACCCTACCTTAAGAAACAGGAAACATCTCAAATAAACAACCTAACCTCACACCTAAAGCAATTAAGAGAGAAGAACAAAAAAACCTCAAAGTTAGCAGAAAGAAAGAAATCATAAAGATGAAATCAGAAATAAATGAAATGAAGGAAACAGTAGCAAAGATCACTAAATCTAAAAGCTGGTTCTTTGAGAAGATAAACAAAATTGATTAGCCAGACTCATCAAGAAAAAAAGGGGGAAGACTCAAATCAATAGAATTAGAAATGAAAAAGGAGAAGTAACAACTGACGCTGCAGAAATACAAAAGATGATGAGAGATTACTATAAGCAACTGTATGCCAATAAAATGGACAGCCTGGAAGAAATGGACAAATTCTTAGAAGAGCACAACCTTCTGAGACTAAACCAGGAAGAAATAGAAAATATAAACAGACCAATCACAAGCACTGAAATTGAAACTGATTAAAAATCTTCCAGCAAACAAAAGCCCAGGACCAGATGGCTTCACAGGTGAATTCTGTCAAACATTTAGAGAAGAGCTAACACCTATCCTTCTCAAACTCTTCCAAAATATAGCAGAGGGAGGAACACTCCCAAACTCATTCTACCACCATGACCACCATCACCCTGATACCAAAACCAGACAAAGGTGTTACAAAAAAAGAAAACTACGGGCCAATATCACTGACGAACAGAGATGCAAAAATCCTCAACAAAATACTAGCAAACGGAATCCAACAGCACATTAAAAGGATCATACACCATGATCAAGTGGGGTTTATCCCAGGAATGCAAGGATTCTTCAGTATATACAAATGAATCAATGTGATACACCATATTAACAAATTGAAGGAGAAAAACCATATGATCAACTCAATAGATGCAGAGAAAGCTTTCGACAAAATTCAACACCCATTTATGATGAAAACTCTCCAGAAAGTAGGCATAGCGGGAACATACCTCAACATAATAAAGGCCATATGTGACAAACCCACAGCCAGCATCGTTCTCAATGGTGAAAAACTGAAACCATTTCCCGTAAGATGAGAGATGAGACAAGGTTGCCCACTTTCACCACTATTATTCGACATAGTTTTGGAAGTTTTAGCCACAGCAATCAGAGAAGAAGAAGAAATAAAAGGAATCCAAACTGGAAAAGAAGAAGTAAAACTGTCACTGTTTGCAGATGGCATGATACTATACATAGAGAATCCTGAAGATGCCACCAGAAAACTACTAGAACTCATCAATGAATTTGGTAAGGTTGCAGGATACAAAATTAATGCACAGAAATCTCTGGCATTCCTATACAGTAATGATGAAAAATCGGAAAGAGAAATTAAGGAAACGCTCCCATTTACCATTGCAACAAAAAGAATAAAATACCTAGGAATAAACTTACCTAAGGAGACAAAAGACCTGTATGCAGAAAATTGTAAGACACTGATGAAAGAAATTAAAATGATACAAACGTGGAGAGATATGCCATGTTCTTGGATTGGAAGAATCAACATTGTGGAAATGAGTGTACTACCCAAAGCAATCTACAGATTCAGTGCAATCCCTATCAAACTACCAATGGCATTTTTCACAGAACTAGAACAAAAGATATCACAGTTTGTATGGAAACACAAAAGACCCCGAATAGCCAAATCAATCTGGAGAAAGAAAAATGGAGCTGGAGCAATCAGGTTCCCTGACTTCAGACTATACTACAAAGCTACAGTAATCAAGACAGTATGGTACTGGCACAGAAACAGAAGTATAGATCAGTGGTACAGGATAGAAAGCCCAGAGATAAACCCATGCATATATGGTCACCCTATCTTTGATAAATTAGGCAAGAATATACAGTGGAGAAAAGACAGCCTCTTCAGTAAGTGGTACTGGGCAAACTGGACAGCTACATGTAAAGGAATGAAATTAGAACACTCCCTAACACCCTACACAAAAATAAACTTCAAATGGATTAAAGACCTAAATTTAAGGCCAGACACTATAAAACTCTTGGAGGAAAACAGGCAGAACACTCTATGACATAAATCACTGCAAGATCCTTTTTGACCCACCTCCTGGAGAAATGGATATAAAACCAAAAATAAACAAATGGGACCTAACGAAACTTAAAGCTTTTGCATAGCAAAGAAAACCATAAGACGAAAAGACAACCCTCAGAATGGGAGAAAATATTTGTAAACGAAGCAACTGCCAAAGGATTAATCTCCACAATACACAGGCAGCTCATGCAACTCAATATCAAAACAACAAACAACCCAATCCAAAAATGGGCAGAAGACCTAAGTAGACATTTCTCCAAAGAAGACATACAGATGGGCAAGAAGCACATGAAAGGATGCTCAACATCACTAATCATTAGAGAAATGCAAAGCAAAACTACAGTGAGGTGTCACTCATACCGGTCAGGATGGCCATCATCAAAAAATCTACAAACAGTAAATGCTCGAGAGGGTATGGAGAGAAGGGAACCCTCTTGCACTGTTGGTGGGAATGTAAATTGATACAGCCACTATGGAGAACGGTATGGAGGTTCCTTAAAAAACTAAAAATAGAACTACCATATGACCCAGCAATCCCACTACTGGGCATATACCCTGAGAAAACCACAATTCAAAAAGAGTCATGTACCACAGTGTTCATTGTAGCTCTATTTATGGTAGCCAGGACATGGAAACAACCTAAGTGTCCATCGACAGATGAATGGATAAAGAAGATGTGGCACATATATACAATGGAATATTACTCAGCCATAAAAGGAAACGAAATTGAGTTATTTGTGGTGAGGTGGATGGACCTAGAGTCTGTTATACAGAATGAAGTAAGTCAGAAAGAGAAAAACAAATACTGTATGCTAACACATATATATGGAGTCTAAAAAAAAAAAAAAAGGTTCTGAAGAACCTAGGGGCAGGGCAGGACAGGAATAAAGGCGCAGACGTAGAGAATGGACTTGAGGATACGGGGAGGGGGAAGGGTAAGCTGGGACGAAGTGAGAGAGTGGCATGGACGTATATACACTACCAAATGTAAAATAGGTAGCTAGTGGGAAGCAGCCACATAGCACAGGGAGATCAGCTTGGTGCTTTGTGACCACCTAGAGGGGTGGGATAGGGAGGGTTGGGAGGGAGACACAAGAGGGAGGCGATATGGGGATATATGTTTATGTACCGCTGGTTCACTTTGTTTTACAGCAGAAACTAACACAACAATGTAAAGCAATTATCCTCCAATAAAGATGGTAAAAAAAATAAAATAAAAGGTTATATTGAAAAAAAAACACCAAAGAAAGAAGTGGTGTATATGTACTACTATATTTAAAAAGGATAACCAACAAGGACCTACTGTATAGCACAGGGAACTCTGCTCAGTGTTATGTGGCAGCCTGAATGGGAGGGGAGTCTGGGGCGAATGGACTCATGTGTACATATGGCTGAGTTGCTTTGCTGTGCACCTGAAACTATCACAGCACTGTTAATTGGCTATACTCCAATATAAAATTAAAACTTAAAAAAAAAGAAAAAGTGTTCCTAAAAAAAAAAAAAATGTTCCTATAAAGTAAAAAGATTGAATTTCTTGTGTGGCCCTTAACTTGGCTTTGAAAACATATCCATGGGGAATTCTTAAATCGTTTAGAGTGACAACAGCTACTTTGTATTATGTTTATTTTTCCTTTTTGATACATTCTGTAACACCTTCTGAGTCCTGCTGTTCTTTCTTTCCGGGGCTCTCTTCTCAGCTCCGCTCCATCCCAAGCTGGAAGTGTACCTTTTCCATTCAGGCTCTCGGTGCCGGGCTGTGGGAACCCCTGGTCTCTGTTCTGGAGGACACACAGTGTAGCGGGGCTCGGTGGGGAGGCCTGGCAGCAGGAGCATTTGGGTAGGGCAAGCCACACCCAGAGGGGCCGTGAGCGCTCCGAGGGGGCCCCCGCCCGCTCGGTTAAGGGGAGCTGACCTGTCGTACCTCTGCAGGTAAGGATCATATCTTTTCCTTCCTCTAGCTGCAGTACATGTTTGACCGAATAATTCTTATTTTTTGTTAATAATTGGATAATAAATACAGTTATTGTGTGCCTTATATGACTTATATTTGTTTCATTGAATGTCCTTTGGTTATAGATAGTAAGAAAATGCCTAAGATACACTCAGGTAGATTTAAGCTTTGCTCATTTGCACTGACTTAAATTTCCATGGATGCTGCACTCTGCAAGCCATGCGTACAGCCAGACAGCTGTTCACTGCCCAGCTCCGGGGGATGCCATGCCACGCCACGCACACAGGTTGTGGTGGGAATGTTGTCATCTAGAGCTGAGTAGCGTGGCAGCTTTGTGCCACCGGTGGAGCGCATACAAAGGGATTTTTCCATTATTTCTAGTTTGCCCTTTTCCTCAGACTTGGGTTGTGGTTTTGGGAAGAATGAGCAGTAACAGGCATATTTTTGCCTGTATTTTATTTTAAAAATAAGCATCTGAAATCAAAGGTGACATCTGATCTTTCTATTTCCCAAACAGAGCTGTTTCTTTTGTTGGGTATATACTGAATTAGTTTTGCTAAGAGGAACTGATAGGTTTTGAAAAGAGCACCTCTCAGGTTTTTTTCTTAGCATTTTTTCCGTGGTTTCTGGCTCCTTTTCTTTTAATCAGAAAGCGTCTGCCCTGGTGCTTGGCGACATCATTCAGTTTTTCGTGTTGAAATGATGCTCTTGCTAGCCTTCTGTCCCTCTGTCTTAGCATCTTCTAAGAAGTCATTTTTCTCTTGTTACGTAGAAAATCCTTCGTTCTGACATGACATCTTCCAGTTTAGTAGTTACATAATTAGTATTGTAACATTTTTAGGGTTCATGGAAATGAAACCTCTCCTCACTCTCTGATTATGACTCAGCTTGATTCCTTTGCAACTCAAGGCAGTAATTTCTCAGAATGCTTTTAAGCACCAACGGCATCCAGGCCATGGGTGTTTCCTTAAAAGCAGATTTCTGTCCTCACCAGGCACGTACTGACTTGGACTCTCTGGGAGCAGGGCTTGAAAAGGAGCATTTCTAACAAGCTCACCAGGTGGTTTTTATGCACACTCAAGTTTGAAACCCACTGCCTTACTAAGACCTTCACAACTTTGTCCCCCATGCCAAGTGCCTTACTTTGCTAGAAAGTGTCTGAGACCATGGAATATGCATCCTTTCTGGGTTTCTGATTACCTGAGAACATGATGAGTAAAGCTCTCGTGAGCATGTGGACTTCAGCGTTCGGTCTGCCTTTATTTTTCTCCAGTCCCTTGATTATGCCTAAAGATGAGGTTGTTGAGATTATATTTGTACTCTTCAAAAAGGAAAATCTGCTTTCATAACAATCTCTTATACAAACAAGGAGGCAACTGTGTCCTGATAGTGAAGGATAAGCAAGAGTTGTTAAATGAAAATGCTAGGTGCCGCGCACTGCTTATCATAGGCATTTATGCAAAAAAGGGAAGGGAGAAAAATACACATATACATACACGCACTTGCTTGTATATAATAAAACATCTCCGGGGTGGTACACAAGAAGCTGATACAGGTAACAGGTGAATGTGGAGTGAGAAGGCTTTTCACTTCGTGTCCTTTTGTACCTTTTGAATTTTGAATTCTGTGAATGCATTTTAAAAATACCAGTTAAGGGGCTTCCCTGGTGGCGCAGTGGTTGAGAGTCTGCCTGCTGATGCAGAGGACACGGGTTCGTGCCCCGGTCCGGGAAGATCCCACATGCTGCGGAACGGCTGGGCCTGTGAGCCATGGCCGCTGAGCCTGCGCGTCCGGAGCCTGTGCTCCGCGATGGGAGAGGCCACAAGGGTGAGAGGCCCGCGTACCACAAAAAAATAAATAAATAAAAATACCAGTTAAAAATACACCGTTATAAAAGGTTCATGGATTAGCAGGTTCATCCTACTTAGTTTTGATCGCACCATTCATTCACTCAGTTATTTATTGGCCTCTACAATATACCAGGAACCACTCATTGGTGCAGAGCTCATGGATTGCACGTTCTAGTTAGAGAAACGAGCAATAACATGATAAATGAGTAAATATATATATACACACATGTTAAATAAGAGAAAAAACCAGGGGGCAGGGGAGGGTTGCCATCTTTGATAGAGAGGCTTCGGCAGGTCTCCTCAAGAAGCCTTTGACTATCTGATGAGCATTTTTGTTTAAATGATGTTTGCAAAGGGGAGATTTATAGATCTACCAGCCTTTGCCTATAGGAAACCTTTTGTTCTGTATCTAATTTCATAGACTCAGCCTGTCGGCGTCACGTGCTTGCAGCTAGGTCTGTTTTGTGATGTGTTTTTGACATATATGAAGATCTTCCTTTAGTTTCTTGGTGGCTTTTGTTTTCTGTTTTAATGTAGGTAAGATGCATTATCTTTTTTATCTTCACTTCTATGTCCCCACTGCTTAAAGCATGAAATAACTTTCTTAACCCCTTAAAGATTAAGGGGCCCTTGGACAACACGGGGTTGAGCTGTGTGGGTCCACTTGTACTCAGAATTTTGTCAACAAATACGTACTATAGTACTGCCTGGTCCCATTGAAGCCTCGGATGTGGACTTCATGGGGGCGGGGTGAGAAGTGAGGCGCAGGGGTCAGCACCCCAACCCCTGAGTTGTTCAAGGGTCAGCTGTTTGCAGTGCCCTCCACTGATGTCATTTATGACAGTGGAAAAGAAATGCTTAAATGGTGGTAAAACCCAACTTCCCCGTGCTTTTCAGAAGATTAATATCTTGGTAAACAGCAAAACCTTCTTTAGGCAACCTGATTTTTTAAAAATCCTGTATCAGCCATGTCAATTCTCTTTGATATTAAAATTTAATAATGTTTCTAACTTAAATCCGTTTTGGAATTTATGCTTCCAAGTCTGAAGCTTTGATTTCTTACTTCCTTGCTATATAATTGGGCTTGTCTTAACCAGAAAGGTATCGTGTTGATCACAAGTCGGAAGGTTTGTTTGACAGATATTTTCCTTTTAGCTCGCTCTACTTGAGTTCATATCCACACAAGATGAAGGCCCTAAAAACTTTCAGAGTGTTTTGTTTGGCTGACTTTCTCCAATAAACAGCTTTTATGCAATTTGCAATAGCAGTATTTTTCACAGAGGTATTAATATCTCTGGAGTTCTGTTTTCCTGTAGTTTTTTTGTAAAGTATGTTTTCATGCCAGTTAAAAGTAACTACCACTCCCATTAAAGTTGCAGGTGTATACACACTTGCATAAAGGACCTAATGTTAATTTATTATCTCAATAAATATTTGGTAGATGGCCACCATGTGCCAGACACGTAGAAGGCGTGTGAGATACTAGTGAGCAGAGGAAGCAAATGTCCCTGGCTGCTGGCAGGTGCATTCTAACCAGGAGAGAGACAGGCAGTGATCTTAGCAAGTGAATTACACCTCTTGGGAGGGTGAGGCGTGCTGTGGGGCAGAGCAGAGCAGACAGGGTGAGGGAGGCACGTGGCAGTCGTGAGGGTTAGGGAGGCCGGTGAGAAGTGGCCTTTATTCGAGCAAAGCGTGAAGAAACCATGGAGACGTCCAGGGGAACAGCATTCCGGGTGGAAGGGGCACTGGTACACAGAGGCGGAGGCCAGCAAGCCTGGAGGGATGGTGGGCAAGCTGGACCCTGTGGAGGAGCCCGGGGGGCGTTCGTGTAGAGTCTGAGGATGTTCACAGCTGGCTCTGCAGGCTGCCTAGTGAACTCTGCTCAAAACTTTTATTGTACAAAGTAAGATAGCTTATCCAGGTTTTGAACCCTGACCTCCTTCCTTTGGGGGATTTTTAAAGTCAATTTCCTGAGTGTTAGTCATAAAGATTTTCTAGTTAAAGCCTAAGTGAGAAAAGCAGGTTCCGTAGCAGAAGAGTAACTGTACTCCTACGAAGTGCCGGTGGGAACGTTGAAGGAAGCCTAAGGGCCAAATGAAATGGTAACAACAAATGATACAAGTAGTAGGTCGTAATGTGTGAGATAATGAGTGAAACGGATGTGACGAAAAATCTGTTGAAGAATCAGATTTGAGTGAAATCACTGCCGTATGTATGTATGTATCCATCTATCCATCTGTCTGTCGGACCAGTGTTTTATGGTTATCCGTAGCTATAAAAGTAGGAAAGTCATACTTAAAGATCTTTCTGTGTGCATATAAAATGAAATAAGTGTATTTCTGAGAGAGAGTTTTAAAACAGGGACTAAGTTTAAAATACCTCTATGAAGGCAGCTTCCCTAGTCGTGGCTTTTCCTCCGGGTCTACTGAGAATTAAAGAAGAAATGAGCGCGTGCTGTGATGCTGCGCCATCAGGGATTTGGTTGCGTATCTGCGGGGGGCGGTGGGGGGCGGCGGCGGGGGCTTAGCCACATAGGCTCCAGGAGAACGAAAATCTCAGACGGCTGCTGCCCTAAAAGGGCTTTCGGTCTAACTGGGGACACAGACTAAACAAGCGTAAGGCGAGAGGTGTCTGTAAGCACTACCTATGGCCTTCACAGGAGGAGAGTCGTGGAATGTAGAGGCCGTCCTGAGTGAGCATCCTCTTGTTCATTTTGCAGAGTGATTGACCATCTACCAGGTGAAGACACCGTCCAAAGACAGTCCAGACTTTTTCCTCGAGGTCATAAAAATGCCATTCATTGCAGAAGAGCTGAGGAAATGGAGCCAGTCTAGGATCGGGGAGATGAATTGGGTGGACTTAGGGTTTCAGTCTGAGTTTCTGTCACCAGCAGTTATTTTCCTGTTCAGAGCTCAGAGTTGTAGGCAAGTTGCCACTGTGTTTCTGGTTTCTGGCAGTTGGGTTCATTTGCTTCACAATACTTTCCTGTTGTTTTTTTGCAGCAAACCAAAGAGAGAGTGAAGCTATTGATACAGCTGGCTGATGGCTTTTGTGAAAAGGGGCATGCCCATGCGGCAGAGATAAAAAAATGTGTCACTGCAGTGGATAAGAGGTACAGAGATTTCTCTCTGCGGATGGAGAAGTACAGGACCTCTTTGGAGAAAGCCCTGGGGATTTCTTCAGATTCCAACAAATCGGTAAATTGCTTTGTGCAAATTGAATAAACGACTGTTTTCTTCTTCGTACTGTTTGTCGATTTAATTAACTGAAGTTCATTGACTCCCTTATTCCACAGAGTAAAAGTCTTCAGCTAGATATCATTCCGGCCAGTATCCCCGGGTCAGAGGTGAAACTCCGCGATGCCGCTCATGAACTTAATGAAGAAAAACGGAAATCTGCCCGCAGGAAAGAGTAAGCTTGTCTTTAAGAACCTGCCAGGATTCACTGAAAAAGTGAAGAAAATGTCACTTGGACAAAGATGCTTACTTCAGTGTGTGCTTTGAAATCAAGCAGTGTTAATACTTTTCATTGCTCTGCATGTGCTTAGTTTTTACAGCAAAAATGCCACTGTGTCCACTGTCCCCTGATGCAGAAACAGTATCTTGTTGTTTTGTCCATGCGCCCCCATTTCATATGTGGTTGACAAGTTGTTTTAGTGTCATTTGTCATCAATAGGTCATGAGTAATAATACTAAGGAGAAGAAATTAATGACACAAGTGCAGCTGTTTGGAAGTTGCTAATTAGTAAACTGTACCAAATATTAATAAAGACAAAAGATTGCCCTAAACCAGTGGTTCTCAGTCGGGGCCAGCTTTGTCCCCCCGGACGGACATTTGGCAATATGTGGAGACATTTTTGGTTGTCACCCAGTGGGGAGGGGGGAGGGCTACTGGCATCTAGTGGGCGGAACCGGGGATGCTGTGAAACGTTTTATAAGGCACAGGACAGTCCCACAGCAAAGCATCCTCCAGCCCCAAACGTCAATACTGCCAAGTTGAGAAACCATGACCAGTAGGTACCTTAACAAAATTTCTTCCAGAATGTTTTTTCCTTTGAATTGGTGACTGGATACTGTTAATTCTTCTATTCTTGCTTGAATTCTCCAGAACATATCACTGACGAATGCTTTTTCAACCACCTTATTATTTCATAGACCCTAAAAGTAAATAGTTAAAATAAGCATGTATCCTGACCGTGAACTAAACTAGTTGCTGTCTTTTCCTCTGCTTTAAGGTTCATAATGGCTGAGCTAATTCAAACTGAAAAGGCTTATGTAAGAGACCTCCGGGAGTGTATGGATGTAAGTAAGTTTTTCTGCTTATTTATTTAGATGGAGTATAGTGTCGCTGTTTATTCTTACCCGTTGGCAGTTCTTAAAATAATCACGTTTTGTTGTTATTTTGGAGATTTGAAGTGCGCACGAGCAGCCTTCTGTGCACGTTGCTGCACTTCTGTGAAGTTCTAGGCGTGTTGTTGCTCATTACAGAGATGATGCAGCACTAATCCTCTCATTCCATTTACCACATGATGGCCTGGCTGACATTCTCTCTGTGTAGAATTTTACAGCAGCTTCAGAGAACTGTGCCTACCGTGATGATTGCCAGCTGATGCTCAGTAGTTTAACGAATCTTTGCCGTACCTTGTGGAGTAGGTTTATCCCAAAATTTGAAGCTGGGAATGCATTTAGAGCTGAAAAGTATGGAAACTATTCTCAAGTATTAATAACAACTGAGATTTTTAAAAAACAGTTCCTCATGTTTTTTTTTTTTGCAAAAGGTTGTATTGTTAAGATATATTTTCAATTATACATTAACCCTGGGTACGTATTCACAGAGGTCAGGAGTACCTGTTTCTGGAAGATGAGGTGTGGGTTTTCGTCTAACCCTCTCTGTTTCCCTCCCGGCCAGACCTACCTGTGGGAAATGACCAGTGGTGTGGAGGAGATCCCGCCCGGCATTGTGAACAAAGAGCTCGTTATCTTCGGGAACATGCAGGAAATCTATGAGTTTCACAATAAGTGAGTGGCTTTATCTTTGGGGACCTCGTTAGCCACTCTGGAAATCTGTGCTGAAGTTTCATGACAAGTGAAAGTTTCCAATAAATAAGCATAGATTCCAGTGATTTTGTTGAAATTTGCAGGAAGCCTGCCAGACTCGCTTCACAAGGACAGACATTCTAGAGAGGATTTTAGCAGAGACTCAACTTTGTATTTACTTTTTATAGAAATGAGATTAGGAAAACTGAAAGCTGGTTTTGTAGGAACCCTAACTTCTCTCAAGCCTTTGTCATCAGCTGCTGCATCAGTTACTTCTTAGGGTTAAAAGAAAGAATTGCCCTCTGTGGGGCTGCTGGCTGGTGTTTGGTCTTTTCTAATAAGAAGGAGGAAGGAACTGAGGACTGAACAGATGTGTAGTGTGACCAAAATAAAGTGCCCTTTCCACAGGCCGTAGGAGGAACATGGTTTTATTTTCAAGATCAAAAAAAAAGGCAGCAGAAGCTCCTCTAGGTGGAGTCTGTGCAGCCCAAATAGCCTGTGGAAAGATGATGCTGGGCCAGAGCTGGCGGTGTCTTCCTCGCTTCCCTGCCCCCCACCCCAGCAAAGATGCTAGAATCTAAATGGGTTCTCTAGGTTGAGGGTTTACCTCCCTAACTTATGTCCTTAGCTACTAAACATACCACTTTCCCAGAAGTAAGCTACTGTTGAAAGTGTTCAAAGGCTAAACTGGTTAACTCTTTGAAAGTCACAATAATTTACCCTAGTTCAGAGCACTTGCTCTACATTTTGTTAAATTAAAATCTAGAAGTTACAGTTTTCACTGCATTTAATTAAAATGATGAAGTTCAGACATTGTCTGAATTCACGGTATGCTTGGTCTAATTCCCGGCATATCTCACTAGTAAAATGTTTTAAAACACCGTAATCATTTAGTATCGTTTTCTGTCTCTGCAGCATATTCCTCAAAGAGCTGGAAAAATATGAACAGTTGCCAGAGGACGTTGGACATTGCTTTGTGACCTGGGTAATGAAACCTCAGCCGCTTGTTCTGTCACAGTTGCTTTGAGGGAAGTTGGAAGGAATACTGTTCATTTCTCAAGTGTCGCCATTTTCTCCTGGTGACTACAGAGAGAGAAATAGACTTTACCTCAAAGAATTACATTCTCCAGCTAGTTATTAATGTGGAATAAACTTTTTATTGATAGTAGTGATGGTTTGAGATAGAATGTTGAGTTCGTGTGCCAGGCCTCTTCATGGCCCTGGGGATTCACGGGTAATCGTGAGTGCCCAGCCCTGCCTGGGAGGATTGTCCGGTCTGGAGGGAGGGAAGGAGGCAAGTGACCTGGTGATCAGGCCCTGCTCTCTAAGTGTGACACTCACGTTTGCATATAGCATCATGGGAAGAGGGGCCGGCATCCAGCCCCGACTCTCCAGGCCGGGGGAGGACGTGTGTCCTATTAGCAGGATGTGTTTCTTATTTTAATAGTTTCTTTATAAAGCAGCGTTTCTTAAATTGGAGGCTTGAATTTCATTTATGCACACAGCTTCTTTTCTACATAAAAGTTTATCATAATTTGATTTTTTGTCATTTGAAAGAGATAGTCTAATTTTCTTTTTGTTTATATAGGCAGACAAGTTTCAGATGTATGTCACATATTGCAAAAATAAGCCTGATTCTACTCAGCTGATATTAGAGCATGCAGGATCCTACTTTGATGTAAGTAAGAGATTACTAAAGAAGCTGTGATATTTTCTGAGTTGCATTTCGTGTACATAAAATGCAGCATGACTCATAACTTTCACCTAATGGATGGCATACCATTTTTATCTATCACATTTATAATGGGATTTTCTTATATTCTGTTTTTAAAAGATGCTTCTCAAATACTTCAAGCTGTATATCTGTAAAAAATTCAGATTTTAATATATACATGTGTGTATATGTCATTACTTACAATTTATATATAGTCATTAATTTTTTACATGTAATATCATGTAAAAAGTATGAGTATTAACTATTAAGCTTCTTTTCCCCTCTATAAAAAAATAACTTTGGATCTTTTTCGATCATTTATTTTTCCCATTTCAATTTCATGATGTTATTCACTTCCAGAAGTGGCCTATCAGTACAATTTTACAAATAGCTCTCTAACAGCTCAGACCGTCGGGAGGTTCATTAATTATATTCTCATTGGTGTAAACACAGTTCGTCTTTTGTGGGACCATGTTGCGGGGAGGTTATTTAGTACAAACGGTGGTGGAGCCTCATGATATAATATATAGAGTGATTTGGGGGTTTCCAGAACAGAGTCAAATGTGTGCCAAATAAATTTTGATTGAAAGATAAGGTACTTTCGAATTTTACGTATAATTTGGGGCATGAGGCCACGAGGGTATTAGACTTGTTTCCGTCTTTTTGTTTGTACATGGCTGAGTGTGATCACCTGCTCTTCTCCGAAAGTCTGGGAAGTTAGGATACATTTTAGCTCCTGTCTTTTGCGGTGGAGCCCTGCCTGTAGATGCCCCTATTTTAGTTGCCATTCTCATGACCAGTGGTTACACGTCACTGCCTGGGTGAATACGAAGCCCTGCTCCCAGCCCAGTGAGGCCTCCTCTTTCCAATATTTCACACGACCCTGGGTCTTTGCCATTATGTGGAGCCCAACACTGTGGCTCTATGCAGTTAGGATTATTGAAGGCCTTATTGAGCGTATGGCACACGTGCTGTTTGGAATCAAAAGTCATTAAAAAAGACCCGTGCCCTAAGGAGGATGCCAAGAGCTAAGAGCAAATGTGAAAATGAGAGCAAGCAGGAGAGAGGACTTCCTTATAGCGAGGGCGAAGGAAGCCTCCAGTAGGGAGGGTTGCGATGTGGTCTGTGGCAAGGGTGCGCACGTGGCCGAAGCTTCAGGAGCTGCAGTGGGAGAGTCTGACTGCCGGGCAGGCGCAGTGATGACGGCACCAGGAGTGATTGGCTTCCCTGCTTGACCTCTGCACGTGGAGGCCTGTAATACAGGGGAAACACTGTGTCTTTAGTATTCAAAGTGATGACCGAGATTTGTTATTTTTATGTTGAGCTTATTAAAAGAAGCAATAGTGATTTCTACTTTAGAAAAAGTGGTTTGTGTGTATTCATCGTGGGAGTAAATGAATGTAAATTTTTAGTTCCTGTTATCTGACTTACACAGTGGTGTGTGTGTGTGTGTGTGTGTGTATGCTTTTTTTTAATTCAGGAGATACAACAGCGGCACGGATTAGCCAATTCCATCTCTTCCTACCTTATTAAACCTGTTCAGCGAATAACGAAGTATCAGCTCCTTTTAAAAGTATGTATGAAGCCTCTTCAGCCTGAAAAATTGTATGCACTGTGCATTATCATTTTGACATTGTTTTATGTATATAAAGTACCCTGAGTTTTTGAAATAACACCTAGCAAATTAATGTTATTTTATAACTCATTGCCATTTATTGCCCCGACCGATTTGTCAGTGCATCTGGTAAATAATAGTATATTCCTTGATTATGCACCTGAACTCTGTTGACTGACCCTAGCCCCTGACATAAAATGAGAAAGGAAGGAAAAATTGTCAATCCTGGATGATGTAGTACCATTGTTCCCAGTATGACTTGTATCAGACTGACCTCTGCTGTTTCTTGGTTATGAATGATTATAGTTAAAATCACACTTGTAAAAATCAAATAATGATTAGTTCTGACGATAGAATGGTGAAGAAAACTTAGAATTTGTGATAAGAGTTGTTACAGAATTCATTATATATAACTGACGCACATTTTCTTGACTACAAGAAAAATAATTTACAAACCCTATCTCATGCTGTTTACCCCACCGTTTCCTTGGCTGGTGAATGTTATTAAACATTACAACGTACCCACATCCGTTCATCCCAGTAAGAACGTTGCATGAACCCAACTAAGTCCCCCGTTCGGTCCTAACACAGCAATAGGAGATGATCATGTAATTTTTCTAGATATAAAAGAAATACAGAAGATGAAGTTATGAATGCCTGAAACCCTTACTTTTACCCTTTTTGTTAACACAAAAAAATCTAGAAACAGTAAAAAGTGGCTACATTCTTTGGTGAAGGGATACCATTATGGCATTCTTTCTTACATTGGAAAAGCTCTCCTGCACTTCCCTATCAGAACCCCATTAAGTGATTTTATGACCACCACGGCAGAAATAAGTGGTTGCTATAAACATGAAATGAAAGTCAGGAGGCTAAGTTGTTTATATTCACGTTTGCCCTTTGCTTTCTAATTCTGCAAAGGCAATTTACCTCTTAGTGTCCTCAGGATTGATGGGTTTTGTTTTTAGCATGTGGTTCTAGTAAAGATCTCTTCCTCGGTGACCTCACATGTAGTCATTCACTATTAAGCCTCTGCTTTAATTTATAAACCTGACTTTATTCTGCCCAGGGGTTCTTCAAGAGAGCAGTCATGAGCTATGCTGAGCTCCCCAGCAAGGAGGGTTTTCTGACAGTGACGTTAGTCTCAGCGCATTGCAGTTTTAAAGCACTTTTTGCCAAGCTGCTCAGAATAATAGGTGCACACCATCTGGCCATGAGAAGAGGGGCCTGCCAGGTAGCTGCATTGCCCGAAACCATCCAGGGTATGACTGCAGGGCCACGTCCCTCTTGTTGAGCCCCAGGACACAGAAAGCTGTTGTTACTGTCACTGCCTGATAAAAATCATAGATGCGCTGGTGAGAAGATACCTTGGAGCCCACCAGAATGTGAATCTGTTGTCCTGCTGTCACTCCTCTAATGACAGGCGTTCCCCTACGCAGATCTTATGCCCGGGGAGGCGTGCTGCAATCATTAGAGCTTTCTGAATGTCCCAGCACAGAGAAGAAGCGTTTCCCTGTAGGTAACTGTGCAGCGATGCTGTTCCCGCTGTGAGACAGGGCAGCTCCAGGGCAGAGGGGACGTCGTGTTCATGGCACCAGAGGGCTCAGAATCATGCTGGGATCCTGTGCAAGCAGAGCAGTACTAACTGGACTCTGGCTTGACCTTCGGATGTAACCACTAGCTGACTGTGCTTTGCTACACTGCTTAAATATTTCATTTGTCGTTTTTGAGGCTCGGTAGTTGACGTGGACACTAACTTTGTTTTAATCTCTGACTGCATCTGGTTTCCTCTGAACTGAAGAAAAGTCCTGATTTGAGCAGGACACACCCTTGCATCCATTGGATTAAGAAGCAGTTCAGGTTTATCATTCGCTCTCTATGCGAATCTCTGCCCAATTGACCACAGTTTGTTTTTATCTTGCAAGTCGTGGATTTTCACAAACTCTTTCATTTCTGCAAAGTCCTCCGTAGCAGAGCATTTTGCTCTCCTGGGCTCGTTCACGGTGTTGGTTTCCCACAGGAGCTGCTCACGTGCTGCGAGGAGGGGAAGGGGGAGATTAAGGACGGCCTGGAGGTGATGCTCAGTGTGCCAAAACGGGCCAACGACGCCATGCACCTGAGCATGCTGGAAGGTACGTCCTCCCGCCTCCTGCTGACGCCACCTGTCCACCCCCCCACCCCACCCCCCGCGTCCTTGTGCCTCTGTGTTTAGCTAGGAGTCATCAGTGCAGGTGCAGTTGCCTTCTTTTTGCAATAATTGGTCTCATTGCTTCCCTTAAGGAGTACATGACATGCTTCGACCTCATCACAAGCCTGTCCTTGTCCCCTCACTGGAGAGCAGCTGCTCCACACTCTGAACCCCGGGAGCGCCTTGTGTCACTTGCCTTCAGCTACCTGGTCTCTGTGTTAGAAGGACAGGTGGAAGGATAGGTAGATCCGTCCCCCAAGATGGTAAAATCCCTAACAGCGCTCGAGTCTTCCCCATCTCTGGCATCACTTGCCAGAGCCGTGAACCGAGCAGGTTCCACATCCCTGCCCGTGCAGCCAAACGGCACGTGGAACGTGGCGAAAAGAGAATCAGACAAATACGCCTAAAAACGGTCATCGCCGGTATAATTTCCGTGAATGCTTCTGTTTAAGAAAGCTGTTTCTGTGTTTCAGCTCAACTCTCATTATCAGGTTCCACAGAGTTATTTTAAGAAGTCATCCTGCCCCAAACGCTTTGGCCAGCCTGTGTGGTCACCATTGGTCCCATTGAACAGTTTCCCAGTTAGGGCAGAGGTGCTGCTGTTTGTTAGTTACAGAGACCCCCCCCCCCCACCTCAGAGGCCAAGCCAGAGCACCTTTTCCCCCTCTGATGTAGAATCCCGAGCTGGTGGGCAGCCCTCAGGGCGTCACCGGGGACTCAGGCTCTGTCCAGCTGGTCTCTCTCCACTCCTTGGATGTTTTGCTGGTTGGCCAGCTGCAGGGTGTGTCAAGGCCACGTTAGCCTTCCATCTAGCAGGAGGTGGGGAAAGAGCGGGGAGGGGACAGCTCGAAGGGCAGAAACCAGAAGTTGTGCCCGAGTCTCCCTGCGTGGCCCAGGCGTAGGTGAGCGTGCTTGCGGCTGCTTCTGGCCGCACGGGGGGCTGGGAAGGGTAGTGCTGGCTCGAGCGGCCACAGAGGGGCTTCTGCTCGTGGAGGAGGGTGCCCCTGGAGGCTGGCACGTAACTAGAAGCCCCTGCCCGGGTGTCGGCCACTTCAGGAAGAGACAGCCGCAGTGAACGGCAGCCAGTGACCAGAGCGCGACCGACTGGCTTGAAGAGCTTCGTGTCCGGAGGAGAGAAAACCCCCCAGGGAAGGGTAGCCAGAGGCCCAGATGGGAAACTTTAATCAGAGATTGAGTGGATGGGCGTTTTGCAAATGTTTAAGTAGCCATGATGCTACTACTGCATCATTTTTCATTTTCTTTCAAATTGACCGTGCCTCCTTTTTTTCGTGTTCTAGGGTTTGATGAAAACATTGAGTCTCAGGGAGAACTCATCCTGCAGGAATCCTTCCAAGTGTGGGACCCCAAAACCTTAATTCGAAAGGGTCGAGAACGGCACCTCTTCCTTTTTGAAATGTCCTTAGTGTTTAGTAAAGAAGTGAAAGATTCCAGTGGCAGAAGCAAGTACCTTTATAAAAGCAAATTGTTTGTAAGTATAGGCCTTCAGAATTGTAAGTTTAAAGGTGACACAGTTGCAGCTTCTTGTGGTCAGAGAAAAATGACTGTGGCCTTCAGTTTAACCTCCTAACTCCTAAAGTGTGACTCTGAAGCAGCTTCTTCAGTGAAATTCTGACAGCCTTGAGTCCACTGGAGGGCGCTTGTGAGTTTGAGTGTCCCTAGACTTAGGAAACTTGCTTTTTCTAAATTCCGTAGAATCCAACTGCAGCATAAGAAGACACTTCGTAAGTGAACTTAAATTATTTATCTCCTGTGTGCCTTAACTAGCTTTATAAATAAATCAATCGTGTTAGACTATAATTAAGTAAGTTCTCATCTCATTATAATTAATATTTCATTCACCGACATTGGAATTTATTGAAGCAGCCTACTGGGTGGCTAACTGTGGGCTCTTAATGATGAAGTTTGATTTTTTCATTAAAAATACATTTTTGAAAAACAGCAGCAGAATACCATTATTAGAGAAAATGTATGTTATAAGCAGAAATCGTTTTAAAGATACACAGCCCCACCTGCCTAGAGACAGCCTCCCTTGAGCGCTTGGTAGATAGAGTGATGCATCTGAATTCTTCTTTAACTTGTCGGCGTACTTCCGGGCAAGAGAAACACACCTGGTGCTCTTTTCCATGGGTGGCAGCCCCACACGAGTATCTATAAACCACAGGTCGACGCTCCAAAAAGTCTCGGGCAGGTGTCATCCTCACCTTCCCTGCGTGGGCGATATCTCAGAGGCCTTTCAACACAAAATTGCTGGGCAGGGGGAGGAAAAAAATCACAATCAGAGGATAGAAAATGTGGTAGAATTTGGTTTCTTCACAAGATATGGCAGATCACTTATAAATATTGGTAGATGTTTGGACTTTGGACAACTTATACATTATACGTTTTTATGATATCCCCGTATTAATCAAATTCCCGAAGTAATAGAATACTACCAAGTGTAGAAGTCATCTTAATAATAATCTGGAGTTTGCAAGTTCAGGCTAACGATAGGCATACCATTTTCTTTGGCTTGTTTCCTGTTTGAGATTGTCTTTTGGATCACAGCCCACCTTACATCATTTTAGATCATATTGTAACTGGAAAGAAAACATGAAGCATTGCTGCCTAATAAATTCACTAGCTGGCCTTAATCAGTCCCTAGGGACCAAGCTAGTCTGTTTTAGAAGCTGATACATCTTCACTTAATTTATCTTTTAAAAGTTAAGGTTCCCTCAGAGGCCACAATTATGAATCACTTCCTTTGCTGGAAAGGAGAGAATGCATTGGGGTGAACCTGATTGCGGGGGAGGATGAAGACGTTGACCTTCATCTACACTCTTCCGTGTTCTGCATCTCCTGCAAATGCATGTATTATAGAGAGAAAGTTTGTCTCTTAGCCCTTAACATCATTGGCGAAATAGTAAACATTAATGCTATTGATAAACACAGTGGAAACGAACTGCGTTTTAAAATATCATTTAGCTTCTCCTGTGAAGCTAGTTCATTAATGGAGGTGCATGGTAGCAGCTCTTTTGCAACTAGGACAGACTCATTTTATTGTTTATAAGGTTGAAAATAGTCAGCTCTTGATTTTCCAGATAATAGGAAATAGAACTTTCCAGATATTTTGCTTTCTTCTTCTGGATTTGCTTGTTGACCTGCATCAGGATTTCCAGTGGAGGTGCTCAGAGGAAGCGAAAGAGATGAAGCCAATCATGTGTAGCCTAAGAACAAAATTTCCTCATTTTAACTAAAGTGAGGTCTAAGGAGTATGTATCAGTGTAGACAAAACCGTGTCATTACAACCTAGCATGAGCACGAGTCACCAAAAACGGCTTCCTTTGTCTCTGTTCTATATCCTGCCAGAATTTTACTGTTGCCTAATTATGTAATTGTCTTTTTATCCAGACCTCAGAGTTGGGTGTCACAGAACACGTTGAAGGAGATCCTTGCAAATTTGCACTGTGGGTGGGGAGGACGCCAACTTCAGATAATAAAATTGTCCTTAAGGTAGGTCCATCCGAGGCTTGGGAATGTGCTTTGTGACAAGATGACCATGTCTGTGAGTGCTTTCTCCTGTTGTTGAGCCATATTGGTTTTCATGTCCTTTTATCGTTCCCTTTGTGTTCTGTAGAGATTGGGGATTACCACAAAAAGAACAGTAGAATCAATTCAGTTTGGTATTCTAGTGGTGAAATTACTCGAGCTAAATTTTTGCTTGCCTACAAAAGGTCACTTGGAGAAAGGTCTTTCTAAACTTCTCCATTCTTCCAGTCTTGCAAAGAATTGGGTGATTCCATAAGAGATGCAAGAAGTTGAGGTACAGGAGGAGGGAGATATGGACCAGTAGCTCCCATTGTGCACTTGACCTCTGGTTTCCAGAGGAGAATAGGCACCTGATGAATCTGGGAGGGCCTTTGACAGTTTCAAGGCTGAACGTGCCAGGAGTCTTCATGGGGTCCTAAGAGTCTTTCCAGTTTGGAGGCAGAGAAAAAAAGCGGCGGGGGGGGGCGGGTCATGATCAGGTATAGGGTTTGGTAATGTTATCATTTAAAGTGTTCAAAAACAGTAAGGGTGATTTGGAGTGTGTAGTCTTTGAGGGAGGAATATATCTTTGAATATTTAATTTGAACGCTGTTTTGAGTACACTAACCTCTCCTAGGAAAGTTGGAGGGCTCTAAGGGTGTCTTGTGGACTTTTCCCTCCTCCTGTGTTTGAGAAAATGCAGATGGAACTGTCTTTCTGAGCTATCTGGAAAGACCATAAGCGACTTCAGATGGAGCTGAAGATTTGTAGAATATTGGGAGACGAGCCAAAGGCTTAATGGGCCTCTGGTGTGTGGACTTGCATGTCAGCAATTTTGTCCCTTACATTCTTTTTGACTCTCTCTACGGTATTTCCAGCAACTGTGAGTTATTTAACAGTACAGCGCTCTTGTAGAGCCTGTACTTTAGTGACCAGTGACTGTGGAAGCCATTGTGTTCCTAAGGTCTTTATTCACATGGAAATGATGGATTGTTTTGCAATGAATATATGACTACCAGCCCAGTGTATTCTCGTTAGTACTGGCGTAAAGCCCTATAAAATATAAATTGCACTGATAGCTCGATATTAGATAGCTGAACTTTTCTAAGGGATAAAGTTTTAAAGTATACTCAAGACCTTAAAACTTCCAACTTATGAGTATTTATCCAGATTAGCTGCAGTGACACATGCCAAAGGGTACATCTGAGAAATAGTGCCAGATATTCTAGCCAGATATGGACTACTTTCATTTAGGACATAATAAAATACTCATGATGCAATTGAAGAATCAGATTTCCTTGCAGGCTTTACCAAATGAAAGTTTTCTAGGGAATTGAGGGTAATATTTTTCTGACTTCTAATGAGAGGCTAAAGGAAATGCTGTCCTTATTAATTTCAGAGACTGCTTAGTGGTGGTGGTGGTGGTGTTGATGGCGTAGATGGTGGTGGAGGTGGAGGTGGTGGATATTTTAGCAGTGGTGATGGTGGTTATGGTATAGGTGGTGGTGAGGGTGTCGGTGGTAGAGATGGTGAGGGTGTCGATGGTGGTAGAGATGGTGAGGGTGTCGATGGTGGTAGAGATGGTGAGGGTGTCGATGGTGGTAGAGATGGTGAGGATGGAGGTGGAGGTGGAGTTGGTGGATATTTTAGCAGTGGTGATGGTGGTTATGGTATAGGTGGTGGTGAGGGTGTCGATGGCGGTAGAGATGGTGAGGGTGTCGGTGGTAGAGATGGTGAGGGTGTCGATGGTGGTAGAGATGGTGAGGATGGAGGTGGAGGTGGAGTTGGTGGATATTTTAGCAGTGGTGATGGTGGTTATGGTATAGGTGGTGGTGAGGGTGTCGATGGCGGTAGAGATGGTGAGGGTGTCGATGGTGGTAGAGATGGTGAGGGTGGAGGTGGAGGTGGAGTTGGTGGATATTTTAGCAGTGGTGATGGTGGTTATGGTATAGGTGGTGGTGAGGGTGTCGATGGTGGTAGAGATGGTGAGGGTGTCAATGGTGGTAGAGATGGTGAGGGTGTAGATGGTGGTAGAGATGGTGAGGGTGGAGGTGGAGGTGGAGTTGGTGGATATTTTAGCAGTGGCGATGGTGGTTATGGTATAGGTGGTGGTGAGGGTGTCGGTGGTGGTAGAGATGGTGAGGGTGTCGATGGTGGTAGAGATGGTGAGGGTGTCAATGGTGGTAGAGATGGTGAGGGTGGAGGTGGAGGTGGAGTTGGTGGATATTTTAGCAGTGGCAATGGTGGTTATGGTATAGGTGGTGGTGAGGGTATAGACAGTGGTAGAGATGGCAGTGGTGTAGATGGTGTAGACAGTGGTGGTGGTGGCAGTGGTGACAGTAACGGTGGTAATGACGGTGGTGGTGATGGCCTAGTACTTGTAGAACAAAATTGTGACCTGTTTTTACTTTTACAGTCTGGAAAGGAGAATTTTATTTCTAAATCCTTTCTTGAACAGATTGAGACTACTGAGAGTATGAAACAAATTATTCCCTTCTCTTAGCCAAGTGGGGCCTTTGCTTAGTACTCTAGCTGGGTTACCTTTCTTTTACTGTCTCTGAAAAATTGGTGCCTTTTTCCTTGTTTAATTTCTTTAAGGTTAGGAGAATTGCTCTCCATAAAGGTAATGGTCAGTTTGCTCTACTTAAATTATGAGAATTTTCTTTATTTCTGAACATGGTACATACAGATCTCCAAACTTTGCCAAATGGCCTTTCTCAGATACTTCACTTTGTTTAACGTCCCAAATATTTGTCTCAGGCATTTAAATGCCAGTAGTTCTGTGTTGTTCACAGTTGTCCATCCTGAGATGCTGATTTCATGCACAGATTCCCCTGTTCCCTAGTCACACTGCCTCCTGCCCCAGGAGAAATCGGTTTAACTGCTCTCCTGGCATCAGATCTGGGGAGAGGGACAGGAGGCTCCTTTTCTCCTTCACTTATTTCTCTGTTACTGCCTCTCATTAACTTTGAAGACACACCCTCCAGTGAAAACATTTTATTTAGAAAGAGAGTTCTCAATTTTAATTTCCTTCCCCAGCATGGGCTTTGACCTTGTATTTTCAAAAACAATGTCCACCACGAGAAAATGCTGGGTTCGCCTCCCTGCGTGATCTCATCCATAATCCCACTGACGATTGTTTTAATCATTCACAGGGAATTATGCTTATATCATAGGAGGTTGATGTTTTCCGTAAGGAAATTAAAAGCTGTTACTGAGGCCCAGAACATGTAAAAAGGAAAAAAAAAAAAACTACCTCCTTTGAGGCACAGTGAAAGAAAAAAATCTGGAAAAAGTGACGCCATATGTGTGCATTCCACCGATGCTTGTTGAGTATCTACGATGTGTCATTTCCAGAGAACCTTTCTCCAGTGTTGCAGTGGAGTTGAGGGAAATCCACCATATGTAACTGGCAGTAGGCTACCCTGATTTATCCCAGTGGTCTAACCAGAGGTGGATACAGGCAGAGATTGGGGGGATGGGCTGGGGTGTCCACCCCCCGGGAATCCCGGCTTCTTCACCTGCTGGCAGTGTGGCCTTAGGCACATTTCCAGTGTGTCCACACTGCAGGTCCTCATTTATAACAGGAGGATTAAGGAGGCCCCAACTCCATAGAGTGCAAGTGGGGATGTGGGGAGCGGACGCAGCTGGGGAAACGGTGCAGTTGCACCAGTTGATCATGAGTCCAAGGGGGCGAGGTGGCAAGCTCTGGGGCACTGGCCACTTGTCTGCCTAAAGGGCCTCAAGACACTTGGGTTTGGGGGTGGTTGTGTTTTCATATTTACCCAGGGCTGCTTAACAGGTCTTAGGGCTGGAGAATGATTGATTACTAGAATATTCAGAGATCTGGAATAACACGAACGCTATAGAATAAAAATGGTCTTGATGACAGAACCTTCAAAATTAGGGTCATTTATTTGGTGGGAAATTAAACACAGGAGATGGTTGCTTTTCTGCTGAAAAGTTATTTTTTAAATGGGCAATTCCAGGAATGCAGGGACCTGAGTGTGGTTAGTGCAGGTTCTGGAAAAGGCCCCTTCTGTATCCTGATTGATTCTAACACTTTGTCAAGGCCTCCAGTATAGAAAACAAGCAGGACTGGATCAAGCATATCCGGGAAGTGATCCAGGAAAGGACCATTCACCTGAAAGGCGCCCTGAAGGAGCCCATTCACATCCCCAAAACAGCTCCGGCAACGAGACAGAAGGGAAGGAGGTCAGTGCCTAGGGATTTTTTTGTAAGTTCGCTTTTATTGAAGGAAAGGAACAAGGCAATGTTAACGTACTATTTTTCAAAAATCATTTTTCTCAAATATTTTTGAGAAGTATTGAGGAGTAATTTTTTAAAGAATACAATTTATATATAACATCATTCTTAGTAATGAAATTCCTTTGTCAAGACAACAACCTCCTTCAGCTTAAAGTAAATGAAAGTCTATATGCAAATCCCTAATTCTTTTCCTTTTCCACCCCAAGTGTTATTAATCTGTGCTCCTGTGTAAGTCGTGCGTGTGACCTTGGACAAGTTATGTAGCAACTAGACGTTTTTGCTTCTCATTTCTAAAATGGCAGTGACCCTATCAACTGGATTTTTATTACTGTGAGAACTAAGTGCAGTGGTAGATGTTAGACTCTCAGCCCAGGGCCCAGCAAAAAACCTGTTCTCAGTGAAGAGTCAGTCATCTATCGTCATTAATACCATGGTGGCAGCCGTAATCAGAGACCGATTTGCACCTCTTTAAACAAATCTGTTCTTCCTCCCATGGCTGATAGCCCATCTTTACCATTCTTGAAAAGCAAATCCAGCAATGTCAGGAATTTCTCTGTGTCTCCAGGGATGGAGAGGATCTGGATAGCCAAGGAGATGGCAGCAGCCAGCCTGATACGATTTCAATCGCATCCCGGACGTCTCAGAACACGCTGGACAGTGATAAGGTGAGCCAGAACTAGCCCCCCTTTCTTTGGGGAGGTGCATGTGGCCAGTCTCCGGTCGGTCGATAAATGACAGTTTGTCATCAGCATTTCAAACAGCTGCCATGGGTTAAAAGAGGTGTCTGGACATTGTACCAGGAGCAAAGATTTGCAGTGTCAGGGCTAGCAGACTTGAACCCTGAAGATTCAGGAAAAAATCACTCGCCCTTCCCAGTGCCGTTACATGGTTTTCTATCCGAGTGTTCTAAGGCACTGTGTTTAAGCTATTTTATTTTATATTAAGCAGAAGACCCTATTATTTTAAATTAAATCTTACACAGAGCCGTGGTGTGTGAAAGCGGGGCGCTCTGATTGAAGCAGGGGCAGCAGCATCTGCCGGTGGGCCCTGAGGCGTCCGTGGACTACCCACCAGGAAGGAGGATCTGATTTGCAGCAAAGAAGTCTGTAGGTTTACCTTCTACAGCAGTGGCCTAGAGTGTCCTGTGATTCTGTCTTGATAGAATCAACTAACCTACAAAATAAACTGATGGGACAAGTTGGAACCCTGGGCTTACGTGATGCACAGGTGACCAGAGACCCCTGTAAAAGCCAGTGGAAGCATTGATGTCCACAGAGTCCTCAGTTCCTACTGAGATAAGCACCTATTCTGTTCTTTTTCTAGAAGGCGGAAGACCAAGTTCTTAAAACAAGGTTTTGACAGCACGTAGGGGTTTCATTGAACTTGCCGTTGGTTCAGAATTCCTGGGTTTCTCAGTGCCTGACACGGGCTGGACTTTCCCACGAGAGACCTTCGTCCCGAGGGGGCTGGAGGAGTCTGCCTTTGCACGATGTCTCCACAGCCCACTCGCTGTCCTGACCTCCCGTCGTTTGGAGACGGCCGCTGTCAGAGCAGAGAGCCTGGTGTCGGGGTTTGCTTCAGCGGGCAAGTCTGAGTCCCAGGCTTCGGTCTTTTCTCACTTGCTTTCACAGAATTCATGGTGTTGAATGTTGTTTCCAGGACAGAAGTGAGTAGGTTTAAAAAGATTGGTTTCCTACATTGATTTCATTTTCAGAATCCTTCTAATAGGAGTAATTAGCTCTTTCTCAACCTCCTTTTTGACTTCACTAAATAATAAGCCCTAGAACTTACAATGCTTAGAGTAGCAGGACTGGAGAACAAAAACAATGTCTCGTTTGATTTTGTTCGGAGCTCAGTGTATTACGTTCAGAAAATATTTCTCTCCAGTAGTAATAATGAGGAATAAGATAAATGACATGTTCAGTCATTTGGTCCCTAATAGCCTCTTTCCCTGAGGCCCACCCACCCCCCCATAGTCATTCAGTGAAGAAAATAAAGTTTGAACTTGGAAACATTTCATTAGAGTAATCCCAATTATTTTCTTTTAAAAAAGTAGTAATTGAGGTGACTGGGTTATCTTAATAGTTACACAAGACTTCCACCTGAAGGAAAGGTCCAAAGTAATCGTGGCTCCTGCCGAGGGGACCAATTCACAGACTCGCCAAGGCTGAGCATCGCCGCCCCAGCCGGACGTCCACCAAGCCCCCAGACTCGCAGTCTTACCAGATGTCCTCTCATGGATCTGGTCTGGGTTTACCTGAGTTTAAAAGTTTATTTAAAAAACAGGTTATTTGAGTGAAATTGCCAGAGAAAAATAAATATAAAAAGTTCTGTCCTTTGGAAGGGGTGTTAAGATTTTTCTGGTGTTTGGCCCAAGAAGAAAGGGTAGCTTTGCGTCTTGGGTGGTTTATGTATAAATGGGTGGTGGGGGGGAGTCTGGAAACGCCCCCTGCATCTGGGAAGGGGCTCCTGGCTCTCCAGCCCCCGGCTCTGAGATGGAGCTGCCTGGTACCAGGTTGTGCCTCTGGCCCACAGAGAACCGTGTGCTAGTGCCCCCGGGCTCCCTGTCCCCCGACACTGGGGGCTGGCAGCTGCGGGGCGCCGACTGGGATTCACAGGGGGTTTGCCGCAGAGATGAGGCTCTGCCCTGGAGTTAGGAAGAGGCAACTCGTTCTACTTCGAATCTATTATAGCAAAATAGGCTTATGTGAACTTGGATTTGAGTCTGTACAACTCCTGTAGAAAAGTAAGGCATTATCCTAGGAACTGTTGCTTTTAAGACAACACATTGGGCTTCCCTGGTGGCGCAGTGGTTGAGAGTCCGCCTGCCGATTCAGGGGACACGGGTTCGTGCCCCGGTCCGGGAAGATCCCATATGCCGCAGAGCAGCTGGGCCCGTGAGCCATGGCCACTGAGCCTGCGTGTCCCGTGCCTGTGCTCTGCAACGGGAGAGGCCTGCATACCGCAAAAAAAAAAAAAAAAAAAGACAACACATTAGGTACCCAGTGAGAGAGAAGGGATATGTCACTAGCAACAGTGTAGGTTTGTGGAAATTAATCATTTTACACTGGGGATCTACTGGGGTATTAGAATTATTAAAGAACTGCCTCTTAAATATTTTATCTGTGAAGGTAACTCACCAGTTTCTGTTTACCTCATCTCATACCTTAGGCACCGAACTTCATTCGGTAGCTCAGAAATCCCGCCAGGGCCCCTTCTGCAGGTGCCGCCTTGCCTGTGCTCCCGGGTGAAGCTGTGATAGCAGCCCCTCACTCAGCCGCTCTCAGCCTACCTGACGTGCTCATGACTCTTAACCATCTCGCGTAGTGACGTAGTGACGTGCCAAAACTGCTTTCTTAAGTGGATGTGGCATGTATTTAATACCCCTCATTGAGTCCATAGGTCCTTAATAGGAAGTACACAGAAAGGATTAAATGTCTTCCTAAGACCGTAGAATGGCAATGGGTTGTCTTCTTCCGTTCTTGTGTTCTGTGTTTGGGAGGAAAATAAGCAGCGTGTGACACTTAATATGGATAAGTCAGAGTGTGGAGTTTGGAGGGGCCATACCATGAGGCCTTATACGAAAGAAGGCCCATGTTTGCGACCACACATATGCCTACACATGTCTGTTCTCTGCTTTGGGGAGGTTTTTCTCCTTTTATGTACTTTTCTGGTAGAACATTTCAGGGTCAGTAGATGATTCAGGAGAATACATTTAAGAAATTGCATCCTTTATGGAGTCAGTTTGTAAAATGCACTGTTACTCTGAACTAGGCTTAAACAGAAAGCCCTGTTATCTCTGATGGCAGTAACTTTTCATATGTCCCAAGGTTCTTTCCGCCCTACATATTTCAAGTTTAAATAGCCTCTGATGACATGGGCAGATAGATCTGGCAAGGGAAATTACTTAACCATATTCTGCCTGTTTGACTTACTTTATGATGTCTGTTATGAGTTAGTTGTTATCATGGAGTTTGGTTCCATTTCAGAAACCGGGTGGGGGGATGTTTTCGGCTTGGCCTCTTGGAGAACTCTTGGGAAGAAGTTGTCTGCCCAGTGCTGTAGTAACTCTCAGATGAGGCACAGGGTTTTAGAAGAGTCAGGTAAGGAGGGGCCCGGAGACACCCTCTCTCCAGGGACACTGTTAGCAGATACAGACCACAGGGCCCCCGAGCACCTTTCCTTCTTTGCAAACGTAGGCTTTAAAAGCTGCCATCTCTTTGTTCCAGATGTCAGTGTAGCACTGATTCTTGCCCTTATTAGTGGTGCTTGCGCTGATAAAGTGATCTCATGAAAATATAATGTGGGTTCCAAAGAAATCAGATGCTTGCCAGATTCTTGTCTCATTTGTCCTGAGCTTGTCTCCCTGATGTTGGGAGGGGACGCCTCCAGGTCACTGCGGGGACGAGGGAGGCCAGGTGACCCTCGCAGGGCCACCCGGAATAGAGAGCGGAAGCCAGAAACGGAATGTGGATCTAATTACCTGGCGGGGTCTAGACCCTGTTATTTCACACTAGAGCTGAGGAGGAACTAAATATTTTGGCGTATTAAAGAAGCATTTTTAGTATTTTTTCCTTCTGTGTGCATTACTAGTCTGTGGTTTGCTTCATATAACGAAAATTTATATTATAAGGAAAATAGAAAATATGCGAATCAGATATAGGCTACTACTATAGAGCAAACCATCTTGAGGTCAGGATGAAAAAAATAACCAAGGCCAGACAGGGCAGGCTGTGGAAAAGCGGCCCGAGGCAGCAGGGGGCCAGGTGTGAGCCTTCTCTAGGTCTGAAGCCGAGCCGTGCTATTTGTAATGAACGAGAAATTCAGTTGAGACTTGATACTTGGCACGAATTTTGCCCCTAAGCTTGTGATGTGAGTGTATGAATTCACACATTTAAAAAAAATAAATGGTTTCAGTTACTTTTCATGAAGTATATATAGCACTGTGTTGGGGATATGAAATTTATGTAGTTTAAAAAGTCAATAAACCTCTGTGAAGTGACAGTCTGCACCATAGGAGCTTGGATGGATTTCCATAAATTGCAGCGCTGAGGTAGTATATAAAGTCATTAATGCCAGTACGTTTTAAGATGAGGCTGGCTTCAAGTTTTGGAGGAAGGAAGCCTGCATTCAGCCTGCTTAGGAAGTGCCTCGTGCTTGCACTCAGCCCCGTCCCTCACATACCTGGCACTGTGTGCCGCCCGCCTAAGCTCACACTCTCCCCGCTGCCTGCAGTTGCCAGAAGCAGGAGGGAGCCTTGGCTCGAGGCGCTGCCCAGCCTGCTGCCCTTGCCACGGTGTCCCAGAGCCTCGTGTAGGTTTGCCCGCGTGGGCATGAAGTTGAGTCGCTTCGTTCAGAAGCCTTTCTGGGGACAGCACATAGTTTTAATCCCGGGATGTCAGTTAAGGGTCCCGACTCCGCCCAGAGGGTAACGGAGTCGAGTAGGCAAAGTATTTAGCGTCCAACAGCAGATGGTTAAGAACAAGCAGGTGCTCCCCAGCCAGGCCTCTGAGCTCTGCTGCTCAGCAGCCTCTCTGTGCCTCAGTTTCCTCATCTGTAACAGGGGACAGTACGACTCCCCCCTCTAGGGCTGTGAGCATTAAAAACGTGCGTTTGGAACAGTGCCTTACACGCCCTGAGCACTGCCTAGATGTCGACGGTCACTGTGTCTTCGTTTCAAAACTTGCCTCCTTCTCCCTCGTTACTGGCTGTTGCAGACCCGCTGCACATCGGCCTCTTAGTGAGCACTCCTGCCTGCAGTGGATTTAGAAGCTAATTGTGTTCCTTAGGAGCTAGAAGTTGTGCTAAGGGTAAGTTGCTCAGACTCGGTTCCTGAACTTGCACGTCTTGGTGGCTCAACAGCTGAATACTGATCCTGTGTTGAACGGGCAGCCTCTGAAGAAGCGGGAGACTCTTGCTTGAAACGTTTTCCCAGCTGCTCCCCTGTAATCCTACCACATGAGCCGTAGGATGAGTCCGTGCTCTTCCCGAGGTCGGTTCGTGCCTTCCCAGGTGCAAGGGCGTTGAGCCCTGTGCAGCCCAGGACAGGTGCCGTTCCACAGGAACAAGCAGAGAAAGCCCTCCCCGCTGGCAGCCTGGCGAGGGTGGCCCCTGGCATTGGTTCCCTCTATCTTTCTAAGTGACTGTGGCTTTTTGTAATTTTTAACAAGTTTCTGAAGTGCTCTCATAAAGCCACAGAACGAATGCAGCCTTTGCTAACTTTACTCAATCAGAAAAACAAAATTTTCCCCATGCTAGAGCAGAGAGCCTCAGTTCTAAGAAAAGGCAGAGTTTTCAAAACTACAACTTTAGGTATAACTGTTAACAAAAGTGCTGCTAAAAATAGTGGTGCATCGGGAAGTGCTTTTCAATGTAGATTTTACAGCACTGGTCAAAGTCACTGCTGACAGTGGCGGCCCAGCTTTGATTCAGACTCGAGGCTGGTGGTTTATCCTGGTTGTTCTTCCTCTGGGTGAGGGACCCAGTCGGCTGGTTACCTGGCTGTCATACCTTAGCTTGTCAGGGGGAAAAAAAGAGGCCTTTCAAATGAACGTTTCTGGATAGGTGCTGCTCACCCAGGAAACACAGCAAACGGGCTCCCTTGGGCTCAGTTGTCCCAAGAGGGGTCTTGCTTTCCAGGGCCTGTGATTGAAAGTAGTACAGGTGGGGCCAGCTGACTGCTTCCCGAGCCCCATTCGTGTTTCTGCTTTTCAGCCAACGAAGCTTTTCGTTCATGCCCCGCGGCTCAGCCCTCGGCGCCTCTCGTTCTAAAATGTTCAGAGTGAGGGCAAGCGTGGCATTGGTCCAGGCCAGCTGCCGCTGAGCCTGGAGGCCTGGTACCTGGGAGCTGTCTTCTCTCTGATCTGCTTGGCTTTTTACACTTAAAGTTTGCCTTTTCAAATATATCTTTTAAATTTAGCTTCTTGACATCTAACTTTCCACTGCAGCTCATGTGTATCCCGGTCAAGGAAGGCTTCCAAGGGTTATTTGCATGTCAGAACCAGCGTGTGATCACATCAGCAAAGAGTAAAGGATTAACCTCCCTGAATGTTATACTCAGTATTTCTTTTCTGGGTAAAAATGTTGGGTAGGTTAAGCTGCTGCTTTTGAAAACGTTTTTTCTCACAGATTTTCTTTTTCTTTTCTTTTTCTCTGTTTCCTTTTGTTTCGTTCTTTTCTTCTTTTTCTTGGGGGAGGGGTGGTAAGAAACACCATTTTTGCCAGCTTAACCATTTTTCGGTTCTGACAGATTTCTTTTTGCACCCCAATCTGTGAGAGATTCACAGTGGTCCTCTTGGAAACCCAGCAGCAGATTTTGTGACGGCTTCTCCTGTGAACTTGGCCTTGAGTTTGGGGTAAGCAAGGGGCCTGATGGTCCCGTGGTTAGGACGGCCACTGAGAAGCCCAAGCCTCCGGCCTCCGCGAAGTTGCCCAGGGAGAAGCTGGGGTAATGCGTTTCCTTGGGGAATTGTTCTGACTGCCGGTGGTGGCCTTTCTCTTGTAACCACGGAGCTGGTAATTCACGGAGCTGTACTTTCTAGTCCCCTTTAAGCGAGGAGCCACTCTTTGGTCTGCTCTGTGTGAAGCCTGCACAAAACCGCAAGGCCCTTCTAGTGCCTGCACCGTGCTGGGCTGTAGGATGTGACTGTGGGTTGGTACACTCTATTCCATAGGAGAAGGTGGCTTTTAGTAGACCGCTTCCCCCTCTCCTTCTGAAGCGCTCTCAGAAAGTTGGCCAGACACCCACCCGCAATTGATCTTAGCTTCTCGAAGCAGATTCATTCACAGGGAGGACTACACCATCCGCGTGACAGTTGTAAAGAGCCCCTGTTCCTCTGGCGGAACCCGCCCCAGAAGTCACCTGCGAGCCAGTCATTCACATCAGGTGTTTGCTGTTGTCTCTCGAGAGCTGTATGTTCTCGTAAAGTAGACATGCCTCGTTGCAGAGCTCCAGGGAGGGGATGCCAGAGCCCGAGCGGTGGGTGAGAAGCACCCAGCCACGGCTCTGCTTCAGTTACTGTCTTTAACTGGGTTCAGGCAAAGCAAAACAATATACCGTGGTTCCTCCAGAAAATGTAAAAAGGAAAGTTCTGTTCTGTGTGACGGTTTTTGAAGGTTCATGTGCCTGCGACCAGGTGAGTATTTCATTCTTTTGGGTGAAACACAGCAACTTATTCATTTTCAGTCATTGAGAGAACTCAGGCAAGGGGGCCCTGGTTTGGTTCTGCGCATCGTCCGTGCACCAGCATCACTGGAGTTCCTCCCGGCAGCCCTTTCGTGGCTGGTCTTGGAGGAGGCATTTCATTATAGTATCCACGGTCCTTGCTCCAGTTAAGGCCATTTTACTGTCATGCTTTTTAGTCACCACATTTAATTTTTTTAAGGTGAAAAGCAGAAAGATTGGGAAAAGAATATCTTCTGATGAGAATGTCACAAGGGTTAATGTGAGTCATGGAAATTGAGATTTTCATAAATTGCAATCCTCAACCAAATGCTTGTGGTAAGGAGCCCGTGATACAAGTCCATAAAATACAGAGATGTGAAAAAGATAATGTGAAAACCTTCACAGAATATGGTTGGAAAGGAAAAGTGAATTTTTAAACTAGATAAATGGAATGGTAACACTTTCAACATAGTGAAGAAATTGTGTCACTAGGGGTAGAAATGTCACTGACAATAAGTAAGGATAACCCAACCTTTTTCTAATTAGGAGGTCAGTTCTACATAAAAGGCTGTAATGACTTGCATTGATACTCGAAAACAGTTATTTTAAGTCTTTTATACCAAAAAAAAAAAGTCTTTTTAATTAACAAGCCTGGTCTTAAAGACAAGCTTTGGAATAAGTTTAAAATATTCAAATGCGAGCATTGAGGCAGAAATCCATGGGTTGTCTCCTCTCTGGACTAGAAAACGCCCATTTAATCCTCCCCTTATAGATTTGTGCAGGAGATTCTTATGGGAAAAGTCAGTTTATTCTTAGGGGCAGAGCCAAGAAGATATGGTTTTCTTAATGATAATCTAGCACTGTTTGAAGACATTCTTCTGGTACTAGATTTTGTTACTAACTCTCTAAAGGCTTTGAGAAAGAATTTTGACTCAGTATGCGATTCTTTGTCAGAACAGGCTTGATTTTCATTTCTCAGGCTCTGTCAAGTGCACAGATGTTTCCAATAGTTCTGATTACTCTGTGAGGGGCTGGAAACTCAGCGCCAGAAAGAAAGTCTAGCTTCATTCCTCTTGGCAGCCGCGTTCTCCCTTCCCACCCTTCCCCCACCCCCAGAACACACCACGTGGCTTTGAGCAGTCTGAAGAGTTCCTGCAGTGGGAGAAGGAGACCAGCACAGGCCGGTGATGAGGGAACACGTCTGAAGTGGAGCTTCCCAGGGCCGGGGGTGGTGACACGCGGGGACCACGTGCACGCGCGGGCCCAGCAGACGGGCGGCTCGGGCCGAGGGAAGGCTCCATGGGGAGTGCAGGCCGGGCTCCCCGCGGGGCTTGTTCACGGGTCACATTTTCCCTGGGATGGGAAACATTCCTCCTTTTCGTTACAGGGATTAACCACTTCCATAACGTGGGGTTTTACGAGGAAAATTCTGCTCCAGGCTGGGCCTCTGCTGTTGACCTTTTAACATGAGCATCTTCGAGTGTTCACAGAGAAATGTGTGAGACTCAGCATAGTTTTTCCAAAGAGAAGTTTGTAAAATTTAGAAGGGGGTTAGTCACTTGGGGAAAATGTCCTTTGTGGCCCAGCAGAGACGATTCCTTTTGTCGATATTTGTTTTATTTTGGAAGAGTTTTGTTTTGTTTTGCTTTCTGTGGTTGTCAAGTGGACATGTGTTTCTTATTCTAAATATCTGAACTTTCTCTGGAAAGACAGGAGGGCAGTGGAGAGCATGGAGCGTGACAGAGGGCCGGCAGGCAGCCGAGGACGCTGCAGGGCCGCGAGCCCGGGTAGGAGTCAGTTCTCTGCCGGGGGTGGGGCTGGGTGGCCTCTCTGGAACAGGATGTTTCCCGGCAGCAGGCCTGGCCGCCCCTTCCTCCTGCACATCGCAGCTCAGCCCGGCGACCGTCTTCTCTTCTTCTGTGGTCTCTGTGCTGATGCCCAAAGGGGGGACAGGAAACACACAGGCAGAGTTCACTCCCGAAGTCACAGAGGAAGAGCCCATGTTTTGTTTTGGTTTTCAGACAGCTCATTTTTACAGCAAACCTATCTTACCTTTTTCACTTCAGCAAATGTGTGACCACTTGCTGGGTACAAAGCCTGTTGCTAGCTTCCTCTTACAAGCTGTGCGCCGGCCCTTGGCACCTGGGGCCTCACACACTGGGCATGGAAAGGTCGCAGAAGAATGACACAAACCTGCTTTCTGGTGCGGAGGACAGACACACACACACACACACACACACACACACAGACACACAACCCAAAGCCTGGCTCGTGTCAGACTTGAGACGTAATTTGTTTAAGGACAGAGTGCTAAGGACGGTAGACACAGGAGCAGCTTCTCAGAGGGATTTGACGGGGGCTGAGACGAGAGCAGCTGGGGAGGTGAGGGCTCCAAGCAGAAGGGCTCACAGACACAGGGCATGCAGGACCCACCTCAGAAGGAGGACATGGCCGCTCTGGGCTGTGAAGCACGGGAGAAGCACGAAGCCTGCCCGGGGAGGCGGGCTAGGACCCGGTGACGGGAACGTTGCGTCTTATACTAGGGAATGTGTGCCTAAGGTTCTTGAACAGGAGGATGGCATGTGTGCACATTTTAAGAAGGGAACTGCGGCAGCAGTGTTCAGGTGGTTTGGAAGGACAGCCTGGATGGGGCAGGGCACTCCGGGGACCAGTGCAGAAATCCAGATGAAGTGATTGGTGTGGGCGCGCTGACGAAGGGAGAAGTCAGAAACACATTCTAGAATCCGACTGACCGTGTTTCAGGGGTGCAAAGGAGTGCGGTTGACTGTGATACCGTTACCCAAAAGGCAACGCTGGAAGAGAAACAGATGTGAGGGCGAGTAATGAGTCACGTCCCAGACTCACTGCTTTGAAGGGATGGGGAAGCAGCAGGCCCGGATGCCTGCTGGGAAGTGCCCAGCACAGAGGCTACGGCATGCAGCCTGAGCCTGGGGCTGCCCGGATGGGAGGGCCAGAGGGGGTGGGCCAAGGGCGGGGAGCTGGCCACAAGGTTCTCCTACAGAGGGGCGATAATGAGCATACCTGTGAGCTGTCCCCAAGGAGCGTTCGGTCTAAGGGAAGATGCACAGCAAGCGGTCGTGAGAAGGCCCTGTACCTGTTTTCCAAGCAGAGATCACGGAGTTGGTGCTCTTTACAGAGTTCCTGGGTGTGCTTCAAAGGGCCCAAGGCTTAGAAGAGTTCGGACAGAAAATGGGAGTGAGCTGAGAGGAGGGAAGGAGGGGAAGGCCCTTCAGGCCAAAAGCCACGTGGCACCTGAGGGGTCAGCCGGTGTCCACGCAGCATGTGGAGGGACGTGTTGAGGCCTGGGGCGGGGAGGGAGCCCGGGCGGAGCTGGGGTGGGGGACAGCAGTGTGGGGCGGGGAAGCTTGCGCTAGGGAGTATCCTGGGGGCTGGCGAGGGCTCTCGAAGGGTTTTGGAGAGAGAAGGGCGTGCTCCGCCCGTGCTTCCGGATGCTACGCTCCCTGCTCTGCGGCTCTCCTCCCGATCTGGGGGGCACAGGCGCTGCCCCGGCCGCACCGTTCTCGCCAGGCCGGAACCGACCTCCAACTTTATCACCATATTTCGCAACAATCCCCCCAAAGGCCTACAAGCAGAGTTCTTACTAGTTTGCCCTAAGTTTAAAAATGAGTGCAGTTGACCTTTAAACGGGCGCAGTGCCCTGGTCCACTCATATGTGCGTTGTTTTTCAATAAGTACATATATGTGCTGTAAATGTATTTTCCCTTCCTCATGATTTCCTTAATAATATTTTTTTCTAGCATACTTTATTGTCAGAATACAGTGCATAAAACTTACGACATACAAAATACGTGTTAGTCAACGGTTCATGTCATTGGTAAGGCTTCTGGTCAACGGTAGGCTACCAGTCGTTATGTTCGGGGGGATTCGAAAGTTAGACGCAGATTTTTGACCGTGCAGGGGGGTCGGCGCCCCTAACCCCGACGTTGTTCAAGGGTCACCGGTATGTGGCACTCTTTGAGAAGGGACATATGTCTCAGGCACAAAAGTGTTTGGACACTCTCATGGAAAACCATCAGATTCTGACAGTGTAACACACAGAAAGTCATTATTATACGTTAGAATGTGAAAAAGTAAATGTTCAAGTGTTCCGAAAGGGACGTAAATTAAGGGACAGGGAAACGGGAGAGCCCTCATTCGGCTGGTGCCCGGCGCTCTGACCCAGCTGTGGAATGGGAGCCGAGCTCCCAGCCCAGGCGCCAGCCTCGCCCGCTGAGGGCCGGTGGCTTGGGCTCGCTGACCTGTCCCCTCCCTCCCCAGCTATCCGGCGGCTGTGAGCTGACAGTGGTGATCCACGACTTCACGGCCTGCAACAGCACCGAGCTGACCATCCGCCGTGGCCAGACCGTGGAAGTCTTGGAGCGGCCCCACGACAAGCCTGACTGGTGTCTGGTGCGGACCACCGACCGGTCCCCCGCGGTGGAAGGCCTGGTCCCCTGCGGCTCCCTGTGCATTGCCCACTCCAGAAGTAGCATGGAAATGGAGGGCATCTTCAACCACAAAGGTAGGAGTTCGCGGGCGTGGATGGCAATGACGGTCCTACTGGAAATGACACCGGTGCTTCTGTCCCTGCTCCCTGCAGCCTCATAATAGGTACGATCCCTCTTGGTCACTCGTGCCCCAGTCCGTTATCCCTGTGTCTCCGGGCCTTCTTAATCCATCTGGAGCTGAGATGGAATAAGGATTTCACGTGTCACTCAGAAATAATGAAGCATCGCCTCATTTCCCAAGGCCGCGTAATAAGATAGCCGGTTGGCGAAGGAAAAGGGGGCTGTTGTTGGGGGCCAGTGCCATTCATAAACGGAGGAGACAGAGAAGACGCTGTTCTCCTCCAGGTGGTGTTGGAAACAGGTAGGGGAGGTGGGACCAGACTCAGCATCTTCCTAATCAGGTTTTCACATTGTGGATTCTTTATTTTGTTGGTGTTCAGTGCTAGACAGTCAAGCATGCAGGTTCTGAGAGTTTGTCTTTATAGCTTGATAAAGTGTCTTGGGGCATCCCAGACTCCCCAGGTTCCCTGCCTGGAGAGGGAACGCAGCTGGACCCCCCGGTGGGGAGGCTGGCCAAGTCAGGCAGGGCTCAGTGTCAGGGGTCTGCAGCTGTGACAAGAGAGGTGGCTTTTGAAAAAAATGCTTTTCAACTGAAATAACAGGGTATTGAACAAAACGGCATTTGGCACTGGGGACTCCTTTAGAGGCAGGCAACTGTAGCAAGGCCGCTTTTCCACGTGTGTCTGGATGGGTCAGTAACGAGCTCCCCGCGGGAGTATGAGAGTCTGTTTATCCTGAATGTCCAACATGGTTGCTGCTGGCCTGATGTGGCTTGAAACGGGACCTGTCTGAATTGAGCTGGTCTGCAGGTGCGAAATACACACTGGATTGCAAGACTTACCATGAAAAAAGAATGTGTAATTATTTTATAGTCATTGCAAACTGGTACTATAACATACTTTATAGGGTGGGTTAAATAAAATGTATGATTAAAATTAATTTCACCTGTTTCTTTTTACCACTTAAATGATGGCTACTAGAAAAATTTAAATTACATACGCAGCTTGCACTGTGTCTGTTGGACGGTGCTGGTTTAATCTCTCATCTTACTGAGGAGCTACTTTGAGCCTTTAAGACCTTTTCAGAAACACTGACCTGTAGCTTCTAGAAAAATGCAGAATGGGTAGAGTTTATACGCTTCAAACCGCATTAGGTCAGTCTTCGTTTTTCTGCCATGCTGGCAGATGGCCGATTCTTCCAGATCTGGGGTCAGCGGTTGGTTTGCCCTTCCTGAGAGAACTCCACTATACTCTGCATATTCCAGTTCTTTTAATTTTGGAACATTCCAGTTGCTCCCTCCGTTGGTCAGCTGTGCCCTCCTTTTTTTTTTTTTTTTTTTTTTTTGCGGTATGCGGGCCTCTCACTGCTGTGGCCTCTCCCGTTGCGGAGCACAGGCTCCGGACGCGCAGGCTCAGCGGCCATGGCTCACGGGCCCAGCCGCTCCATGGCATGTGGGATCTTCCCGGACCAGGGCACGAACCCGTGTCCCCTGCATCGGCAGGCGGACTCTCAACCACTGCGCCACCAGGGAAGCCCCTGTGCCCTCTTTACGTTCGTCCTGACGCGTCCTGCAGACCGTCCTCTGGCTGCTGAGGGGTTAGTCATGGTGCTGAGCTAAGTGAAGCTGCACAGGAAATAGCCGGTGACTCGCCCCCTCGGGAATTACAGGCCCGACCATGTTCCGGATCCCTCGGGGCCTAAATGTGACTGTATCGTCACCTCAGTAAGCAGCTGGAAGAATTAGGCTGTGGTGTCTCCAGGGATCCAAAGAGAAAGGCAGGGAATTTCCCAGTTTTGCCCCGAAGCTGAGGCATCTGCTTGCAATTACGGGGAAGCGGCCCCGGAGTGCCAGCAGCCCTGGACCTGCCCGGCTGTGGTGCCGAGTTCTGAGTTCAGGTAGCGGCTGGTGTGGGCCACCCGTTGGCCCACCGCCTGGGTGTTCCCAGAGTTGCATAATGTAGTTAAGTCCTTGAGTCTGAGTTGAAAAGGAAGTACAACGTTTTTTTCAAGTTCGTCTATTATATGCAGAGGAGCCCCGGTGAACTTAAGCTACAAATAACGTTTGTTCTGAAAGATTTCTTTCCACATGTGCCTTTCCTGTGGTGTGTTCTCTACTTCCTGGTGTTCGCAATTGCAGGCTAGCCCAGCAGAAAGAACCGTGTATTTATCACACTTGCCTTTGTCCTGAAAACTTCCTACAGAGGTTGGGTTTGTGCTTGTCTTCTGGCTTGACTCCCATTCACAGCCTCTTCTCTCTGACGTTCTGTGACTTTCCGGCACCTGAGACGTCACTCCTCACGAACCCTCTGCGTACTGAGAAGGTGTCTCTTCGCTGAGTAGAACCTGTTGTGAACTAACAGTTCATAGATTGGGGCTCGGAGCCTTAGGCACTGTTTTCCTCCTTTTCCGAGTTTTTGTTTTTCCTGTCGTGCAGGGAAGCTCTTGAGGTGGCCTGTTCCTGGCAGTGTTGGGACTTGGGTGGAAGATGGGGGAGGGAGGATCCTCCTTGGGCTCTTGGACAAGCCCCTGCCAGAGCCTCCTGTGCGCGGTCAAGTCCAGGGGATCGGCAGTGACCCGCAGCTCCGTCTAGGAGAAGAGTCTTCGTCGGGTAGTCGGGGCAGCAAGGGGCGAGGGTCCAGAACGAGCCCCAGGGACTGCGGGAAAGAGGCCGCCGCCCCCCTGGGGAGCAGGAGGTCCCCAGGGCATCTGCTCGGCGCCACAGCCCCCCTCCTGGCTCTCGTGTGCAGAGGACCGCGGGCTGTTCACGTACCACCGCGCGCTGGGCCGGCGGGGCGGCTCATTCGGAGTCCCTTCCGTCTGAGAGCCGGGCTGGGCCACAGGGCCACTGCAGGGAGGGGTCCAGTGCGGCCCCTCCTCTAGAGAACTGGGCACCCCGCGCCCTCCAGGCCTCCTTCGCAGGGTCGCGCGCACGGGCCATCTGGCCTTTCACACGCTGCAGAGCACCGGGGGTGGGGGGCGGGGTGTTGTGATGTCTCGTCCCTGGTCACTCGCTGTTGATCTGCCTGTGATTCTTGCTGCTCTGACCTTCCAGGTGGAGGAACAAGCACATTCGCTAATCTCTAGTCCCACAGTTTTCTCAGCCTTAGTGCCTCAATTTGTTCACAACTCCCCAATCCAAACACCTTAAGTTTCCAGGTGAAAAACATGCCTGTTGAGATTAAATGTCTGTGTGTTTGGTTGTGTGTGATATTTACGAATCGCAGTGTGGCTGTGAGGATACTCCGGTCAGCCCAGAGGGGCCCATTACGCACTGGGACCAGCGCCCGGGTCGCAGGCGCTCTGAGGCGTGGCTGCAGTGGGACGTCTGCTGGACGGCACGAGGACTTAGGATTTATGAGCCCCGGGCTCCTTGGATCAGCCCAGTTTCCCTGGGTGATGTCGGGGGAGGATAGAACATCACTGATTTAAACGAACAAGAAGTATAATTGTACAGTTTGTTCTTCAGGAAGATATTTTTGGGTCTGAGGCTAGACTCCAGTGTGGACATGATTCAGGGGAAAGGTCGGTACGGGAGGGTAGCCGTAGAGCGGCGTCCGTCGACGGGCAGCCTTGGTGTCTGGCATCTTGCTCTCATCTTGCCCTGGCCGCCCTTCTCCCCTCTCACAGCCTCTCAGTCACAGGCGGCAGGCAGGCAGGCAGGCAGGCAGCAGCCACTGTCAGCAGAACGGGGCCTCTTCAAGTCCCTGTGCCCCTCCAGCGCGTGTGTGTGGTTCACACCACCTCCCACCGCAAAGGTTCTCCTGGTCTGGGGCCCGGTGAGTCCGCCGAGCAGCCGGATTGAGAAGCAGTGGCCCCCAAACCCCCGCGTGTGGCCATTGCTAGACTGCTGATACAGGGTCACGGAATTATCTTTAGTCTCTCAGAAAATCCAAGGGATTTTTCTGTCCTACTGTCTCAGCGTGGACAGCGGTCACTGTTCTCTGTTTATTTACTTTAGTGTTGCTCCCAGAAAGTAAACAGAATATCAGAAATGTTTATATTCCCGACGAGGCCCGTTCCCCACATCCCCTTTCTGGTGCTACCCTAGACTGAGCAGGTCAGCTGTTCTCTTTCGTCACAGCCAGAACTACCATACGTGATAGTGTTTGAGAGCTTAGCTCCATGGTTCGGGGGTAACCCAGCAGGCATCCCTGGAGCAGTGCAGGGGCCCTGGATGGGCAACAGTGCCCAGCGTTGGCGGTGAGAGGGTGGGAGATACTCAGTAAAAGTAGGATGGTCCCGGGTCAGTAACCGGGCAGAGTCGCATCCTGAGCTTCCTGCAGGACGCATGCCTGAAGCGCGTCGTGGCAGCCTTTGGACTGTATTTGCTTTTTTTAAGGGTAAAACAGTAATCTGTCATCAGTCTTGAGGAGGTCCTTCCACTGTCCTCACACCTGGATTATTGCATCTGAAAGACTGCCCATGTGACTGTCATGGTGCCACTTGTCAGTTGAGGTCTTCCACTGCCTGGCCTGGCCCAGTTGGAGTTGCGCTTTTAGCCACCACTGAATTGTTTTTTGCTAAAATTCAGCTTTAAGAGAAGACATTTCGGGGGTGAGAGTGATGTTTTATGGTGGAGCCTTTAGAAGAGGTGATGTGTTGAACTCGCAAGGTCTGTGCTTTGTGTCAGGAGGACCCGAGTTCTGATTCCATCTCTGTCTTCGGTGACGTTGCAACCCGGGGCCTGAGGTGGGTGGAAACGGGTGGTCCCTGAGGTCATCCCCAGCTCTGACGTTCTCAGGTTCTGTTTCTCATGAGGCCTTTCTGAATGAAGGCCAATTCCAAACCTCCCCTTTTTCCTTATGCTGACCCCTAATGAGGTGGCCAGGTCGTGTTTTTGCTAGTTTGTTGATATATTTAGGAGAAAATACCCACTTAGGAACCTTAGCCTTAACCTCTCTTGAAGTTGTTTATAAAGTTTTTCTCTCTGGGATAGTGTATAGGTCAGTACTTGCATTTCACTTTGAAGAAGCTAAAAACATGATTTTTTTTTCCCTCTGAATTCTTCATTAGAAAAACAGAGGAACAAAAACATGAGAAATAAAATTTGTTGCTTGCTAACCACTTGGGCCTCTACGCCCTGGGGCTTTGACTCAGCACACCACACTTACTGAAAAACGACGTTCCAGAAATAATCCCCTGTGGTTTCCGGTTTACCACATCACCTACAGAAAAGTGGGTACCATCAAAATCAGGTCAAAGAGAAGACCCAGGAGTTATCTTTCATAAATGCAGTGATATGTGATTGATATCAGTGAAATGGGACGTTTTCTTTACTCCAAATGAAAACTAGGAAAGTGAGATTTTTCGTGAGAAACTACCTGAAATGTAGGTTTTTCTCTGGGTTCCACCTTGGGCTGCCTCCTTGTCTCTCAAAACTCTCTGCCAGGGTTTTCCTATCCGTCCTTCTCTCTGCCTGAATATTTGACTCTCCAATATTCAGTCACTAGACTGTCCTCCCAAGTTTTTGTGACTGGTTTCTTTCACTTAACATAACGTCTTCAAGGTTCATCCGTGTTGTAGCCTGTGTCAGAATGTCCATCCATTTTAAGGTTGACTCTTACTCCACGGTATGGACAGACGCCAGTTTGCTGTCCATTCACCTGTCGATGGACACTGGGGTCTGCTGTCAGTAGCTGCTCTCCTCCAGTCTCTGCTTCCCGTGCACTGGGGAGGACACCCAGACGTGGAATTGCTGGATCATGATAGTGTTGTTTTTAATTTTTGAGCATGCCTACCACATTTTGGTACCTTTATCTAAAGTGTATATTTCAAGCATATTCTCCTTTCCATCGCCACCGTTGCCTCCTTGCCACTAAGTCTCCCAGCCTCACTTCTCCCCCTCTTCTTGCAGCTAAAACACAAATCCGGTCATACTGTGCTCCTGCTTAAATTCCTTCAGTGTCTTGCTGTTGGTCACAGAATAAAATCCAGTTTCCTAACATGTGCCACAAGGCGTTGCCCCTCACGCTCGTGTGCACAGGAACACACACGATGAGTGCACACATCCCCTCTCTCTCCCCCTGGTGTGGTCGTAAAGTAACGGGGAGTGGGGGTTTTTCCTGCCTGACACTCCTGTCCCTTCTCACCAAATAAAAAATCCTACAGGAAAATATGAATGGATACAGTGAGTCTGGCGGGGGGATGAGGGTGCAGTTATCAAGTATTTCAACACAAAGGCTAACATCAGGGTAACCTGAGAAAGGCCCCATGAGATGATGAACTCCAGGGACCACTAAAGACACACAAGGAACCTCATAGGAACTCACTGAAAGAACTTTAAAACGTTTTAGTAGGAGCCATGGGTGCAGTAATAGTGCTGAACTTATAAATGTGATGGAGGAGGTACAAGTAACGCAGGCTTTAAGCAGCAGGGTTGACGAGGGGCAGAGAGCCTCCGCCCACAGCCGTCATGGAGAGGAGGGACCCTGAACAGTGGGCACGAGGGCTTTAAATGGAGGCCTGGGGACCGGGACTTCCCTGGTGGTCCAGTGGGTAAGACTCCGCACTCCCAACACAGGGGGCCCGGGTTCGATCCCTGGTCGGGGAACTAGATCCCGCATGCATGCTGCAACTAAGAGTCCACATGCCGCAACTAAGGAAAGTCCGTGGGACACAACTAAAGACCCCAAGTGCCGCAACTGAGACCCAGCACAGCCAAAAAAGAAAAATCGAGGCCTGTAACTTGGGGGAAAGGAGCCTCAGCAGTGTTCACAGGCAAATAAATGAGTACGGTTCATCGTAATCCGCTTTGTCCAGTTCTGTTCTGTGTTTTTTACTTTAAAGATAAACACCTTACATAGATGAATCCATGGGGCCACTGCTCAAAGTTGTGAAAAATGGACATACCATTTATACCACATGCAATTTCTTAGAACGAATGAATGGATGAAGTGTCCCGGTCCCAGACCTGGAGGTTATAAACTCCACATCTGATTCTCAGGGTAACCACTGGCACGGCCACTAGGTGAGGATGAAATTAGGGCACCCAAGTTGCAGTGCGTCTGAGCCCCTGTTGCCCCCCCCTCCAGGGCTGTTCTCCTCACCTAGCCTCTTCAGCCTCCCTGGTCACGTCGGGGCCCTGTGAGGTCGTGGCTCTGCCTGCTTGCTGGGTGGCGCCCACCACTGCCTGCCCCTCAGCTTCTGTGCCCCTCGGTCCCGTGCCGTACAGGTGAGACCAGGTGACAGGACTTAGCAGAGGTTTGCAGATAGTGGAAAAGTAGGACTCCGATGGCCACTGGTGCGTCATCCTGCAGGAATCCCAGGCCCTGGCCTCACCACCTGCGTCCCCAGCCTGTGCCCGACATCTGGTTTTGGCTGACCCCCAGCTCAGGGGCACTTTAAAGCGGTTTCCCTGTTTGGAATACAAGCAGTTACTAAGATTCCTCACCCCCATCCAGACCACCTTCCCAGTTCCTGGGACAGCATCCGCTCCATGCAGCCCAGCTGGCAGAGGGACGCCCCATCCTGGGAGAGGAAGCCTGGCCTCTGTGCACGGGCCAAGGCCTCATCCTGTGCTCTCTCCCCAGCCCCCCTGCCACCCAGAAAAGCAGCATCTCTGCAGATGCTCAGGTGCTTCTCTACCTTCGATAGAAATCTGTGCAACCAAAAATGGAGCTCCCGGTCCCAGGCCTCTTGCATTTCTTCAAGGATATTGGGGAAAACTTGGTTTAAATTTGTTCAACCCAAATATATCATCTTTCCCAAGTCATGAAACCCTCCTCCCCAAGGATGAACCTAAGTGTCCTACCACTGATGAATGCTTATGACTTTTTAAATGACGTGTATGTTTTCGGAAAACGTAAGGCATTAAAAAGGCTTTAATAATGTTAAAATTTTTAGTTGACTATTTTGTGATTCTGCTGTGTTCAGACATTTGCTTAGTGCCAGATTGTCCCCGTTAATCAGAAAACACATCCACCCGAGACACACCAATGCATAGACGTTCGAACCTGTATCTGCCCACACGTTCTTTAAGAATATATATAATGGAAGATCTGTATATATATATTTTTTAATTAGCTTGGAAAAGAGCACTTTTTCGTCTGTTTGAACAGCTGCTTATGTAAATCCCTGTGGGAAGAAAAACCGAGGAACAGACAGTTGCACGAAGAACAAAGACTTAGTCTCTCCCCTGAGCCCTGTGGATCCGGGGCTCGCGGATCAGCCCGAGGCCTGTGATTAAGGAGCGCTTTCCATGCAGCATGTAATTACGGAGCCTCACAAGTGGGCCGTGACTCTCCTGAGTGCTTCATTTTGGAGGTATTTTCATGCGCCAACTTTACGTGAAAGTGTTTATTAAAACAGGAAAAAACCATGAGCAGGTATTGACGCCATCCATATTAGCTGATCACAAAAAATTATATATATAGCAAAGCCATAAACAATGAATGCGAACAGCATCTTCCCACAGCCGGTCATGACACAGTGTTCAGGGAAAGGTATGTAATCAGGGGAGAGGTGATCCCCAGGGAGAATTGAAACGTGTCTTGTTCGGGGTGACTTGGGGCCGGGCGGGGTGTCTGCTTCCTGCCTCTCTGTGGACTCGACGGTTTTCACTGCCTCCTTTCTGACACGTACGCATACCAGACTTTGCAATTTGTTAGACAGACTGGGGTTTCTCTTTTAAATTTACTCTGATTAGCGCCTGCAGAAGCTGTGAAGAATTACAGGGAGATGACGTGCTTGGTAAGAGGTTGTTCAGTAGCACAGTGCGCTGGTTTCCTTACGTATTTTGAAAATGAATAAATGCTGTACCTGGAGGGGATGTTCGCATATGTTTCAGTCAGAGTCAGCCGGCACTTCTTTCCTGATGGTATTTACTAGATCGTGGTTCTGAGGACACCTGATAAAACTGCACCTAAGCGCCCATGGGCAGGTGTGGGCCAGAGAAACTGAAGTGTGTTTGGCTTTGGCTTCTACGTTCCTTTCTCTGTTCTGAGAAATGGGAGATGATTTTGTGATTATTTTGTGTGCCTAGAGCTTACTTTCCCATCAGCAGTCCGAATTTTGAAAGATTTGACTGTAGATCCTCATAGCTGAGCTGCAAACGGCAAGAAGGGAGAATACCTTCAGAGATCCTGGCTGATTCTGAAGCAGCGCTCCCGGAAAGCTTTAGAATCACGTGTCCCTGGTCAAATCTGATGGAAGCTGGGGTACCTAGTCCCAGAAGAACGAACATCGGTACACAACTTCTACATACGATTTCAGCGACGCCACATTCATAACTTCTTTTCTAAAGAAGGGAAGAAATAACAAATTTTAAAACTTATTTTTAGATGTTTTGCGTGGTTCAAAAATAAAACTGAAAAGGTATAAACTGAGAAGTCTGGTTCCCACAGTCCCACTGGCCATGTAGAGATCACCATTTTTATTCATTCCCACCTTCTACATCTGGCACTGTGTTAGGCACAGATAAGCATGTATTCATTCCTCCTTCCGTTTTCCTACATAAAACATAGCGTATTTTGCCCCGGCTTTGTCACTCAGCCATACCTTTTAGGAATGACTTTAGTACGTGGAGAGGTGCATGCCTCTTCCTTTCTCACGGACAGGAGAGCTTCCCATGTGCACGTGGCTTAGGTTAGTACCTAGTACAAGGCTGAGCACCCCAGGTCGCTTCTGGTCTGCTGCTGTTATAAAGAGGGTCACAGAGGATCACTCTGTGTATGTGTCTTTTCCTTCATATGCAGGCTTGTCTGTACAACGGAATTCTACAAGTGGGATTGGTGGGTTGAAGGGTTAAGTGCATTCATGGAAAACAGACTTTTGAAGAAGAGTCACCTGCATCATAAATTAATCACATCAGAAAAAAAATCACAGTAAACATGCTATTTAATGACGTTTGCTTTTACATATTTTTTATTCTTGATCAGAGTCGTGATGTTTGCACTGTACCGAACCCCTTGAGCTCTCTAATTTCATCTTACCCACCTAGGAAAAAAAAAAAGAAACTATCCCCTTGGAGTGAGAGTACTCTTTAAAATCATGCGTGTAAATGACATCAGAAGTTTCCGTGTGACTCCTGTGAGATGAGATTTTGGTGGACGTTTTCCCACAGAGCTCTGCACAGGAGCGTGCAATATTAATACAGATAATGTTTCACCAGTGTCTGCATTTGACTGCAGACTCGGTCAAAGAGGTGCAAATTAGGGGCTTGACACTAAATGTAGAGTGGTCGTAGTTTCCAAGGAATGGGTAACCTCCCGTAGTGTGTGTCTAAAAATAGCTTTTTGTGGCGCTTCTGTTTTGCTTTCCACCTGAGCCAGGCTGCCTCTGAATCCAGGCCGCCCATCACCTGTGAGAATCACATTCCGGAGACAGTGCTGTCCGTGCTTGTCACAGGCTTTGAAGTCTCCATATAATCTCTGTACTTTATGAAGGCTTCACTTTCCAATCACGAACATTTCACAGTGAATTTTGAAACATGCTGTTTTTAAAACCATCCCCAGTGCAACTTTTTTCTTTCTTTACTGACACTCTGAAAAGATTTTGGAGGGAAGAGAAGAGTGCGGGAGGCTGGGGGTCAGTCAGACGGTTCGAGAGGTTGACCTTTGAACTCTGACCCCCAGCCCAGCTCTGTCTAGAAGAAGGGTCCTGCCCCCTTCCTGGTGCTCTCTGGACAGAGTGGGGCTGCCCTGGAATCTTCTGACGTGCTTCAGTGCTTGGGGCTTCGAGGCGCGTGGTAGCGTGGTCTGACCAGCGGTGGCTGGGGTGCCTTGGACATCTTGGTTGTTCCACGTGGCCAGCTATTCAAGGGGGTCGTCATTTTCCCAAAAGTCTTCTGACCAAGCTCAGGACAGGGGACCCAGCGTGTTTGTTGTCTGAGGGCCCTCTCAGACGTTCGAGAAGACAGTAAATAGGCTCACTCACCTTGGCTGTGTTGCAAGGCAGCTCTGGGATTCCGTATTCTTTTCCCTGTGTATTCAGTTGCATCCTTTTCCTCCCCCACCCCTTCTCCTGGGTCTGTAGAACTTTGAATTTACTAGAAGGAAAGAATATTAAGTTCTGTTCTTAGAGATAGATTAGCTTCCGTCTCAAAATTAATGGGACCATTTCAGTTCCAGATTATGGAGCACATTGTTATCAGATGGGGGCAGAGGCTGCGTTAGTCATCCTGGGGTGTCATAACAAAAACCACAGAGTGCACGGCTTAAACAGCAGACGTTTACTTTTTCATAGTCCTGGATGCTCGAGGTCCAAGATGAAGGTGTGGGCAAGGTTGGTTTCTTCTGAGGCCTCTCTCGTTGGCTTGCAGACGGCCACCTTCTGGCTTGTCCTCACATGATCCTCCCTGTGTGTATACCCCCGGTGTCTCTCTGGGTGTCCGGATTTCCTGTGTGTATACCCCCGGTGTCTCTCTGGGTGTCCGGATTTCCTGTCCTTATAAGGACACCAGTCATATTAGATTAAGACCCACCCTTACAGCTTCATTTTAACCTGGTCACCTTTTTAAAGACCCTGTCTCCAAATTTGGTTACATTCTGAGGTACTGGGGGATAGGACTTGAACTTAGGAATTTGGGGGCAGTCGTAATCAGCCTACAGCAGAGGGGCTGTTGGGGCCTCAGAAGAGTAACAGTAATAACAGGTAAGATATGTTGAGGGCTTGCCCTGTGCCAGGCACTGTGCTGCTTTTCTGTACATTTAATCCTCAAGATACCCCGATGGCAGTGTATACTATTATCATCCCTGTGTTATGATAGGGAAATGGAGGCACAGAGAAATTAACTTGACCACGCTTAGTAGGTGATGGAAAATGGGGTTTTAAAAGCAGCGGTCAGCCTTCAGGGCTCAAGTTCTTAACCCCTGTGGGTCCTGCTCTCCATACAAGCTGGAAGGAGCCTCTGGTCCCGGAGGGAAGCTGTAGCGTCTAGAGACAGACTCAGTTGCCCAAGGCCAGGCAGTACTGGTGGAAGAGCTGATTCCGGAAGCCGGTCTCCCAGGCCCGCCGCTCTCAAGGCCATTTGCCTTCCGTGGGCTGTGGGCATTCCCAAAACTACCCCACCACCACCCCCAGCAGTCAATTTTCTCTGAGAAGGATCCATTTTCAACCTTCTGGTTTCACTTACGATACGATAATTCTAATTGCTTTCCACCACCTGAAGAAGCCACCTTGATGGAAATCTGTCCTTTTTCCTTCTCTTTAGGTCCCTCCCCTCCTCTCCCTCCTCTGTGAGTCAAGCACAGAACTTGACCCTCAGGGGGCTTGTTGTGAGTCAGTGAATGGAAGAACCAGTAGCAAGAGGGAAAATGAATTTTTTTTTTTTTTATCAATTTGCATCTAGGAGTAAAATTTTCCTGCTCCCTCCCTGCCTAAAAAAATAGAAGTCTGCCGATTGGCCTTCCTTGGAAGAGCTGGAGAGATAAGTAAGCTTCCTGTCGGGGCTTCCCATTCACCCTGACCCCTCCCTGGGTTCTCCTGTAGCCTGTGTCCTCGCTCTCTGATGCTTCACAGAACTGGGACATGAAAGGCGCGTATTGGCTGCCAGGAGTTGGCGACATTGCTCTAATTTTTTGAACACTATTGTTTTTGTTAGTTTTTTAGGGAACGTTCTTGTGGGGTTACCATCTCATATTGCCATTCTGCAAATAATCCACACGCTGATGCAAACAGAGAAGGTCACGTAGTGAGTTAAAGTGGGAAAGAGGAGGCCTTGAATGTTGGTTTTGTTCAAGTAAGAGAAAAACTCCCACCGTTTGTGAAAAGATAGTTAAGTAAAGCAGTGAAAAGGAGCCTATCGAGTTTTTGGCACCCAGATGAAGAGTTTGAATGCCTCAATAAAGGTGCTTTTGTGGATTGGCAACTGCGCTAGAAAGCGGCAGGAAATAATGTGCTGAATGGGGCCCTCAGATGCAGGATTCAGTCGTCCTGTCCCCTCCTTCCAGAGCGGGAGGTGTTATCTGCGGGGTAAGAAACCGGACACAACGTCCTCTGAACAGGAGTATCTTTGTGCGTGGAACCTGAGAAACTCGATCCCGGCTGTGCAGCTGTGCAGAGGCCAGCGCTGTGGACTCGCTGGACAGAAAGGAAGTGCCGGGAAGGGAGGAAACCAGGGCCGGGGAGGCAGGATGGGAAGCAGCCGCATGAAGCAGTGGGATGCTCCGATGCTCCAGCTGCAGCGCTGCCTGCTTCTACTAATAGTTGAGGTTTCAGGACTGGATAGAGGATAAGACTACTGAAAACTTACCGGAATTGTCGATAGTGTTTCAGGTCTCAAGAAAACACTACTAATTTTTAGAGGAAATGATAAGTAACATTCCTCATAGTTGTGTTATTTGAGTTTCCATCTCAAAGTGTAGCTCCTGTTGTGTTATGAATCCCATCTTTGGCTTTGAAGATTTCGAGGACCTTTTCATCCTACATTAACTGCCTAATTATTAATGTTTGTTCCCTCTTCAAAAAGCGCTATAATCTTAATAGAAGGACTTTAGGTCCTTTGGTTCATCTGAATTTTAGTTTTACAAATAGCTTTAAGTATATTTTTAGTTCTTATTTAATAAAGCACCATTTATATATGGACCTATTTTACTGGTGTGAGCTTAGGAATTTTTTTTTTTTTTTGAGACGACCTTTGACAAAAAATGACCTTGTCTCATTTTTTTCTGAACAATAACGGGCACTTGAAATTTGAAGTTCTCATTTTAAATATTTGAGGATTAATTATCACAAGAGAAGCTTACCTGAAAAGTGATTTGGGTGGTGGGGGCATTGATTTTGACCAAAAGAATTTCTTGTCAACCAATTTAAATAAAAATACCTTTATTTTTATGAGATTGGCTATTATAATTTTACTCACAGTTATGCGAAGGATGATTTTATATTTCTTCAGTAGATTTTTTTCAATAAATCAAAGATCCCTTTGTTCACAGGTGATCAATTTGCCTAACAGGGTTTTTTTTTTAATAAATTTATTTATTTTTATTCATTTTTGGCTGCGCTGGGTCTTCCTTGTGGTGCGCGGGCTTCTTCTTGCGGTGGCTTCTCGTTGAGGAGCACGGGCTCTAGGTGCGCGGGCTTCAGTAGTTGCGGCACATGGGCTTCAGTAGTTGTGGCACGTGGGCTTCAGTAGTTGTGGCTCGCGGGCTCTACAGCGCAGTCTCGGTAGTCGTGGCCCACGGGCTTAGTTGCTCCGCGGCATGTGGGATCTTCCCTGACCAGGGCTCAAACCCGTGTCCCCTTCATTGGCAGACGGATTCTTAACCACTGCGCCACCAGGGAAGGCCCCCTAATACGGGTTTTTTTCCCCCACAGAAGTTCTCTGACTTCGCCTATTTCTCTGGTAACTTTTTTTACGCTCTCAATTTCTTTAGCTGTTTACCTATCTATAACAACATTCAATTTTTTATTTTTAAAAACTTTTTATTTTTAAAAACTTTTCATTTTGAGATTTTTTTTCCCCTTAATTTTTATTTATTTATTTATTTTTTGGCTGTGGCCCATCTTAGTTGCGGCACACGGGGTCTTCGTAGAGGCATGCAGGATGTTTCATTGTGGTGTGTGGGCTTCTTTCCAGTGGTGGCACGCGGGTTTTCTCTCTCTATTTGTGATGCGCAGGCTCCAGGGTGCATGGGCTCTGTAGTGTGCAGCGTGCTGGCTCTCTAGTTGAGGCACGCAGGCTCAGTAATTGTGACCAGTGGGCTTAGTTGCCCCGCGGCCTGTGGGATCTTAGTTCCCCCACCAGGGATCGAACCCGCGTCCTCTGCATTGGAAGGCGGATTCTGAACCACTGGACCACCAGGAAAGTCCTGAGATCATTTTAGACTTGGGGAAAAGCTGCGGAACTAGTACTGAGAATTCCTGTGCCCCTTCACCTGGCTCCCCTGATGTGACGTGTCACATGACCCTGGTTCAGTGACCAAAACTAGGAATCCAGCCTAGTTAACTGGGCCACAGACCTGATTTTGGATTTTGCTTTAATGTGTCTTTTTGGCTCAGGATCCAGGACCCATGTCGTGTTTAGTTTTCTCCAGTCTGTGGTAGTTCCTCCACCTTCTTTGATTTTTCATGAACTTGACACTTCTGAGGTATTAGTCATCCCTTATTTTGTAAGATGTCCCCCAGGTAGGGTTTATCTGATGTTTTCTCGTGAGTAAATGGAGCTTATGCATTTTGGGCAAGAACACCACAAAAATGATGCTGTGCCCCACTCGCTGCATCACACTGAGGGTGCAGGAGGACCCAGACGTGTCTCCTTGCTGGTGGTGGTGGCCTCGGTCACCTGGATAAAGTGATATCTGCATATTTCTCCACTATGAGGTTACAGTTTTTCTCTTTGTGGTTAACAAATACCTTGTGGGAGATGTTTTGAAACTGAGAATATTCTGTTTCTCCTCTTGCCTTTACCCACTTGTTTCCATCCATCCGTGGGTCTTGCCTACAACAGTAGTTACTGTGGAGCTTGCCTACTGGTGATTTTCTGTCTTCCTCATTCCTGTTAAATTTATTCATTAGAATTCTGTCAGGAAGAGTGCTTCCCCTGCCTCATTTATTGATTCAGTTATTTATGTTGGTACAGAGTCATGGGTATTTATTTTATTGTATGAGTCATTATCCAATACTGTCATTACTTATTTTGTTGCTCAAATTATTCCAGCTTCGGCCGTTAGGAGCTCCTTCAGGTTGGTTTCTGTGTACTCTGGACACATCGCATCATTTTTGGAGCGCTTCCTTGCTTTCTGGCAATGCGCGGTGCTCCTGGCTCATCTTGTGTTTTCCTTGCTGCAGTGCTGGAGGAACTGTTTCTTTTAGGTCTTCTCAGCAGACATGTATGTGCACCTACCCATGTGTGCACACATGTCTATAGCCATGTTCCGTCTCCCTCTCTCTCCCTCTCTCTCTCTCCATATATGTATGTGTGTGTGTGGACATAAAGAAACATAACTTTCACATCACGCTGAAACCTCTGACCTCTGTCGAACAACACAGCATTCATTCTGCCTCTCCTCCGCCTTTCCTTACTTGGAACCATTTTCTCTGACAGTGAGAGACCTGCATCTCATTATCCAAAATATGTTTACTTATTTCTTCAATCCTAGTCCAGAAGCCCATTTTTTTTTCCTCTTTGGAAATTAAATATTTTCTTTACCTAAAATGACTTGGCTTTGAAAGACTCAGCTCTACCTTTTCTCGCCGCCAACCCATGACAGGAACTTACGATTCTTGTTGTCTTTGGTTTTACAGTATACAATCAAAATACTGTTTTTCAAAGCCGCTTAGCAAGCTCTTTTCTTCCCCACCCTCTGCAGTGTGGTTATGTTTTTCCCTGGCCATACAACTAGGTTCATTTGCTACCGTGTTTACCTTGCATTTGGAGGACACACCCCAATCCTCATTGATCTTAATTACTTCTTTGGGAGTGTGTGAAACATAACCATGGTTCCAAGAGTCAACGTCCCCGGTTTTCTGACATACAGATACGTCTTAGTTTTTCTTCCCAGCACCCCTTGCTGTTGAGCCTTACAGAGAATCACTGGGTTAATGCGTTGAAAAGCTCTGTCTTCGGCAGCACATCTTCTATTTCCTTTGTGACGCTTTTAATTATATGCCTAGCCATCAAATGAAAGCAGCAAATATACCAAAAAAACCAGAATTTCTTGTTTTCCCTCACAAAGTCCACTTTTTAATTTCTACATTGCGTATCTCCTCTTTTGCCACATGCCCAGAATGTTCTTTTTTAACCCAGCCCATTTAGTCAGTTTTCATGTCTGTCAAGCTCACCTCCATCCGTCCTCCACTGAGCTCACGGTTGCGTTGCACTCCCGGGTCTCACACTGTTGTCGTGGTTTCCCGACCACCCTTCCTACCTGCTAGCTCACACGCACACTGCAGATAGACTCATTCTGTGCTGCAACCTCAGCCTCACTCCACCCATCCTGGAGCTTCCCAGTCGCTTCCTTTCTGGTCACGGCACATTATCGCCTCTTTTACAGCCAGTCACCTGAATTCCCCAGCCTCTGTTCCCACCAGCTGCTCCCTCCCGCCCTCAGGGCCACGGTTCCCACAGGCTTTGCCCCGCAGGTCAGCTGAGGTCACCCATGGGTCTTTCTCACCTGAACTTGGTTCAGACTCTTCGAGTCCCGGTCATACCACCGAGGTAGAAACACGCCTTAGAGGCAGAACTTATTTCCAGGAAGCATTTGCCAATTGTTTGGACTTTTCTTCCTTTTTCTCAATCCTCTCCCATCCCTTTCACTTATTCACATCAGCACTTCTGTTGGTTCCATGTTTGTCTGTCCAGCGGTTAGATTATCACCACTTCCAGGTGAGGGCCATGTGGTACCATTAGTTGACATCATTTATCTTTACTACTTTTTTCAAAATTACATAGTAAACACTCTGCAGTGTCACACTTCCATGAATAGAAGGAAGGAGGAGATGGAAGAAGCTTCCTTCCTTCCTTCCTTCCTTCCTTTACTCCTGCTGTGCTACATCTCTCTGACAGATGTGAACTTGAAATTTGAAGAGAGCAGTCACTGAGGAAATTGCTCATATATCTTCGCCAAAATTATTTTATTCATTTTTAAGCATCATTCCCTGCCTCTTGAGTAGAGAACATATAATTACACATAAAGTAATTAATTTCCCTGACAGCTCTTTTTTGGTTGTTTTTTAATTAATGGCCCTCGCTTGGCAGTCTGTATTTTTGGAAAGGGACAAAGTAAAATATTTAATAAAGGTTGTAGCAAATGAAACCCTAGAATGTCAGTTAACTTGATTTCCTTTAGGACATAATTTTTACTGCTTTTTTTGCCAAGAAGAGAGAGGGTTATTTATTCGGTAATAAAGTTTTCTTTTCTTGCATAAAAAGTGCTCTGTGCAGAATTCCGCCTCTTGCTTGGTCCTGGCATAAGTATGCCATCTGGATCTATCACGGGACCATTTATAAGGAAAAACAAACTTATGCTTTGTTTCTGGTCTTTTAAGAAGAATATGAGGCCTAATGTGGGCCTATAAATGACAGACCCCACTTTGCAGCAGTTTGTTTTAGGGAGGTATTACAGTGCCGGGGACAGCTTTCTTTGGGCGCCCTGGATTTATTCTCTTCTTTTCCTTTTTTAAATAGTTCTTAATTGTCCTAAAATGAGAAGGAAACTATTCAATAATCCCCCCTTGGAAAATGTTTAGGTAACTGAGGGCCAGATTACAGTTTTAGATATGTAAAGAATATTCCAGGTGACTGCCTCACAGCAGGAGCTGGGCCATGAAAGTAGAGGTTGGGGAGCACTGAGTGCTTCTCCAATTAATGAGAAACAGGAGAGGGAGTGCGTCCACTTAGCATAGAAGTTGAAAAGTCAGACTTGGTGATTGTTAAACAATGGATATCCCCCTAAGAAGCCCTTGTGCTGTGTGAGACGGGGAGAAAACACATGTAAACTTTCATAGAGAGAGTGAGCATTTCTGTAGGCTAAATATCCAGTTTCTGAAAAGGACAAAAATAGGCTTTTAAGATGCTTTAGTAAAAATGCCTTTACAGATCACAAGTAAGGATATTTATTTTCACTCGTACGGCTGCTTCTTGTAAGGAAGGATGAAGATATGTTTTCAATAAGCAAGGAGCGGCATTGCAGTTCAGTGATGTAACCAGTTGGCTATAGACCGAACTACGTTTCTTTTTGATGTCAAGTCACATCAGGAGGCACTGTGTTTGGTGTGTGTCTCAGAGAAGCCCTCCATCCAAAGGCACACAAAGCCCGAGTCAGAGAGCCCAGCGGGGGGGGCAACTGGCACTTGACATCTCCCTGAGTCAGGAAGTCGCAGCTCTGGCTCGAGTAGGAGAGGAGAAACATCTGGCTCCCAGCGCGCCTGCAGAATTTCCTTGAGCTCCAATTAGAGGGACTGTGGTAGAAAGCAATCCACGGGCGGCGTCTGGCTCTTCCCGCATGTGAAGCCCACTGCAAGGCAGTGCTGGGCCGCCAGGCAGAGGGAGCGGTCCCTCACGCCTGCGTCTGAGTGCCCGGGGCACTGGCGCCTGGTTCGCTGCCCCCAGGGTCGCTCTGGCTGCCTGGAGGCATAGGGAGGGTCAGAGTGCTGAGCCTTTAGGCTCGGGTCAGCCCGGCCGCACCATGCCAAACGGAATTAAGCCGGTTGATCCGCTGGACTCGCTTTCGGCCGTCAGCACAGCCTACCGCAGTGGCGGGCAGCCCGGCACCTGCAAGTACTGGATCCTGGACCTAGGTACACACCTCCCTGCAGCCCCAGCTGCTCTCCCCGGGCTGTGTTCTTCCAGGCAGCTGCCGCAGTGGTGGTGGTGGGCTTGAAAACAGAAAGGGTCTGTGCTTGACCACCGGGATGCGTTATCTGCGCACCGTCTTGTAAGAGGGACTGCATGGGGAGGTTTTGCGGGGGACCTCTAGCAAGGGGATGAGAAACGGGAACTGGGCTCTGTGCAGTGATGTGTTGATTGATTGCTTTGTTGTAAGTTATTCTTAATATCTGGGGATTGCTTTGATTATCCCTTTTTTCTTGTAAATGGCATAAAACAGTCTAAAGTAATCTATGCTACAAATTGCTTTCTTGTGGTCATATGTCTGTTTCAGGTTTAATTTTGTTTAGGGTTTTCCAGGCTGTTCAGGTGTCCTGCATGTATATTTAGATTCTCTGTTCCCTTCTCTTAAGAACTGCAGCCATATAATAAGTTAATATAAAGTTATGTGCGGGGAGCGGGTCTTCCAATAACCACCAGTCTATTTCAGGGGAGTGTGTGGGCCAGGCTGCGGTTTCTACACAGAACTGGAGTCAAGACAACGAAACATGATTCCTGCAAAGGTCATTTGAGAAGTAGATAAATTCCACTTTGAGGAAAAGGCAATAGGATACAGAAGAGTGAAGCTAGGGAAGAAGTTAGGTCTGTGGGTCGCAGAGAACCCCTGCCCTGCAACGCTCCAGAGGAGGCTAACTTTCCAGCCATAGCCTTTGACATCTGTCCAGACTGTACAGCCATGGAAAGGAATTTCTCACAGGCTGTGTCCTGCATACCAGCCGGGATGGCTTCTACCAGAATGTTGGTGCTGGCCTGGTGTGCGTTTAATGTTTGCCTCCACTCTCCCACCCGCTGTTATTCACATGTGCACTTAGAAGTGGACAGCAAGCAGGAGAGAGCCCAGGGGACCTGGCGAGACCTTTGGGGCACTTCAGTGTACTGTGAGCTCAGTGGACAAGGTGGAGGTGGAGGGACCCACCAAAGAAGGGGGGAATCTGAGGAAGAGGGAGGCGTAGAAATGTGCTTTGAGCATCTGAAGGCGACATGGTACTGCTTACATGTTTGTGCATGAAATGCTGGAGGAAAACAACCAAATCTCTGATTAACGGGCCCCAAAGGAGCCCCAAAGGAGGTGTTGGCTATGTGAATATTGACTTTGTTGGTGTGAACGTGGGTTTTGATAATATTCCTCGTAATTTTTTGTTCACAAAGCTGTCAAAGCATTTTTAAGTCACTGACCATAACTTTTGTCATATTTATGTTAATTAAATTGTTCAAGAATGGCCCCCCTTTCTGGAGGGGTCCAAGCTGAGCAGGTCCATTGGTGATACTGTGCACTGGGAATCTGCACTGGGGGTGGAAGTAGATGATCTGTGAGATCTCTTTATTGAAAATAATAACGTCTGTGCAGTGAAAAGAACAGCCGATAATGTCAAAAGTCAGATTTAAAGTCTCAGTCACCCAGTAACTCTGGGACTCAAGTGAATGACCTTCTCTCTCTCTGAACTTCACTTCTTTGTGTGCAAAATGGGAAAAGCAATAGAGCACCCCTCTCAGTGGATCATAAACATCCCCAAAGTGTAGACCAAAATATTTTAATAAACAATTTTGCTAAGATTTTAAGAAGACATGGCATTCTTCTTACAGGGGGGATTTTGAATCCTAGCAGCATTTTAGGTCCTTAGGAATTCTTCCGAAGAGACGTTATTAAACTAACTTTTTACATACAGGAGGATCGTTATGCTGTTGTAGTCTGGGTTTCCCCTGGATATATTTTTGTCCTGGTAATTCTCAGACTATAATGGAAACTCCAGGTGATGTTATCCGAGCTGTCACACAAAATTTTTAAGCTAACACAAATTTGGAAAGAAATAGATGTCCACTGGAATTTTCATGGGGAAAAAAAAAATTAATCTCTTCACAGTAAAGACTAGAAGAGGAAAGCAAAACTCTACTTTGATTTTTTTTTTTCCGTAGAGAAATATGACTGTCCATCTCTTTCTAAACCTTCATAGTAATTCCTAGGCAATTTCCTGAATGCCATGTTATATCAGAGTGATATTTTAACGCATTCTGATTCCACTCATTCAGTTGATTATGGGGACATATATATGCAGCAGATTGGGAAATGAAAAATGATGATTCTGAGTAATATGCAAGAAATGAATCCCAAAGTAGCTTTAAAATACCCAGCAAATCGTAGAGAGTGATTGCAAAGCCTTTTTTATACCCACCAGCAATCTGGGAGTTCATTTATTGGAGTACGTTGGGAAAAGGCAGTTTTTCTGCTTTCTGACGTATGCAGTGGGGCATTCTTGTCCAAATATGAATTCGTCTCGCTTGGAATTTTATTTGCAGATGTTGCCATTTCCAGTCACTCACACAGCCATGAGCCCTGAGACTTTTACTGCCAAGCTGTTGTTAGGAAAAGGACTTAAGAGAAGGTGAGGTCAAGGAGAACGATAAATTATCTTTTAAGAGGGTTCCAGTGGGAGAGCCCATTTATCCTGATAAGATAGTGGGACTGTTGAGTTGGTTCTCATTCTGAAATAAGCGTTCCCGTTTATAGGACACATGGAATCTATTCCAGTGCTGGAAAAACATACAGTGGTGATCCTCCTTAATGTTAAACAGACCCCTGTACACGGGGAGCTGTGTGCCTCAGCATTCTTCTAGAACTCTCTTCAAGTTGTCTTTGTTCTTTTGCGACGAGGAGTGTGGATTCTCACCAATGCAGTTTTTGTTTTTGTAAATTAAAGGACAGACCTTTCAAAGACTAAATATAGGAATGTGAAACTTGTTCTAGAAGTATGCAGGTGGTTAGCAGCAGTGCCCACTTCACGTCAAGGAACCAGTGCACAGGCCATCAGTCTCCTGTGAGTGAGCGAAACCACAGAAGCACTCGGCACAATACTGTCTTGTTCCCACGATGAAGACTGTTGCATGCAAGTACTGTGCAAACTAAATTCTATCCTAGATCTTTTTTGCTCTTTAAGTTTTTTTGTTTGTTTGTTTGTTTGTTTTTTGGCGGTACGCGGGCCTCTCACTGCTGTGGCCTCTCCCGTTGCGGAGCACAGGCTCCGGACGCGCAGGCTCAGTGGCCATGGCTCACGGGCCCAGCCGCTCCGCGGCTTGTGGGATCTTCCCGGACCGGGGCACGAACCTGCGTCCCCTGCATCGGCAGGCGGACTCTCAACCACTGCGCCACTAGGGAAGCCCCTTAAGTATTTTTAAATGAATCCGAGTTTAAGGCATGGTAACGATGGGAGTAGTGTGTGACTGTGCATAGCAGACCACCAGTTCTCATGTCTGGGCAGCCCCCCTGCCGGAGTGAGCCAGGTCCTTGCTAATCTTGCTCAACTGCAGTCTCCTCGCCTGGAAAATTTTTTTAAAAAGGAAGCTTGCTGCTGCTATGGTTATTATGCTCTTCAAAAACTACAGTAAAGGTTATTTTTTTTATTTTAGGCAAACCACAATTATAAAATAATTTTAATTAGTTTTCTCACTTTTCACTAATCAAAGATGTATTTGTCCCTCTGAGCTTATGATGACAAGTTTGGTGGGGTGGTGGGGGGGCGGCGGGGAGGAAGTGTTACGTGCGGAACTTGTATACACGTATATTTCCAGCCAAAATGCAAAGAAATGTTAAGTTATTGGGCCTTATTTAAGGGGAATATACAAATTTTGAAATAGTAAAGCTTTTTGAAGTTCACATGAAAAATAGGCTGAAAAGTTCCCTCCCAGTGCCCTGAAGGTCCCAGGTTAGGAGCCTCCAGACCGAGCGACCTTGCCTTGTTCTGGAATTTGACCTTGCCTTGTTCTGGAAGCCTTTCCTCTCTCTCCTCAGCTGTCAGCCCCCTTCGGTGTGTGCTCTTTATATCCCTTCAGCTAGGCTTCGTGGCGTTTTATGCTGAAGAATTTCCTCCAGGTGCTCCAGCTGGCCTCAGGGTGGCGAGTCTGCCTGGGACCGGGTAATGTGCTGGGAGTTCACCCTCCGAGGCTCCCGCTTCCCCTGCCTGCCCCTGAGGATGGGCGGGAGAGGCTGGGCTGAGGGGCCACAGCCCAGATGTTCCTCATGAGTTTTGACAGTTCTCACATAAAACCACACAAACGTGAACAAAGTGTACCAGCCCAACACAGAGTTGGTGTTTCTTTGAAACTGTATGCCAAGGGTTTAAAGAAAAAAAAAAAAGGAAAATTCACAGACATATGGAGCAGCAGAGGGGAGGAGAGAACACCCATAGGCAACCAGTGACAATGTTCAGACAAATTTTTAGGCTTTTTATATGAAAAAATGATGTCTCTTTTATTTATACTTTTAAAATTTGACTGGAAGACATCATCTCTCAATGCTTTCCACCGTCCATTTTCTCAAATGCACGGATAAAGAAAGTGTCTATTGTCACATCTTGTTAATAGTAGTAACAGTTCACACTGTCATGAAAGTGGCCCTTTTGCAAAAAGACTAGAGTTTTTCTTCCTTCTAAGGATGGAGCCACTGAGAAACATCTGAGACAAAGGACATCTCCTCCAGGCAACCCTCCCTTCCTCTTTTAGCTCTTAAATAAGCTGATGGATTATTTTAAGAAATGGCCCAATGGCCAGAAACACATGTGAAGTTGACGAAGAGTCTTCAGTAATAAGAAGGGACCGTGCTCGTTATGACGTAGAACTGGAAATGGAAGGTTTTTCTCTTTGTCTCTCTCGGGCACACAGCGCTTACCCAGCCCTGCTAGACCCTGCCCGGTGCGGAGGCTGTTTGGTTGTTTCCTCCTATTGCTTCCCTCCCCCCGCCCCCACCCCGCCCTGGTTCTCAGCAGTGGCGTTCTATCACACGGGGCACTAATTAAAGCCAAGGACAGGATTTGTACCGTTAATTGGTGTTCAGAGCAGAGGCGTTCTTTTCATTCCCTTTGTCTCTGAGGCAGCTTTGTTCCTTCCTGGAATAACTCCAGGCCTCCCTTCCTTCCTTCCCACTATAGTTACTCAGCTGCTTGAGTAACACCGACGTGGGGAAGATGCTAACAGGACAACCTATGCATGAGGAGTGCACGGGATGCTAGAAGGCCGCCCTGGCCTTGCGCACTCCTCCTGAGACACATCATAGGTGGAGATTTCACCTCCGGTGTTGGAGACGTGAAGAACTCTAGGAACAGTTGCCCTGATCCTCTTTTCATTTTGTGTTTTGGCTTTTGTTGTTGTTGTGTTAGTATGTGATATCCTGGAGAGGGAGTGGGCAGTCCTCAAGAAAGTATGAAATAATAATTTGAAAAATAAAATTCAGCGCCCTTCAGTTCTTACAGGGGAGTGAGGGGGCAAGATGTCATAAAATCAGGTGAGATAAGGTTAAGTGGATTGTGGGTGCAGGGTGCACACACGCAATTGCGCAAAAAGCCACAATTGTGTGGTTAACACTTTAATCCTGTTTTCAAGTGCTTAGTTTTAGTTAGAGTAACATTTTGCTTTTGGTAAAGGTGTTACTAAAATACAATTGTAAAAGGAATTCCTAATTGGTTAAGGCTTTTTGGTTCTCTGATTTTGAACCAAACAACCACGGACCCTAGGATATAATGTACTAGATACTTGCTTTGTGGTTTTGGGGGGTGGGGGGATGGAATCGTCCAGTTCCTCATTCTCCACAGCTGTAACTCTTTCTAAACTAATATTCCGTCCCTTGAGACCGAAACTTCAGCTAACCTACTGGGTGGATGACGTGAAGAGTGATAGTGCTTGGCAAGCTGACTGCAAAACATTCCAAGGCCAGTTTTTGTTTCCTGATGCTCCATAAAAATGAGTACAGGGCTCTATGAATGAGTTATGTGGCTCTAAAAAAACGTTCATAAGTTTGTGTAGTTTATAGCATATTTTGGTTAGAAATGTTCTTATGTAATTCATGCATTTTCTGGAATGTAGGAAAAAGACTCAACAGTGTTGGCATTCTGAATCTGGTCTAAATTAAAAGTAATAATAAATTTATATACGAATGAAGAGAAATCTGTCACCACCTGAAATAAATCAATCACGTAGTTTAAATCACTAACTGCATAATGTTCTCTTAAACCATTTTGCAAGGGAGTGTCTTTGCATGTCCCTGGCTTCACCTAGAGCCATGTCCAACTGAAAAACTCTACACATTGCCGCCTAAAAAAATTCTTTGGCTTCCTCTTTAAGGAGGTAGGGCTTCCCTGGTGGCACAGTGGTTGAGAGTCGGCCTGCCGATGCAGGGGACACGGGTTCGTGCCCCGGTCCGGGAAGATCCCACATGCCGCGGAGCGGCTGGGCCCGTGAGCCATGGCCTCTGAGCCTGCGCGTCCGGAGCCTGTGCTCCGCAACGGGAGAGGCCACAACAGTGAGAGCTCTGCATACCGCCAAAAAAAAAAAAAAAAGGTAGCCCAAGTTATTTTATATTTTTCAACAATATGAAGACATTAATCGAAAGCATCAATATCCATCATGAAGAACACAGTTCCAGATGTCAGCCTCCCTCAAATAAGATTAGATCTTCCACTGACTAACACTTTGTGTTTGACAGCAGGGACAATTTTGCCCACGGGTTAAACATTCATGGTTCTAATTAGCAGTGTAAGAACCTCTGAAAGCCAGGATGAGAAGGAGGGAATATTTTGTGAGCACCGTGTGATTCCTTTTTCCCCCACAAATTAACTTTCTGTTCCCTTGAAAGATGATTATCCATTCAGGGCAATAATATATGCTGTATTGCCTTGGAAATAGCTTCCCAAATCAAGAAATTAAGAATCAACAACCCACCATTTTATCACAGAGGAAAACTCATTATCCCTAAGTCAGCAGTGTACTAAATACTAAGCAATCTGAGAAAGACGCAGAAATTTTTTTTTTTTAATTATGTTTTCTTTGCGTAAAGAAAAGAACAGCCATTTGACTTTTGGTGGGGGGGGACACAGAGGATCTCAGCCTCCGAAAAAGCCGAACAAACAGAGGCACCTTTGGGAGCTTTTGTGCTTTCTAAGCGTTTAAGCTTTTGTGCTCTGGGCCAGAGCAGCAGCCTGCGGGATGTCATTCATTGCCAGCGTGGCGGTGTGGTCACGGCGGTCAGGGGCAGCACCCTCTCGTGCAGAACCCCCACAGAAGCAGCCTGGTCTCGGGCTGACACCTTTTAATCACGTAGGAGGGGGCCGTGGAGCCAGCTGAGGTGTCAGAGGGCCCCCTTCCCCCGCCTCTGCCCCCACTGGTGTCAGCGCTGGTGTCATCAGTCACTTCCAAGGCCCGGGACTTCACCTGCAGCCAGCGCCGCGTGGGGCGCAGGGTGGGCAGCAGGGCCACTCGCTGGCTGGAGAGCTTTCCATGTGAGGCTGCTGCTAACCGGCCTTTCACCCTTCAGACATCCCCGGGGGGTGTGGGGGGACCCGTCCATTCGGAGTATGGGGGCTGGGTTGGGAGAGTGTCAGGTTGGGGATGGCGGCATGGGGATGTAAACGTCTGCAGCTTGCAAGGGTGTGTGTGTGTGTGTGTGTGTGTGTGTGTGTGTGTGTGTGTGTGTGTGTGTGTGTGTGTGTGTGTGTGTGTGTGTTCCTGGTCTCACTTTTATGTCGTTTTTTTTTTGGGAAAAGTGTCTTTCTTTCATCCAGCAAGGATATCTTGAAACATCTGCTTTTGTCCTTGTATAAAAGTCAGGAATGAGCCCCAACCCCCTCCCAGCCCTCCCTGGCAAGATAGCCCTTCAGGAATTTCTTTTGCCTTTTGGGGCAGCACAGAGTTTTGGTTGCAGGAAAAGCCTGCTGTTCATCTCCCCCAAAATATGTATTTCAAGGGCTAGTCCGCATTAAAAACCAAACCAAAAGAAAACCAAAAAACAGAGAAAATGGCCCTGTCATTCCAAGGAGACAGGAACATGGGCTAGAAACTCTCCTCAAACAAAGCCAGTTTGCCCAGAGCAGAGAAAGATCCCCTTAGAAGTAAGCCCCGCCATGACATTGGCATTCCAAAGAAGAGGGCTTTCTGACAGCGTCGTCGTTTTATGACCACATGGTTTTAACCATTCGAGGACGTCTGCTCCATCCTCAGGGCCAGCAGGTGACAGAGGTCCTCCCGCCCTTCCCCGCCGCACCCCTGGGAGCGGGTCAGGCAGGCAGGTCACAGCACAGCCGTGTCTCTGCCACGGCCCCCTTTGCCCCTTGGCACGCGGCTGCCCTCTCTCAGCCTTCTGGTCACCCGGCATGGCAGCTCCCAATCTCATCTCTTCCTGGAAGCCAACAGCCTGGTGATAAACAGTCACCAGCCGCAGACCCACTGATACCTGGAATGTTCCTCGTCCCACAGATGAGCCAGGTCCAGTTTTGTTGAGGGCTTCCTAACTCAGTTCACTAGATTTGTATTAAATGCCTTACATTGATCCAGACTCACCCACCCTTTCTATTATCCACTGTCAATAATGACTCCTCCCTCCTCATTTCATTTCTGGGGTGTTTCAGCTTTCCACTTTGGCAGTATGTGATATCCTGTTCATCTGATTCGCCAAGGAAAGGATTATGCCATCTGCTTTTATCTTTATTTAAGTTCTTCACACTTCCTTTTGGGAAGTTCAAGCAGTGACATTCGGATGGAGGGCAAACCTTTCAAATGAGATGGGTTTTGACTAGAAATTCTGACAGGTTAGCATTTCTCACAAGAATGAATCTGAGGCGGAAGAACAGCGCTTGAAGTTTTGTGTTTGTGACACAGCCACGTTTTCCAAAGACTATGTAATGGTTTAGGTGTTTTGAGAAGCCGCACTAAGAATAAATAGCGTTTAGAGGTTTCCTAAGATTCAAAGAGTGAATTGCACGTGCGGCCGCTGTTTGCATGCTCTGTCTGGTTAGAGGTCACGAGCCTTGGGTCTCTCTTGCTTCTCACGTTGCGGAGAGGTGCTGGTGCGAGGACCCTCTCTTTTTATGACACGACTCCCTAGGACTAGTGCACGAAACGGGTCAGCTGCTCTGTGTGTGCGCACACACCCTTGCTTTTCAGCCTTCACAAAGAAAAAGGTAGAGCAGTTGCTTCCAGTTGGGTCCAGTTGTTTCTAGTTGAGTGTTTTAATTGACGCCAGTAGTTACGTTATGTTCTTCCATTCAGCGGTCCCGGGAGGTGGCCTGAGAGTGAGCGCTCCCACGGTGTGAGTTCGTGGAAGGGGGCTGCACAGGGAACAGTGAATGTGTTGGTCATTCATGTGCGTTTTCTCAGGCAGCAGAGACCATGTGTTCTTCATTACTGCGTGATCCATGGCCGTGCTATGCTGGACCGCTGGTTAAATCTAGGGATTATTTAAAAAAAAAAAAAAGCTGGGGAATTTATCTTGCTTCTTTGTGTTTTCTGTATTCACTTCATATTTGAAGCAGAGACAGAGTTCCCATTTTTGCATTGAGGACCCACTGCACCAAATTGCGAAGTATGTGAAACTGGTTTTTAATACTCTTATGCCACATTTTCAGTCGTTACCATCCCACATCCGCGCTCGGTGCCTCTGTGCAGCTTCTAACTTTTTAAAAAAGATTGTTTCCCATGTTAACATGCATTTGCCATGACAGTGACAGCCCGGAGTGAAGCCCTGGCCCGCCTGAGCCTAGGGGTGTGCAGAGGAGCAGATGACCTCCCGAGGATGCAGTGTCCTGTCCAAGCCTGTGTCTCAGCCCCTGGTGCATCTTTATGGTGCTGAGACACAAATTAAGAAACAAGGGCTCTCACAGACAGAAGATGAGTGAGGTGACCAGATGGAAAATTAGGAGTCTAGCAAGAAAAGTTTTCAGATACTTATTCACAAATAGAAAAAGGATTTAAATTGGGGCAAGTATTATAAAATACTTGCTCTTATATTCTGACCCACCAAAAGTGTAACCATATCACCAGGCAGTCAGTTACTTCTTCTTAGTTACTTAAAGTTCTCCAAGTAATACCCCAGCTTCATCTCACTCCTCGTTGTGAATTAAGACACCTGGCCTGCCCAGGCAATTGTAATCACTGTGTAAATCAGAGAGAAGATGTGATCCCGAGAAAGGCATCCGGAAGAATGATTTAGGATGACCTCACTTTCTATGTGACCTTCAGGAGAATTTCTAGTGTGTGATCGTTTTCAATTATTATTCCCCCCCAAAAAAGTTACCTTGATTCTAAAAGCAGGGAATTAAAATCCAGTTTGAAAAATGTAGAGACAAATGACAATCGTTTACTCAGAAAATTTTGCTCTAAAATACGTTAACCAAACCAGTCAGCAGTCATAAGCTAACAACTTACTCTCTCTTTGATTTATAAGTAATCTGGAGACCCGACTTCCACGTGTACATTACAACCTTCCTGATAAGTGGAAGAATTCCCTAAATAAAAGGTGATTTGCTGCATTGAATTCATGACAAGACGGTGGTTTGAGAGAGTGCCAGAGGCCAGGCATGCCTGATCACACCCTGCCCAGTCTGTTCTAAAATGGTCTGGTGGAATTGTTTTCAGCCTTAAAGTGTCCTTCCAACCAGAACTGTAAATTAGAACTTTGCTTTGGGAGGGCGCCAGGCTCTGAGTTCAGCTTACCCTGTTTGGGGTCCGCATCAAGACAGCCCTGCAAGGTTCACTTGACAGATATTTTTGAACACCTACAATGGACAGAAAGATGGGAATACCTTTCTTTAAAACTAATCAGCTAAAATTGCTCTGGGAGCCTCCGTGGAGGAGCCATTGAAATGTGAGTCAGCTGTTTGTTGGAAAGCGTCCCAGTGTGGAGTGTCCGCCTCTGCGTGGTGGTCGTGCCTCAGACGTGACAGGCCGTTGGCGCTGGTCCCACGTGTGCACGTTTGGCCGGTGCTGCAGAGCGCAGGGTGCCTGTCACAGCAGACGCTCGGTGACACAGCGAAGACGGCAGCGCCAGCCGTCAGAGAGATCCGGCTTTGCTCTCCAACTGCTTTCTTCCTCCTCTCAGCCCGGGGTGCCTGTCTTTCCGATGGACCCTTACACATCTCACCACCCCACTGCATCCTGTTTTCTTGCTTGTCTTTCGCAGTTCCCTTTTCTGTGTAAAAATGTGAGTACTGCCTCGTGTTTGTGTTAGGCTGTATGTTGACAAAGGCGTTTTTGTTCCTTTTTCCCGCAGCAGCCTGGTAAAGAATCGCAGTCATTTCACCGTTAGGAAACTGGACGACGTGTCAGATACCCACGCCCAGTACCTGCCAGGGAGAGTGTGGAACCGCTGCCTCATTGCTTTGAGTGACCATTAATCTATGAGGCGCTAGCTTGAAGGGAAAGGCAAACCTTATACTCTAGAGATACAGTCTGAACAGAGCAGCAGCGATCTCTGTCCTCCTGGAGCCCTGTGATGCTAGGGCTGAAATGAAGGCAAGCAAGAGGGCGTGTTGGTGAAGCGTGTTCAAACTCAGGGGCTGGCGTTTTGAATTCAGGGACGGCACCCTCAGCAATCCGGTCTGTGCTCTGGGACACTTAGGAACATCTTCATGCCTTCTTACCATCGTGAAAACAAGGAGAGGGTTAAAATGAAACGTGATCCTTTTCTCAGTCTGCAGCTAGCAGGATATGGTCCCTTTTCCTTTTTTTCTTACATTAGAAAAAAAAAAAAAGGCTTTATTAATCACAGATGTCTCAACTGTCGAGACGGGGACTAGAGGGCGGTTTCCCTTCTCCCAGCAGTTTGGGGCTGTGTGTGTTCCCATGGTGGAACTCTCCTGTGGCGGCCGGAGGGGCAGGGCTCCCGCTTCCCCCTCCTTTTTTTTTTAAGTTTTTTTCTTAATTTTAAGAAGAAATCTAGCATGGACTTTGGGTGAACTCTGACTTCAGCAGAGAACCATCTTTGTGGGGTTGTTTTCCCTTCAAAATAAGAGAAACTTTGATTTCCCCTCTTAGGGCTTCAGGCAGCTCACAACTGGCTTTCTCTTATACACACATGAGCGTCTTTTGAAATGAGTGGGATGTGCTGACAGTATCTTCATGCTACAGTTTACCCTGTCCTCTTAATAAGGGACAAGTTATTTTTTTAAATGGAAACAGAATGAAGTAATTCATCTAAGTTGCCTCACTCATCGTTCATACATCAAAAATGACTTTGAGTATGTAGCTGTTTACCACGCTAGGCCTATGATTGGAAAATCATTAATCCAAATCGCCATTGTCTGGGTACTCACAGTTTTGCATGCATGCCATGTAGCAAGTTCTGTGCTACCAGGGAGTCTGGGAGAAGCTTGCCTCAACCATCTTACGTTTGCAAATAGCAGTTTACAATTTGCAAAGCTCGTTCCTTCTCGCTCCTTCATGTAATCCTACCGTAGCCCTGGGAAATGAGGGAATTCAGGTGCCAGGATGTTGGCCTGGGTCAGGGCCGTGGAGTGGAAGAGCCAGTCTCAAACTCAGACCCTGTGACAAGTCCAGAGTCCTTCCGACGTCCTCAGCTGATCTCCCACCTGGACCTTGCATCAGCGGAGCTTCCCCAGGCTGGAAAGAGACGGGCACATCCCAACGAGGCGTGTTGTGAGTGCCGGCATCCTCATAGATGCGGACGGCGGTGACAGGGTGGAAAGGCAGCAGTACTGAATGTACTGAGTGTTGAGTCTTCTTTGTCTTCCAAGAAAGTAGGAGTTGAGGGGAAGGCAAGAGATGGGAACTGAAGATGGGAACAGGGACAGTACAGTTGCCTTGAGTGACAAATGAGTTTTCCATCGTCTTTCTCAGGTGAGTTCGGTCCCGACCCCTCTTTTTGCCGCCTTGCCCACACCACACGTGCTGGGGGGTGTTCACGTGCTCCCCACTCACCAAGGGCTCCTGGGCCTGGCTCTCGCCTGCAAGAAGGCATCACATAGGGCAGGCCGGTACAGGGACAGCTCTCATCTACTCTGAGTTACCATCTTGTACGTACATAGTTCACAGACTCACAAGCTGGACGAAAATTAGATGTGACCTGTAGCTCGTCTCCAAACTGGTGGGCTATAGCACCAAGTCAGGATGTCACTGTTCACGGGGTCAACGTACGTTATCAGGCTCGTGAGCTCAGGCTGGAAAACAGCCTGTAGCTGGCAGTCAGTTCACTGACTCACCCGTTCGGTTGTTGGTTTTTGGTTTTTTTTTTTTTTGCTGCATGAAGGATCTTAGTTCCCCAAGCAGGGGTCGAACCTGTGCCTCCTGCGGTGGAAGCTCAGAGTCTTAGCCACTGGACCGCAGGGAAGGCCCGACCCACTCGTTACATACTCACCATAAACTTCCTAAGCTCCAGGGATGTGCTAGCTGAGCCCGTAGCTGCAAACGAACCAGACCCAGCGCCCGCCCACGTGTAGCCTGGAGTCTAGGTCGCGGTGGCTTCCTGTCCTGACAGTTACCCAGCTGCAGCTGCAGTCACGAAAGGGCGATGCAGAGCCTGGCCGTGGGCCTCCGCCCTAGGATTACTCTTGTCATTGGCCTGAGCCGCCCACAATCCACCTGAACAGAGAGGAGGGGTCTCAGAGGGAGGAAGGGGGCCTTCCCAGCAGCGGCTGTGCCCAATCGTGACCCTTCAGACGCAGCGGGTCAGAGCCGCCGGGAGCTCAGCCGCGTGAGGCACCCGTGTGCAGACCAGTAATTTAGGATCTTCCCAAGGAGACCACCGAACTCGTTTATCGTGTGAGTCACGCTTAACCTTTTGCCCGGTAACACTGGAGACCTTAATTCTACTAGATGTCATTAGGACCCGTTGTTTAATTTAAATTTTGCATCAGAGCAGTGGGTCTAGTGGTCAAAGTCTGTTCTGAAGATAACGAAAAACAATAGCAGGTCCTTTATTTCATTCTATTGATAATTGACTTAAGTAATTTTTAAGTGTTTTAAAACCTGATTTATGCATTATGTCACAGAGCATGTAAATGGACTGTTAAAATCCATTGATTTGGGCAAAATGAGTTTCTATGTTGAAAAGAAAAAAATCAGATTTTTTTTTTGGAAAGTGTCAAACAGCATGAAGAATTAAGTATTATTGTTGAAAACAAACTGGCGAGAGAAGGAATGTATCTGTTTGCTTTAGTTTGTGGTCATTTTTTTCATTGCTAATCCCCCGGATTGTGACTAATGTATCAGATCTGCACAGCACGAAATATCTGTTAATCTTAGAGACAGGGGAAGAAATTTTCCCTCTACATTTTCAGACTTCTGAAACGAAATAGATTTTCAAGGTAAAATTTAAGAAACGACGAAATTTTCTTCTTAGTTTGTAATTGCTGCTAGCATATTTCTAAGTCATGAATATTGCAGTAAAGTGAAATAATGTCACTTAAGTGACGATCAAGAAGAGAACCGCTATTCCCTGAAGCCCTGGTGAGCTCTGACCTTGGACAGCTTTGCCTCCCTCCTGGGTCTAGGCTGGACTGGTCAGGCCACGGCCACGTTGGTAATGCTCAACCTGCCAACTGAGGGAAAAAATCTCTTTTGAACCTACTTCTCAAAGTGCAGAGAACCAACTCTTATGCAGCTGAGCACACGGAGAGAAGCTTGGCAGTGTCGTCTCTAATCTCTTTTTCTTTCTGAACCATTTGGTGAACCACCATCTCCTTTCCTAAGCAAGGCAGGGATGCCCTGAGAATCACACTGGCAAAGCCAGCCGGGTCCCATGAGGCCTTGGTGATGGACTGCAGTTCATCGCCTCGTGCCGCCCAAGGCCGCTGGGGCTGCTGCCCGGGGGCGAGGTCTGCGTGGTGGGGCGACGGCCCTCAGCTGCCCACCCGGCCCAGAGCTCTCTCTTCTCCGTAACCCCGCACGTTTGGGGGACACAGAGACTGTGCCAGGTCTCCCGGTGGGCGGCCTCTTCACTGAAGGTTCATATTATGGGCCGCGTTGCTCCCGTGCCGCGTCCCCCCAGATGCTTGCGTTTAGGCACCCAGACACGTGGAAGGTTCGTTCGTTGGCTTAGGCGGTGTCCCCGTCACTTGGGACGTGTGAGGGTTCTGCTGGTGACGTTAAGGCCTGCAGTTGATTCGGTTTTATGAAAGCGAGTCTGCCTCTGTCGTTTTCCTACCACGGAGCTCCATCACGGACGCTCGTCACCTGTCGGGGACGCCCCCCCCCTCCAGCCGGGCACCGCCTTCGTGGTTCTCTGTCTCGTGTGGTTGCGGCTGAGTGAATATTCCTCGAAGAAACGCCCGCCCCGAGAACAGGGCCGCGGGTCAGCTTGCTCTGTTTCTCTGGGCCGGGATTTCTGCTGTTTCCAGTCGATACTTCCTAGGTGTCTGCTGTACGCCAGGCACCGCGCCAGGCCCCGGGCACACCTTCGGAGACACGTCAGACGAGGCCCCCGCCCTCCTGGAGCTTACGTCCTTGTGAGCTCCTCCTGATGGGTTATTCAGGCCCAGCTCCTTCAAAGGCCAGCTTCAGCGTCACCTCCTTTAGGAAGGCCTCCGTGATCCCTCCACCTGATTCCCCTTCTTCTCAGCCTCTACGAGGGTTTGTACTCGCTTACAGCATGAAGTGTCACAGTTCTGCCTGAATGATGGTTATGTGATCACTGAAAGCCCTGCAGGTGGGTCCCCGGGGTAAAGGAGGATGTAGGCTTTGCCATCTCTGTCCAGTGGCAAGTACAGGGCTTGGCTTTGCATCCCAGCACAGTAAAGGCACAGTAAACGCCTATGAAGTACATCCCCTGCTGTGGCCAGCACAGTGCCTTGCTAATATTGATAGTGGGTACTTAGAGACACTTTAGCTGAGTAAAGTATCATCTACACGTGGACTGTGCAACCCCTCCTCTTCCTTCTGTCCTTCCTGTTGTCACCGCAGCAGGAGTGCCCAGGGTAGTGACAGTGCCTGCCTTGTTTGCCCTTTACCCTAAGTCAGCACCTGAGAAAGTCCCCAGGAAGCTCTTTACAGCAGGCGTGCTGTTAACTTCATGGCTTCGTTCTGCTGCCTCCTCCCGATGGTACCTGAGGAAAACGAGGCTGACGTGGGGACGTTTTAGTCACTCTTCTGTGAAAAGAAATAAAGTAAAAATATATGCTCACACACACATATATACACGAGGAAGGGGGGAGATGCTGTATTGAGCCTGAGTCTGCCTCTGAGAAAATCTAGACTTTTAAGAATGAGTGATCCAGCTTGGAACGCGTCATCTGTTTATGGAAGATTATACCCTCTCCCCTGCTCCCCTGCAAGGCTCGGCCGAGGAGGGAACGGGCAGCAGTCAGATGGCGCTCCGCTGTCTCGCCCGGGCATCTGAGCGTGAGCGGGAAACTGCTGTCAACTCTGTCGTACATGTAATCACAGGACTGGAATTAACTGCCTTGCTTTGTAACTGCAGCAGGTAATGGTCTCCAGTGCCGCAGAGGTAAATACAGCTAATACAGGCAGCTGAATAACATCATCTTTTTAAAGGTTAATTTTAATTTTCAAGACTTAACAAGATTTAAGAAAATAGCAAGCATATAGTGAATGATCTCGCTCCTTCCATTTCCTAAAGTGAAGCGGTTTATTCCATTTTGCTGTGGGAGGAGTCCTTCAGAGTCCAGTGCTCGGGACAGGGCCAAGAAGTGTCCCAGGTCACTGGTCTTCTGTTTGTAAAGTAACGTCTCACGTAATTCCACAGATCTGTTGAGTGTCAGCTGTTACCTAAGTGTGTTTATATCTCCTTTTTTCTCCTGAAAAATTAACAACTCAGGGTCGACTATACTTAATTTTTCGAATCCAGTGAGAAGATTCATTTGGATATATTTTCAAGTAACATTTTGGTTACTTGAGGAAGGTTTCTCCTACTCACATTTCTTTTTAAAATGTGTTGTTGTTTTGTTAAGTGTTACTGGTATTTTCTCCAACATGTGAAGTAACTTTGCTGAGGCTGAGAGCAGAGGCTGCAGATGCCTGTGTAGTTCCAGAGAACGGCTGGGAAACAAGGGGCCGTGAGCCGGATTTCCCAGTGAACCAGCCAGCTTTACCCTTCCACACTGAACTTTCTAGAAGGGTGCCGTTTGTCACAATGCCTGACCAGCTCACGTCTATACCGATTTATACACCCACGCACGTATACATACATACAAGTATACCTCGTTTTATAGCACTTTGTTTTTCTGTACTTCACAGATGCTGCATTTTTAACTAATTGAAGGTTTGTTTCTGCATCGAGCAAGTCTGTTGGAGCCATTTTTCCAATGGCGTTTGCTCGCTTTTGTCTCTGTGTCACATTTGTTGAGTCTTGCAATTTTTCAAACCCTCCACCAGCAGAAAGATTACAGCTCGCTGAAGGTTCAGATGATGGTTAGCATTTTTTAACGATAAAGTATTTTTTAATTAAAGTATGTACATTTTTTTAGACAATGCTATCGGACACTGAATAGACTACAGTAAGTGGAAACGTAACTTTTATATGCCCTAGGAAACCAAAAACTCTATGACTCACTTTATTGCGTTATTGGCTTTATGGCAGTGGTCTGGAACCGAACCCACGACGTCCCCAAGGTGTGCCTGTACTCGTGTGTGTTTATTTATTTATTTTTTAAAACATTTTATTTTTTACTTTATTTATTTTTGGCTGCATTAGGTCTTTGTTGCTGCACGTGGGTTTTCTCTAGTTGCGGCGAGCAGGGGCTACTCTTCGTTGCAGTGCGTGGGCCCTAGGCACACGGACTTCAGTAGCTGGGACTCGTGGGCTCTAGAGTGCAGGCTCAGTAGTTGTGGCTCGTGGGCTCAGTAGTTGTGGCTCGTAGCCTCTAGAGCACAGGCTCAGTAGTTGTGGCGCACAGGCTTAGCTGCTCCACGGCATGTGGGATCTTCCCAGACCAGGGCTCGAACCCGTGTCCCCTGCATTGGCAGGCGGATTCTTAACCACTGCGCCACCAGGGAAGCCCATGTTTATTTATTGAGTGGTACTTCTATTCATGGGAGTGAGTGAAACTGTACATTTATCCACCAGGATTAGTTTTTAACTTCCTTTAAATTCTTCTTTAAGCCATTCTTTCTTGGTTCTTGTCTGTCAAGGAGATGGGTGAAAATAATTCAAACAGTGTGTCCTCCAATGTCTGTGATATTTTAAGTGACAGTGACATTTTGAGCCTGTGCGATAATGATGCTGGTCTCCAGGACTGGTGACTTGGGGGGTTTTGGAGGGGGCAGTACACCTGGAGAAAAATCACCTCTAGCAAAGCTCAAGTTGGGGGGCCATTTGATGGGTGAGCATGTGGACATTCCCCCCGGGGCAGAGCCACCAGACACCACTCCCGGCGGCCCCTGAACTTGGTGTTCACCTGGGTGGTGACGCTGCTCGTCGGCACAGCGGCACCAACCAGGACTCTGGGGGCTGCCAGTCACACTTGTTTGTTTCTCGCTCTTGCCCCGCAGACTCGCTGTCCGTCTCCAGCAACGATGCCAGCCCGCCTGCCTCCGTGGCCTCCCTCCAGCCCCACATGATGGGGGCGCAGAGCTCCCCGGGCCCCAAGCGCCCAGGCAACACGCTGCGCAAGTGGCTGACGAGCCCGGTGCGGCGGCTGAGCAGCGGCAAGGCTGACGGGCACGTGAAGAAGCTGGCCCACAAGCACAAGAAGAGCAGGGAGGTCCGCAAGAGTGCCGACGCCGGCTCGCAGAAGGACTCGGACGACAGCGCGGCCACCCCGCAGGACGAGACGGTGGAAGAGGTCAGGGCCTCCGGCATCTCCCTCCGGGTCGTGGGAACAGCGAATATACTCGTCTGGTGGTTTTCCCTAAGTTCTGGAAAGGACCAGGGTCAGAGCCCCGCTCCGTTCCTCTAGCAGCGTCTAGAGTCAGGGACCCACGCGTGGCCTCGGATCAAGAAATCAGAGGACCGTGGGCAACCCCGCCTGCTTCAGGAGAATGTGGTGCCCAGCCACCATAGCCCCCTCTCACCTCCATCACAGGCAAAGCCAGGGGTGCCTCCCGGGAGGCAAAAGATTTACGTGGCCCCTGAGGTTAGCACTCAACCACGGGGGCAGCATTTTGCAAGGAAAGCACCAGTTTTAGACTTGGAAGGACTAAGGGAATGTTTGCATCCTCCAGTTAACCTCCACCACCACCCCTGCCCCCGTACTCATACATATTCATGCTTATGTCTTGTCCTGAGTAGAAAGCACACAGTTAATATACTTTGCTAACCCAGCAGTAAACACTGGATTATTCCCATGTCATCGAAGATAAATATATGTAGGTCAGCCAGGAATTATTTTTAATTTCCCCTTTTTTGGAGGAGGTGGGAGCTTAAAATTATACTGCAAGGAACCGAATTCCTTTATGGTCCCCAAGATGAACCTTCAGCAGTGTGGTGTCAGTGAGGGGCCCTCAGAGTTTTTAACTTGGACCCCTATCCCCCAGTTCCCTCACAGGCTCAAAAAAAGGCAGAGAGAGAGAGAGAGAGAGAAGGCAGGATTTGTGTCGTTCAATTTATTTTGCAGATGTGGGGTTTCTGCTGCTTTTTGCCCGGGCGTGTTTTCGCCGTGGGTTTTCATGGGAACGTAGGGTTCATTTACGTCCTCATCTCTCTGTTTTATATACTGTGTCCCCGTGATAGAAATGAAAAACTGAAATTTTTTTCTAAAAGTAAGAGTAGGGGGAAATTAATGGGATACTTAGATTCTTAAAGTACACCTTGAATTGTATTTTTCTTTATGTCCTCCTGATGTCAGTGAGTTTTATTTGAGCAAAGTAACAAAAAGTGAAGTATGAGACTAGAGAAACTAAGGGTTACGGTTCAGATTTTTGAACCTTCTTTTTAAATTGGCTTCTTGAAGATCAGATACGTTCAGAGCCTAACGGTTAACGTTGGCAGTCCCTTCCCAAGACACTGTCAGTGGCCCTTCCCTCGTCCAAGTTGGCAAACGAGGGAGCTGGGTTGCTGGAGGGAGTGGAAGCTCCCGCCAGGGTTGGAAGGAGCTTGGCCTTGACTTCTGCTCTCAGTTTCGATCCTGGCTGTGCTTTTCCAGTTAACCCCTGAGGGCTCAGTTTCTGTGAACTGACATTGGACAGTCAGGGCCAGGTTCCAATGGGCGAATGTCGGTCTGGTTTCAGAGAGGCCGGAACGAGGGCCTGAGCAGCGGCACGCTCTCCAAATCCTCGTCCTCGGGCATGCAGAGCTGCGGAGAGGAAGAAGGGGAGGAGGGGGCCGACGCCGTGCCCCTGCCCCCGCCCATGGCCATCCAGCAGCACAGCCTGCTGCAGCCGGATTCACAGGACGACAAGGTAAGGGGGGGCCCACGCCCACACCGAGCCTCGCCAGGAGAGGGCCTGGCGGTTGCCTGCCGCTGTGCCCCGGCCTCCTTGCAGGACATAGAGAGCGACCCGGGCTGTGAAAAGGCACCTGGAAGATGCCTTTCACCCCAAAAATATAGATAGCAAAGGCCATTTAGACTAAGCTGTAGGAACCCACGCAGTCTCTCGTACACATGTGCTTGTATAAATACGTTCAGTGCATTTTTAATGGATGCTTTCGTAATTGCTACTTTTCAAGTCATTTTAATTTTTCTCACTGTACTAACCAGGGTCCCTGAGAGGGCAGAGAAGTCGCACGCCACCTGCGTGATTGCGTCCTAAACGCACATGAGCCCATCTGGTTCTCTCTGTTAGGTGTCTGCACACAGGTGTGGTTTTCAGATGGGATGGTATTGCTGTCCAGTTCCTTTTACCAACATGGCAAACATGGGTCAAACCGGAGTTTGTCAAAGTGCAGGAATCAGTTCAAAACCATGAATTTCCTCTTTGGATGTATGCAGAGGCTTCAAGCCAAGTAAATCTTATTTTTTGTTTTCTGGGTTTTTTTGAGTTCTTACATAATGTAAAATTACTCTGTACAGCCCTAAAATATCAAGAAGGAAACCTGGTAACTGTGGCTTAATACATCCTCTCAATTTCTGGCCCATCCTGCTTCTCCAAATTGGCAGGTGTTGAAAACCATCCTATGGAGTCATTACTGGTGCTTTTTTTTTGGCAGAAACTAAGGTTTCTGAATAAAACAGATGTTTTCGTCAGTCTTCCCCCTTCTTCCCCTTTTTCCTTCCCTGACTTCCCTCAGTGCTAACACAGTCACTCGCTGGATGGGCCCGTGCCTGATGACCCGGGGTCGCCCTGGCTCAGTGATCGACGGCCGTGAGGCCAAAGGCCGATCACGCGTTAGCCTTAACCTGAGGCGCCTTCTCTGTAGAACTCCTCTTCTCCCTCCCGCTCCGGGGCCCTCAGTGCACGGCAGGGGCGCAGTGGGCTTGGCAGAAGGAGGGAGCTTGGGTTCGAGTCTGGGGTTTGGAGGGCATCTGAGGTACAGACCCCGTGCCATGGGTGGGGGCAGGGCGGTGGGCAGGGTGGCCTGAGATGGGAGAGAAGCTCGCGCCCCACTGCCCAGAGCAGACCCGCCAGGAAGCCAGGCTCTGACAGCTCCTGGGTTATTTTGTAGCGTTCTAAGCCATAGCTCTTTAAAAGCAGAAAACTGGAATTGTGTAAATGTGGAGGTTAGCCGAAAGTGAGGTGCCAGGCCTGGTTGACGTACTCACCGAATAAGAGGGTCTTTTTCTCCACTGAAAGAGTGGATTGCACTATATTCTTCTGTTTGCCAAAATCACTTATTGGTTATTGTGTTGCCTCTTTGGGTATTACCCACAGAAATTCTTCCTTTACAAAAGTCTATAGTGATGTTCCCAGAGAGTATATTATCTTGTGACTAATGTTTTGTTTTGTTCTGTTTTCTCTTTTCGTAAACTTTCACTGCAGCATTATGTTGATTTGTGTTCTGTGTCTGTTTTGGCTCAGTTTCCTTACCTCTCCATTTGAATTTTTTCCTTGTTTTCTTCACCTCATCTTCCAGATTTCATTAGACCAAGCCAACATTTGTTTTGCCAAGTGCATATCTGGATCCGCATTGTAACAGCCTCGTTGTAAACGTATAAATCCGTATCTGTCTGCTGTGAGACATGCATCGTTAGGACAGCTAGCCGTGTGTCACATGCATCTCTGCTGTCCTTAATATGAAGCAAGGTTCATATTACACCCCTCTTCTAGTTTCCAGTAAATTAACGGTGCAAGTAATCTGCAAACACAGCGTGTTTGCTAATTACTGAAACTCGAACTCAGTAGCCCCTCCCCCAGATTCCTTACCTGTCCACCCCTGTACACCCCGACTCTAGCCGTAAATGGCATCTGATAGCTTGTGAGGCCACAGATCTCCTGTCCTCTGCACTAATCACTGGGGAAGTGGATGGCACAGAAAATGGTGAGCTTGTCCCCCTCTTCCCTGTCTGGCCAGTACTCCCGGTTCCTTTCCTTTTCTTGTTTCTTTCTTTTAACCCCATCCACAAAGTAAAGCCATTTTTAGTATCCAGTTTTGTTTCCCGATTTTTTAAAGGGTTCACTCATTAGCCCTTAAGCCTTTCACTCTTCTGTTGATCAGATTCTCTGCCTTTTCCTCCTTAGCCAGTAGCCTAGCCAGCAGTTGCAAAAGTTAGAACTGCTTTTCCCGTGCCCAGTCACCTCTTTGAAAAACATTCTGATGGTACATGACTGCTGATTAGAAACAGACTTTGTCTGCGTTCCACATGTATCCCAGACAGGTCTTATTTAGTATTTCATGTCAGAATATTGTAAATTTTAAAAGATGACTTTAAATAAATGCAAACAAAGACAAACTTGTGGTCTTTTTGTCTGGAATTACTTTTGAAAGGAGATTGAGCTTGCAGGAGAATTCTGTCTGCCCAGTGACTAACACGAGGCATTTCCCTCCCCCTCTCTTTTTCTCAACTTCCTCCATAGGCCTCTTCTCGGTTATTAGTCCGCCCCACCAGCTCCGAAACGCCGAGCGCAGCCGAGCTTGTGAGTGCGATCGAGGAACTCGTGAAAAGCAAGATGGTAAGGCTCCCCAGAGACTCAGGCTGAGGGCTGGAAGCTGCTCCAGGGTGCTACTTGTAGGTGGGTGGACCCTCGTCCAGGTGTGGCTCTGGTCTGCAGGACAGAGTTCGGGAAGCCCAGGCCCACCCTCAGGTTCAGTAACTGGCTTGAAGGACTTACAGAACTTAGAGAAGCCGCAGATGCGGTTCATTGCTGTGAAAAGACACAGGTGAAGATCAGCCAGGGAAGGGGTGCAGGAGCAGGTCCAGGAGGGTCCGGTTCAAGCTGCCATTGTCCTCTCCCAGTGGAGTCATGTGCACAACACTGACTCTCCCCACCTCGCACAGTGTGTGATGATATGTGCAGGGTGTCACCAGCCAGGACACCCCCCGCCCCGCCGAGCCTTGGTGTTCAGAGTTTTTATTTGGGCTCAGTCACATACACGAGGGTGAGCTCACATGGCTCACCCTTGTCCCCTGCCTCTCCAGGGATTAAGATAGGACGTGGACCAAAGCCCTCACCCAAAGTCACACTGTTAGCATAGCCCCCAAACCCCAGGTAAACAGAGACTTCATCAGGCAGGACATTCCACAGGCTTAGAGGGACCTCCCAGGAGCCAAGGTCGGTCCTTTCCTGCACCCACATTGTCTGCGGTGCTGACACCGTCATAGCCAGTGCGGTCAACTCCAGTCTTGTCCGAAGCTGTGCACAGGGTCATTGGACTCCCAGGTACCACTGGGAGTCTCTCTCTCTCTGTCTCCGAGATCTGTCACTTGGGTTAGCAGTGTATGAGAGAGAAGGGTTTGCATTGCTGTATAAGGGCTTTATTCGTTTTGTGACCTCTCTGTTGCCAGTTGGTCAACATGGATTCATTTAATAAAAGCCCCAAATCAAATGTTGATTTATTGAAGTTAGACAGGTTTGCATTGTTTCTAACTAATTCTAATCAATAAATTTCTGTGTTGCTTTAGTTTTCCTGTGAAATAGAAAACCCAGTAATGGTAACATTTTAGACTAGTATATCCTGCTACCCTACAACGTCTTTTAAAAGTCACACCTCCTAAAGTAAAAGCCCTCGGCCTCTCCCACATTCCATTCTCCATAAGAGTTTGATGTGTTTCCCTCCAGACAGTTTCTTTGTATATACTCCCCACAGCAGCCCTACGAGGTAGGCATGTACTATCATATTCTCATTTTACAGATGAGAAAACTGAGGCACACAGAATGCTTAAAAAGTTGACCAGCTGCTAAGGGACAGAGATAGAAATTACTATAATTTATTTAAATAAATTCATAATAATATATATCAATTGTTTTCACTTTTCACTATTATAAACATCCATTGCTCATTTATATGTGTGATTAAACATGTAGGGTAAATTTCCAGCACTGGAATTGCTAGATCAAAGGGTATACAGTTGATCCTTAAACAACGTGGGTTTGAATTTCGTGGGTTCACTTACATGCAGATTTTTTTCAATAGTGAATACTCTAGTACAACACAGTCTGCCCTGGATTGAATCCACAGAATCAGAACCACAGATACCGAGGAACCACGTGTACAGAGAGTCAGCATCCCAACCCCTGCATTGTTCAAGAGTTAACTGTACTTCTTTAAAGTTAGGAATTTTATCTTCAAAGCCAGTATTAACTAGGTACCATGTATATAACTCCAGTTTCTTCTCCCACCCACCCCTAAGCAGCTTCTAATGAGGCTGGTTGACTAGGTCAAATGGGGAATTGTATCCAAAATTCAGACTGACAGGTATTGCCCTGCCGTAGCTGGAATTCTCCCTGCTTGGTGTTCTGTGCTGTGATCTGAAAAGGACGCAGTGGGCTTCGAGCTTAGACAAGACATTAGGCAGGAGGGCTGCTAGGACTTGGTAAAAAAGTCAAGAACTTGACTCCACTGGTCAAAAATTTGGGATCATGTCAGTAGGAACTGAGCTAAACCACATCCTGGCTATCTTTTTGAGAGACAAGTTGATTAATGGTCTAAAAAGATGCTTAAATTATATCTAATGAGTTTTCAAGCATTCTTAAACATCCTTAAACATTTTCAAAACAGCCGTTTATACACATCAGTTATATGATTGTTAAAATCATTTTTGTCTAGTAATTTAAGTAGTTTTCCCAAGGAATGTTGTGAGACAACACTTTGTCAACCTGCTCGTCATTATTCTGCAAGTATCTGAATGGATTACATTGTAAGTGGGCTGAGATTCATGTGTAATTAATTCAGATGGACTTCAGATGGAGAGGAGATCTATGGCTGGTCTCTCAGCTCTTACTGCTTTACTCCCCCTTTTAAGTTCTGAATAATTAAACTTTATCCATTGAAACTGACTTATTTCTACTCACTTATGTCTCTTCTGAAGTTAACGGGCATAAAGCTGTGGGCAGAGTGGAAAGGGCGTAGGTTTTGGAATCAGATAGGTGTGGGTTCAGACTCCCCTACTGACGGCTTCCGCCTCTCTGAGCCCATCTCTCAGCTGGAAACGGGATGGTAAACCGACTGCTGTTTGTTAAGCTCCCAGCCGGGTTCCCTCCACCTGGGCGCTCACTCGTGCCTCCCCTCCCCGTTGCAGAACCATATTTAGGCTTTTTATGGTGAGCGCATCTCTTCTTCATTCTACATGGAATGTAATCTAAATTCTGCCCTCTTTTCAGGGGAAACAACTCTCCCTTGGTTTCTGGTCACTAATCCTCAAACAGGAAGTACTTTTTGTCACTAAAACCTCTAGTGAACCATTTTAATATCCTTCACCCTGTCATGCTCCCCATGACTCTGAGTTACTCCTGCGTATTTCACCGTGTGCTGTGGCTCCTTGGTCTTCCTGTTCGTTTTCCTGAGGGCCGTCTCTTAGGCTCTCATGACTTCGTGATCGGATTTGAATGCTGAACCATTATCCCTCCAAAGCTGTGTGTGCAGTGGACTGGGAAGGCGAGGGGAGAAGGTGTCCTGCTGTTGTGCGGTGTGTGTTCAGGGAACTGACTCTCCTCGCCCTGAACCTGCAGATTCCGTCTGAAAAGGAAAAACCGCCCTGCACACCTTTCCTTGGAATTCGCCTCTCTCTCCACCTCCACGTTCCTGATCAGTATTGGAAGGTGTGGGCAATCGCAGCTGACAGCTGCAGGGACTGAATTTGACTTTGGAGTTTTCTTCTCTTTGTTGATCTGAATATAAAGGGAGATACAAGAAAGAATGAAAATCAATGAAGTAAACATGTAGCTGAAGATATTAGAAGAACAACAAAATTTTCTTTAAAAAAGCAGAAGGAATGAATTCACAGAGATAAAAGCAGAAATGAATGAGTTGGAAAACAGAAAAATAGAGTAAGAAATAAAACCCAAAATTTGTTCTTTCAAAACATATGGACTTCAGGTAACCTTCCAAAGAAAATAGCCCAAATTCACAAAAGAAGAAATTACAAAGGAGAGATAAACTGAGGGAATTGAAACAATCATGACATGTTACTTTGTTCAACGCTTTGAAAGCAAATTTGAAAACCTGGATGACATGGGCAGTTTCTTAAGAAAATCAGTTTACCAAAACTAACCTCAGAAGAGCTAGGTCTGCACAGGTAGTCTCTCTTCATTTAAGAAACAGGGAAAGTTGACAAGAACCTACCCACAAAAACCCACCCAACCCAGAAGGTTCCACAGATAATTCATCCGAACCTGTAAAGTCCCAGTAATTCCAGCTCTGGGGCAGCTTTGAGCCTTTCCACTTGCGCACAGTTGGTGGGAGAGCCGCTGGGCGGCCAGGAGTGGATGGCACAAGCGTGACTGCAGCCTGGGGGCGCGCCTGCACCCTCCCTGGCCACCCACCGGGGTCCACACCAGCACGTCCAGGAGAGGCAGCGGAAGGAGCCTGGATGCCACTGGGGCAGGTCCAGACGGGGCCTCTCCACCCACTCCTCTGCGTGAGCGGCCATCTGAAACCTTTCTTGTCTCTCTCTTTGCTCACCGTTCAAGTGACCGTAATTAAAGCTAACGAGCTTCAGCTGTTTCCTTGCACATCTGGGCAGGAGACAGCGCCGCTGCTCCCTCCCTCGTCCTCCAGCCTCCAGTCTCCTGAGCCTCCTGTCCAAGGCCTCCAGGACCCACGCGCATGGACCAGGCCCTGCTGCTACCACGAAATGTGTGCTTCCTCTAGAGGTCAAGAGCTATTTATTTAAAAATAAGAATGCTACTTTCCCATCAAGCCCCGTTCCTTAACTGTTTTTCATAACTAAGAGCAGGAGTGGGTGTGTTTGTACAGCTCCATGGGTTTGAACAAGATTGCAGGAACAGACTTGGTGTTCTCAAAGCTGTGCTCAGTGATGGCGTCTGCTTCAGCCTGTTACTCTTAGGGGGGAAATAGGACAAGCATTAGAGGTTTTAATATGGTAGGAAATATTAAGTGTTCTTGTAGTTTGTATTGGGCTTTTGTTTGAAGAGAAGTAAATCACATTTTCCCCGTTAAGTTGCTGAAATACCTTTTGGTCATCTCTGCCCAGCCAGGGTGCTTTGAAAAATTTAAAAGAACTATCACCTATTTGCAAATGATGTGACTGACAAGGGATTAATCTCCAAAATACACAAACAGCTCATGCAGCTCAATATCAAAAAAAAAAAATCAAAAAATGAGCAGAAGACCTAAATAAACATTTCTCCAAAGAAAACATACAGATGGCCAACAGGCACGTGAAAAGATGCTCAACATCGCTTATTATCAGAGAATGCAAATCAAAACTACAATGAGGTGTCACCTCACACTGGTCAGAATAGCCATCATCAAAGGGTGTGGAGAAAAGGGAATCCTCCTACACTGTTGGTGGGAATGTAAATTGGTACAGCCAGTATGGAGAACAGTATGGAGGTTCCTTCAAAAACTAAAAGTAGAGCTACCATATGACCCAGCAATCCCACTCCTGGGCATATACCCTGAAAAGATGAAAACTCTAATTCGAAAAGATACACGCACCACAACATTCACTGCAGCTCTATTTACAATAGCCAAGACATGGAAGCAACCTAAATATCCATCGGCAGATGAATGGATAAAGAAGATGTGGTACATATACACAATGGAGTATTACTCAGACATTAAAAAAAAAGAATGAAATAATGCCATTTGCAGCAACATGGACGCAACTAGAGCTTATCATACTAAGTGACGTAAGTCAGAGAAAGACAAATATGATACCACTTCTATATGGAATCTTGAAAAATTATACAAATGAACTTATTTACAAAACAAATAAACTCAGAGACATAGAAAACAAACTTACTGTTACCAAAGGGGAAAGGTAGGGGGGAGGGATAAATGAGGAGTTTGGGATTAACAGGAACATACTTTTATGTTTAAAATAGATAAACAGCAAGGACCTACTGTATGGCACAGATTCAATATCTTGTAATGACTTATAATGGAAAAGAATCTGAAAAAAAACATATAGCTGAATCACTTTGCTGGATACCTGAGACTAACATGACATTGTAAATCAAATGTATTTCACTTTTTTAAAAAAGGCACTATCACCTATACCCCTGGTAGTTTTGTGAATTCAGGTTAAGAGAGAAAATTAATAGGTACCAATTAGAAAGGAACCAGTTGCTCATCATTATCACACTAACCCAGGGAGAAAAGTCACCAATATTCAACTCACAGATTTACTGATCACCGAAAAAGTTGTGTTCAAGATTGGCATGGCAACCACTTACTAAGGAAGAAGAAAGTTGCGAGTGTCAGAGATAGAGATTACTTTTAGCTGCGTGATCTCTGTGCACTGAAGTATGAGTCTGTTTAATTAAAACAGGTTTGCTAACGTTGCTGCATGGTCCACCAGCCAGGAATGTGGGCAGTGTGTCTGGGTACACCGGCCTGAACGAGGCGACTGCACACACTTCTGAAATGGTCATGCTTTCATGTGACAGGAATATAACTGGAAAGAAAATGGCTAGATTTGAAATGGGTACAGTCTGTGGTATTGTTTCCAATTATTTGGTAACCAGGAACAGAATATATGAACGGATATAAATTCACCATTCTTTTCATTCTAACTCTCCTCTTTTGTGCAGCCCCTCTTACTGAGTTTCAGAATTAATGCTGGGGGTTTTGTTGCTAAATACGATGTGATTTCACACACATAGACTCTACAGTGTTGTAATCAGGCCTTCTGTATTTTCTGACGTATGAGAGTTTCTGGTCCTAATTTCAGCCTCACGCGCTGTGTAGGCAGGAGGCCTGACGGGCGATCTGGTTTCTTCTAGGCGCTGGAGGATCGTCCCAGCTCACTCCTCGTGGACCAGGGAGACAGTAGCAGCCCCTCCTTCAACCCTTCAGACAACTCCCTTCTGTCCTCCTCCTCGCCCATTGATGAGATGGAAGAGAGGAAATCCAGCTCTTTAAAGAGACGGCAGTAAGAAATGTTCTCATTGTCATTGTTTGGTGGCTTCCCTCCTGGCTTTGTCACCTACGAAGCTGTGGCTGGGATTCATCTCTGAGTCACACGAGGAGGAGACCCAGGGTCTCTCGCCGAGCGATTGTACGTTTGTTTGCAAACGTACAGAACCTCAAGAGGGTGCAGTAAGCCATAGCTGCAGCTTTTATTGTTTTATTTGTATATTATACTTTATTTATAAATAAGAATGATACAAGAATATTTTTTGTCACTTCTGGTGAGAAACAGCCGTACTTGCTATTATATACATAGTTGTGAAGAAAAAAGAAGATAACATAAAATTAAATGCAGTCCCCAAAGCTTGAAACATACCTTAGTGGTAGAGCTTTTCAGTTTCAGTTAAAAAGTCTTGAAGAATATTACAGAAGGTTTAAAATTGCATTTGGAGAACAGGAAAAAACTTAACCAGCTGCATGAGTACAGAGACTTGGTTTTATTGAGTGCTGTATCCCAGCACCTAGAGTGGCATCGGGTGCATAGGAGGTGCCTGGCCAGTGTTGGCTGAATGAATGAATGAACAAACCAACCAACCAACCAACGAACCTTTTTAGGTCAACTGAGGTTGTTTGCTGTAACCGATCAAGGAATTGTCTTCTATTATCTGAGTGGCCTTAAACGGTTACTGAACCTTACGAAAAGAAATACTTATGAATGATGTGATCAGACCCAAGGCTTTAAACATCTGAGTTAAATTTCTTTTGTATGTCCAGCGAAGCTTAAAATGACTTTATCGTGAAAACACAAACAAGCAAAAGCCCTACTTCCTTTAACATCTTGCCTTTATAACAAAGTTATGTCTGTCCTGCTTTCGATCCTCGTACATGTCATCAGAATCCGGTGCTGTGAATTCCCGGAATGCGAGGTGTCTTGTGACCTCTGCAGCACCGGTGGGTCACCCACATGAACCTGTAAGTGACTGGGGACACACAGGAACTGGAGATCCAGTTGTGCAAGTTTGAGAGGTCACTTCCTAGCCGCCCCTGCAGAATCTGACCTGACGAAAGCAAAAGGGCAGATGAATTCATTCAGAAAATTCCTTGGATTGTGGGTGGTAAACGCTGTTTTCTCTCTCTTTTTTCAGCTACGTTTTGCAAGAATTAGTGGAGACAGAACGTGACTATGTGCGGGACCTCGGCTGTGTGGTGGAGGTGTGTGTTTCAGAGATGTAATAACCTGTGTCCATCCGCCCTGAGGGTTGCCACGGGGGGTGTTGTACAGGACAGTTGAAAGCTGATACCTTCTCAAAAGCTTTAAAAATATTTTTGACTAAAACAAAACACAATAACAACAACCAACAAAACATTTCTGAAAAGTAAAATTTAGCCAGTTATCTCAACAATCGGTATTCACTTTTTAAAGGCTTCTTTTTTCCATGGTGCCTCTTGACATAGTCTCTTGTTTTTATAATTAAGTTTGTAAATATTATCTCCAGCCTTTGAATTTCTTATATGGAATCTGGTCTTTAATTATTTTACAAGAGTGGGTATCACCACAGAAATGAGGACATCATTGGTTGAAAAGTCAATGTGACCAGCTATGGATTCAGTTACATCCTGAATCACCTGGGTTCAGAGCTTGGTCTGTGGCTACCACCCTAGGCCATTTGCTTGTAGTTTTCACAGAACGAATATGTCACCACTTTCACTGACCAGAAGTTGATACGCACTTTGTACCCATAGCAAAACCACTGCCTTTCATACTAAATCAAGGGCTCTCTCTAGGCTTGTCCCTGCCATTAACTTTAGGGCATAATCATATTAATAAACTCAACTTATCAAAAAGCTTTTTTTATAATATAAAACTTTATCACTTATTCTTTCAACTTTGCAAATATGTACAGGGCAATACTTTTTGGATGTACATTCCATTAAAAGTAATGGCTATTACAGTTAATTGCGTAACATAAAGGATTAAACATGCTTGACATGTCTGTAATCATTACTAGCAGTAACTTGAAAACTTCAGAGTTTCTTGTACAGGCTGAATCACATTCAAGTTATATAGAAGTTTTAAACCACAGTTTAGCAACATAGTTAATCAACTGTTATTAAAAATCAATTTGTGAAAAGTATGTTGTTAAATCCGTGTTTAACAAATTATGTAAATAATCCAAAAAGAAAAGAAAATCTGTTTATAGCAGATCAGTACCGAGAACAGAGGAAATATGCTTCTGGCCAAGTATTTAATCTTTACAAGCTGACAAGATGATTTGTTTTATGAAACCATTTACATTTATTTAAACTTTCCAATTCCTCAGAAGAGTTTTCATCTTTGAATGCTAAATAGTTTAGGGAGAAAATCATGTCAATGAATGTAACTGTATTTCAAGGGCCAGTTAAGGACACATTTCACAAAGGGTTGGGTTTTTTTTTGTTTGTTTTGTTTTGTTTTTGTGGTACGCGGGCCTCTCACTGTTGTGGCCTCTCCCGTTGCGGAGCACAGGCTCTGGACGCGCACGTTCAGCGGCCGTGGCTCACGGGCCCAGCCGCTCCGCGGCATGTGGGATCTTCCCGGACCGGGGCACGAACCCGCGTCCCCTGCATCGGCAGGCGGACTCTCAACCACTGCGCCACCAGGGAAGCCCCACAAAGGGTTTTTGTTCTTACATAAAGAGTTAGTTTACAAGACAGTGCGTATGTCTTTTTTATCCTTTGTGGCTCTCAATCAGTAAACCATTACTTGATTCAAACATGTTCAATGAAATAATCTTATCTTTAAATATTTAATTTTAGGGCTACATGGCACTTATGAAAGAAGATGGCGTTCCCGATGACATGAAAGGCAAAGACAAGATTGTGTTTGGCAACATCCATCAGATTTACGACTGGCACAGAGAGTACGTAAAATGCATACCATGCTCGTTGGTGGACAGTCTGTCATCACCCGCTAAACTGCATCACGCCAAGCGAACGAGAAAGGATATTTGTTGATTCATTTCATTTCCTTACCTATGTGGCCCCATGGAGGTAGCTGGTGTAAAGGAAATATTGGTGTTCCGAGGCCTTTTCTGGTTGCATTTCACAGCACGAGGAAGTCTCTTACCTTCTTTGTGCTGACCCATCCAGGTTGCCCGTGTTGGGAAGGCTGGAAGCCCGGGCGCCGAGGCTGACCGCCTGGGTTCACAGCACGGTCCTGACCCCCAGCCCTTTGCTTCCCCTCTCTTTGCCTCCATCCTTTCCTCTACACAACGTGGGTCATGGTGTTACCCTCCTCATGGGACTTTTGTGAAGAGTGACTGAGTTAATACATGCAAAGCACTTAGAATAACATCTGCATAGAGTGAGACTCGATGAGCGTTTCTAATTAGAATTGCAGCCACCTCTTTAATAAATCCAAATTACTGTTAGAGAGTTTTTTCTAGTCAGCTTGAATGGGGAAAGTAGACATGACTGCCCATGCAAATCAAATTTGATCCCAGTACCTTGCCACACCTGTCCTAATCTACAGTGAAACCTATTTTAAAAAAGGATATTCGGTGCTGTCATCTAGTCATCTGCTCCCAAGGCTGGTTTTAAGCTGTGACAGGGAAGGGGAAACAGCACAAGACTCCTGGGACGACCAGACAGAGAAATTGCTCCCGGCAATGTGGTGTCTGCCGTGGTGTGCACAGAACTAGGGGATATTGAATCCTCAAGTGCAACACAGTCCAATGTAGCATTTATTGGTGTACTGGTTTGCAGGTTAGTAAAATACCAGATATAAATATCAACATATGGAAGTGATGATTAAGGTGGGCATACATCTTACCAACTACTGTGGCCCAGAAGAAGTGAAGAGTGGTTGTCCCCAGCTGCTTTGTTTCTGTGGATACCTAATTCTGATCTTAATGGAAGCTAATATGTGTCACCTAGAAGTTGATTTTGATGATATTTGAGAAAACTTTATAAAGCCAGCCCAGGTAACATTCAGTATTTTGTATCTGTTATTATCCAATTTGAGCCTCCTAAAAATTACCATGGAAAGAATATGAAACTCACAGGTATGAGGACCAAGATTTTAGAAAGAAAACTGACCAATTGCTTTGAAACATTTATTTTTTACCCCATATTCGGATGGGATATTACTGTTTGTGTCACTTAAAGTGAGACAAAAAGGTTGATTATCCAGAGGAAGTGAAGTTTGCCAGTCGAGGGATGTCTCACTCTGCCTTGCCTTGTAAACCTGTGTCTCTTTCTGTTTTCTGTCATAACAGAATGTTTTCAGTGTGTATTGTATTTGTTAAGCATATACTTTACACTTCCCAATTGTTTTTGTCAAAACAGAATATTTTGAAAATATAAATCTCAATCTAAAATTAGCAGGCCAAGTTGGAAATGGTTCTAATATTTCTCCTTTCATTTCAGCTTTTTTTTGGGAGAGTTGGAGAAGTGCCTTGAAGATCCAGAAAAACTAGGATCCCTTTTTGTTAAACATGTAAGCATTTTTTAACAAAAAATAGCATTATTTACATTCCGTTCTGTATTGTCATATTTAGTAATTGGCTTGTCAGATTAAAGGTGAACTCACGTGTGGGTTACAAAAGTCCTTACATTAAGAATAAAATCAGACTGTACAATGGCGGCGAGTTGGACTCAAAATCCCCCGTTGCTCTTCTACACGTGAACGATCAGCTTTCCCAGTCACCTGGCCCCAGTTGGCTGTTCAGTTCACAAACAGTACAGGATGGTCAGAAGGGGACCAGAGCCAGACCAGAAGGAGGAACATTTGGGGATGTCTGTAGGCAAACAAGTGTCTGGTGCAGCTGGTGAGGTATCGAGACGTGCAGTGGGTTTAATATAATAACAAAATTTTTGTGTGTATCTAAAAGAAGCATGTTAACAGTAAAAGTTTGGGGGGTTTTCTAGGAAAAAATACTATATTTTCAAAAAATTAGTGACCAGGATTTTTGTATTTTTGCAAATCTCCTTAATGTCTGGCTTAATAGAAGACAGATGCATTTTTATATCAGTTTCTGTATTGAACCTATTGTAGTGTGTTTTTTAGTTAAAATTTATGAAGAAAATCCATCCTCACAGATACTTGGATGGAAAGGGATGGGTGTTCTAATAGCCTTTTCTGATAAGTATAGATAATTTTCTTAGATACTACATCAAAACTCAACAAGTGAGAATTTCTTAAAGGTTAGTCGCAACATGGAATCTGAAACCCACTGGTGAACTTCTCTCTTGCTGTTGCACTAGAAGCCATTGAACTGTCTCACACTTAAAGGCTCTTTTACCCCTGCACCAGCTTGTGACATCCTGCATTGTAAATTCTGGTTCACTGATTCAGACAGATCTTCCAGATGTTGAAACATTTCAATAAACAGTGTCAAGAAATCAGATTTGTTCATTGAGTATTGTCAATGTTCTTTAAGTATTTAAGTATTGTCTTTAAGTATCGTCAAGTTCCAGGCAGCAGATCCATGTTTTCCAAAAGTGTAATTTTTTGCTTGACAGCTCAAGTTTTCATCATTAATAGACATTGCAGGTTGTTTGCCTTGAAATGACAGGCTTATTTTATTCATATTCAGGAAACTGCCTACCAGATACCCACGTGTAAATAATTATAGTTTGTGTCCATCATTCTTTCAAGTAAAAATGGTCCATGAAAACAAGCAGTCGGTTCAGCTCATGGCTCAGCCACACGAGGGCTTTTCCTTGACTACTGTAGCACATGGCACAAGTGTCACAAGGATCTCCATTTTGTCACAGGAACGTTAAAAAGATGTATAGTCCATGGTTGAGGGGTTTTTTTGGTGTTTATGTATGTATGTGTGTATGTATGTATGTATGGCTGCGTTGGGTCATTGTTGCTGCGTACGGGCTTTCTGTAGTTGTGGTGAGCAGGGCTACTCTTCGTTGCAGTGCGTGGGCTTCTCATTGCGGTGGCTTCTCTTGTTGCGGAGCACAGGCTGTAGGTGCTCAGGCTTCAGTAGTTGTGGCACATGGGCTCGGTAGCTGTGGCTCGTGGGCTCTAGAGCACAGGCTCAGTAGTTGTGGCACACGGGCTTAGGTGCTCCACAGCATGTGGGATCTTCCCGGACCAGGGCTCGAACCTGTGTCCTCTGCGTTGGCAGGCGGATTCTTAACCACTGCGCCACCAGAGAAGTCCCCATGGCTGAGTTTTTTTTTTTTTTTTTTTGCGGTACGCGGGCCTCTCACTGTTGCGGCCTCTCCCGCTGCGGAGCACAGGCTCCGGACGTGCAGGCTCAGCGGCCATGGCTCACGGGCCCAGCCGCTCCGCGGCATGTGGGATCTTCCCAGACCGGGGCACGAACCCATGTCCCCTGCATCAGCAGGCAGACTCTCAACCACTGTGCCACCAGGGAAGCCCCCAATGGCTGAGTTTTAATACAACGAATTTTTATCACTTCATCAAGGACATCCTTAGGTGAAACCGGCATGTGTAGCAGTGACAGATATTTGCTAAGATGCCAGCAGTTTCTCCCACCACTGGTTTTGCACATCACTACAAATGGTGGCGCAACAGAAAGGGCAGATGACAGCTTAGTATTGTTTGGAAAATAGTTTTGATCTAATGGGTCCCTGAAAGGCCTCAGGGACCCCAGGGGTGTGCACACCACACTTTGAGGATCAGGGCATTAAGGGATGGCTCGCTGCCTTCAGTATTTGAGATTAAAATGGTTTTTCTAACCTCCTGAAAAGAGCCAGGCTTCCTGGGACCACTGGCAAGGTTTGAAGAGGGGGAGAATGATTCTTCGTTTAACATTAAGAACTGTGTCCTTTCACTGCCTCTCGTATTTGCTGGGTAAAGTATGGGGTTTTAAGAAACGTTCCTTTATGAATGAGCTGACACTTGCATGTGCACCTGTGTTCTAACCCATCTGTGTGCCTTTCATTCCTAGGAGAGAAGGTTGCACATGTACATAGTTTATTGTCAAAATAAACCAAAGTCTGAGCACATTGTCTCAGAATACATCGATACCTTTTTTGAGGTAAGACCTAAGTTACAAACAAAGTATTTCTGAATCCTTTGTTACAGTTGATTTCAAAAAATTGAAATATCATTTGTTTCCCAGGACATTAAGCAATCCTCAGGAAATCTAGCCTCAGTTATATGAGTTCTGAACCTGTATTTCTTTCCTATAAATCAGAGAAATGAGTGTAAATTCAAGCTGTGATCGTATCCCTTAGTATTCAGAGGACTGGGGTCATGGTTAAAATAAGGGGTTTTAAAAATCAATTTCAAACTTAAGGCTCATTTCAAATTCAGAATAATTCATGATCTAGACTTTTAGCCTAGAAATAAAATATTTGTATGAATAAAAGAAAGCAATTGAGAGAAGGCCATTTTAGGCAAGCATTAAAGACGCTTTTGAAAAACAGCTCAGAAATCTTTCAGTGTCAAACTCGGACATTCTGAGCGAAGGCACAGCACTTGTTGGTTGTGTGCAGTGTGGCATCTTTTCTCTTTTTTACTCTTTTCTAGAAGTAGTTACTTGTACTGCAGTGTAGTTAGTTAGCATTTCTGACAGTTACAGGGACTTTAAAAGACAAAACTTACGATCCTTCTTTCTACTTTGAAACCACAGGACTTAAAGCAGCGCCTCGGCCACAGGCTGCAGCTCACAGACTTGCTGATCAAACCAGTGCAGAGAATCATGAAGTACCAGCTGCTGCTGAAGGTGAGGCTTTGCCGGTGCCCGTGCTGGGGGCAGGAGCCCGTTTGGCGGGAGGACAAGACTCGTGAGGGGATGGAAGGGCTTGGCAGGTGACGGGAATCTTTTCTATAAAAAATACGAAGCAGCCTTGTCATTTCTGATTTGTAATATCTGAGTAAATTTTTAAAACTTTAATAAGACACCTTACACTGTCATTTACATCAGGTTCTGAGCCAAAGGTCCGTGAAAGTGAGCTTTTTCCCCACCACAGAGCTTGAATACCAATGAGCTGTCTTGGGCTCTATCCACCTTACGTATTTTCTGATCTTCTTGGAGCTCCAGATGAAATCACATATTTAATCCCTGCCTGTTCCTCTCTATGGGCTCAGCAGTGGCCTGGATTGATTCAAACTCCTAAGCACCACTGAAGGCAAAGTCACACCATTTTCCACCATAAAAGTGACTGTTAGAGGTGTTGAGATTCCTTCATGTATAAAACTTAGAACCTGGATGTAAAGAGAGATGAGCGCTTGTCTTGGAGTGAAACAGGAACCATGACCCTCTTAGATAGATCTGGTCTGACTTCGCTCTACTGTGCCTTGAAATACACAAAAGGATACCTTTTCTTTGTGTTACTGGGAGGAAAAAATGAGGATTACCCAGCGCCTGGCGTCTCACGTGATCAAAAAGGTTACTGCTGTGCGACCATCACCCTTGTCATGCCCTTCTCTCCATTTCCCTTGCAGGACTTCCTCAAGTATTCCAAAAAAGCCAGCCTGGATACGTCGGAACTAGAGGTACTTAACACCCCCGGGCCCTGGGCTCCCCTCTCAATCCCCGCGCGTCCCCAGCCTGTCCCGGGGGGGGTGGGGGTGGCGGTGGGTGACGGCGGGTCTACCCAGCCCCGGATGTGCCCTCTGCACACCAGCGGGCGGGAACGGGGAGGAACTGACCGAGGAGCGGCTTCTGAGGGTTAGCGCTCCAGCCTTGCCCTCTGGAACTGAACGCTCACTCTGCTTTCCCCCCACCCCACCCCGCAGAGAGCCGTGGAGGTCATGTGCATCGTCCCCAAGCGCTGCAACGACATGATGAACGTCGGGCGGCTGCAAGGATTTGACGTAATGCGGCTGTTCTTCTTTAACCTCGGCCTCTGGCTGCCATCACTTTCTTTGGTCTCGGATTCTTTGTCTCCACCTGGAGAAAGCTGATCCTTTTTGCTTGGTTTTCTGGCGTCTCTCACCGTCCTTCAACCTGATTGATATTTTCTTTCACCTTCTTTTGGTGCATTTGATTTGCTTTGGGGGGGTACCTTCCTCTGCTCAAAGCCCAGCGCCTTGTGGCGGGAACAGGCAGGACTCTGCTTTGTCTCTTGGGCCCTGTGCTGCTGCAGGAGCGGAGTTTCCTTCCCTGGCATGAGGCGTAGTGGAAAGCAGGGGGCCCGTCCTTCTGTCGTCTGTCAGCCTGGGAGCTTGACCCCAGGGTCACTGTGCTCATCGTTAGTCTACAGACTTCTCTATGAGTTGACAGTCTACTCAGATTATGGATTACCTATTAGTATCCTAAAGATATTCAGAACCAGAAGCCTTTCTTTCTTTTTTTTTTTTTTCAATTTGTTGAGTAAGAAGACGGGAAGGTTTTACTTTTCTTGCCTACTGTTTTGCTAGAGATTTGGGTTTAACGTGCTGGTGCTGTGGTTCTCCAAAAAGCACACACAGGCTCTCCTGGAGAGCTTCTGAAAACCCAGGCTCCTGTGCTCTTGTGAGCGGGTCCCGCCAGGGGTGCTGGTGCCACCGGGCCGCGGACCGCACCTTGAGAAGCATTCGTCCACTGTGAACTAGATCCTTAGATCCACTTTCAGTCTTTGACTGTAGCTGAGGCCAGTGATTTACACAGAGGTTGCCAAGAATTTTATTTAGATGATTTTTCTGTTTGGAGCTAAGACCTCATTTTAGTGAAAGAAATGTTTATGCTGTATAAATTAAGACAAGAAAAATATGTTTAAAATGTGGCATTCTGTGGGAGGAAAGCTAAAAAACAAAAAGCAGAACTTCCTATGTCTTAACTTCGAATGCAATGTTTTCTTCTCCTATTTCTTTACCCCCTTCTCCGTGTTCTAGGGTAAAATTGTTGCCCAGGGCAAGCTGCTCTTGCAGGACACGTTCTTGGTCACGGACCAAGACACGGGGCTTCTGCCTCGATGCAAAGAGAGGCGGGTGTTCCTCTTTGAGCAGATCGTCATTTTCAGTGAGCCGCTCGATAAAAAAAAGGGCTTCTCCGTGCCAGGATTCCTGTTTAAGAACAGTATCAAGGTAACTTGTGTTTGCCTGTTTTCTCATGGGTTAACGCATGTACCCATCATGCTGATAAACTGTCTCCTTCTTAATTATGACATGTCCTGATCTTCAGTTTATTAACTATTTAGAGAATTTTCTAATACGTTTCAGACCCTTTAAATTCACCCCATCTGTCTACGGTCTGTATTCCCCAGTGGCTGCCGTCTTACACACGTGGCTGCAGCCTTCATTTTTACCATAATGAGAAGACCTCATCTTGGTTACTTGTTGTGCTCCGTCTTCTCTAGGACCATGTAAAATTATTTAAGTTCAGAGGATAGCTTACCCAGGGTCGTCTTCTCTTCTCCATTCAACTCTGCCCTCAGAGCTGGGCAGGGGCTGTAGGGACGGACAAGGTAGGTTGGCTTGCTCTCTGATAGAAGAAAAAGACAAATAAAATGACTGCAAATGGCCCTGGGCCTTGTAAAGGGGACACACCAAAGGTGAGACAGAGGAGGCCTGAGGTCCCGGCAGGTTAACCTTTCTAGTTAACTGTTTAAGCTACTAGTTAACCCCTGGTCATCCCCATGTACCTGAGTTAAAGGAGTCATGAAAAAGCAAGACAGTGATTTCTGAGGCAGTAAAAATGGCAGCTCAACCAAAAAGTGGTGGTTTCAGTTCTGATCTAGGATGAACTTCACTTTGCACTTGACCAGTGGAAATAAATGTGCTTTAGTTTTTTTATTGTGGTACCTCGTAACATAAAATTTACCATCTGAACCATTTTTTAAGAGTATAGTCCAGTGGCATTAAGTACATCCACACTGTCGTGCAGCCATCCCCACCATCCATCTCCAGGACTCTTCATCTTGTAAAAGTAAAACTCATCCTCATTAAACACTAGCTCCCCATTCCATCCCCCCAGCCCTGCAGCCACCCTTCTACTTACCGTCTCGAGGAATCCGACTACCTAGGTCCCTCATCTAAGTGGAATCATAACAGTGTTGTCTATGGCTGGCCCACTTCACGTAGCATAATGTCCTCCAGGCCCACCCATGTTGTAGCCTGTGACAGCGTCTTTCCTTTTTAAGGCTGAATGATAGTCCTTTGTATATACAGACTGCGTTTTGATTATCCATTCACCTGTTGATGGACACTCGGGTTGCTTCTGCCTTTTGGCCGTTGTGACTAATGCTTTAACTTTTTTTAAGGTGAGTTGCCTTTGCCTGGAGGAAAACGTGGAGAATGATCCCTGTAAATTTGCTCTGACATCAAGGACGGGGGACGTGGTGGAGACCTTCATCTTGCATTCATCCAGTCCAAGTGTTCGGCAAGCGTGGATCCATGAAATCAACCAGATTTTAGAAAACCAGCGCAATTTTTTAAATGGTAACGTGTGTTGTTACTGGGCACGTGTTTTCTTTCCCTAATGTACACATTCCTATTTCTCGTCTCTCCCCTGTTACACACGACTAGGAATGACAGGACTTACTGAGCACTTACTGTGGACCAGGCTCTGTTCTAAGCATTGTCCATATCTATTGCTTCATTTCATCTTCAGAACGACCCAAAGTGGCAAGTAGTGATATTATTCCCATTTTATAGATGACGAAGCTGAGGCACAAAGTGGATTCGTAATTCACTCGAAGTCCCACGAGTCGCTGGTGGCAAAGTCGAGATTCAGAGCAGCCATGTGCCCCTCACCACTGTACTGTTCACTCTGTCCCACAGGCTCTCATACCACATGCGCCCAGAGCCCTGTCCTGGGAAAGAAATGCATGAGAAAAACTAAGGCAGCAGATGTAATTGGCCAGAGACATTGGAGACATTCTTGCGTGCAACTTTAAAATTGTGTGTTTGACCACCTTGTACATCTGCACCACCCTCCTCATTATAAAAACAAGACATCTTTTTCCTTCCCACTTCCACGACATGAGTGATTTTAGAGGAGCAATACAGTAATAATACAGTAGAACACAGGACAGTAGTAAGGTGCCAGCCACCTCAGGGAAAGGCCTTCTCCACAGGGAGAGTGACCGCACAGGCCTTACGTTGCAGACAGTTCGACTCTTCATATTCCTGACCTGAAACTGCTGGCTTCTCTTGGTGGCCGCTGACTTGGACTCTGGTTTTAATTAGGTGATCAGTGAAGAGCGTCAAATTCAGTGAGAAGCTAGATACTCATTCAATGTCACATCCTTGTCCTTTTCTCCATGTCCGTGTTCCGTGTCTACACCCCGGTCCAGTAGGATGCTGTAATCTCTCTGTCACCTAAAACCGCCCCCATATCTCGAGTGACATTCAGGAACACAGGCACTCAGTGAAAAGTCAAGGTCACGTGGCATTTTTGGCCAAGGGGTCATCAGCTGCCCGGGTGTTAACTCCAGGCTCCCGTCATGACTGTAGACTGAGCGTTTCTTCCACGTGCAGTTAGAACTGGATGGCTGGGGCTGGCCAGTGCGGGGGACGGCTCCTGTGCATGGAGAAAATAGTTTTGCTCCCGTGACTGAGAGCGAATGCAGGTCTCTTGAAACGTGTAGCTCTTAAGTACTGCATTGAATGCCAGTCCATAGCAGGTAACTACTGGGAAATCTCTAAACGTTTACCGTCTTCTTTAAAATAAAATCAACTGCCTCCCGAATTGCAGGCACGAGTGGGCCGTGCTGTTCACATTTCCTGGGCGCTCAGTCTAGAGACCCATGATACTGTTCCCGGGGGCTGAAGGAGGTCGGGGATAGAGGGGGCTCCAGGCCTCTTCCCCACTTTGCTCTCCCGCCCTGTGAGCGGGGGCCACGGCCAGCGCAGAGCTTGTCCAACGTCGTATGGCTCCAGAATGCTCCTTCACATCCGCCTGCTGCCTCCCAGGCAGGAAGGGGCTGCACCTGATTGTCGCACGTCTCAAAGGTTTTAGCTCTTTAACAATCTGTGTTAGTTTCCATGTATCTTATTGGGCGTGCTTCCTGCCTTTTCCTGCAGGTGATGCCGTAACTGAATCACTAAAGCCCGGAGATGGGACAGCTTCACCACCCACAAGGGTTTGTGGAGCTCCTTCCCTTCCCGGGGTGGAGGTCTCTAACACCACCTCCGCGTGGGGTAACCCCCAGCCAGGTTCTTCTTTGCCTGACTGCTCCCTGGTTTAACGAAGACCTTTGCGGCAGCTGGGCTAAGCTTTCCCAGCGCGGGAGCCAGCTGGTACCGGTGGAGTCCCAGTTGAATCTCCCCTGGCAGCCCTGGGCCTCACCGTTGACCCTGGCCATCTGCCTGGGATGCTCCAGGCCGATTCCACTCCTTTTCACTTGGCGGAGATGCTAAGGCTGTGCTGGCTGAGCCCGGGCAGTAAACTTCTCCCTGCGGCAGCGCACCTCCTCCATCACCCTGCACTTCTGCTCCCTCCCGCCTCGCACACGCAGACGGCCCTCCACGGGGCCAGTTTAACTCTTTCATGAACTGGAGAGTAGTTAAATTTAAGAGCTTTTCTTTTGCCTTCCCTGATGGGTGGTGTCAGCCTGCTGCCTGGAGGGTGGGTGGGTGTTTCTGGATGACGGTGACTGGAAGTTGGTGGCCACCCTGTGACTTGACCCCGGGCCATTAAGCCAGCGCTCCCTCTCCATTCATCGTGCCCCCTTTTCCCTCCGCCCCTGTGACCGTCCTTTTCTCGGTGCCCTGACTGAGTCTCTTCTGTGTCTTGCAGCCTTGACATCACCCATCGAGTATCAGAGGAACCACAGCGGGGGCGGCGGCGGGGGCAGCGGCGGGGGCGGCGGCGGGGCCCCCAGCGGCGGCGGGGGCGGCGGCAGCGGCGCAGGCAGCAACCACAGTGGCGGTCCCGGCAGCTGCGGCGGCCTCCCCAGCGCGAGCAGAAGCAGGCCCTCCCGGATCCCCCAGCCTGTCAGACACCACTCCCCCGTGCTGGTCTCCTCTGCAGCCTCGAACCAGGCAGAGGCAGACAAGATGTCAGGTATGTCCACTCCCGGCCCGTCACTGCCTCCTCCCAGCAGCAGCTCCGCCCCGGAGGCTGGCCAGCCCGCCAGGGCGCCCCCCAGCGGAGAGCCCGAAGGTCCCGAGCGAGAAGCGGAGCCGATCCCCAAGATGAAGGTGCTGGAGAGCCCCCGGAAGGCGGCCGGGAACGCCGCGGGCGCGCATCAGGACGGACCCGCCAAGGAGGCGCGGAGCGGCCCGGGCTCCCTGCCGCCGGGCAAGCCCAGGCCCGGGGCCATCTCGCCTCTGAACTCTCCTCTCTCCGCTGCGTTCCCCTCTCCGTTCGGCAAGGAGCCCTTGCCCCCCAGCAGCCCCCTGCAGAAGGGGGGCTCCTTCTGGAGCTCCATCCCCGCCTCCCCCGCCAGCCGGCCCGGCTCCTTCACCTTCCCGGGGGACAGTGACTCCCTCCAGCGGCAGGCGCAGCGCCACGCGGCCCCCGGCAAGGACACGGACCGCATGAGCACGTGCTCCTCGGCCAGCGAGCAGTCCGTGCAGTCCACCCAGAGCAATGGGGTAAGAGCGCCCGGCCGCCTCCGCCCACCCGCCCCGCTGCCTCTGTCCCGCGGCTCTTCTGCTAAACCTCCCGCGTGGCCGCCGCTGTCCTCGTACTAACTCTGGGCTCCCGGCCACTGCGCTGCGGTCACCAGCTCCATCCGCCCTGTGCCCTGGCCGCGCGGACACGCGGGGACGCCTTCTAACTTCCTGCTCCCGCCGGCGGACGGCGCGCTCTCATCTCTACTAACTCGCTCCTTGCTTTGTTTGTGTCTCCTTAATACGGGAAAGCAGATCATTAACCTTCCGAATGCAGCATCTCTAAGCCTCTCACGTTTTCCGAGCAGCAGCGTATCTGGGAACTTCCTCTCTCGCCCCTGCCTTCCTCGCACACTTTTTTTAGGGGGGTCCGTGCCCCTGCTGTCTACCTCCTGCGTCAACTGAAACCTGTACACTCTAAGCTTTCTGCTCGTCGCTTGGTTGTGCCCTTTTATGCCTTAAATTAATCTTTGCAGCGTTTTTGACTCATCTGCTGAAAAAGGAAAAAAAAAATCCCTCAAGAAATTTCCAACAGCAACTCAAAGCAAACTAAGCTGATACAGTGGGGGGAAGGAATCTCTCCAGTGGAAATATTTCCCCCCGCCCCCCCCCCCAAAAAAAAAGAAAGAAAGAAAAAGTTTCACTGTGGAAGAGAGAGAGACTGCTTTAGGGCCCCTGGATGTTGGGCTCCGGCCGGCGGCTGGGAGCGGAGGCGCAAGCCGGCTGGATTCCCAGCGCCCGCGCTCTGTCCGGCAGGGGGCGCAGTGCGGGCTGCGGGCGCCGCGGGGCGTCGCGGGTCACTATCCGCGTTCTTAGCAGAAGGGTTACTGGGGGGGGCTTGGCCCCCATCCTCTGGCTTCCTCCCTGTCCTACCCGACTGCTTCCCACACGGCAGGTGGTCTGACCCGTAACACCTTCCTAAAGGCATGCGTGAGGGAATAGAACTGTTCTATTGCGTGTATGTTTGATCGCTTTATAAGTTTTTAAATACATTTCCCTAAAAGGGTCTGTGTCTCTCTTTATAAAAAAAGAAAGGAAGCAATCCGGCTTTTGCATGTCTCTCTCTTTCCTCTGGAATTCCGTTAATGCCTTGTTTGGGTGGACATGGCCTTATTCGTTCCTCTTATTTTTTGTTATTTATTTTGTTACCCTCGGTCTTTAATTGAGGAAGACATTGAAAAACGGGTCTTGGTACATGTATCCTGTAGTCTTATTCTCAGAAATAAGCGGTCAGGGCGGGCCTCCTCTGCGGTGGCCGCCACCAGCGTCCCGGTCGTGGTGCCTGACGGTGTCCTGCAGGGGAGCCTCGACCCCCACCTCTAGTTAGTTCTGAAATGCTAGGTGTGCAGGTGAGCGTCAGCACGGTTGCAGCCAGAGGAAGAGACACAGAGGCCCAGTGATGCTGTACCTGCCAGCACCTGGCTGAAGGTTCAGGGTGCAGGCGTGGCCTCGCAGCCGAGGCCCTCTCCGAAATCGGCCACGGGAGCAGCTCTTCAGCCCATCCTAACCTGGACGCTTTCCCCTAAGCGCCACCCGCCCCAGCGTGGGAGCCCGTGCTGGTCTCTGCGCCCCCCGTGAGCGTGCTCGGTTCCCGGCCCTGCCTGGCTCCCCCCGGGATGCTTACTCTGAGGCCAGCACCGTCGCATGCGGCACACGTTTTGGCAGGTTTTAGGTCGCAAAAGGTGCCTCTTTATTTCTGCCTCTCACTGTTTCTTATGTGGTTGGTAACCTGGAAAGGGAAACTGCCAGGGAGTCCGGGTGCCTTACAGAAACGCCCTGGAGGCCTGCGAAGACCACGAGAGGCTTAGAATGGGCATGAGAGTGTCCTCTAGGACTCCTAAGCTTTTCGGTCAAGAAGAGCTACCGCCCTACCTGCTCCCCCCGATTCAGACTGTCTCATCCCCCTGGCGGTCAGCAGTGGCCTCCTCCCTCCTTGTCTGCTTCCGTGAAGCTGTCTGCGGTCACAGCCCAGCAGCTGTACCTAACCCACGGCCCAGGTCCTTCTTCCTCCTTTAACGCACACCTTCTGGAAAGTTCTGCTGAGAGCAGGAGTGGAGTGGATGTGGATCAGCCCAGGCAGTGACTGCGCCAGGCCCGAAACGTGGACACACCACCTCCCTGCATCCGCCCACCCAGGCAGCAATAGAAGTACAGCCCTGCCTTTCTCTCAGAGGCCGGGTGACCCGTGCGAATCCCTAACCTCCACTGTGTGAGGGGTGGTGATCGTGCCCACTGACATTAATTGAGATCCATTTTTAAATGCCTCATACTTAGATTGGTACATAGGAGGTTTTCAGAAAGTACTAATAGCTGTTATTATCGTGGCAAAATACTTGCATTACGAGACAAAGGGTGGTACGCTATACGATGAAAAAGAGCCGTGCCACAGAGGTTGGTTTTGTTTACATTTTCTAGCCAATGTGGCTTTGTAGTCTCAACACTGTTGGGTGTTGCTATATAAGTCACGCTAAAAGGATAAAATTGCGTGAAGGGGTGTGCACAGGCCAAAGCCCGACGTGGACATCCACGAGGGACGGGAACACGTACCAGACTCCTCAGCTGCGACAGGACCGAGAACCTGGCACTCCGGTGTATTTAACTTCACCACCCACTGTGGGCCTAGAGTCCTGGCCCCTGGAATTCCCAGCACACAGGCTCCGTGACAGTGGTCAGCCGTCTACTCCGGTGTGTCTCAGTAGCCCAGAGCCATCAGGCGTATGGCAAGGTTGCCCACAGTCACGCCTACACCGACCCAGGACCTGCCCCAGACATCCGAGAGACCAGCGGAGGGAAGCAGCGGAGTCCTGGGAAGCCGTGAACGGCCAGACAGCATCATTGGTGGGAGCCCCTGAGAACAAGCTAGAGGGGCGCCTGACGCCACTTCCACATCCCAGCTGTTGACAGAGGGGATTGAACAAGATGCAGCTCCGGCTTTGGAGGTCTCAGCTTCCTCTTCATCCCCTGGAACAAAGGGGTCACTTGGTAAACGACAGCTTGGGACAAACACCATTTGTGTTTCTTCTACTCAGCAGCTAACGCCACTCAGCTTGTGAACCTGAGTAGATGGTCTTGAGAAACGATCTGTGTTTAACTTTTGCAGTCTTGCTCCATTGAGTGAGATACTGGACATGTATTGAGTGCCTGCCACGCGTCAGTCACTGTGATGGACACTAAAGACACAGTAGTGACCTGAAGACATCGGGTGCCACTGGGACTCCAAGATAAGGGGAGGATAGGCTTTCCCACGCCAGGGGTGTCCGTGAAACTTGAGTTGTGAGGCCAGTGCTGTCCACAGCTGCTCTGCGATGCTCTGCCGTCCCCACGACGGCCACACCTTCAGGACAGTTGAATCGTCACTCTCACAGGAGGACCACCCACCCAGGGATACATACAGGAGGCAGAGCAACTCTCCATGAGAGCAGGACAGTAGTTGGTCTGCTTTTCAGGTGTCCCGCGTTCCTCCTTTAGAAGGGAAAAAAGGTGGAAATGATGAGCGATGCCAGCAGCGTGACGGTCACAGTGACAGGACTGTGACATAGATGGAACCCAGCGTGGCATCAGCATGAGGATGAGCCATTCCTCTGATGGTGCGAGGAAGATGGGACTGAAATAATCAAGCTTCCAAAGTAGAGTGTCGTCACCACTGTGTCGTTCCTAAATTGCTCTCTAGAGAAAGCCCGACGGTCAGTTACTGAAACAGAGGCACCAAGTTAGCTAGAGTGTGGCGGCGGCCGCCCAGTGGGCCCTGCTCTGGGCGTCGTGCCGTGGCGCACGCTGACGAGCGACTTCGTGCCGTCAGATCCCGTTTCAGTTCCCCTCTGCCTTTTTGTCCATCTTTCCCTCTACAGAGTGAAAGTAGCAGCAGTAGCAACATCTCCACCATGTTGGTGACACACGATTACATGGCAGTGAAGGAGGATGAGATAAACGTCTATCAAGGAGAGGTCGTTCAGATTCTGGCCAGCAATCAACAGAACATGTTTCTGGTGTTCCGAGCCGCCACTGACCAGTGCCCCGCAGCCGAGGGCTGGATTCCGGGCTTCGTCCTGGGGCATACCAGCGCAGTCATCATGGAGAACCCCGACGGGACTCTCAAGTGAGTGCCCGGCGGGGCAGCCGTGGCGGGGCGGGGGCAGGCGGCGCTGAGCACAGACGAGGCACAGAGGCCCTGGGAGGGTGAAGCCCATTGAGAGAAAGCAGTGCTGTGGTCTGTTGAACGAGCTCATCTCTATACACAATGTGGAACCCCGCAGTGAAGGTGGGGCGCGTTCCATCTCTCAGACCTGTTCTGATGGGTTCTTTTAATAACCTGCCTTTGTACACACGTAGCTTTTTTAAGCTCTAGACAGAGCATCACGGTATTTTAGTTCCCAGAGGTCTAGGGTGAGGGGTGAGGACTTTCCAAGGGCCCCTGACTCGTAGCGGGCGCGCTGAGGGTGCATCACTGAAGATCCTCGTCCCGGGAGCTTCAGCTAAAGATCCATGTGGTGCCACTGCCGACGTGCCTTGTGTATATTAGGTGACTTTAGTCAAGTAACTTGACACCAATTTTGCCGCGTTAAACATTACTTTAAAGAAAACTGAGTTCAGGGGCTGGTTTCAAACTCCGCCCTTCGCTGAATCTCTCTGGCTGTAGGAGGCGCCAGCCAGGTGGCTTCTGGCAGTGGAAGTATTGCAAAACTGTGATTTTTAAGCTTCCAGAGGCTTCAACCCAAAAGACCAGACTCAAAGGCACAGGCGGTGGTCATGTTCCTCTCCAGGCATGGCAGTACCCCTGGCTGGTCTGCAGCCCAGCCTGGCGAGCCTTCCAGCACCACCCCAAACCTCTGGGCTAAGCACCTATACCCCATGGGGAGTCCAGGCTTGGAGTTCAGGCTACAAAGAGCCCATCTTCCTTGACAGTCCCTTGTCCTGTTTCTCCTTGATACACAGAGATATTTTATTCTAGTACATTGTTCAAGAATCCCATTTTATACTTTGTTTCCTCAAAAATATTCTTAGGCCCTGTATTAGGGTTCTCCAGAGAAACAGAACCAGTAGGGTGTATGTGTGGTCAGCGGGTGGTTATTGTAACCACACGGTTGTGGAGACTGGTGAGTCCAGACCTGCACTGTGGGCCAGCAGGCTGGGGGCCCAGGAGAGCCAGTGGTGCAGGTAAAGTCTGAAGGTATTCTGCTGGAGAATTCCCTCATGCTCAGGGAGGCTGGTCTTTTTTTGTTCAACTCAGGCCTTCAACTGATTGGATGAGGCCCACCACGCTATGGAGGGCAGTCTGCTTCACTCTACCAGTTGAAATGTTAATCTCATCTGGAAACACCCAGAATGATGTTTGACCAAATATTTAGGTCCAGTCAAGTTATACGTAAAATTAACCGTCGCAGACACCTTTATATTTAATCCTTAAAATTTGATTTAAGAAACTTGGCTTTTATCTCTGGTCATTGAGAGTCGCAGAAAAGTTTTCCTTCGCTGAGATCCCTGTTCCTAAAGGAATCTCGGTCATCCTATATCCGTGTAAATTGGACAGTCCGCTTTTCTCTGATGCTTTCAGGAATTGTTTGCCGAACAGCAGGAAAGCGTAATACTAACAATGTGTTGCGGTCCCCCTAGGAAGTCAACATCTTGGCACACAGCACTCCGTTTAAGGAAAAAATCTGAGAAAAAAGATAAAGACGGCAAACGGGAAGGCAAGTTAGAGAACGGTTATCGGAAGTCTCGGGAAGGACTCAGCAACAAGGTATCTGTGAAGGTGAGCAAGGGTGTCTCCAGGAGCCTGTGCTCCTCGGGGAGCACGCAGGGCTGGTGCCGGCCCAGGAGGAGCCGTCGCGGACCTGGCACCCAGCCTTGCCTGGCAGCAGCCCGCCTCTCTCCGCCCTTTGAGCAGACCTGCAGGGCTTTGTAGGGTGCTCTCACGGGCAGTGTGGCGCAGGTACGCATACGTACTCTGAGGAGCCGGGTACACGGGTAAACCCCTAAGCGGGCGCATGTGTAGCTTGCAAAGAAGGCTGCTGGAGTCCCAGAGGGAGCACACACTAGGACCTCAGAAGCAGACGGAGCACAGAGCAGCTGTGGCTCAGACCACAGGGGAAGTGACTAGACGCCAAGATGCAGGTTCACTGCTGCAGCGGATTCCCTCGGCGGGTGCTTCAGTCCACTTTCCTTCTGTAGTCAGATTGCCTTCAACCTGTGCAGGTTTTGCCTGGGGAGAAAGGAACTATCTCTTGAGGGGAGCTCGAGGCCCCTGAGTCGGGGCCCTGGCCATTCTGCAGAAGTGGGTGGTTCGGGGATCTGCTGGACTCAGCCCATAGGATGAGTAAAAGGGACTTCTCTGAGTGTAAGCAGCATTTGTGCGTTTGTGGGTAGGAAGAAAAATCTCTCCTACACCTGTGTGCCACGAAGCCTTCCAGTGCATTCGAAGGCAGTCGGAACGTGGTCGGTTCTGATTGATACGCAGGCAAACCAAGTCGTGTTTCCTTTCATCTTTCAACAACTGTAGCCCTAGAATAGAAGCAGTATATCTTAGAGTAGCTCATGTATCTGGTTAATAGCTGTGCGCTTTTTCCATTTCAGCTTCTCAATCCCAACTACATCTATGACGGTGAGTTCTGTTCTTTTTCTTGTAGACTTTAGAGGGTAGGTCTACGGGGCATTTCAGGACACTCGAGTGTAGCCTGTGGACGTGGGTTTTCTGTGGAGCTCTGGGCCTGGGCAGCATCTCCTTCATTTGTTGGGGGAGGTTGGTGGGCACAAGAGGGGGCGCTGGGTGACCAGCGTTACTGACTCCTTTCTCGCACAGTTCCCCCAGAATTCGTCATTCCCTTGAGCGAGGTCACGTGTGAGACAGGGGAGACCGTTGTTCTTAGATGTCGGGTCTGTGGCCGCCCCAAGGCCTCGGTCACCTGGAAGGGCCCTGAACACAACACCTTGAACAGCGATGGTCACTACAGCATCTCCTACAGGTGAGGGAAGCCCCCTCGGGGGTCAGTTTCCCAGGCAGTGAGCATGACCTCGTTCCACTGGGACTGACGCGGCCGATTGCCTGAGTCACCTCTGGCCCTGGAACGTCTCCCGTGAAGGAAGGTGTCATACCTGGGTGTGCAGCTAGGATTGAAATCCCACTTGAAATTGCCCGTCAGCATTTGAGCTCCTCATTTCCTGTGACCCCAAAGGAGAGAGGTTGAGGGGCTGGCGGCGGGGAGAGCTGAGCCTTTCTGAACGCCGTGTGCCCTCCTCTGTGGCAGTGACTTGGGAGAGGCCGCTCTGAAGATCGTTGGTGTGACCACCGAGGACGACGGCATCTACACATGCATCGCAGTGAACGACATGGGGTCAGCCTCGTCTTCAGCCAGTCTGAGGGTTCTAGGTAAGCTGCACCCCGAGCCCCACACACTCTCGATGTGGCCTAAGATACGTGACAAGTCACTCGGAGGCTGCACGGAGCAGGCCAGCCTCTGGGACACCCGGGCGGGTGCCCTCGGACAGGGGAGGCGCACGGGGAGGGCTTCCGCCCACGGCCACTGAGCGTGTGAGCGTCTGGTCCAGCCTCCAGGTGGGAGCAGGGCAGCGTGTACTCCTAGTGTTCAAAACACATTCTCGTCTCCAGCTTCTCACTTGTCCGATTGTTCAGCTGGTGCTTTAGTTCTAAGAGAAGCTCCTCTCCGTCAGTCTCACGTAGAATAGAATGGAAAGAAAGGAAAGATGGGAGCGTGGGTGAGCCCCGAGCAGGCTCTGTACCCGTCCTAGACCGTAACAGCCCTTCCAGAGGGTGTGTCCTCCCAGCCCTTCCATGAGCGCAGGGCGACCCTGGTGGGACTAAAGCCCTTGCTCCCTCCATGCCCAGCAAGGTCTGATCTCTCTCCTCAGCTAAACTCTGAGCTGCTGGCAGCAGAACTCATATCTCAGGCCTTTTAGAACTTCCTGTAGATGCACCTGACGTATGTACGTGCTTAGTGAGCAACACCTACTGGCTGATTTCCAGCTACCATTTCACAGGCCAGCTGTTCCAGCTGTGCGGCCCAGGGCTGCTGAGGTTTCTCCTGGGTCCTCCAGCTGCACCAGGCATAGGATGCAGCCTCCTAGAATGACAGTTGAAGAACTAAAATAAGTTAAGTAAATTAAACAAAACCAATTTTTTAAGACTATGGTAAGTAAATAAATAAAAGGACTAAAAGATGAATTGAGTCCAGGAGTGCCCTGTGTGTAGACAGTAAACAGAATTGTCTTTAGAAGTTTATATGCTGTATATCTTAATCCCATATATTTTAACCTCATAAGTCAAAGAAGGGAAGGGTTCTGGTTTTGGATCACAGCGCAGGAAAGGAAGATAATTTTGAATTTGACAGCAGAGAATCACCAATGTTCTAATTTTTAAAAGATGTCAGAAAAAGTATACAGGTGATTTTTTTTTCTTTTTTTTTTAACAAATCACTGGTGAAAGCAGGGGAGCTTAGGGAGACAGAAGGCTGTTCATAGGAACGGTCTTACGGAAGTGCAAATGGGAAAATGATGGAAAAGCAAGTGCGTGTTTATTTCTGTCACATAAATCCATCTTTGTCTCATACGAAGTCCCAGCGCCGTGTGGGTTTTATACTTCCGGTGCGTCTCCACTTCCACGAGCCTCCGTTCAGACGCTCAGCAGCCCGGGCAGCTGCCATGTTGGGCAGCGCACGGCTCTAGTCTCCTTCCCCAAGAGGCGCCCCGTACACCAGGCTCAGGGAGATGCTGCCTTTCTTGCAGGTCCAGGCAGTGATGGCGTCATGGTGACCTGGAAAGACAACTTTGACTGCTTCTACAGCGAAGTGGCTGAGCTCGGCAGGTATGGTGGGAAACCCGCAGCCCCTCCCGAGACCGCAGAGTCAGAGACGCAGCTCTGTAGGAGCCCACAGAGAAAGTTCAGTGGCGGACTTTGCCAGCAGTGGGAAGTTAGATGTATGACATCCGAAATGTAAGCGGTAATTGCCTGTTGGTATTAAACGCTGAGGAAGAGAGGAGGAGATTGCCAGTGCAGGTTCCAGGAGAGAATCAAGGCTTCATACCGGGAGCCGTCTGGTGACGTGATGAGTCCGCTTCTGCTCCGTGCCCAGGCAGCACTGGCTATGCCCCGTTCTCGGGAGGATCCAGGGAAGAGTCACTCACGCCCCTGCTCGTGGCACATTCTCCTCGGGAGCCCAGCTGAGAGGGGCTGCATGTGTCCTTCAGGTCTCGGCTGTGCCTGGAGATTAGGGTCCCCCTGCGTGGACCAAGAGGGGCTTCGACAGAGAGGGGCTGTTCCTCGTTGGGCGGCAGCCAGGGCTCAGGCGGCGGCTCAGCGGCGCCCTCGGTCACCCTGCTCCTTCTGAGGTGGCACGGCACTCGGCCACACCTCACGTCGCGTCCCGTCGGGCAAGAGGAAGGTCAGAAGCATGACAGCTGAGCCTGTCCCCGTTACAAAGCTTTCCGAGGACCGCCCCCCGCCGCCAGCAGCAGCCTCGTACACGCCGATGGCCGTCCCTGGGTCCGCGGGCCCCAGGGATCCGTGCACACGCCTGTGTGGGCCAGCCCGAAGCGCCTGTCGCTCGTGTGTCGCCACACGAGGCTCAGCCCTGCTGTCCAGAGCCGCAGAGATGTATCACCTTGTGCCACGTGCCACTGACCGGACCGCTACCCTCTTGGTCCCTCCTGGGCTCGGCCAGCTGGCACCCCCATGCCTCGCCCGCGTGTCTGTGGCCTCTGTCCGCACAGACGCTCACCCTGGGCCTGCTCGTGTGATGGCAGTCGCGGCCCGGGAGAGCGGAAGCAGAGGCTGCGGCCCCTCAGGGCCCAGCTTCAGAAATCAGCAACCACACTCTGTCCACATTCTGTGGGCGCAGACAGCCGCCCGCCAGCCCAGATTCAAGGGCGGAGAAAGAGACTCCGCCTGTCCGTGGGAGGAGGGGCAAAGCAGTGTGCCCACCTTCCTCCCCGCAGTCTGCACTCCCCAGCCCCCAAATCTCATCCCACCGTGGCAGCCGGCTCAGGCTTGAGGTCCAGGATCTTGTTATCCGGATCCAGTCGAGGTGCCGCCCAGGCTTCCTGGGTGCGGTTCGCTGGGTGCAGCTCCGGAGACCACAAACTAGAGATGAGTTACCAGCCCCCCGACTCACATCCTGCAGCGGCAAGGCAGACACGGTGACGACAGCAGACGCTCCCGTCCGAAGTGGGGGGCGTGGGGTGCCCAGGAGCCACCTAGTAGTCCGTTCCAAGCTTCTTCACGCGACGAGGTTTCCACGAGAGCAAGGTGGAAGCCGCCTGGTACATCGCACGATGTCACTGCTGCTCCGTTCAGCGGCGGCAGGAAGTCACGTGGCTGTCCTTAGCCAGACGGAGCCCGCCTCTGGGAGGGGAGGAGACAGGACAGGCACAGGCTCGGGAAGGCTTCCTTGGGGCCGTCGCGCGGCTGCAGCCCCTCCGCTGGCGGCCGGGGAGAGCAGGGCCACCAGCTGGGGAGGCTGCCTGGGTTCAAAGAGTCTATTCTCCGTGACACACTCAGAGTCCTCTGAAAATGACCTTCTCCACCTATCTTCCAGGGGCAGATTCTCTGTCGTTAAGAAATGCGATCAGAAAGGCACCAAACGAGCAGTGGCCACTAAGTTTGTGAACAAGAAGTTGATGAAGCGCGACCAGGTCACCCACGAGCTTGGAATCCTGCAGAACCTCCAGCACCCGCTGCTGGTTGGCCTCCTCGACACCTTCGAGACCTCCACCAGCTACGTCCTGGTTCTGGAAATGTGCGTACACGCCAGCTGCCTCTCCTCTTTCTAGCGCTCGGCCTCGACTCCAAGTGGTCTTGCTGTTTATTCTCTGAGAAGTGTAGAAATCAGGATGTTAGGATTCACAGAACTTCTAAAAAAGCACGTCTGCTCTCAGAGACCACAGTTCTAGAGCTTTCCAGCAATGCTAGAGGGAAATACAGCTGCCTGACGAGGAAGCACAAGCCTAGCATCCAAATGCTCCCCCCCCAGGCTCCCTCGGGGGTCTCAGCCAACCTGGAGATGCCCCCTGGTTCCCAAAGGTCCCGAGAGGCCAGGCCTCTGCGGACCACGGCCCTGCTCGTGCTCCCAGGCTGACCTGGTCCCACGTGTCTGCCCAGCTGGGCGAGCCCGGCTGGTGGGCGCGTGCAGTGGGCCGGCTGAGACCTGCTCGCGTCTGGTGCTTCAGCATGCAGCTCTGCCCCGGGGCCCGTCCTGCCCCTCCAAGGGTGATTAGAATGGGAGCGTAGCTGCGCCCTCTGGAGGGGGGTGGCTCCCCCCAGGGCAGCCCGCTGGTCCCCGTGGTACTTACCGGGCCCTGTGTGCCATCTCAGGAAACATTTGCGTCGTTTAAAGATAAAGTGTGAGAGCTCTGACCCAAGAGCAGGGGGCCTCAGCCTGGGGACATTTTGCCCCCCAGGGGACATTTGGCAAAGTCTGCAGACGTTTTGCTGGTCACAGCTCACCGCCCCGCAAGGCACAGGGCGGCCGTGCAACAGAGGACCGTTGTCCCAAACACCGGATTGAGAAGCCCTGCCCTTAGAACATTCTGGTCTCTCTGAGACACCTCGTCATGTAGCTTTGTTGAATTTCCTAGTCCTCCTTTTCAGGGGGAGTCATTTCATACATTTCCTTGGATTCCTGAGTCTGTTTCCATCGGCCGGAGCGCCATCTTTTGTGCCATTTCCTAGTTCTTTTTTTTTTTTTTTTTTTTTTTGCGGTACGCGGGCCTCTCACTGTTGTGGCCTCTCCCGCTGCGGAGCACAGGCTCCGGACGCGCAGGCTCAGCGGCCATGGCTTACGGGCCCAGCCGCTCCGCGGCATGTGGGATCTTCCCGGACCGGGGCACGAACCCGTGTCCCCTGCATCGGCAGGCGGACTCTCAACCACTGCGCCAACAGGGAAGCCCCATTTCCTAGTTCTTGACACGTTGTTGGGAAGAGTGGGCTGGCAGGAGGGCCAGCCGTGGAGCCGCGCGGGGTGTGGTCACAGGGACCGTGAGCTCCTCGATCGCGGGCACTCCCTTGAGGCCCCGCACCCGCCATCCCATTGGTCACTTCCGTAAAGACTTTGGAAGTGCGGCCGCATCACAGCCTTCACGGGTGCAGCTGCTGCGGGGCCCTCGGCGCCAGGACGAGCCTCAGCCTCGCTCCCCGCCGACGCCGGGCAGGGAATGTTTCGAGGGTGTCCCCGCCCAGGGCTCCCGCTGGAGCATCTCTGTGGGCCTGTCCAGCCCTCTCTCTGGCCTAGCAAGCCTCCCAGATGGCGGAGGGAGCAGGAAAGGCCTCCGCCCTCCCCAGCCGCCCCCAAGGCTGGCCATCGTGTGCGAAGGACAGGTCGGCGGACCTGGGGCTCATTTCTCAACCTTGGCTCCCGTGGACGCTCAGCGACTTGAAGGATCGTTATGGGGCTAAAACGATGTCCAGGCAGAGGCCTGGCCCCTGTGGGCCCTCAGTACCGGGGAAGGTGCTTTCTGGCTCTAGAAGCTTGGTGACTGAAAGCCTCTGCTCATCTTCCCCAGGGAGTTTCAACAAGAAAGAGAGGCCTAGAGTCCTTGTCAGAAATCTCCTGCAAGACCTCGGTTTCTGGTTTACGTTTTCAGTGCATCCAGCTGTCACTTCTTTTCACTGGAAACTAAATGGTTTGGCCTCATCATTGCTGTTAACAGGGTTAATGTTTGTAACAGACTCCTTCCTACCGAGGTTCCCTTGATTACTCGACGTTACCAAACAGGCGGCTGATCTTTCCATAAATTCCTATTTTGCAAAGAGGGCAGCCTAGCCCAGTGTTCAGGGGCCAGACCACCTCCTTGCAAGTCTAGCCTTCCCTTATGAGCTGTGTGACCTTGGGAAAGTTACATACCTTCTCTGTGCCTCCGTTTCCTCATCTGTAAAATGGGGACCATAAAACACTCTTCCCAGAGAGTTGTCGTGAGGATTAAGTGAATGGATAGAAAGCACTTGGTCCCTGGCACAGGGCTGCTCTGTATAGGTGTTTTTTAAATGTTAAAAGCAATTTCACAGTAGGAAGACTTTTGAGTCCAACGTGAAGCCCTCACCGTATTGTCTGTGTCTTAACGTTCTCTCGTTCAGCCGTCACATGACCCATTTTCCAGACGACGAGACTGAGGCTTGGGGAGGTGGTCTCACATTATCCCCTCCTCCAGCAGCCTGCTGGGGGCGGGGTTGGGGAGCCTGGGTGCACCCATCTCTGCCTCCCAGTTCCCTCTGTGGGTCCAGATGCCGTGTTCCCCACTTGTGCCTCCACAGTGAGCTTAAAAAGAAATCGCCCCTTGATCCCATCCTGCCTTCAGGTAGAGGCGTGATCCCCAAAAGCTGACAGAGCAGTGACAGCGGGGCACGGAGGTGACGCGTATATCGCAGGAGATGGGTCTGAAGTGACAGACCCGCACCGTAACGCGCATTCCTCCCTCTGCAGGGCTGACCAGGGACGGCTCCTGGAATGTGTGGTGCGATGGGGAAACCTCACGGAGGGGAAGATCAGGGCATATCTGGGGGAGGTTCTGGAAGCCGTCCGTTACCTTCACAACTGCAGGATAGCACACCTGGACCTAAAGGTGAGTGGGGCCCCGGGGACGGGAAAGCTGAGGGACCCCAGCGCGGCCATGCGGGATGCAGAGCCCACTCTCGGCCTGTCCTCTGAAGCCAGGCCGGGAGCCCGCGGGGACTGGGGACCAACACAAGGGGTGGGAGATGGGAGCAGTGATTTCTAATCTCTGTTTTTAAACGTTGGGTATACACAAACAATAAAGTGCCAGGTAAACGTGTGAGCTCTTCAGACATTTCTTGCGATTTCAGGGGGTTCCTGCGAGTGTCGCTGGGTCGGGGTGGGGCTGGAGCAGGGTGGCGGAGGCGGGGGGCGGAGGGGCGCTGCTGCCGCCACCGGGAGGGAAGTGAATCCCCGGCTTCACTCACCGGCACAGTTTAACACAGCAGCTGCGCGTGACAGTTGCGGAGAAGTCAGGGCAGCTTCTCTGGGTTGCCTCTGTGTCCTCCTCCCGAGGGCTCTGTCCTGTTTCGCACGTGGACGGTCGGCGCCAGTCGACCTCGTAGATTCCTGGTGAGCCTTGCACCTCAGCTTGAGATTGGGGTTGCCGGAGTGGATGACGGTCTTGTCTTGTCCTGTCTCCTAGCCCGAAAACATCCTAGTGGATCAGAGTTTAGCCAAGCCAACCATCAAACTAGCTGACTTTGGAGATGCTGTCCAACTCAACACGACCTACCACATCCACCAGTTACTGGGGAACCCCGAATTCGCAGCCCCCGAAATCATCCTGGGGAACCCGGTCTCCCTGACCTCGGACACGTGGAGTGTTGGAGTGCTGGCCTATGTGCTTCTCAGCGGCGTGTCCCCCTTCCTGGACGACAGCGTGGAAGAGACCTGCCTGAACATTTGCCGGCTAGACTTTAGTTTCCCAGATGACTACTTCCAAGGAGTGAGCCAGAGGGCCAAGGACTTCGTGTGTTTCCTCCTGCACGAGGACCCTGCCAAGCGTCCCTCGGCTGCGCTGGCCCTCCAGGAGCAGTGGCTGCAGTCGGGCCACGGCCATGGCCACGGCAAAGGCGCGGGCGTCCTCGACACGTCCAGACTGACCTCCTTCATTGAGCGGCGCAAACACCAGAACGATGTTCGACCGATTCGTAGCATTAAAAACTTCTTACAGAGCAGGCTTTTGCCTAGAGTTTGACCTATCTTGAAGTCCTTTCTCATTCTCTTTCACCTGCCAATCAGCTGTTCATTTGAATTTTGAAGAGAAACACAAACCAACATAACTGATCAGCTGCCGTACGTTCATCGTGTGAAATTGCATTCCGAGTGAGCTGTGCTCGGCAGTGCCTGGGACTCGGGCTGCAAGCTGTGCTGGGGTGGAGGACCTTCTCGAACACTCTGCGGGAGCGGAGACAGCATTGCTGTGTCACAGTCTTTTATTCAGGTTTCTGCAAAAAAAATAAAAAGAAACTTTTTTAAACGAACATGAGTAGAATTTTGCAAATTTAACATTTTCCAGGATTTCTTCAAGGAAGCGAAATGCCTATGTTCAACCACTGGTGTTAACGAACAAAACAGAGATACTGGACACCTCTGGGGAAGACCCCGGCCCCAGCGGCGGCCGTCTCCGTGGCCTCGTCCAGCTCGGGGTCCACCTGGCTCTGAGCTTTTCCAGCTGCCTGGTCTGTGTGCCTGTGGCCCCTACACCAGACCAGGCTTCTGAAACGTGCATTCAACCTCAAACTTTTGCATAAAAATAGAATGAATCGTTTTGCTCTGATGAAATGTAGGCCTTACTTGTATATAAGACTGGTCCTGCCTTCGGTCTGTCCTTCCCCCACCCCCCCCCCGCTCCCCGCCTCCTGCCCGGGGCTTCCTTTGGGGGTCCGAAGGGTCTGCCCACCCACCGAGGACATCAGGTTGGCTCCTGCCCCTCTGCCCCTCCCCACACGTCCCACCCCCAAGCCGTCAGTCAGATTGTTGAGCAGTATACAGTCAGATGAAAATACTGTAAATGCACTCATTGGGGTTTTTTTGGTTTTATTTCATATCATGTGCAATGTTGTGGCTTTAACATTTTATGCAACTATTTATGAAGACCTCTGTTGTACCTGTAATAAATATATAGAAAAAGCACATACTTCGTACGGTGAGCTTTATGGTTTTGTGCGTGTGTCGGGGGGGGGGGGGTGGGGGGGGGGGGTCTTTGCCCTGTGCCATCAGTTCAGAGAGACTTAACTCTTCGTGAAATTTGTCAGTTTTGAGGACTGTAAAAAGTGATTTCATACTCTGAATATAAAACTGGATAATAGGGTAATGTTTTAAATTTTATTATGCTATTATTCAGAATGCCAAAGTATTATTTTTTTTCTCCCAAAATCAGTCTGGACATTTCCTACTTTTTAGACTTTTTGACATTCAACTTTCGGTACAAAAATTGGCTGGATTTTGAGCTTTTGGTAAGAAATAAAAGCCAATCAAGCAGTAGCCGCCTTGAGGCTGGCATTGGCGTCTGTGGCACTGTGGCAGAATTCACGCTGGTGTGGGAGGCCCTCAACAGAAGACGCTGCGTTTCTGGGCACGCTTGAATTTTTCTGGATGTCTTTTTATCCTCGTTGTGTGAAATACACTAAAAAAAAAAAAAAAAAAAAAAGCCCGCTTCCCAAGCCAGCCAGACACCTGGGTCTTCAGCCATGAACTGGCGTAGTTGAGCTTTGCAGCTTCCAATGTATTTTATTTATTCTTTTGTTGGGTTTTTGTTTGTTTCTTGTAAAATTGTACAGAAACTTTTTAAAAGAAATTGGATTCAAAACTGGATGTGTATTCGTAACCTCACAACTTTTATTTGTGTATTGTTTCTTTTATTATTTCAGTTAAATTTTTACATTATTTTGCATGTATATTTCTTTGTACAGAGACCTTACATGTTTACACAGTATGATGTGATGTAAATATTTTATTTTGCCATCAGTTATTTTAAAAAATTAAACATATTTGCCTGATTTTTGTGTTAGGCCTTTTATTCAAGTTGGTCACTATTGAATCAAAAAGCGAGATCAATGAGGGAGAGATTGAAGGAGAGGCCTCCGGTGGGTCAGGGGAGGGGCGTGGGGAGGAGAATATTCTGGATTGGGAATCCACTGCAGGCCACCAGAAACGGGAGTCGGTCATACCCCTGCAGACTGGTGCACAGCCCAGACTCAGAAGGTATTACAGAGACGCTGCACTGGTCCTGGTTGGAATAAATAAGGTGCCCCCGGTTCTTGATGAACGCATGATCAGAGCAAGGGGAAAAGCGGTTGCAACTTGGCCACAGAAAAGCAAAATTAATGCTGTTCCGATGGATTAAAGCACATGAAACACTAGGTTCCAGCACCTGCATTAAGAACAATACCAAGAACCCACACCTGCGAAGACCCCGCCCCCCCAGTGGTGGCTTCTGCCTGCTTCTGACAGCAGGTCATCTTTCCTGCTGAACACTACCATCTCTCTGGTTTTGATTCCTTTTTGCTTTCTTTTTGGACTTGTTCCCCCTGGGATCATGACTCTTTGCTCAGCACACTATAAAGGCTCTATTTTTCATCTGTTTGATCCTGAAGTTAAGTGTGAGAGGATGACATTTGTGCTAAGACCCCAAGTCCAGGCGTGGGAAGCTCACTCCCCCTGAGGTGTGTGCTTCCTCCCGGGTGCCAGGACAGCGGTGCTCGGTGGGCCCTGGAGGGACAGAAATGCAGGGTCAGTCCTAATACGCCGCAGCAGCTCGGCGTCGGGCCCCAGAGGGAGTCCTGTGGCCACCACGTGGCACACCTCAGCAGCAGGAGGGAGGCAAGGGTCTGCTTTTTAATCGGACACTTGTTGAAGGAAGTAGTTATGTCTGCAGGTTAGCAAAGCATCCCACTAGTGAAAAGTGTCCTGTCATGATCACTACCTAGATTTCTCAAATAGCAAAATATTATTCTGCATGTTAGTTTCTCTTGCTCTCTCTCGCTCTTTCTTTCTCTCTCTCTCTCTCTCTCTCTCTATATATATATATGTATATGTATTTTAATCCAGGCATTCTCTTTAGTTCTAAAGGAAAAAAGATTACCAGTATTTTTGTGCAATAAATTATGAGTATCATAGCAAGTCATATCCAAAGCATATTAGACCATTGGAAGGAAAGGCCTTTCAACTGTACATCTTTGAGACATAACTGTAGAGACAAAGAATCCGTGGGATTGTTAGGTTGCTCTGTGTGTGAGTGTGTGTGCATGATTTAACTTACAAAAAATAAAGTACACAAACCATAAGTAAATAGCTCAATACATTTCTATACATGTGTTTGTACCTGTGACCATCACCCAAAGCAAAATAGTCCAATATTTCCACCGTCCCCCAGAAGATTCCTCCAGCCCCTTCCCAATAGGTCCCTACCTGCCAGAGCTGATGGCTGTTCTCATTTCTATCACCCATGAATTAGTTTGCCTTTGAACTTCATGTAAGTAGGATCATCTAGTATGTGTTTTTCAAAATCAAGCTAAACTTTTTGTTGTGAGATCACTGTAGTCACATGCAGTTGTATGAAATGTACCCTTCACCGAGATTTCCCCGGTGATAACATCTTGAAAACGCTTAACACTGTGTCACAACCAGGATTTTGACGTCAGTACAGTCAAGGTGCAGGACATCCCATCGCCACCAGAATCCCTCCTGTTGCCCTTTTCTAGCCACACTCACCTCCCTTCTGCCTTTAACCCCTGCCAACCACTGATCCATTCTCCATTTCCATATCTTGTCATTTCCATAATCTTACATAAATGGAGTCATATACTACATAACCTGAGATGGATTTTCTCACTGAGTGTAACTCTCTGGAAATTCACCCAGGTTGTTGTGGGGATCGAGTTTTCCTTTTTATTTACCAAGTGGTATTCCACAGTGTGGATGTACCATAGTTTGTTTAACCATTCACCCATTGAAGGGCATCTGAATTTTTTCCAGCTTTTAGCTGTCACAAGTAAAGCTTCTATGAACATATGTACAGATTTTCATGTGAACATACGTCGTCATTTCTCTGGCATAAATGTCAGACAATTGGCAGATCGTATGGTAGTTGCATATTTCATTTTTGAAGGTTTGCTAAAATGTTTTCCAGACTCTACCATTTTACATCCTCACCAGCAATGCATGAGTGATCCAGTGTCTTCAGATCTCTCCCAGCATTTGGTGTTGTCACTGTTTTGGCCAGGGGTAGAGCGGGCATTCTGACAAGTGCATAGTGACATGTTATTGTGGTCTTAATTTGTGTTTCCCTAATGGCTAGTGATGTTAAACATTTTCCATGTGCTTAATTGCTATCTGTTTATCCTCTTCTGTGAAATGTCTCTTCGTGTCCTTTGCCCATTTTCTCATTGGAGTCTTTGGCTTTTTATTGTTGAGTTTTGAGAGTTCTTCATATATTCTAGATACTAGTCCTTTGTCAGAGATGTGATTCACAAATATTTTCTCCCACTCTGTAGTGTGTCTTTCAGTTTTCCAAACAGGATCTTTCATAGAGAAAAATATTTTAATTTGATGGAGTCCTGCTCATCAGTTCTTTCTTTTCTGGGTCAAGCTTCTTGGTATTGAGTCTAAGAACTCTTTACCTAGCCCTACATTGAAGCTTTTTCTCCCAAGTTTTTTGTTTTTTCTAAACGTTTTTAAGTTTTACATTTAAGTCCATGATCCATTTTGAATTAATCTTTGTATAAGGTATGAAATATAAGTTGAGGGGTTTTTGTTGGGATTTTTTTGTTTGTTTTCTTGCTTTTGTTTTGCAGATGGATGTCGAGTTGTTCTAGCACTGTTTGTTGAAAAGGCTACCCTTCTTTGATTTTGTTAAAAATCAATTGGGCTCATTTATGTAGGTCTATCTCTGGGTTCTCTATTCTGTTCCACTGATCTAATTACCTGTCCCTCCACTGAAACCACACAGTTTTGATGAATGTTGCTATTCAGTAAGTCTTGAAATCAGGTAGACTGCACTGCTCCCACCACTTTATTCTTCTTTTTCAAAATTGTTTTAACTATTCTAGTTCCTTTGCCTTTCCATATAAATTTTAGGATACTCTTGTTTTTATCTACAAAATATCTTGCTGGAGGTTTTATAGAAATTGCGTTAAACCTGTATATCAGTTTGGGAAGAATTGACATCTTTACTATGTTGAGTCTTCCAATCCATGAATACACTGTAGTTCTAAATTTATTTAGGTTTTCTTTGATTTCTGTCATCAGCATTTTGTAGTTTTAAAATTTCTTGTATATGTTTCATTAGAATTATACCTAAGTATTTCTCTTTTTCTAAGCAATTATAAATATTGTATTTTTTCTTTTGGTGTCCATGAATTCATTGCTACTATTCAAAATACAATTAATTTTTTAATGTTTATCTTTTATTCTACATATTTGCTAAACTCACTGGTTCTAGGTGTTTTTGTAGATTTCTTAGGATTTTCTACATAATTATGTCGTCTGCAAATAGAGAACAGTTTTATTTCTTCTGTTCCAATTTGTATGCCTTTTATTTCTTTTTCTTTCCTTATTTCACTAGCTACAACTTCTAATATTATGTTGAATACAAGTAGTGAGAGCAGACATCCTTGTCTTGTTCCTCATCTTAAGTGGAAAAGCATTCCATCCTTCACCATGAAATACAATGTAAGCTATAGATTTTTATACATACTCTTTAGCAAGGTGAGGATGTTCTCCTCTACCCCTGTTTTTCTGAGAGTTTTTATCATGAATGGGTGTTGAATATTGCCAGATTTTTTCTATATCAATAGATATGATCATGTAATTTGTCTTCTTTAGCCTATTAATATGGTGCATTATACTGACTGATTTTTTGAATATTGAGCCGACCTTGCATCCTTGGAATGAACCCAACTAAGTCATGGTGTATCATTCTTTCTATGTTTCTGAATTGTATTTACTAATATTTTATTAAGGATTTTTATGTCTATATTCATAAGGAATAGTGGTCCGTAATTTTCTTTTTTTGTACTTTCTTTGTCTGGTTTTGGTATTAGTTACTACTAGTTTCATAAAATGAATTGAGAAGTGTTAGCTCCTCTTCTGTTTCCTGGAAGAGATTGTATAAAATTGGTGTTAATTCTTTAAATGTTTGGGAGACTTCTCTAGTGGAACCATGTGGCCTGGAGATTTCTTTATGTGAAATTTTTGCTTTAATGAATGCCCTTTCCTTAATTGTTATAGTTATTCAAATGATCTATTTCATATTGAGTGAATTGTGATAGTTTGTACCTTTCAAATTGATCTATGTCATGTCTAGTTATTCAATTATTGATAGAAGAATGTTGAAGTCTCCAACTATAATTATGGATTTTTCTGTTTCCTCTTTCATGTCTATCTGGGTTTGCCTCATACATATTTTGCAGCTCTGTTCTTTGACAAGCACATACTTGGGATAACTATGTCTCCTTGGTAGGTTAACCCTTGTATCACTATGTAATATATTCCATTCTTCTCTCTAGTAATTTCCTTTGCTCTGATACCCACTTCATCTGATATTAATGTAGTCGCTCCTACTTTTTTTAAACTAATGTTTGCATCATATATCTTTTCCATCCTTTAACTGTTAACATACCTATATCGTTATATACGAGTAGATTTCTTACAGACAACATACAATTGGATCATGCTTTTTAATCCACAGTTTAATCCATTTCTTTTAGTTGGTATATTTAGATTATTTACATTTAATATAATTATTGGTAAAAGTAAGGCTTAAGCCTGCACTTTTATTTTTGGGTTTATTGTTCTTTTCTCTGGTTTCCATATCTTTTCTTTTGCCTGCCTTCCTGTGGGTTGCTTGAGCACTTTTAGAATTCCATTTTGATTCATCTCTACTGATTTCTTTGTATCACTTCAGTGGTTTCTCTAGGTATTATATATCCATAACTCATCACAGCCTACTGGTGTCACCATTTTACCACTTTTTGTGACACTTCCCTCCCTTTTTGTCACATTATCCTCTCCAGTTTATAACTGTTGTAAATATCTCCTCTATTCAGAACACATCACACAATGTTAGAACTTTGCTTCAACCGTCAAACATAATTAAAAGGACTAAAATGTACTCTATTTACTCATATTTTTGCTCTTTCCATCGTTCTTTCTTCCTTCCAGATATTCCAGGGTTTCTTCCTTTATCCTTCCCTTTCTACTTAGAGAACTAACTTAAACCATTCTTTTAGGGTAACATAAAATATGCCGGCAACATATTCCCTTAACTTTCCTTCATCTGAAAATGCCAGGATTTACCCTTTCATTCCTGATATTTTTCCTGGACATGGAATTCTGGGCTGACAGGTCTTTTCTTTCAGCACTTAGAAAATGGGCCACTTCCTTTGGGCCTTCATGACTTCTGATGAGAAATCTACTGTCATCCAAATTTTTTCTCTTACAAGTCAGATGTTTTTCTCTCACTTTCAAGATTTCTTTGTTTTTAATTTTTGCAAGTTGGCCCATGATGTGTCTTAGTGTGGATTTATTTGTGTTTTTTCTGCCTGAGATTCATTCAGGTTCTTGAATCTGTAGGTTCATATCTTTTGCCAAATTTCAGGCATTTTTTCCAGTATTTTTAGAGCCCTGCCTTCTTTCTTCTCTCCTTCAAAGACTTCAGTGACCTGAGTATGTAGACATTTTTGACTTGGTCCCACAGGTTTCTGAGGCAGTGTTCTTCCCCTCCCCACCTCCCCAAGCTGTTTTCTCTTTGTTGTTCAGATGGGGTAACTTCTATTTTTCTATCGGCCAGTACACTGAGTCTTTCCTCTCTCCACCCATACACTCCTATGTTGAACCCATACACTGAGTTTATTTTGGCTGTTGTATTTCTGTGTTCTAAAATTTCATTTGGTTTTTCTTTATATTTTCTATTTGTTCACTGAGACTTTTGATCTTTTCATTTATTTCAAGCACGTTCGTAATTGTTCCCTGAAGGGTTTTTATTGTGGCTGCTTCCAAACTTTTGTCAGATAATTCTAACACCCCTGGCATCTCATGATTGGTGTCTATTGCTTATCTTTTTTCATGCAAGCTGGGATTTTCCTGGTTGGTATCATGAACGATCTGCACTTGAAATGGAAACATTGTAGGTATTATGAGGTTGTGAGACTCTGAATCTCAGTTAAACCTTCTGATTTAGCTGGCTTTCTCTGACACCTTTCCAGCAGGGGGAGGGGGCTGGGTGCTGCCTCATTAATGGTGAACAGGGTTCTGGGTTCCACGAGGCCTCCTCAGACACCACGGGGAAGATACAAGTCCTGACCCTGCACTAGGCCTCCTCTGACACCACCCCAGTGGGGAAGAGAAGGGGTCTTGTGATCGCTTGGTGGGATGGGAGCGGAAGGGTAGGCTCCCCACAGAATTCCCACTGCTAAAAGGAGTTGGGGGATCTCGTTACTGCCCTTAGGGGATGTAGGTCCCAGCTCCCTATTTGGCCTCCTCTAACACCACCTTGGCTGGGGGCAGGGGGTCCCCCTTGTAACCTGACAAGGGTGGGGATCTAGGCTCCCCCTGCATAGTCTTTGCTGCTGGGTGGGGGTGATGGCCAGTGTCTTCTGTAGTGTCTGGCTGAGTGAAAAAGTTATTGCCTGAAAGTTTTGGTCTTGCAAGGCTGCCCCTTCCCTGGTCCTTTGTCTAGAGAGAGCGGGGCTGTGTTTGGACCTTCGCTGACTGCATCTGTTGGCATTTCTGAATTGCAGACTTCTGCTCTCAGACTGGGATATCCGAGGCAAAAAGAAAGCCAGAGAACTGAGCTGGGTTCTCAGCTTTGAGCTCCCTCACTGCTCTGCTTTCCGCCCTTCGCCTTGCAGAGTCTTCTTAAGTTTGTTTTATGTAAGGTGTCCAGGGTTTTCATTGTACTTAGTTGGCGAGAATAGGAAAAGTATATCAAGCCCAGCTTCCCAGAAACAGAAGTCCAGAATCAGTGCTTCTCTTTTTATTTGTTAATTTTAAGATCATGTCTCCTGTTTTGAGATTATGTGACCTTGGTCTCCTGAGAGCTACAAAAACAACTGCATAATCTTCTTCTCAAAAGCGACCAATTTTATCAGTTATAAAAGGGGGAACTACACAACCAGTAACGGTCAGAATTTAAGTTCGTTGCACATTTTACTGTCTGTGCCTTTTGTTGACTCATTTCTCGTTGAAGCCTTATTTAACTACCAACACTGCGATTCTGCTCCTATGCCACGATAACCAGACAGAATACCTAGGCAAGGATAACTGACGAGGATGGTAAGTAATGGCCAGGCTTCTGAGAGCCAGTGGCCTGGACAGGAAGAGGTGGGCCCGGGACAGGACCGGAGGGCCTGCAGAGAATGCGTGGCCAGTCCTGGTCTCTAGAAACATCTGGAGGGAGAGAAGGGAAGAGCATTGCCTCCAGTATCTTCTAGAAGGGGACATGCGATGAATTGTCCAACAGAAGTTCTGAAGGAGCAGAGAAGAGCAGGGTTTCCAGACTGGCCTCAGGTTGGGTCCAGGCGTCAGGTTGCTCCAGCAATGGCAAGGTTGGGAGAGAAGGATATGATTCTGCTGTAATTTACGGCAGCAGAACATTTGCTTCCTTGGAGATCTGTTGCTTCCATGGGCCGTCTCTCATTTGCAAGTCAAAGCTTTTATAGGGGTTTGTCTTTGACTCTGTGGCTCTCGTTCTATTGAAGCCCCAGTGCAGAGGCTTCTTCTCAGGACTGCTGAGTTTACCAGAGCATCTTCCTGCTTCCTCCTTCCATAGAATATAAAAGGTAAAGGGCTCGTAAAGGCAAAGCCTCCTGTGAAAGGCCAAGAAAAGTAGAGCCTTTAAAACTAATTGCCTCCTTTATAATTACTGCTTATAGAAAACATGCATCTCTGCTCCATTTTTGAAGACTAAAAAACCTTTCACTCGATATTACCCTATCCATCAGTTTCTTTATAACTAAGTTTACCTCATGTGAATGTGCTCGTACAGGAAAGAAGAGGTCAGAACAGGTGACATTAAACAGATTTTTCAGACACACCTACTGATATTTTGAGAACTGCCTACATTGCTGGGTGGTTAAGATATGGAAATGACCTGGTTTCCCTATTTATTTTTAAATGCTCACACCAAAAGAGAAAAGGTGCAAAGCATCACTTTTTTGCAAACATGAAAATTACCTCATGGCACTAAGCTCTACCACGCCGGGAGTTATAATATTCCCCAAAGGTGGGAAGAAGTCAGCGTTCCTTTATTTTCTCTTTGAATTTCATGGCCAAGTGGGCAACATCGGGAATATAAATGAGAGCAGGCGTTGCAGCTGTGCAGATGTTAAATTCACTTGCCTCCGCTCTCCTGGACCATTCCTTTTTTCTTTGATGCTATCTCCCCTCTGTGGGACTTAACAGGCGTCAGCTGGGAGCCACCTTCTCTGATGACACGGGCTCTTTTGACCTCAATTGATTTCATCCTTTTGTATAACACTGTGTTAGTTGCCTGTGGCATTTAACGAATTACCACAGACTTGGTGACTTAACACTAAAGTTCATCCTCTCGGGACTTCCCTGGTGGCACGGTGGTTAAGAATCCACCTGCCAATGCAGGGGACACGGATTCGAGCCCTGGTCCGGGAAGATCACACATGCCGCGGAGCAACTAAGCCCGTGAGCCACAACCACTGAGCCCGTGTGCCACAACTACTAAAGCCCACGTGCCTAGAGCCCGTGCTCTGCAACAACAGAAGCCACTGCGATGAGAAGCCCGAGCACTGCAACGAAGAGTAGCCCCCGCTCGCCACAACTGGGGAAAGCCCACGTGCAGCAACAAAGACCCAGCGCAGCCAAAATAAATAAATAAAACATTTAAAAAATAAATAAAGATCATCCTCTCACAGTTCTGGAGGCCAATATCAGTCTTACTGAGCTGAAATCAAGGTGTAAGCAGGGCTGTACTCTCTCCAGAGGCTCTACAGAAGGATCTGTTCCTTTCCAGCACTTCCAAGGAGTGTCAAGGAGTGTCTGGTAGTTTCCAGCATTCCTTGGCTTGTGGCCACATCACTCCAATCTTCAAGGCCAGCATCATCAAATCTCTCTCTGCTCTGTCCTCACGTTGCCTTCTCTTCTGTGTATATAAAAACCTTCTCTGCCTCTCTTTTATAAGGACATTTGTGATGGCTTTTTAGGCTCACAGGGATAATCCAGGAGTATCACCCTAGCTCAAGGTCCTTAACTAAATTATATCTTTGCCGTAAAAGGTAACATTCATATGTTCCAGGGATTAGGACATAGATGACTAATGAAGAGTCATTTTTCAACATACCACGCGCCACCTCTGTGCCAACAGTTCCTAGCTTTACGTCTCCAGTTTGGCAGCGTCTTACAAAACTAAACAGCCTTTACTCTACACCCCAGCAGCTCTGCCCTTAATATTTACCCAAAGGAGCTGAAAACATGTCCACCCAAAAACATGCACACACGTTTACAGCAGCTTTATTCATAATTGCTAAAACTTGGAAGCAACCAAGATGTCCTTCAGTAAGTGACTGAATAAATAAACTGTGGCCCATCCATGCAGTGGAATTTTATTCAGCACTGAAAAGAAATGAGCTATCGAGCCATGAAATGGAAGAACACTAAACGCGTAATGCCCAGTGAAAGAAGGCAGTATGAAGAGGCTATGATTCCAACTATATAACATTCTGGAAAAGGCAAAACCAGGGAGACCGTAAAAAGATCAGTGGTGGCCAGGAGTTCGGGGTAGAGAAGGATGAACAGGTAGAGCACAGAAGATTTTCAGGGCAGTGAAACTACTCTGCGTCATCCTATAATGGTGGATATATGTCACTATACTCTTACGCAAACCTGTAGGATACACAACACCAAGAGTGAAATGAAACTATGGACTTGGTGGTGGTGATGGTGTATCGATGTAGGTTCGTGGGGGCGGTGACGGTGTATCGATGTAGGTTCGTGGGGGCGGTGACGGTGTATCGATGTAGGTTCGCGGGGGCGGTGATGGTGTATCGATGTAGGTTCGTCAGTTACAACGCACGCACCTCTCTGGTGCGGGATGTTACTAGCCAGGGTGGCTGTGTGTGTTTGGAGAAGGGGGCACATGAGAAATCTCTATGTTCTGTTCAATTTTGCTGTGAACCTAAAACTGCTCTGAAAAGTAAGTCTGTGTTTTAAAGGGCATTGGCTCCCAGAATTGGCAGACAGAGGACTGCAATCCAAAGTCAAAGAAGATACACGGATGACAAGTAGCACTGGAAAGGTAAGTCAACATCACTAGCCATTGGGGAAAAGCAAATTAGGACACGGGTGAGTTATCACTACTAGTACCCCCATCACAACAGCAAAAACTAAACATAGTGATGACACCAAATGCTGGCGAAGACGGAGAAACTGGATCACTGGTTCGCACATGGCTGGTGGGAACCTGAAATGATACGATCACTATGGAAAGCAGTTTGGTAGTCTCCTTAAAAACTAAACATACACTTACCGTACAGCTCAGCAATCACATTGCTGGGCATTTACCCAGGAATGCAATGAAAATGGACGTGCGCACACAAGGCTGTACACAGTTGTTCATCGTGCCTTCATTTCTAATAACCCCAAACTGGGAACAACTACAGTATCTATCTTACAGTAGGTGAACAGCTAAACAAACTGTGGTCCATCCACATCCTGGAATACTACTTCACAGTGAAAAGTAACAAACTACTGATATGCACAATGACTTGGATGGATCTCAAGGGAAGTACACTGGGTGAAAAAAACCAAACTCGAAGGTACGTACTGTGTGATTCCATATATACAGAACACATCCAAAGTGACAAAGTTATGGAGGGGAACACAGCTTGGTGGTTACCAGGGGCTGAGGGTGGTGGTGAGAGAACTCTTATGAGGGAACCATTCTGTATCTCGATTGCAGTAGTGGTTCCACAGATCTACACGTGTGATAAAACGGCATAGAACTGAGCACGTCCATTGTACCAGTGTCAGTTTGCTGGCTGTGACGTTGCACTATAGTTACCTAAAATGTAACCAAACTGGCTGAATGGTTTAAGGGACCTCCCTGTTCTATTTTTGCAACTTTCTGTGAGCTTATAATTATTTCAAAATAAAAAGTCCTTGAAAAGTCTTGTCCTTCTCATAGCCAGCCAGAGGCAGAGCTGGCCCAGGATTCATGTTTTAGCATGAGTCCAGCCCACTTCCTCCCCAGACCACTAGGACAGACTTTTCCATGAACATCCCACAGACAAAGTTGCCGGGACCAGGGATTACCCCAAGAATACCCTTCCCTCCGACTCAGGAGCCGGAAGTCCCTCCCCTTGCCCCCTGGAGGCTCTCTGCAAAGCCCATGCCAGCCCCCTCTCCCGCCTGGCTCCTGCCTACCTCTTAACTCTTCCCCTGCTAGGCCAGTGTGAGGCCAGGATGGGGGTGCCAAGGAGGGAGCCCATCCTCAGGGGCTTCTCCCTCAGCCAGCACATGCCAGTCTCAGCCCCAGGCTGCATCCCGTCGCCCCTAATCCCCTTGGGCTCCACACCCCAGAGTCCAACCTCATTACTGCACAGTCAGGAAAACTTTCTCACTGGAAGGGGAAGCCAAATTCCGTGGGCTGGTCCCCGAGGGCATCTGTGTCCCTCTGGCTAGTTGGGAAGGGGGTCCTGGGTACCTTCTGGCTTCAGCGGACTGCCAGCTGCCCTGGAAAGCTAACCACTCCCTATGCGCCGTTACTTGCGTAGGAAATTTTATCCATAACCCCTGTTTCCTATTGGACCACAGTCCAGCTTGGAAGTTGGGACCTGACCTGCTAAGGTGGAAAGTGATGGGCCATCCCTATCCTAACATAAAGCCCGTGAGTAAACGTCCTTAAACTATCTGTCAGAAGTCCGGGCGGCTTCTACCTCATATTATATGTTGACCCTGTGGACACGGTGCAGGTTGCTTTTAAGGAGGGCGCCAGCTTCAGATTTTTATATTTGTGTTTATAGGACTGCTTGCTTCTACGAGTAATCTAAACTTCTTTAAATGTTTGCTTAAAAAATTGCTGTGTTTGAAAAAAGTCTTTTCATAAGGCTATTTATCTTTTTTTTTTTTTTTTTTTTTTTGCGGTACGCGGGCCTCTCACTGCTGTGGCCTCTCCCGTTGCGGAGCACAGGCTCCGGACACGCAGGCTCAGCGGCCATGGCTCACGGGCCCAGCCGCTCCACGACATGTGTGATCTTCCCGGACCGGGGCACGAACCCGTGTCCCCTGCATCGGCAGGCGGACTCTCAACCACTGCGCCACCAGGGAAGCCCAAGGCTATTTATCATTTTGCAGGTGCCAGTAAAAAGAGAACATCGGTTTATTAATTAACAAGATAAAATCTGAGACACTAAATGGAAAAGACCATTTCCTTTCATTGGGTTCCATACGCCATTTAAATACATAACACTGTCCTTCACTTTTAAATGACATTAAGGCGAACTAATCTGTCCTAGTATTGACTTTAGGTGGCATTTGGTCTTTTGCCAGGGAGCTTGGCAGTCGTTTCTTTTAGGTTAAATTGCTGCCCAGGCCGGGAAGGAAAACAATGCCTGGAAGATAAGCAAAGTAATTATAAAAAAAAAAAAAAGCCTTGAGCAGATAGCTTTGCGCTCTCAATTAGAGACCCGGAAATAGGTTTCCATCTGTTGGAAGTTTCCATCTGTTGGAAGTTTCCATCTGTTGGAAGTTTGGCTGCACCTGCTCTTTGCTTAGTCTGGTCTCACTGCAGGGGGACGTCTTTGCTCGCTTCACCAAGGGATAGTAACTGTCAGCTCTGGCCCATAATCGAAATTGACAGATTCTGCACTTGACATTGAGCAAAGTGGTATTGAAGTCCTAAGTCTAGGCAAGAATTTCCAGTTCCACACCAGTGATAACCCATTTGCACCTCATATCTTAAAGTGCTCCCAAATTTGGAAAGCAGGCAAATCAAATGTGTTTCCATAAAATAATTTCTGAGAAGGATTTGTGAAGCTGAGAGGCCAAGGATGACCTGACCACTGCATGTCCATTGGCGTGGTCAGAACCTTTCCGCTCTGCCTCTAACTTCCTCAAATGGGTTCTATTCCACGGTTCTGTGTATTTTTCTTCCTTGGGAGCATTTTGATTCCTGAGGAGACTCTAATTGTCCACAGTTGGGAATGATTGTGAAATCTTATCCTCCCTATCAATGCGTGCCAATGTCCCCAAGGCGTTCATGTTTCAGTGTGGGTGAATAAGCCCAAAACAAGGAAGCTATTGCTCAGTTTGAGTTAAAAAAAAATTTTTTTTTAAGCAAACGTAAATCATAGTCATGAAAGCACGGATTTGGGGGGTGGTAGCCAGGGTACTTTATGAAAGAAAACTGACTCATTTCTCATAATATTTTTAAAAATAAAATACCTAGGAAAAGTCTACCAGAAGGTGCATAAAATCTCTTCACTGAAAACTGCAAAATGTTGCCAAGAAATTTAAAAAGTACTAATTAACAGAGGGAAATACCACATTCATAGATTGGATGGCTCAATATTGTAAAAAAGTCAGTTCTCGGGCTTCCCTGGTGGCGCAGTGGTTGGGAGTCCGCCTGCCGATGTGGGGGACGCGGGTTCGTGCCCCGGTCTGGGAAGATCCCATATGCCACGGAGCGGCTGGGCCCATGAGCCATGGCCGCTGAGCCTGCGCGTCCGGAGCCTGTGCTCCGCAACGGGAGAGGCCACAGCAGTGAGAGGCCCGCATACCGCAAAAAAAAAAATCCTGCACATGGCAACGAAGATCCTCTGCTGCAACTAAGAGCCGGTGCAGCTAAATAAATAAATAAATAAATATTGGGGGTGATGGGGGGGAAGGGGGAAGGGGAGGGGAGGGGTGGAGGGGAGGGGAGGGGAGGGGAGAGGGGGAGGGGAGAGGGGGAGGGGAGGGGAGAGGGGGAGGGGAGGGGAGAGGGGGAGGGGAGGGGAGGGGTAGGGAGGGGAGGAGAGGGGTGGGGTGGGGAGGGGAGGGGTGGAGGGGTGGAGGAGAGGGGAGGGGTGGAGGGGAGGGGGAGGGGAGGGGTGGAGGGGTGGAGGAGAGGGGAGGGGTGGAGGGGAGGGGGAGGGGAGGGGTGGAGGGGAGGGGAGGGGAGGGGTGGGGGAGGGGAGGGGAGGGGTGGAAGGGAGGGGGAGGGGAGGGGAGGGGAGGGGAGGGGAGGGGAGGGGTGGGGGAGGGGAGGGGTGGGGGAGGGGAGGGGAGGGGTGGGGGAGGGGAGGGGAGGGGTGGGGGAGGGGAGGGTGAAACTCCAGTAATCAGGACACTGGGATTGACACAGGGACAGACAACCCAGTGGGACAGCCTAGTTTTATCTTTGGTTGTTCTAGGCTATGCCAGGATTCAAAGAGACCATGATTGCTTGGGAGAAGATCCTGGAATTCATACCACCTAGTAAATGGCTGGTACTTATGAGAAAGACCTGAGCTGGACCCACAGGTTAGAGAATCATCAGAATGTTGACGTCAGAGGTATTAAAACTTTCCTGTTAAGAAAAGAAGGCAGAGCAAGCGGTAAGTGAGGGAGGGGACGGAGGCTGGAGCCATAGGCCTGTCATTCAGAAAGTGATATCACTGTTACTTTAAGAACATATTTTTCTAAATTTCCCTTTCATTAACTTCCCCTTGGGAGATGTATGGTTTAGGCCAACTGACTAGATTATCATCAATTTGTGTGACCCCTCACCCCAGGCCAACACTCAAGAGTTCCACAGGATGCTAGGCGAGCATGAACACGAGGTCTCCACTGGTCATTTTTGGGGCATTGAAAATGCTAATGTTCAGGGTATTGTGAAAACCTCCAAAGATAGATCTAAACCCAAACTAAAGGATCACTCGTATTGGATCAATTGAATAAGGTACCTTCATACAAGGGAATACTATACTATTTATTCAATCAATAAGGTCATTTCTCTATGGATTTGGAAAAATCACCAGGATAAATTAAAAAAAAAAAGAAAGCACAGTGCAAGACAGTATGTGTGGACCCCTGAGTGTAGGGAATGTTATTTTTATTTAATCCTCATAGCCATGTATAATTAATCCTATTAACTGGTGAAGAAACAGAAACTCACAAGTTATAGAATCTGTGGTCTACAGAACAATTATATGTGTTTAATTCTACTGGAGTCTCATGAAGAATTTGATGGTTAACTTCATCCTGGCCCCCTAAGTCCTGGGCATGTGTCACGCTCAACTCGATCACTACTCAAATGGGGCCCCTGGGCCAGCCGCCTCAGCATCCCCCACGAGCTGGTTAGGGAGGCAGAATACCGCTTCCTGCTCGGATTATTAACCCCAGCCATTCCTTCCTGCTTTCAGCCAGAAGTAAAGAGTGCCATGCTGGTTTTAGCTTGTGGAATGCATGTATAAGCCTAGTGGCCAATGTAAAACTCCACGTGGTGGAAAAGAACCTACGACTGCATCCTGCTCAAGGCCTGCAATTCACTGCTGCATGAAAGCATGTAAACCTATGGTAACAGAAGTAATGAGAGAAATCCATAGACAAAGAGAGGACTGATCTTAAGTCTTCTCATGACCTCATGACTTCCCATTACTTCATTCATGACCTAGTATTTCTGTCCATGCATATCTATGAGGAATAAAGAATTAAATCAGGGACTTCCCTGGTGGTGCAGTGGTTAAGAATCCACCTGCCAATGCAGGGGACATGGGTTCGAGCCCTGGTCCGGGAGGATCCCACGTACTGCAGAGCAACTAAGCCCGTGTGCCACAACTACTGAGCCTGTGCTCTAGAGCCCACGAGCCATAACTACTGAGCCCACGAGCCACAACTACTGAAGCCCATGCGCCTAGAGCCCGTGCTCTGCAACAAGAGAAGCCACCGCGATGAGAAGCCTGCGCACCACAACGAAGAGTAGCCCCCCACTCGCCACAGCTAGAGAAAGCCCGCGTGCAGCAATGAAGACCCAACACAGCCAAAAAAATACATAAATAAAATAAATAAATTTATTAAATAAAAAGAATTAAATCTATTTCAGCCTAAAAAAATGCAGAATGTCAGGCCCCATCTCAGTCCCACTGAATCAGAATCAGCATTTTAGCAAGATCCCCAGTGCCGTGGACGCTTGTTAAAGTCTGTGCAGCGCACATGGGGGTGAAAAGCTTTGCTCTGCTCTTACCGTATAAGCCTCTGAGGGTCAGTTCATTAGCATCAAAACCACGGACACAGAGATGAAATGTTTTCACCCGTCAATGCAGAGTTTTAAAAATGACAAAGATAAGGGTGGAAAGTTACCTGGGAACGACACAGTGCATCTCCAGCCTCTATATCCCGATATAAATTGTTGGGGTTATTTTGGAGCAGGGGTAAGGAAGAGAACAGTCAGAGAGTGGCAGCAGCAGTGAGTCAGACGGGCCTCTGCGTCTCGCTGCCTTTGTCCCTTCACGGTCCAGCCCCGTTTCTCCCAGCGAGTAAACATGCCAGGCTTTATTAGTCCCCCATGATAAACAAGACAGAGCACTTGGACAAAGAGCATCGAACAACGTCCTGCAGGAGGAAAGTTCTTAATCCATAAATTACAGCAACAACTTGGAAGGAAATCGAGGTCCTTGGCCAGGCACGAGACTCTTCAGAAGTATGTTTCCAGAATATACAGACAGCCAGGGCCTTAGGAGTAAGAAGCAAGGTGCTTTCACATCGTCTCTTTCTGTATCCCTTCTTTGCTGAATTGGTGATAAACTTGTAATTAAATGTTTAATAATGAAAGCCCAGTGCCCAGTAACTTAAAATACTTAAGGTTTGAATATACCACTCATTAGTTTGAGTTGTACAAAAAAAATGTTTTAAGAATAAAATTAGGGGTCTTCCCTGGTGGCGCAGTGGTTGAGAGTCCGCCTGCCGATGCAGGGGACACGGGTTCGTGCCCCGGTCCGGGAAGATCCCACGTGCCGCGGAGCGGCTGGGCCCGTGAGCCCAGGAAGGAAGTTTGTTAGTTAGGACAACCAAAGAATGGAGAGGCCAGTCTGCCAAAAGAGGCATCAGTGGTTTTGGTGAAGCCATACAGGGGAATCCAGGGCATTTTTCTTTTTCTTTTTTTTGGCCACACTGCATGGCATGCGGGATCTTAGTTTCCCAACTAGAGCTCAAACCTGTGCCCCCTGCAGTGGAAGCACAGAGTCTTAACCACTGGACCTGGGAAACAGGGTCAGCTTTTCTGTCTTGGTTTCATATTAGGGTAGGACCAGTTTGCCTAGGTTGTTTCCAGGTTTAGCACCCCAGGAACCCCCTCAGTCCAGGGCAAACCAGGACAACTGGTCACCCTCCTAACCTCTAAAGTGGGAACGATGGGTCTGTGAGTGGAGGTGCACCGGCAGGGGTCCTGGCACCCAGCGGCCCTCTCCAAGCGCCGGCTGGGTCTAAATCTGTGAGTCAGCAGTGCTGGGCTGTTCGCTGTCTGCAGCACATGACTTGGAAGAGAAAAGGGTAGGGGGAAGGGGTGGGGGTCATTTCCCAAACATAGGCCCACTCGTCCCCAGTGGAAACTCTTCCAACCAGGGTGTTGTTTGTAAAATCCCGCTTTTATTTGGAGAAGGCTCCTTGAAAATGCTTCCTGTTTTTTTTTTTAAATAAATTTATTTATTTATTTATTTTTTGGCTGCATTGGGTCTTTGTTGTTGCGCGTGGGCTTTCTCTAGTTGCGGCGAGCGGGGGCTACTCTTCGTTGCGGTGCGCAGGCTTCTCATTGCGGTGGCTTCTCTTGTTGCGGAGCACGGGCTCTAGGTGTGTGGGCTTCAGTTGTGGCACACAGGCTCAGTAGTTGTGGCTCGTGGGCTCTAGAGCGTAGGCTCGGTAGTTGTGGTGCACGGGCTTAGTTGCTCTGCGGCATGTGGGATCTTCCTGGACCAGGGCTCGGACCCATGTCCCCTGCATTGGCAGGTGGATTCTTAACCACTGCACCACCAGGGGAGTCTGGGACATTTCCATGGGCTTTCCTAGTGCCCTTTGCGTTGAGATTTTATTCTTTCTCCTCACACCACATCAGAACTTAACCCAAAACCAAAACGTCACCCCCTGCACAGGGGGTATTCACGAGTTCAGTTTGAGACCCTTCCCCGAAGGGTAGGATGAGATCAGCCTGTTTCCTAAGCTGCAGGCTCACTGGGCAGGACGGCATGACCCGGGTCCCTTCTAGCCTCAGCAAAGGCACCACATGGGCTCTGAGGACGCAGGGCTTCCTCAAGTGTCCTCAAGCCACAGGGGCCTTAGGCAAAGGGTGCACATGCCTGGGAGTCTGAACCACCCAGCCTCCGGTGCTTCAGCAGCCGTGGAGGTGGACCTAATGAAACGGTAGCAGGACCCTATGGTCCTTGCCCCCGCCATGTCCTCAGCCTGCCTTTTGTCTGTGGAAAAACTTTGGCCAAAGAATAAGTTTAATCAGAGAAGTGAGAAAATGCAGAAACAGAGGAACGGTCAAAGGAGACCAAATAATAATAGTTTAGTCATTAAGCATAGTCAAGGACCTTTAGTTCCTCCTTAAGGGCTACAGATAATATTCCAAGCCATGTCCTGTGAGCTGTCTTATAGATAGAGACCTCCACCAGGTGGAAGAAGTTAACTACATGGTGACCAGGTTGTAGCCATGACATAAGCTGCCACAGTTCCCAGAACTGGCCTCAAAGAAATGGGAACAAACTGACCCTGGAACTGAAGATGAACTGTACCTAAAACAATCAAGATGACGCTGATCAGACCACCGATGACCAATTTCAAGATGACTGTCAGAGCTGACTGTGCTGTTTGTGCGTGTAGCCCCCTCCCCCTGTCTATAAAAGTTCTTGCCCCCTGATTGTCGGGGGAGGCGTGGTTAGGGGGGAGGTGGCCTTTGGACAGGCGTCGGCCCTCCCCACTGGTTGCCAGCATCCAAATTAAAGCAAACTTTCCTTTCCACCAAGCTGGCCTCTTCACTGGCTTGTGAGCGGTGAGCAGCTAGACCCCACTTTCGGTTACACGAAGATTCTGCACCCAGTTCCAAGGTGTGGGGTTTCTCCTACAGCACCAAGCAGTTCTCAGACACCAGCTGGGACCTGGGAAACAGGGTCATCTTTTCTGTCTTGGTTTCATATTAGGGTAGGACCAGTTTGCCTAGGTTGTTTCCAGGGGGTTCCTCAATTCAATTCTGACGCTATTTGCCTTACACTGGGGACGGGCTGGCGCTGGGTTTCACGTGTCGAAACTTTTGAAAGTCTTCGATCTTAAAGCCTGGCTCTCTAGCCACACGTTCCCCCATGGATTTATGAAGTCACTGTTTATAAATTGATAAATAATTATCCCAACACGTTTTGTTCTGTCCAGTTTAACAGCATTGAGTCTGGGAGGAGTTGCTGTGCTGTCCTGGGTTATTCATACCCAATAAATACGTTGACTTATATACGTATGGCCTTTGAAAATAAAGTATCTCATGACATGCCCTCCCCAGAGTTTGTATCTGTTATAGCAATTTCATTCCCCCAGGAAATGTGTTATAAATGATATGGAATGATATATAAGATGGATAGGTAGATAGATTAGATAGATAGATAAGACAGGCAGGTTTTTTTTGTTTGTTTTTTCGGGGTTTTTTGCGGTACGCGGGCCTCTGACTGTTGCGGCCTTTCCCATTGCAGAGCACAGGCTCCGGACGCGCAGACCCAGTGGCCACGGCTCACGGGCCCAGCCGCTCTGCAACATGTGGGATCTTCCTGGACCGGAGCACGAACCCGTGTCCTCTGCATCGGCAGGCGGACTCTCAACCACTGCGCCACCAGGGAAGCCCCAGACAGGTAGTTTCTTAAAGCAAGTTGTAGAATGGGGTATAAAGAGCTCCTGTTTGTATAAAAAAGAGAAGGAAAAGGGAGACTATATACATTTATGTATGTGAAGCCCCTCTGGTGGAATATATAAAGACACAGAATGTTGGGGAAGGAACACAGTGGCTGAGTGACAGGGGTGGGGGAGGACTCTCAGCTGTATGTTCTTTACGTGTGTCTTGGCTTTTATAATATTGAAATCAATTTTAAAACTTCATGCTTTTAAATGTCATTCTGGCCAAAGTAACTGCTCCAACCAGTGAGTGACTTTTTTTTTTAAATGAAGAAAATCAAGTTTATTTCTTCTAAATAACTGCTTATTTAATAGGCTCTAGAGCTAAACATGTCATCATTTTGTGGAACTGAATATTAATAACCTGGAATGTTTTTCTCTGAGTTTGTTTGTAAATTTCAGCTCTTTTATCCGAGTTTCATTGTATGACTTCTGTTCCTTCATCCAGTGCCATTTCTGCGTTAGTTTAATGAAGTTATTGTTCATCCTCGGCTCCTAAAAGTAGATGAAATAAATGCAGCTGGTGATCAGCATACTCCTGTATTCTAGTGACCGGCTCTCGCTCACAGCCAGGGGCCAGCTGTCATTCCGCTCTGGCCCTCATCCCAGCTTGTCCACCTTACCCTTCACACATAGCTGAGTCCCTGGGGTGGAGAGCAGAGCCAGGCCTGGCTCAGTGCCCATCCAGGTGATCCCCTTTCTCCTCCATCGTGGGCACGGTCCTGCACACAGGGATCCTGAACACACGGGGTGTTTGCTGGGGAGCCAGCTTTGCATCCATCATCCCTCGTGCCCATGCACAGGTCCTGACGTCCCTACAGGTGGTGGCTCTTCCGTCCCCCACAAGGCAGGTTCAGAAAGATGCATTGTCAGGGCTTCCCTGGTGGCGCAGTGGTTGAGAGTCCACCTGCCGATGCAGGGGACACAGGTTCGTGTCCCGGTCTGGGAAGATCCCACATGCCGTGGAGCGGCTGGGCCCGTGAGCCATGGCCGCTGAGCCTGCGCGTCCGGAGCCTGTGCTCCGCAACGGGAGAGGCCACAGCAGTGAGAGGCCCGCGTACCGCAAAAAAAAAAAAAAAAAAAGAAAGATGCATTGTCAGGCTCCTCACCTGTCCTGGCTGTGTGCAACCCCAGGCCACAGGGAAGTCCCAAGCTTCAGCCACGTCGGTGGCCACAGGCCAGGAGGCGGTCCCATGTGGTGGGTAAGAGCCCAAGCCCCACCTGGTTCCCCATCTGTAAAACTGGGCTAATGATAGTGTTTACCTCACAGGGCTGTTGTGGGAATGAAAGGAATCATCACATAAAAAGTCTCTAGAACACTGTCAGGCATACAGTAGCTCTACTATTATTACTTGCAGGGAACAGCAGAAGCTCTGCTCCATCATTCTCAGAAGGCGTTAATTCCAACAGAACACCGTGGGAGCAGAGAGGGACCTCCCCCTCCCACATAAGGGAGCTAGATTTTCTGGTCATTTCTCTTGTAGGAGTGGACCAAGTTAGTTACGTGATTTTAAAAATGAAGGTAGCATTTACTGCAGCTGGGTGTGGTGGGACAACTGTGTAGATGCCCTATGTCTACATGCATATCCATACGGGGAGACACACACACACACCTTCAAGGCAGAGTAGACCTTGCAAAGAATCAGTGCTTTGGTTACTAAAGTCTTTGCAAGGGCCCACAGTTGCCTTCCAAGTTGTAGAAGAAAGAAGCCATTTCACCATCTGCTTCCTCATTCTCCATAAATTCAAGCCACTGTTCTTCACACATGTGGGTTCTGGAGGGAGAAACCAAGATCACCCTGGGTTTGTTCTGCTCCACGACAAGGACCCCCTCTCCCCTGGGCTCAGCTTCCGGCAGGTCTGTTAGGCTCCTGTGGGCAGCCCAGGGCCCCGATGGCCGCTCACTTTATTTCCCCGGTAAGATGTGCCTGGAATACCAGATTTCCAGCCTTGGGCAGCTCATAGGTTAGGAATCTCCTTTGTCCCAGTAGATTTTCTCAGGGTTTTTCTGCACTTCCTGTGGTGTGCTGAAGCCAGACACTCTAGCAGTTACAACGCAGGGGAAAACTCAGGCTGGCCACGCCCCTAAGTCCCTAAGTTGTGTGTTATTTATGGTGCGTTCCCGTTCACATCGTGGGCTGAACTTGATTTCCCCTCAGGTACTAACGTCAACAAGATATTTTATGTGGGATTAATTTCTTGGCATTTGACATAAAAGGGAAAACCTCAGCGTCATGCTTCTCCCTGGGGAAGGTGGAAGGAACTTTCCCTACCATGCCTGGCAAGCCCTAACCATGCTTGTCTCACGTGGGAGACAATCTCAGCTCACATCCCCTACCCTGACCCAACGCTTCACTCCCAAAGATGATTTATAATGAGAAACTACACCCTCAAAGTCAAGGAGTGTCCATCTGTCCAACGACAAAGATGGCCGTCGGGTTGCAGAGGTGATACTAAATCCTTCTGGAGTTTTCTTTTTTTTAATGCACTTTATTAAGGTATAGTCAATTTACAATGCTGTGTTAGTTTCTGGTATACAGCAAAGTGATTCAGTTATACGTGTGTGTGTGTGTGTGTGTGTGTGTGTGTGTGTGTATTCTTTTTCATATTCTTTTCCATTATGGTTTATTATAGGATATTGAATGTAATTCCCTGTGCTATACAGTAAGACCTTGTTGTTTATCCATTCTATATGTAATAGTTTGCATCTGCTAATCCCAAACTCTCAGTCCATCCCTCCCCTGACTCCCCCTCCCCCCGGTAACCACAAGTCTGTTCTCTATGTCTGTGAGTCTGTTTCGTAGATAAGTTCATTTGTGTCATGTATATATTTTTTTGGCCACACCATGTGACGTGCAGGATCTTAGTTCCCTCACCAGGGTTCAAACCCATGCCCCCTACAGTGGAAGCACAGTCTTAACCACTGGACCACCAGGGAATTCCCTTGTGTCATATTTCAGATTCCACATATAAGTGATATCATATGGTATTTGTCTTTCTCTTTCTGACTTACTTCACTTAGTGTAATAATCTACAGGTCCATCCATGTTGCTGCTGATGGCGTTGTTTCATTCTTTTTTATGGCTGGGTAGTATTCCATTGTATGCATGTACCACATCTTCGTTATCCCCATTCATCTGTTGATGGACATTTAGGTTGTTTCCATGTCTTGGCTATTGTGAATAGTGCTGCAATGAACATTTGGGTGCATGTATCTTTTCGAATTATAGTTTTGTCCAGATAGATGCCCAGGAGTGGGATTGCTATATCATATGGCAACTCTATTATTGGTTTTTTGAGGAACCTCCATACTGTTTTCCGTAGTGGCTGCACCATCTTATATTCCCACCAACAGTGTAGAAGGGTTCCCTTTTATTTCTGGAGTTTCTTGACATGTCACCAGACACAACATAAATGTATATTTCAAAGTCTGCAGCACAGACTGATTATAGATAAGCAGGTCTTGAAGCAAATCTCAGGCAAGAACACCTATAGTCTTAAAAGCAATTAGAGAGTGATTATTTGCATTATGAATTTAATCTTCCTAAGAGTTACATAAAAGTAATACAGTATTGTGGAAACTAAGAAGGGATTCCGTCACCAGCATCACCCCTCTTGACATTTTGGATGTTTTATGACCTTTCACTATTTATCCTATGCAAATTTTATATAGATGGATTTACAGTTTGATGTCTTGTTTTCTAAAGTCTAACTTGCTTCCATGTGCTTTCAAATGTTAATATTTATAATTATAGTGACTGCTTATTGTATTGCCTGCTTAACATACCCTAATCTGTTTTTCAGGTTGTCCCAGCTCCGGTCATTGGGAGCTCTTTCTGGGAGCTCTTTCTGGTTGGCTCCTGTGTCCCTTTGACTTACCCCTATCTTTTTTTTTTTTTTTTGTACTTCCTTACTTTCTGGTACTAAAGATGCTTCAGATTCATCTTGTATTTTCCCCACCCCTGCCATTCCACTAAGGCATCCTGGTTCCTTTTACTGGAGAATGTTCATTTAGAAACAAAGATCTGGGTGCTGGTTTCATTGACTTTTATCTAATGAAAGAGGTCCTGCAAACCAGGTGACACTGATCGTTTTCCAAATTTGTAGTATAGGATATAATTAAGATAAGAGAAGAAATCTATAACATTGAGAACAGGAAAAAATCATTAGATAAAAAAGAAAGGATGATGATGACATGATTTAAACACCAGACTCAGCCATGTCTACAACCAGAAACAACCCAGATGTGTTCGTAACGTGAGCCATGAATTCCCTTTTTTGTTAATGGCAGTTTTAGTTATGACTCCTTCACTCCCAGCTGCAAGAGTCCTGAATAGTTTGCATACTTAAATAAACAATAACTTGCACAGGTTATTCAATGGGGTCCTGTTATAAATCAAACTGAAGGTCTGATGGCAACCAGTGTGCCCAGAAGAAGACAGACTCTATTTTGGTCTAGTCTGTACTTTCTTCTCTATGCTCCAGACCACCTGGGTTGGCAGGACCTCTTCTCTCTTAACACTTGTATGGAAATTCTGTGTCACATCCTGGGTAACACCAATAAGCATCCTCTCAACAGCGAGGGCACAAGGTGTGGCCAAGGACATCAGCTTTCATTGCCACATGCCCAGTATTTTGTGGGCTACAGTATTACCTAAATTTACAAATGCATTCTGCCATCACAAGAGAATCATTAAGCCGTACTTAAACTATAGATGACCCCCCTAGGGATGCTTTCTCATAGCTGATTACTGATGTTCTGCCCTGTTTTGCAGACATCTTATGGCATAATGGCAATGCCCATCTGGAAATGCCAGCCAACACAACTCCCACCAGCCTTTTCAGGCTCCAGAAGTTAGGTTGGAACAGTTGAGAAGCTCTGAACAGTGCCCAGAGCCCCTCCTGGTACTGTAACTGCTTACCAACAGTCAGCCCTCAAAGAGGAAATTCTACAGACGACGTTACAGAATTACTTCTCAGTTTTCTTCCAGTGGGACACTTGCCAGACGGCTGGGGGCGGGGAATGCCCTAGAAAATCTGGAGAGACAGCTTGTCCTGACCACAGGAATAAACCAGCAGCTTCTCACGGGGATGGGGGTGGGGAGAGGAGTCTAGGGCAGGATGGGGTCCGTGAGGGCTCTTTACTGTCTACAGTGTTTTGTTTTTTGTTTTTTTTTGCGGTACGCGGGCCTCTCACTGTTGGGGCCCCTCCCGTTGCGGAGCACAGGCTCCGGACGCGCAGGCTCAGCGGCCATGGCTCACGGGCCCAGCCGCTCCGCGGCATGTGGGATCTTCCCGGACCGGGGCACGAACCCGTGTTCCCTGCATCGGCAGGCGGACTCTCAACCACTGCGCCACCAGGGAAGCCCTGGGTCTCTTTTCTTTAACACCCCCCCGAAGCATAACTAATAAAATTATATTGATTTTGTTCTAATTTTTAAAAATTGTGGTAAAATGTACATAACATAAAATCGACCACTTTAACCATTTTTGAGTATACCGTTCAGTGGTATTAAGTACAGTCATATTGTTGTGCAACCATCACCGTTATCCATTTCCTGAATTCTTTTCATCTTGCAAAACTGAAATTCTGTACCCATTAAACAGCTCCCCATTCTTCCCTCTCCCCGGTCCCTGCAGACTATTTTCTATCTCTATGAATTTGACCACTCTTGGTACCTCACATAAGTGGAATCACACAGGACATGTGCTCTTGTGGCTGGCTTTTTTCACGTAGCATAATGTCTTCAAGGTTCATCCATGTTGTAGCATGTGTCAGAATGTCCTTCCTTTTTAAGACTGAATAATATTCTGTCGTGTGTATATATCACAATTTTGGTTATCCATTCATCTGTTGATGGACACTTGGGCTCTTTCCTCCTTTTGGCTATTGTGAATAATGCTTCTATGAACATGAGTGTACAAATATCTATTTGAGACCCCGCCTGCAATTCTTTTGGGTATATACTCAGAAATGAAATTGCTGGATCATATGGTAATTCTATTTGGGGATCATATGGTAAATCTATTTTTTTTTTTTTTTAGGTGAGCTCTAATTTTTGGAAAGCTGACATCTAGCTTTAGGTACGACTAGCTAGTGTTAGGTACACAACATGGTATTTTATTGTGAGGGTTTTGCTTATTAAAAACAACAGTGTTATCCTCCAGGCTTGTATGACAAACTCAACACACATCAGTCCAAGCATTCTCACCTTCCTAGGGGTACCATCAGTCCCTGAAACATTCATTTTAAATCTTCTACACAAAAATGCTTTTTATTTATGGGAACAAACTTATACCCAAATGCCATACCCCAACTTATAAATCTTAATAACATCTTCTTTTTGAAGACACTCTCTTATTTATTGTATGTTATGCCTGTAACTTCTAACCAACAACAAGAAAATTTATGATTTTTATTTATGATGTTCACTGTTTTACTGAAGAGTAGATTATAACCCTTGGAGGGAATGACAGCCAAGTGATGCAGTGAGACTGGATTTCCCTGTTCACCCTCCTTTTACATGCCCAGTGGGTGTGCACATCTTTGTTAATCAATTTATATGATCATCTCATAATGTTGGCCATTATAGAAGTAGTCATCTGATTGACAGTTACCCACTTCTGGCTACTAACCTGGTAATGCCTGAAAAATAACCCATAGGAAAATAAACTATATCCAAGCTTTAGCCCACTTTCTAAACAGAGAATTTGCCCATCAGAATCACCTGGAAACTCTACACCGCAGAAATCTCAGCCCCATTCCAACCTCCATCTTAGAATCTCTGGGGCTGGTGGTCTGGAATCGGGTTTTGGTTTTCCAAAGGCCCTCGGGTGATTCCAATCTGGGAAGGACTTAAACTAAAAGACCTTGTAAAAGAGAGGTCCAGTCCTTTCAGATTAACTGAAATAACATAGCATTTAAACCTGGTTTCTCTGAATCGAAGGAACTACTACTGCCCAGTGGGGTTCCCTTGATATTGGACGGCAGGAGAACCAAACACCTTCCATCGGTGGGCAAGTCCTTTTGCCCCCTCAGGACCTTCTCCATCCTTCACATTCATCACTTTGTACCCAGGGTGATTCAGGTGTGCAGCCAGAGGGGCAGAAAGCCAGGCGGTGTCCTAATGACCAGCTCTGGTTATGGACTTGATTTGCCTGGTCCCCTCCATTTCCACACAGACGCCTCAGTCTGTTCCCTGGAGATACTGCGCTTTTGTAAACTTGACTGGGGGAGGGGGAGGGGACGCCCACACCAGGTCCCCACCCAGCTCCCTCCCCTGGATGGTGCACCTTGACTCTCTCCTCCCTTTTCCTCTTCTTAATCAGCAGAGACCAAGAAGTTGAAAGTCCATGCGGCTCTCCCAGGAAACTAACCACATGGGGAGATGAGTGATTCTCAGACTCTCCCTGTTTACATTCAAGATGCCTGTAAATGACAGAGGCCGCCCATTTGCCTCTGACCTTCAAGTTTTTTTTTTTAGTTGTACTTCTTTTTTTTTTTTAACATCTTTTTTGGAGTATAATTGAATCAGCTATACATATAAATATATCCCCATATCCCCTCCCTCTTGCGTCTCCCTCCCACCCTCCCTATCCCACCCCTCTAGGTGGTCACACAGCACCGAGCTGATCTCCCTGTGCTATGTGGCTGCTTCCTACTAGCTATCTATTCTACATTTGGTAGTGTGTATATGACCTTCAAGTTGCCCAAGTGAATTCCCACCAGAAAATCCTCAATTGTAGTTGAGACAATCGCAGCAGTTCTAAATTTCAACCCTTTCATTTGTAGAGGTTTGGAGGAAAGCTCTTCAAACAAATTTTTTTGAAGGAGGGCTTTAGAATACATTTCTGCCTGTGCACACTGATGCCTTGCGTTTCGTCTTTGTACACGGAGGGCAGCCTTAGGAACTGGGGGCAGAAGAATGACTCCAGGGGGCGAGCTCAGTTTGCAATAACAAGCCTCAAATCAACCCAAAAAAGCAAAGCTGAATTTCTGTGGTCACTGACAGCTGTCTGTTATTATTTTTTTTTAAGGAAGCAAAGGAAGAAGAAAAGAAAAAATTTTCCATGCTTGACTCCAAGGGTACCCAGCAACAGGACAAGATAACGCTTATTCCATGATTTCTGTTGCTTCTGTCTGAGCGGCTGCTGAAGTGTTTTATGAGACTTTGCTTTAAAGCAAACCAGTTAGAGGCAGTGACTACCCAGTGTGGTGAACTCAGTTCCTCTCTGTTTTCCTGTGGGCCCTGCAGGGTGAGACTGTCGCCGGCACCGCTACCTGCTATAAAACCATCTTTACCCTGTGTTTTTAGTCGGGGGTGATTAGGGCCCTTTCCTGCCCCACCTACCCATCTCTTCTGTTTGCCCAAGCTGCTCCCGGGGCAAACAGCAAATGGTCAGGGTGGAACCAGTAGCATCGCGGCTGCAGAGCAGGTGAAAGTGAACTTGCTGCCGTGTGGGAGCCGGAATGGGCGTGGACATGCTTACCAGAACTTCAAGCTGCCAGCCATAGCGTAAAAACCACATGAAACTTGGGTTCTACACTGTCTTCATTCAGAATTCATTCAGGAGATGGCTGCCAACCATTCTCGGTCTCTACCTGGGACCAATGTCTCTTCCATCCCAAACGTGTCTGAAATGTGAACTGCTGAGAGGTACCCTGACCTGAAAGCAATGACCTAAGTTAAAATTTCTCTTTAGTTCGTCACAGGAATAAAGAGGACATGCGGAAGGTGGGAAAGAAGTAGGATGAGAGATTCAATTAAGTGAGCAAAGCGGGGAGATGGTGTTCTCCACCACGAAAAAGAAATGGCAATTATGTGAGTGATAGACATGTTAGCTAATGCTTTGGTGGTGATCCACTGCAATATATAAATGTATCAAATCAACATGCTGTACACCTTACACTTACACAATGGTATGTGTCAATTATATCTCAATAAAGCTGAAAAAAAAAGAGGGAGATGGGAAGAGGGAAGGGGACAGGAAGATGGCCGACTGGGCGACTTCACCTCCCTGAAGGATCAGGGATCTGGGTGTCTTTGAGCCTTGCTTTGTAGTATGTTGAACCAATTTAAATATTGTGATTATTTATGCATAACTGTTTTTATTTTTATTTTTCAAGATAATAACTTCAAGATAGTATGTGTAATCGTTGAGTCACTGACAGTGCTCCTAAAGGGGCCAAGCATGAGACCAGTGACAGGCAGATTCGAGAGACCGTATCTGGGAGGAGATTAAGTATTTCTGGAGCCTTGTGTGCTCATACCCTCACTACCCTCATCTTTGGCCCTAAATTTAAGCCAGTTCCTTTAGACCTAGCAGCAATATCCGAGCTGTTGGGAGTCAAGAAAGGCTTCCAAATGTAAAACACTGGATTTGTTTATACTAAAACTAGGTAACATTCATTGAGTGATAACTCCAATTAGGATTCAGTCTCTCAAAACCACGAGGTCCTTATACGTCATATAAGCGACACTCCACAGGGCGGATCCCACTTCTTTTTCAGATCTTTTGTTCTCCTGTGATCCCGTGCGTGGAAGAGGTCCTCCTGGTGTAGTTGGAGATGGTGCTTCAGACCAGGAGTTCCCAAATCATACCCCACGTGATTCTGGAGCTCAGCCTGGGCAGAAAGGCAAGTAGCAACCCTCTCTCGTGGTTCACACAACTCAGGAATATTCTCTTGGCCTTCAGGGCAGAACTGAGAGCATCACAAATGTCCCGTGCATCACTGGCAGGACTTTGGAGGGCCGGGATCAAAGGGAAAGTGTTGTAGGGAGTTAGTCCCAAGAACTGCAGCAAGAAAAGAAGTCTTGGGAATACTGAGTGCCTGGAAAATGGAAACTTTCTTCATTTTTCTCTGGCACAGATACATGCCCACACTTCATAGCTGTTATTTTTAAGATGTTGACATTTTTATGGACTGAGACCTCAGCCCTGCCCGTGAACATGGTGTGCTAAAGGGTGTGGGGCCAGAGCCTGGCTACCACTCTATTAGGTGGAGTTCCAGGGCCATCATGGAGGTAAAGACCTCTTTTTTGCATTGTTTTGTTGCAAAGATGTTGATTTTAATGAAAACTTTTTTTCCTTTCCTTTTCTTCCCTCTATATCATTAAGTTTTACTGTATTCACAGAGACTTGTGTTTGAGGGAGGCATAGGACTTTATTTCTTGTGCTTATTTGCTGACTTATATATAATAGAGTAAGATAATGGCCCCACTCGCATTTATGGCTTCTGAGGGACTACTGATTATGTTACATTTTTCCAAAATAAATACTTTTTGGAAATTTATATGTATTCAGTAAGAATATATATATTTACTATATATACAACATAGTCATATATATGGTTATATATAAATATACATATTTACTGTACAAGTATTTTCTATTTTCTGTTCATAATATGTATAAAATAGTAAGTATGTGTAACTTTAAAAACCACATAGCTTTTTAAAAATAAATTTTATTGGAGTATAGCTGATTTACAGTGTTGTGTTATTTTCAGGTGTAGAGCGAAGTGAATCAGTTATACATATATCCACTCTTTTTTATTTTTTTTTAATTTTCCATTTCTTTTTTTTCTTTTTCTTTTCTTTTTTTTTTTTTTGGCTGTGCTGTGTGGCCATGCGGCTTGTGGGATCTTAGTTCCCCAACCAGGGATCGAACTCATGCCCTTGGCAATGAAAGTAAAGACTCCTAACCACTGGACCACCAGGGAATTCCCCTATCCACTCATTTTTTTTTAGATTCTTTTTCCATACAGGTCATTACAGAGCATTGAGTAGAGTTCCCTGTGCTATACAGCAGATCCTTATTAGTTATGTATTTTATATATAGTAGTGTGTATATGTCAATCCCAATCTCCCAATTCATCCCTCCCCCACCCTTCCCCCCAGTAACCATAAATTTAAAAACCACATAGCTTTTAAGAGCTCGTAACAACAGCAAAACTCCCAAGCTTTGTGCTCTATAACTTCAACTCTTTTCCTAGTTCTTCTGGTATTTCTTTTCATATTCCTAAATAATATACCTTTTCTACTGTTTATCATTTTAGACATTATCTTTTGACTTCCTGCTACAAGAGATGAAAATTTCCGTTACTCTTTCCCACATTTTTAATCTCCTCCCATCCCACTAGCATGTGTCACAATTTTCTAACCTTATTATAACAATGTCAATATTGCCCATCGATGAGCCAAGAATTATGATGTAATATATGTTTCCCTTCTTGTACAACTGTTTGCTCTTCCTGGAGTTCATTGCCTCACTTCGTCCGCTTGCTTGGTTTCCTATGTACTCATATTTTTTTTTTTCCGAGTGTGCCATCAGCTCCACCAGGCACCTGCCATGTTACTTTTCAAAAGCTCAAATGCATTAATACAAAACCAATTCCACTTTTCTCCCTGGAGGCCTCCCTTCTGGAATCCTCCAGCTTCCTGTCTCAATTGGACTGAATGATCTCTAGACCAGCTGCACACACAGCTGTCATCTAGGTACTTCCCTTGGCCACACTCAGTGGCATTACCAAGGCCGTCTATCTCTGTCTCCATCTCCGGGGATGGCCCAGCCGTCACACTTGATACAGTAAGATGGATGTGGCCACTCTGGTTGCAGATCCTCCCCAACAAAGAAAGGGTACCAGAACATGCCACACCCAAAGTATTTTGAGCTAAAGACTTTTGAGGTACAAATGAACTTATTTACAAAACAGAAATAGAGTCACAGATGTAGACAACAAATTTATGGTTGCCAAGGGGGAAGGGTAGGGGATGGGAGGGATAAACTGGGAGATTGGGATTGACATATACACACTACTGTATATAAAACAGATAACTAATAAGGACCTACTATATAGCACAGGGAACTCTACTCAATACTCTGTAATGGCCTATATGGGAAAACAAATCTAAAAAAGAGTGAATATATGTATATGTTTAACTAATTCACTTTGCCATACAGAAGAAACTAGCACAACATTGTAAATCTACCATACTCCAATAAGAATTGAAAAAAAAAAAGACTTTTGAGAATCAGCAGACACAGGAAAAACTCCAAAAACAGGGCACAAGTTGTCTTTTTTGGTAAAGGAAATTTATATTTTTGAAGTAAATTTCCATTTGTCAAGAGGTCTCCCTTTCCTGTAGTAGGAAGGGAAGGACCTTTACGCACTGATTTAACTCTGCATAACAAACCTCACTAAACAACCCTGGTTTAGCACAGCTTTCCTGGTCACCTTTCTCATAGTGCCTCGCTTGTCCAAAAGCCCCAAACCCCTCTTCTTTGTTTAGCCTCAGATGGCATATAAGCCCAAATTCTAGCCACCTCTTTGGGCTACCCATCACTGGGTGCCACGTAATGTGCGATGCACGTGAGAAAAAACTTCTGTTTGTTTTTCTCTTTTAATCTGTCTTTTGCCTGCCTAATTTATAGGATCTCAGCCGGGGTACCTACGATGAGTATAGGAAAAAGACCTTTTTTCCTTCCCCTCTACTAGCAACCCTAGTGAAAAGTGACTTCTTTATTCTGATGTCCATATTCCAAACCCAGGGAAGGCTCCAGTTGGCTCTTTGTGGGTCATTGACCCCTTCTTGACCAGAGCAATGAGGTGATCTAATGGCCCCTGTGATTTGCGTTCCCTTTAAGACATCACAGAACCAGGGAGGGTGGGATGCCCTGAGAGAAGGGGCCTAGCTGACCCACCCCGCATGTCCACTGCAGTGCTGAACCAAGAAAAGACCGATGGAGGGGCATTCAGTTGGGAGCCAGGGGACCAGGGCTCTATTCTTGGTTGTACCTACTAAGTAGTTGCACGACCTTAGGAAAATTGATGGGCTTCTTTTCACCTCAGTCAATTCCCTTCAAAGGAGGGATCTAGAGTCGAGTTTGTGCTATTATCCAAGATACTAAAATCTTATCCTCTGTCCAATAAGAGCTTGTCATAACATAAAGGGTGCTCGGTCTTGGATGCGGGTGTAGATCATAAAACAGTAATGGAAAAGAAAAGTGAAACTGGAAAGTAAGTGTTCCTTGATTAAACTTATACTCTGGGTCAGGCAGTGTTGAATGTTTTATTTGGATTATCACATTTTTAACTTCCAAGAATTCTTTCTTGTTCTCTGATTAATCCAGTTCCTAAGCATCTTGTTACATCTCTGTGCCTCTGTCTCCTCATCTGTAAAATAGGGACAATAATCTTACCTACTTGGTGAGATTTTGGTGAGGATTAAATGAGATGATGCATGGAAGTACCAGGAATATAATAAGCATTCAGTATATATTATCAAGATTATTTTTAGCTACTCTTCTTCTTGGTTTCTTCATAGTGGGCATTGAAGGGGGAAGCTTTCTCTCTCTGTTCAGTCATCCCTGCTCTATCTACCTTCCCTCATCTAAAAATGTGATGCAAGTTTTTTTTTTTTACCCAGTGGTGTTTCTTCTTTGATTTTCCATTTCCTTGTTTGCTTCTCCTCTGGTCATGTTAGGTTAGAAGAGACAATGCCTTCAGGGAACCTGCCACTGCTAACCACCGTCTACCAATTTTCAACTTTCAGTAATTTAAAATTTTCCTTTTTTTATCTTGTTCCATTCAACCCATGACATTTCTCAAAGGCTCACACTTAATCGTGTGCGCTTTCTCTTCCTCAGTGATAAAGTGTGAATAATCATATGTAATCCCCCCTGTAGTACCTGGAACATAGGAAGGGCTGAATGAAGCTTTGTGATGCTGTTCCGCAACCCCCATCTCTATCCTCTTTGTGCTAATCCGTCTCCTGATTTCCAGCTCTAGGTAGCCACTAAACAAGCTTCATTCTGAACCGGGCAAGCGGGTGGAAGCAGTGCATCTCCTCTCCGCAGTCTAGGAAGATGCCCGTGAACAGGTAGGATTTCAGCAGGGTTTAAATGATGAGCAGAGACAGCTGGTGAGCTGTGTGTAAGGGCTTTCGGTCCCAAGGTGCAGCTTTCAACCATGCTTGAAGATTGGACAGGCATGAGTGAACCAAAGGGTTCTTTGTTGGTGTGTTATCCAGAAAAGGATAGATCATACCAACAATGAGTTTCCAGGAGGCCTTGTCATTGGCTCATTTATTCATTCATCCTGCAAATACTTATTAAGTGATTTCGGTGTGCTAGGAGCTGGGGATACCGCAATGCACGGACAGATGAAGTCTGTGCTTCCTTGAGTGGTCTGACCCACGGGGTAGGGTGAAATAGCTTTGCTTGCTCTCAGGAATTTTATTCAGTACCACATAAATGTTATGCCAACCACCAGCTCCTCCTAATTCCTGTCTCTATTGCTACCTCCACCTTAGAGGCTAAAAAAGCTCACGCTTTCTCTCCCAGCTTCCACTGAAGCCAGGGCGGTCACATGACACCATTCTGTAGAATGTCACTTAAGTGGTTGTCTGCTGGTGGCTTCTGGGAAGGATACCTATAGCTGGTGCTGTCTCTTCCCCTTCTCCCTTCCCTGAATTTGAACACGATGCTTAAAGCATCAACAGCCTTCATGTTAGAAGGACCGAGAGAGTCACAGGATTGAGCAGTGGATTCAACACCAACAATGCCTGCCTCTGGACTTCCTGTGACCTGAGACTCTTACTCATTTTATTGACCATAATTTAGATTTGTTGTTAGTTATAGCTGGAAACATTCTCAACACACCAAGATGGCACTCAATGTAAACCCCTTTACTTGTCTTTTCCTTCTTAAAGTGAAACTTCAAACATGTTCCCAACTCGAATATTCTTTTAAAAATTTAAATTGCCATTGGCCAATCATTTACCTAATGTTTTTGACTGAGCAATAAACTTCTTCCACTTAGGGATCATCACAGAGTAGAAAGCCAGTCTGGCAGCCATGAACAAAAAATCCTTCAAAGTTCCATCAGCTTCAAGCTCAGATTCCAAAGTGGGGCTTGACCACCCCAAGAACTGCCAGATGGCTGCTCTCTTGAGCAGGGGGGTGAGAATTCTGACTCTACCATAAAGGGTGGAAAAGCAGGAAGATTCCTATATGCATCTCAATAAAGGGAAAGAACACTAATGCCTGCAGAGACACAAACATCATCGACGACTCCCAAGCCCCTGAGATTTGCTAAAAAACCATGCCAGACATGGGAGGACTATCATTCCTAATGGAAACTCAACCCAGAATGTCACAGACATGCAAGTTGAAGCAAAAGCTAGTGTGATGACAGAAATCCTATTACAGAGCAAGGGGTCAGCAAAACACATCCTGCAGGCCTACTACAGCCCAGCACATGTAATTTTTATGAGCTGAGATTGGTTTTTACATTTCTAAATGGTCGAAAGTAATTAAAAAAAGGATATCTTGTGACATGTGAAAATTACATAAAATCTGAGTTTCAGTGTTCCTAAATAAAGCTTTATTGGAACACAGCCATGCTCATTCATTTATAAATTATCTAGGCCTGCTTTCATGCCATAATGGCAGAGATGAGCGGTTACCATGAAGAGTATGTGGCTTACAAAGCCTTAATTATTTGCTATCTGGCGCTTTACAGAAAGCTTGCCCACCTAGGGCCTGAGCAGTGACTATTCCACAAGAAACATCAATAGTGTATGAAAACAACCTCAGATAAAAAGGCCAAAACAAGGAGGCAAGATTCTCTGTAACACAAAGAAGTCCCCCCAGTTTCTTAGGGGATCATGTGTTAAAATAACACTAAAAATTATACCAGTAATATATAATTTTGGAACACTTGAAAAATACTGAGAAGTAAGCAGAAGAAAATAAAAAAATAGCCTTTAGTCTTATCAGCCATGATAACAACTGTTAATATTTGGGGGTTTACTCTTCCAATATTATTCTGTGCATAGATATTTTTTTCTACAAAATTTGGCTGCCTATACTGTATTAGTATTATTTCAGTGGTGACCGACAGGAAACCTATCTTAAATAGGCTTGAGCTATTAAAATAAAAAAAATGGGAGTAAGGGGAGTTTTTAGGCTCCTGTAACTGCAAGACACAGGAGTATTACTGCTGCGGGTACGGCTGAATGGAGGAGCTCAAACAATGAACTAGGGTTCTTTCTCCATCTCTTGGTTCCACTTCCTCCACATACATGTTAATATCATGCAGGGTTTTTCCTTATAGTGACAAAAGGGCTGAAAAAGTCCCCATCGTACCTTTAACCCACATAGTAACAATCCCTCTAGAAGGGAAGAAAGAGCGTTTCTTCCCCAAAAAGAAACAAATATGTCTTTCCAGTGTCAATCAATATCTTTGACACGATGAGTTTTATTTGCTTCCTGATATGTAATCATTTAGATGCACCACAAGTTTTTAACTTTTTTTTTTATTTTTAATTTGGCACGCGGGATCTTAGTTGTGGTACGCGGGATCGGTGCTCAGGCTCTTCGCTGCGGTGCACGGGCTTCTCTAGTTGCAGCGCGAGGGCTTCTCTCTAGTTGTGCTGCACGGGCTCCAGAGTGCATGGGCTCCGTAGTTGCGGCACAGGCTCTCTAGTTGTGGCGCGGGGGCCCTAGAGCGCGCAGGCTCAGTAGGCGCACGGGCTTAGTTGCCCCACGGCATGTGGGATCTTAATTCCCAGACCAGGGATCGAACCCGTGTCCCCTGCATTGGAAGGCAGATTCTTAACCAATGGACCACCAGGGAAGTCCCAAAATGCACCACAAGTTTTTAAAACAACCTGTTGGAGGAAATCTTCATCTCACAATCATGATTATAGGATTAGATGGGATCTGAGAAATCATATCCAGTACATTCTATTCCTTTTACAGTAAAGGAAATTGAGACCTAGAATGGGTAAGCGATTTCCCATTATCTTTCAAGTAACTGATGATGGAGAGCCAGATCTAAATGTTTCCAAGGTTCACTCTTTTCCAGCGGCTTTCTCTTTTTTTTTTTTTTTTTTTTTTTTGCGGTATGCGGGCCTCTCACTGTCGTGGCCACCTCCGTTGCGGAGCACAGGCTCCGGACGCGCAGGCTCAGTGGCCATGGCTCACGGGCCCAGCCGCTCCGCGGCATGTGGGATCTTCCCGGACGGGGGCACGAACCCGCGTCCCCCGCATCGGCAGGCGGACTCTCAACCACTGCGCCACCAGGGAAGCCCTCCAGCGGCTTTCTCTTAAATGTCAACCATGAAGCAAAATGTCAGGCTGGAAAAGCAGTCAACTAACGGAGTGTGCGTGCCCAGGGAGCCTGAAAAATAAATGATTCAGAGAAAAAGAGCAATATGGTTTTCTTCCCTGCTCCTGGATTTACTTATAAAAGTGAGGGTGGCATGGGGGTAGACAAAGCCACAAAGGCTGCTGTTTGTCTGTTCCTTTTTAACTAAATATAAAAATATGCTTTGTTGGCTAGTCAGAGCTGCAAGCCCAGTAACACATCTAAAAGTTTCAGAGATCGTGCCTCTTCATGTATTTTCACTTAATCGTCAAATTATACAGCAAAATTGTTCTTTCATTTGTATATTTCATGTGGCGAGGCTCCTGCTGCCTCTGTAATCTCAAAGAGCTTACCAGGCATGAAGGAGGAGGTGCCAAGCTTCAGGAGACGAATTCGTTGACAAGGACCTCTGCGTCCTCAGAGCCCATTTGCAGAGAAAGAGAAGGAATCGATCTGCAGACTCACTGAGCCCAGCCAGGAGGAGGCAAGTGGGTGGCAAGCCCCTGAAGAGAGGCATGATTCCTACATTCTGCAAGGGCTCATGCAGTGTCCCCCAGACTTTGAGCAGGAGACCCAGGGGAGACTGAGATCTTGTCCCTGGCCTTGGGACCTCACGGTCAAGCGTGGGGAGATGAGTGCTGGGTGCAGTGGGAACAGTGGGAACACATGAGAGGGCAGTGGAGCCAGACTGCTAACTCATCATGGGGGTTCCAGCAGGCTTGAGCCGAATCTGGAAGGACCACTGGAGTCAGCCAGGTGAAAGCACACCCAGGGAGTGCAAAACACCAAGGTCAAAGGCCGGAGACCGTGAGCAAGCCCCGCTCTATGCAAACTGCAGGCAGGGCAGTTGTCAGGAATTTGGGAACAAGTGAAACCATCTAATTTGCTGGAAAAAAAAAAAAAAGGAAACACTAAGTTCTGGTAAGTTCTGGTCTGGACGTACACAAGATTGTGAAGTTCTTCTCCACACACACCACCCTCACATCCTTCAGTTCCCTTTATGGCTCTCAGCTGATCTCCGTTATCCCTCTCGCCAGCTCTTAGGCTCTCTTTGCACTCTACTTACCAACCTCTGCTCTTAGTGGGAACCAGGGCTTGTTGACACTAAGGTGTGAATGACTGATAGGATAGTGTTGTAATTGAGTTGACTGATACTATTTTTACAGTAGACAAAATCCCAGACCAAGGAACACAGTTTAAACTGTCGCATGAGGCCCCAGCTGGGACAGCTTAAGGCTTCAGTGTCGGGAGTCACAGAAGCGTCTGCCAGTGCCCTCTGGGCAGCTTCAGGGTTCTTTAGACCTGCTTCTACTCCTGCCACGTTGGCCCCTCTCTCGAGGACTCTCCTGGTTTCTCTGCCGGTTTAGGCTTCACACCTTGGCTTCCCCATTCCTGCTTTGACCCTCTGGGTTTCTCAGCTTTGGCTGTGAAATGCCAGCTTGGGTCTTGGTCTCACACATTTGCTCTGCCTCATGCTGTGATGGTGGACATGGTGCATCTCAGCCAGGCCCTGGACTGGCATGTTGCAGGTGGACCAGGGTTCTCTGAGCCTCAGCTCATTCAGGGAAAAGAACAGACGTGGCTTTCAGGGAATCATTGAGTTCCCCGAGAAGTGATTTTTTTTTAGGAGATACTTTCCATACGGCCCCAGAAACTGGGTTCAACTCTCCAGCTGCCATTTACTAGCGGAATGACCTAGTTCCTCAGTTTCTTTGTCTGTATATTGGGAATAATAATACTACATATCTCAAGTGGGGGTTGAATTAATTAATACATGTGGAGCACTTAATAGAGGCTGGTACTTCATGAGTGCTCGATTAAGCTCTACCATCGTCATCATCAGTACCTGTTAACCTCTACGCAGTGCCCTCTGTTAGAAAAACTGACCCTACCTGATACAATGCAGAGCCGAAGTGAAGATAAGCGTCTCTCAAATTTTAATTTTTATAGATATCAACAGTGATGGCATAATGTTTTCAAAGACAATAAGTAGTCAAGGGACTTAAATGACATTTCTCCAAAGAAGATGTACAAACGTCTAATAAGCACCTAAAAAAATGCTCAACATCCCTAATCATTAGGAAAATGCAAGTCAAAACCACAGTAAAGGGCTTCCCTGGTGGCGCAGTGGTTGAGGGTCCGCCTGCTGATGCAGGGGACACGGGTTCGTGCCCCGGCTCGGGAAGATCCCACATGCCGCGGAGCGGCTGGGCCCGTGAGCCACGGCCGCTGAGCCTGTGTGTCCGGAGCCTGTGCTCCGCAGCGGGAGAGGCCACAGCAGTGAGAGGCCCGTGTACCGCCAAAAAAAAAAAGTTAAATTTTATGTATATTTTACCACCAAAAAGAAAGACAATGAATTTGGATAAGGACAGTTGGAAGTGAGTACAGTTGGGAAAATTCCACTGATTCTCAGTAGTAAGTCCAATCATTGCCTTCACTCACACATTCACTCGTTCTCATTCAATGAATACTGAATAAGTACCTTCCATGTGCCAGGCACAATTCCTGGGGCAGGAGTTACAGCAACCGACCAGCAACTTCCTTTGCACCTCCCAGCTAGAGGAGGATATTTAACTAGAAGCCCGTCAACGAAGCAAACTCTCAATAGCAATGAAGATTGCAATTATTGCCCAAAGGTGTAACGAGTTCCACTGTTCTCAGAACAAACGTCAACTTGTCCTAGCCGGAGGCTGCTCCAGATATGAATGAGTGACTCCTGAGTAACATGAAAAGTTTGGCATAGCAATGGAGGATACGTTTTGCAATGTCTTCAGGGGTTCTCGATATTCACATTCCATTCTCAGAGTTCAAATGGTCAAGAAAACTTTATGAAAACAAAAATTCTCAGAAAATATTTGCTATGCTTTATTGACCAGTGAGCCTCCCCCCTCTTCCCTCCCCCCTTTCTTTCTTCTGATGTGGACCATATCAGGCTCGTCCATGTGACTAACTGGAGTAGCCGTTGCCCCTGGCCACTCAGTCCAAACTCTCCAGCATCACAGTCAAGCGATGTGCTTCTAGGCACAACGCTAGGCACTGACTTTGTCATCAGTTGTTCTAAGGTCAATATTTCCGTGAGTATAATAATATGTGTCAACATTTCAGCTGAGACAATTGCTACAGGCATCTTTGCTGAATGCAACCTTTATGGAAGTATGGCCTCACCCATTCAAAAAAATTCAAGCTCTACATAATAGCTCCATGAAATATGATTTTATTATACTGGGCTCAATGATAGTTATTTTTCTAGTGCAGCACCAGCCAGATAGTTTTTCTTTTAAGCCTATGTATTCAAGATGTGACATAATGTGGAAGGCAAGAATGTGTGTTAGTAAAGGCCATAAAGGTTTGTCACAGTCTATATACAAAAAAAAAAAAAAAAAATTCAATCACTGAACTAGACACTAAGGATTCTAGATCAGAATTCTTGCCCTTAAAAAGCTCACAATCCATGTTGATAAAAAAAGATCGATAGCCTGGTAACTGTTAAGACAGGTAGTAAAGCACACTTGGGTAGACCAGAAAGCCAATCAGAAATCTCTAGGTCTAGCTACATCCTCTATTTGATGAATAGTTATGTGGTGTTTATTATGTGCCAAGCATTACTCTAAGGGTTTGGGATATATTTAATTACTTCATCCCCATAACAATCTCATAAGGAAGATACTCATTTGAGCTCCATTTTACAGATGAGGAAACTGAGGCACAAAAAGTTTAAATAATTGAGCAAGTCCATATGGCTAGTATGCAGCCAGGCCAGGCAGTCTGGTTCCAAGGTCTAGGTCTGTAAGTACCACACAAAGAGGCCTTCCACTCAGCTTTCAGAATAACAGTGAACATTACAGCAAACCATGGAACCCTGACTGTGAATTAATTGAAAGGATTTTAGGCTGAGTCCAAACAGCTGTGTTCATAAATTTTCTCTTGTGGGAGGAGGGGAAAGTTACTGGCTTATTTGTTTTGTGGTTAAAGGACTCAAGAAAATTTTATTTTATTATATCACAAGAAATTAGCCCTGGTACTTTCAGCTTCTAAAATAGACAATTTATACTCATCACAGCTCATAACTTTGTTTAGGTTTAATTATACACAGCAATTTTAAGTCATTTACTTTGTATAACATGGCTCTATACATGCAAATCATGGTTTATGGCTGTGGAAAACTACCCCTCTAGGTTAAAATCTGACTTGGATAGAAGGGATTTTTTTTTTTTTCTAAACATGCAGCAGAGTTTGGGAACGTTTCTTATTATCTTCTGTGAATCATGGGTTACAGAATGGTGGGGTGGTTGAGAGATCAGACCTAGGTTCAAACTCTGCACCAGCATTTACTGAGCCTCAATTTCCTCATCTGTAAACTGGAGATAACAATAGTATCTACCTTGGGACTTCCCTGGTAGTCCAGTGGTTGAGAATCCGCCCTTAATGCAGGGGATGTGGATTCGATCCCTGGTCTGGGAACTAAGATCCCACATGCCCCAGGCAACTAAACCTGGCCGCAACTAGAGAGAAGCCTGCAATGAAGAGCCCGCGTGCTGCAGTGAAGACCCAGCACAACAACAAGACAACCAATAGTACCTACCTCCTGGGCCAGTGAGGATTAGGTGAAATAATACGTAAAGTAAGACATAAAAGGATTACCAAAGTGCCTGGCCTGATGTCAGCTCTCAGTAAATGTCCAGCATTATATTAATTGCTGTTGCTCTGATTCAGAATTTTCCGGAAGTTGCCAAAGACCTGTGGGATCCCCTAATCATTTGCACTGAGACTCAGAGGGGGGAAGTGGTTACTTGCAGACATTGCCCTAAGTATACTGGAGTCACCTAAAATTCCAGGGTGTTTCCCACATCTTTCTTTAGTTATGGAATTTTTCAAAAGGTACCAAACCATGTCACATGCAAGTCTGTTTGTCTCTGGAGTTGTGTATATTGGAGAAGGAGGAAGTGTTCACCAAGATTTTAAGTTTCTTCCTTTTTCTTGTGAAAAAAAAAAAGGTCATCTGACAAGGAAATCAGGGGTGAAAGAACCTTGTTGTGAGTGCCTTTTTATTATTGGACTGTTTAATTTTACTATTCGCTACTGCCTTGTTTTTTCCTTTTGATAAACCACTTTAACAGATGATCAGCTTTGTCAATAACCTAATGTAAACTGAGTTCTAAGTGAGCACAACCCCGTTCTGCTGAGCCGGAGGGAAATCAAGATCAGGAAATCTGCCGAGTCTAGTGGAACAGGCCCTGGGTCAACAGCTGGATTCCAGTCTCGCCCACCCATAACTTTGACCGACCAGCGGTTTAACGTATGCGCCAGGGAAGGGAATGCTGTAACCTTGCCATGAAAGGAAAATGGGACCAGTCCCTCTCCCACACCATCTCACCCACCAGTCTTCCTTCCTTCCCACTCAGAGGGCCTTCGATATAAAGTGCCAGGGAGGTCGTAGGACCCGTCCAGGTGGAATCCCCAGGATGTTTCCCGAGAAGCGGCGTTTGCATCCCAGCAGTGTCTTTCCCACCCCCGCCCCGCGGAGCACCAGCGGCTCTGCGCAGCCCTGGCTGGCGACCCAGAAGGCGCAGAGACCCCGCCCACCCTAAAAGCCCCGCCCTCTTGGTCCCCGCCTCCGCCCCCGCCGCGGCCTCCCATTGGTGGCCCGGTGTGTCAGTCGACCAGCGGGCTCCCGGGGAGGGAGCTCAGGCTGCGGTCCCCTGCCGGCTCCTCTATCGCACGCCAGCCGCCGGGAAGAGAGACGGGGCGCCGGCCGGCTGCCGCCGCGTCTGAGAGACCCACCGGTCGAGGCTCCGCGGCCATCAGCAGCACGCGGCCGCCATGGCGGCGCGGAGGAGCCCCCCGCAGGAGCGGGAGCGGCAACGACCTCGCGACTCCGCCGCAGGTGGGCCCGGGGCCCGGTGGGGCGGGGCGGGGGCCGTGGGCGCCGGGGAAGCGGTCTCCCCGCCGGCCGTCGGCGCAGCTCTGGGTTGGAAGGTTCGGGGCCCGCCATCCCAAGGGTGGGAGGTCCTGGGCGCCCTGCCCGGGGCGGGGAGGGGGACGGGCTGCAGGGTTTGGGGGGGCCGTCGGGGGCGGGGTCGCCTCTCAGTGAGGAACTGCGCCCTCGGGCCGAGGCAGCGAGCGACCCTCCGAGGCAGAGCTGGCGGGTTCCTGGAAAGAGAAAGCGGGTCCTGCGGGCTAGGATGCGTTGCGGCGGCGTGAGGTGCCCCGGCAGCGGCTGGGGTCGGGCCCTGGCGCCCACGAGCGCCGGTGTCCCCTTCTCGGTGTCCCCTCCGAGCCCTTGATTGTTGTCGGAGGGAAGTTGACGGGTTTCGCGCTTTGCTGGCAGAGGATGTGGCCGACACCTTCGCAGCAGTCGAGACTCGATGAGCAACACAGAAAACTTTGGCTTTTGAAACAAAAAATGTCACCAGGGACAGGAGCGGCAGCACAGTATATGGCACAGGTGGCCGAGGTCGCCGCGCGCCACCTGTGTCGCCGTGTCTCTGCCCTCTGCGTGCGTAGCGGGGCCCTCACCGGACGAGTGAAGGGTGCTTTCCTTCCCATGCTTTCAGCCCCAGGTCTGAGGAAGATGAGTTGCTTCTCAGTTTGGAGCACATTCCCGATTGTGTATTTCCCTGGAGGCCACCCGGGGGGTGAGAGCCCACTGGTGAATTTGGGGAGCACGCCTGTTCCAGGTGCCGCAGCGTCAATGGGAAGTTCCTGGGATTGCTTCTTAGTCCGGATTCTTGGTCCCAGCGGGAACTTTTGATTCACACAGCAAAGTGTCGGGTGTGGTGAAAACAGCCCGGTTCTAGGAGACAAGACATGAGTTCTAGACATCCTTTTGCCCAGGACTGCGGGCCTCGAAGCTTCTGGGTCCTGGTCCATACAATGAGGGCACTGGGCTAGCTGATCCATAAAGCCCCTCCCAGTCTAGAATTCTGTGGTTGACGTATCTCCCACCCTCAGAAGTTTGGAGAATGAACTCATTTTCAACCTTTCTGCACCTTGGATTCTTATAGAATCCTGGGGGTGTATCCATCCGAACTTTTTCATATGTGATTTTCTTCCCTTCTCCCTGTGTTGTTTCGGCGGAGCAAAGCTGGAAGCGGAGGTGGGGCACAGCTGGGAAAAGCTGACTGGGGGGCGCGGAAGGGTATCTACTTTTGGCTTAATGTAATTGTCGGGAATTTTCCCTTCCACTGCACCAAGTTCAAGGTGTGCAGGCACTGTGAGCGCAGAGAGAATTCTTTCCTCAGCTCCAGCCTAAAGGGAAACATTTTCCTTCCTTAAAAAACAGTTTGAGGGCTTAGGAAAAGGAAAACCAACACTGCAATTGAAAACACATGCCCGCAACAGAGCCTACAAGAGAATGTTTACAACCAAGTGGTCCACAGTTGCTATTTTTTGCCAGCCTGTTTATCACTTTTATACTTCTACTCTTACGTTCCTGTGAGATGGATTAAACAGCAAATAAAATGTAAGTTTTGGCACCATGTGTTTTAGCTAAGTAGAAATTCTTGATTGGCACAATGACTGAATTTGAAAGTGACCTTTCACCTGGCTCCCCGGAGCAGGTGGGTGCTGTCCTATGTGTCTGCAGCCCCCAGCGTTGTCCCTGCCGCAGTAGCAGTGGGTATCGGAGTTCTCTTCTCGGTGCTGGACGCGGAGACACTGCCCGTACATAGTCTTATGTAATCTCTACAACCACTGTCCTGTGATGCTCGGAATGGTCACGGAATTTCCTCAGAGTTTCCAGCTAGTAAGTGGTGCCGGGATTTAAGCCCTGGCGGCCTGGCTTCTCCCGCAGCACGTTCTTAACCATCGCCCGCTTCTGTCTCCTAAAACAGTCAGGCTTATACCTGGGAGCACTCTAGGTTCCAAGGGTACCTCATCGCAGTTAAGCTGTTCTAAAGTAAAGTTGGCTTATCAACGTAATACCATTGTTGTTGCTCAAGGGAACTCACAGGTGTGTGCCCGGGAGAAAAAGTCATCGTTATCGAGCTAAAACTTCCTACACGTGTGTTTCTTTATACGTGGCTCTGAAGTCTCTATGTACCATTTAAAGGAGTTAATGGACTAGTGTATCTGACCTTTCTCTCCTGCCCACTTGAATCCTCTGGTCCACGTTCAGTTACTTAGGACAATCTGTTCTCAAGACGGAGGTTATATACACATTTATTGATTTGTAATTAATTGAATGGAAGAACACTTAAATGTCATTTTACAATAAGTCAACAGGGAGAAGTTTTTGTTTACACACTCATTTTTCCAGTGATCTTTTGTTCTAGTCATACTCTGTTCTTCTACTTTTTCATTTAACTGAGCCGGAATAGACGTGCCATCATGTTTAAAGTAAGAGGAAGATAAAATGTTTATGTTCATTTCTAGGAGACTAAGGACGCCTGTCTGTTAGTACTGTTGCTGGGATTCCCAGGCAATAAACAACAATCCCAGAAACCATAGCACGTAAGATGCTATGCTCAATAAACCTCTGAATTAAGAATTTAATAGTGAGTCTTCCAGTGTCGATTTAACCAGGTGACTCTGACTTTGAGTTTACGTGGAACTGTTGGATGTTAGATACATAGTAATTTAAAGCACCTTATTAGCTCTGTCTCTGCTTGCCAGTGTTATTGATTTTTATTGAATATTAGTTAGGGTTAGTCTTCTGGCAGAGGGAGTAATAATGTATCGATAATTGGAAGTTAGCTTCTCAAGAGTCCTCTCCCAACTTAGAAGCAGAATCCCAGCCCACTTCCCTGAGCACCGGCAGCTGCCCAGATACCTGGGTTTGGCCTCTTGGGTGGGGTCTGAGTGCCTGCGGCCCCCAGAGCCACAAGATGCCTTCCCGACCTGGCCTGGCCTGTGGGGCGCCTGCACTCCGGGTAGGCTCTGTGCCATGGGCCCACCTCAGAGGTCAAGCTGGCCGTCAGACGCTGAGGCCCAGGCGGCCGGAAGGGACCCAGAAGACCTGGGGGTCCCGGTCTCGGCCTGTCAGGCTGTCCTGGAGGCACTGCCCAGATCTGGGGGGGCCAGGAGCGCAGGACCACGCCTACCCCTTTCTGTAAATCTTGTTAAATGTAAATCACATACAGCTGTCTTTTTCACTGTGGGGGGGGAAGCGTCCTTCCTTCTCATGTGCCCATACAGTGGACCTGAGCTCCTGTTCCCCCCAGGCTTGGAGGATCTCGTGGGCACAGGCTCGTTCCCAAGTGGCTCAGGAGTGGAGGTGGGTAGGGGCGCGGGCTTTGAACCTTGTGTGTCTCTCCCCTAAGCCGGGGCAGAGAAGGTTCCCCAGAGCGTCTTGTCTCCCAAGTTGAAGAGAAGTGGACTGAGCTTCTTCCCTGTAAAGAGAGAACCTTTCCCTGGGTCTTAGAGTGACACCAGGCACATCGTGGGTATATTTGTTGATCTGCGACAAGAAGGCCTCAACTTTGCTGTGAGATCTCTAAAGTGACAGGAAAACAGTGCTCTGTGTCTTCCAAATCGCCTGCCAGGATAGGTCGAAATGCTGTGGAAGAAGCAGAATGGCTGAGAGGACGGGAGAAGTGGAAGAGATGGCCAGCCAGGCCGGCTTGGGTGAGGACAGTCAGTCGCCATCCAGTTGTGAAGGGCTGAGTGGCAGACCCAATCAGCTCTGTGTCATTTTACCTGGTATTTAACAAATGAACTGGGAGCTCAGTTCGTAGCTAAGGCTGGCCTCGCACCTTGAAATGCAAACGTAGCCAATCGAATTATTAATATAAATGTTGGGTCCCTCAGTTTTGCACCTGAAGCAGTGCAAGCCTTGGGTGCATCGATTCCTTCCTCTGAAATCTGAAATAAAAAGAAAAATCTCTCAAACTGAGAGTTTATTAGATCAGTTTTATCCACGGTGTATCCCTCTCTTTTGTTTCTTAAACATTTGTTAAACTCAGTTTGGGATACTCAGCTGGTTGTCATGACAGAGGACTGGTACAGCCACTGCTTATAGACCTACCTTGTACTGCACTGGTCCTCATGCTTGGATATTCCAGCATCTTCTCCCACATATACCTCATTGATTCATTCAAAGTGTGGAGCCTCTAACATGTGAAGGTACAATTCTCCTTTCCCTCCCCACTCCCCCAGGCTCCTCAATCTTCCTCTTTTATTTCTTGCTGTCATTTAGAAACTGGGGTTCCACGCAAGCCCTTGCGGAAAAGGCTCTTTATCAAAATTCTGCTTTCAGGTCAGCTGGTGTAATAGACATGCAGACCTAAGCACGCATGTCTCAGGGGTGAAGTATTTGCTGGCATTTGTCAAGGTCTCATGTATCTTCTGTACACGCTCAGGCGTCTTTCCTGTAGTGCAAGTTTTGAGTGATGTTTTGAGTTTAGTTGAACCTCGGTTGTTTCACAACTGCTTAAAATCCTGTGCCTGTACCACAACGTGACCATTCCACTAACATAACTCTGAAACATGTTAACATAAAGAGGCATTTGGAGGAGAATGGCGCTGAGTGGCCTGGCCTCCTTGTGTTTGTTTATAGGGGAGGAAGCTGAGGTCCAGGTTGCTCAACTGTCTAGGACCAGACCTGGAGTTGAGTTCCTGACTCCCTGGGGCCCGCTCATTCCACTGCCCTGAAGCCATCCCACGAGGTGACCGCTTCACAGCCTCACTTCCTGCGTTATATTTACATGAGTGTATTTAAGGGAAGGGAAAACAAGAGTGGTGGCTCACCATTTCTCTTTTTTCTTTTTGCTTTGCTTTTTTGTTTTTGTGCCATGCCACACGGCTTGTGGGACTTAGTTCCCCAACCAGGGATTGAATCCGCACCCCCTGCGGTGGGAGTGTGGAGTCCTAACCACTGGACCGCCAGGGAATTCCCACACCATTTCTGACATGCATGTTAGAAGTCAGAAGGGACCAGCAAGAGAGAGGCTGTTAGGCAGGATTAGGTATGGTGGAATAACAGAACAGCCCCAAATAAGTGAATTAAGTTTATTTCTTTTATGGCAAAGCTCAGACATGGCTCCCCAGGGCTGGAATGGGCTCCGTAGTGTCAGAGGCCCAGGCTCCTTCCACTTTGTTTCCACCCTGCATGGGTTTCACGCCCACAGCTACTTCCTGATCCAAGATGGCTGCTGAATGTCAGTTATCACACCTACATTCCAGCTAGTAGGGAGGAGGGAGGGCAAGGAGTACACACTCCTCTCAACAGAACCTTTTGAAAACTGCCCATAACACTTCTTGGCCAGAATTCACTTACATGGCTCTACCCAGCATGTAGGGACGGTGGAATGTAGCCTTTATTCTGAGTAGCTAGGTATCCAGCCAAAGTCAGGATTCTATTCCTGTGGAAGAAGAGAGAACAGATACTGGGGTTGGCCGGCAGTCTCTGTCGTGGAGACATGTGGACTGGATTCTGACTACATCGATTCATTTCATTTATTCAACAAATATTTATTAACTATCTACCATGTTTCTAGGGACCAGGAAAGCAGAGAGAAAACAGACACAGTCCCAGTCCTTAAGACATTTACCTACACAGGGAGACAGACACTAATCAAACACAAACACAGTTGTATAAACTGTGACGAGTGCTGTGAAGGAAAAGGACACCGTGTGCTGTGAGAGAGTTAGCAGGGATTTGACCAAGCCTGGGGGTTGGGATTGGGTCAGAGAAGCTTGGCCCCAGGAAGTGACATTTGAGCTGAGAGCTGGAGAATGAGTAAAGTGAAGAGTATTCCAGATGAGGGAAGAGCATGGGCAAAGGCAGGCCGGGAGGCAAGAGTGAGCCCTGATGGAGGAACTGAGGGCCGCCAGTCATCCTGGAGCCAGAGGAAGAGGTGAGAGAATAGGGAAGAGTCAGGGTCAGACCAAGGGGGACCCTGGAGGTGGGGTGAGCACCCGTCCTGGTTTGCCTGAGACCAAGGATGTCCTCGGACGAGGAGCTTTTCAGCACTAAAACTGGGGGAGTCCCAGGCAAGCCAGGAGGAGTTAGTCAACCTCCCCGGAGGTCACCTTAGTAGTTGGGTTCCTTGATTATTAATTTCAGCAAAGTTCTTTTTTAGGTAGGCATAGATCCCAGCCTTGGAAAAATAGCAACTGACTAGTAAAAGTAGCCCCACCCTGGCCAAAGGGAAAGAGACACAAAACACAGGCAGCACTTACTTGTAGCTGGATTACATGACCAGTGAGACTATCTGGCATGATTGATTCCCCTAAGGGTAATTTTGGAAATCAATTGGCACGTGATAGTATATTTGAGCTAACAGAAACAGCCGAGGGCGGAGGAAGCCCTGACTCCGGAGCAGTGTGTCTCATCGCCAGTGATACACTGGAATCACCTGGGAGCTAAAGAAAAGCCCGGCGCCCAGCCAATAGATAGATTCTCCACAGGTAGAGCCAGGGCAAGGACGGTTCCCTCTCGGTGGCGGTGCCTCCCAGGCTCTGGTTCCGCTTGAATCGCTGGGGATCTTGTAGAACACAGATTCTGCTTCCACGGGGCCCGAGGATTGTCTTTCTGAGTGCCCAGCTGGTAAGGATGTCGCTGTCAATAGACTTTGAGTACAATGCTCTATAATGTTTGGCGAGTTTGTTTGGAAGCCTCTGGTTTCTTTTCAGGGGAGCAGATCTGAAGGACCACGTAAAGGTAGGTGGGTCCGCGAGGGCTAGAGACTAGGGGAGGAGGACAGGGAGCCTCCGCCCTGGGCTCCCATCAGTGGTGGGCCCAGCCCGACTTCTCAGTTGGTTCCACCAGTGGCTGGGGTTACGTGGTGAGGCCGGTCCCTGGTTACAGGAAAACCAGCTCTCCGAGGCCTGTGGCTAGGATGGTGCAATAGGCGTTGCCCCATCACTCTCTTACTTGTTTAGAGGCCTTTCCAGATGACTCCACTGGCTGCCAGGATGTGGGTCCTTCCTATAAGTAAGAAAAGCCAGAAAGATTTTTGAATAGGAGATGACACGTCCATTGAATGTAAAAAAGATACAAAAAACAAACCAACAAAACACACACACCATTGGCTTCAGAGCGGAAAATGGCATTGGAGAAGGGAAGCCAATTAGAAGGATGAGTAACCACTAGCGACAGAGGCCAAATGATTCTGATTAATGGAAAAATCACTGCAGCGAAAGTGGCTTGTCTCAGGGTGTACCTTATTTCTCTCTTGGTCACATGTTCATAAATGATCTATTTTGGGATGTGGAAGACAAGCTTAATTTTTAAAGGCCTAAGAGTTGAGACAGGGACAGAGCACCACGGAAGCCATGACAGGTCAGAGCAGTGAACCAAGTCCAGTAACGTGAAATTTAGCAGGGCTGTGTGTCAGCTCCTGGGTCGAAAAAGTACAGAGCTTGCACACGCGATCTGGATAACCCCTTGCTTCCCTTCCCAGGTTCTGAACTAACTAAAAGGTGGACATGGAAGTCAGGGATTTTTAAAATGCCGGCTCGGTGATAAAATCCCTATGTCTTAGTCATATGGCCAGATGGGCTTGCAGGCAGTGCCTGAGCTGTACTCTCCCCTCAAAGGTCAGGCCTCCCTCCCAGAGAGACAGCAGCCCCAAGGGCACCTCTCGGCAGGCAGGCAGATCCTAGTGGAGAGGAGGGGGCTAAGCTGAGCACCGGGTCTTACACCTGCCATCAGGTAAGTCTTCCTCCCTCAAGAAAGAGGAAGAGGAGAGGGTAGAGGGGTGGAGGCCAGCACCAGATCTCCAGGACAGTTCTTCCACCTGGAGGTTTGAGGACAGTGGGATGATAGCACCTTTTCTCTCTCCCCCTTCAGCAGATGGGGAGATGTGCTCCAGCAACAGGTCTAAACGGCTTTAGGTTGATGGCAGGCTGAATACTAATACAATCGCAGGCCAACCACGGCCCATGGGCCACATCTGTCCCACTCAGTTTTTATATGGCCTGTGACCTATGAATAGTTTTTACATTTTTTAATGGTTGGAAAAAAGATCAAAAGAAGAATACCATTTCCTGACATGTGAAACTTATATGAAATTCAAGTTTCAGCGTCTGTAAAAAAGTTTTCTTGGAACACCACAGTACCTGCTGTGTACTGTCTGATGGCTGCTTCCCCTCTGTCGGGGACGATCTGAGTGGATGGGACGGAGACCAGACGGCTGGCAGTGCCGAAAATACTCTCTGACCCCACACAGAAAACTTGCTGACTCCCGATGGAGCATGAAGAAGTGGTTACGTGGCTGAATTCTCTCCCGCTTGGTCACACCCAGGACAGTGTGTTCTGACCTGCGGTCTCACTCTGAGTGTGGGGTGGGTCCCGAGAAGAGTGACCAGGATGGTGAAGAGACTACCCCCCTGCCCCTCGCCACCAAATCATGTCAAGTGAGGCCTGGTGGAGAGAAGGGGGAGTGTCTGATCTAGAAGAGAAAAAGGCACAGTGGGAATGACAGCTGCCTTCCGAGTTCATGCTTATTAATTATTTTGAATTCTTGGAAGAGAATTACTCAGGAAGGGCAGTTGTGTAGTTAATTCAAAGGGCTCTGACCTTGAGTCAGAACATGTGGGTTCAAGTTCAGGCTTCTGCTTGCTTTCTCTGGGCTTCAAAGATGAAGTGTGCGTGTGACAGCTCATCAGGTGGCCAGGTCCACAGGGAATTAAGCTTCAGCTTTCACCTCAAAAGTGCTTTCCAGCCAGTGCTTTCCAAAAGGGGACACAGTCATGAATCCACTGAACTGGAACCCACCTGCAGTGTGGACAGCGTGTGTGTGTGTGTGTGTGTGTGTGTGTGTGTGTGTGTGTGTGTGTGTGTGTGTGTGTGTGTGTGTGTGTGTGTGTGTGTGTGTGTGTGTGTGTGTGTGTGTGTGTGTGTGTGTGTGTGTGTGTGTGTGTGTGTGTAGGGGGGAACCGGGGGAGAGATTCATTCTGCTTGAGGGCCTGGTGTGACTCAGGCCTTGGAGAACCAGTGGGATTCCAGCCCCTTCGGCCCAAGCATCCCGTGTTTCTGTCAAAGATCGTGTGGAGGAAGAATCAGACACGTTCCTCGTGACGCCAAGCAGCAACGATTCAAGTTGTGGTGACAGATCTGGTCACACCAGCCGCTTGCCTCTTTGTTGAGACAAAGTGATTCATCTGAGGTCCTGCAGCTAGAAAATGGCAGAATAAAGACTGGGTCCCGGCCTTGTTCTGCCAGCCCGCTGTCTCCACCGGACCAGGGACAGGGAGTCTGCCTGGCTGGGTACAGTGACCTGGAGTTCTGGGGTCCCCGGAGCCTATCCCACCTACTGCTTTTGTAGTTGGGTGGGTTTTAAACCTCTGCCACATGGTTAGAAAATTAAAGTGACGGGTGGGACTTAACACACCGAACGCTGTGCCCAGTACATGAAAATACTCTGAGCTATGATGTTACTAAAAACACGCACACAGTCCCCTCAGTGTTTGGCAAGCAGCATTTCCTGCTGTGTTTGGTGACTCTTGGTCGGCAGGAGCCTTGGGTGAAGCGTGCCCAGTCCCACGGGACGTGAGATTGCGCGCATAGCCTTGTTAAGTTGGTTGCACGACAGGGCTACCCTCGTGTGTCTCGCTGGTCATGACTTTCGAGATAAAAACTTTCACGTTGGGGGTTCTCTTCCTCAGCGATACTGATCTTGTAGTTGTTGGTGATAGAACTCTACTAAGCGGGAGACCATTGTTTCTTAACTGAGCAGGATTAGTACCTGAAATTCCAATATGTAGAAAGTCTTTTGACCTCACCATTTCAAAGATTTATTAAGAGGTTATTTGTTCTCTTTCCCACATAGCTGATAAAAAAAAAAAAACCAACTAACCTATGGTTTTGCACGAGCCAAGACCATTTAAACGCAGCCTTTCACTCCACTGCGCTGACTTCTCTCTAGGAGTCTCCCATTTGCTCTAAGTTATTCAGAAGCCGTGATGTCCTAATGGGATTTGTTCTGTATGTTTATCGCTCTGTTTGCATATTGCTTAGCTTATATGTTTGGACGAACGTACCGTATTTTGCTTTATTCTCGAGCCTCTGAGGTTCTCAGAGCTCCCCTCTGAGAGAGATGACCCACCTGGGCATCCAGCATTAGGGCCTCGTGTTAGCCGGACCCCGACAGCAGGACGTGCTAACCTGTGGGCCCGGGCAAGCTGACCAGTAGCCTTTCCTGACAGCAGAGCCTCGTGCCACCAGACCAAGAGCTCCCTGGGGCCAGAGCATGTGTCTTTTCAGTTCACTGCCTGCCAGCCTGGCGCCCAGCCCAGGTAGGAAGAAGTAGCATAACCAAAGGGCGAGGGGCAGGAGGGAGGGGGGCTTCCCGGGCCGCGCCCAGCCCACTGTACCACGTGGCCTGTGTGTACTCCTCTCTGGGGCACCCCCATCCCTTCACCACTCCTGCCACAGAGAAGGGGCACGGCCGTCCCGGGCCCTATTTGCTTCCTAACCCATCCGTCTCTCTTGGCCACTCTTCCTACCATCTCCTGCTAATCAGCCAGAACATGGCATTGAAGCTGATAGAAATATCTGTTGTATTTATTATGTTAAATTTAGTATTTTTCACCTTAAAGTTTTCAACAAGGTGATTTTCCCATGTTGTATGTCTCGCTGCCCCTGCTGTCTCCAATGTCGAAATTAGGTCGCCTTTTCCACTGTTTAGCTCAGGCCTAGTCTCCACCGCGAAGCCCGCCCCGGAGCCCTTGATCTCCTCCTCTGCCTCAGGAGATGTCAGTGGGCCGGACCCCGGGGGAGCGGGGGGGACCCCGGGGGAGGGGGGGGCAGAGGAGCCGAGGGCGGAGCAAGCTCCCTGTGCCGCCGCAGCCCCAGGGGTGGCCTGTGGGGCAGGGGCCGGGCCCCAGCCAGGCCCCGGGGCTCTCCCTGAGAGCGCGCCTGAGGCTGGGGCCAAGTGCTGTCAGGGTGATCACTCGGTTTCCTGGCTCCTCTGGGTCTTTTAAGTTTTGTTTTCAGGTTTGTTTTTTTCTTTTTGGTTTCCTGTTTGAGTGTTTGAATTATTTCAGTTTTGGTACAGTTTAGAGAATGGAAAAAAAAAAAAGGCTGAGTAGAATTTTACCACAAAAGAACAGTGGCTTCTTATTTTTTCAGTTCTAGTCAGTGGTCTCATCTGCCACATGTAGTCTGAGTGATCACAGATCGGAGTTTAGCGTCAGATGGCCACACTACTGGCTTCAGGAGGTTCTGGTGTCATTACCCAAAGGACATCGCAACTGCCTAAGGGTTGCCTCGGATTGTGTGGGTTGAGGTCTCAGCAGGTGGTAATGCTGATGACTGGGGGGATGTGTAAGACCTAGTTCGTCCACTTTCCGCTGTCACAGGAATGCCTGGTGCCTCATGTATCACCTCATTTCAGCCACCACCCAAGCGGTCCAGCCCGAAAGGGTTAAAAAGAAATTTCATTTTTATCTCTTGATGAGCGTTAAAAAGGATCAAATCCATAATTCCTGGCAACGCTTGTTTTCCGCCTCTTCGTTGCCAAAGCCACCCCTCGTCCCCTACTCCCCTTGTTTCTTGCCCTTCTTCTCGCTCCTCTGTTTATTATGTTGAAAGACTGACTCCATGGTGGTGGAACTTCTCTCTTTTCCTGTTAGTCCAGGGGCCGCCCCCCAAGGCCAGCTCGCTGTTAGGCAGGGCACCGGGCAGGGGAGGGGAAGTTGGGCGGGCGGGTGCTGACTTCTCCCTGGCCGGTTGGCCGAGGGGGACCCCGGGAAGATTCTGACATGGAAGATCTTATCCCGTCTCGGCTGCTTTGGGGGAAATGAGATTTGACTCAGGAGATCATCAAAGCTGTGATCATGATAGTATTTTGCTGGGTGTCTCATTTATGGTGTTCTCCTCCTTGTCTGTTGTTTTGAGTTGTAATCCAGTTATGGACACATGCAGGAGAAATTTTTTAAACTCTCTTTTTAAAGAGCCTGGATTCCACTTGCTGTAGCAGAGCTGGCTTGGGATTCACTCAGCTCCGTCATTCAGAGGCAGGGTAGGCAAGTGGGACAGCGTCCAGCTTCTGCATCGCAGTGCCCCGTGTGCTTGAATTCTAGCTCTGCGGCTTAGTTCATCTTTCTGTCCCTCGCAGTGTCCTCAGGTGATAAAATAATAATGAACATGTTTTGGGTACTTGCCGTGTGCCCGGCCACGAGCTCGGCACTTTTCCCAACATCTCCTTGGAGCATCCCGCAGCTCCAAGGGGGCCTCCGTGTTACCAGGGTAACGGCAGCGAGAGGAGCCCCTGAGCCACCCTGCGTCCCCGGCGCTGGGCTGTCCTGCTGCCCTCCCTTCCGGGGTTAAGGAACAGGCACTTGGGGGCATGGAGTCACCCACCCCGTGTACTGCAGGACCAGGGCCTCCTTATGCCACTGCGTTTCTAGGAGCAAATGAGACAATTCCTGTAAAACGCTTGCTGCAGGGCCTGGCACATAGCAAAAGCTCAAACGGTAGCTCTTTTAAACTGTCAAAGCCCCACTCCTGATAATATTTCCATATGAAGTTATGTGAACACCTCGGGGTTCTCTCTGAGCTGCAGCCCACTCCCCTGTGACCTCCTGAGTCCCACCTCCAGGCCGCTCCCTGGTACCCACACCAGCCCCCCGGATCCGCTCCCTGGCCCTTCTTGGCTAGTACCTGTGGCTGCACTGGGTAGAGTGGATGCAAGGAGTTTAGGCTCGTGTTCTTGGTTTGCGTGGGAAGGGGGTGTTCAGCCCTCACGTGTTTTTTTCTGAGAAGTTGATCGTATCGCCCTTTCTTGGGTTGGAGGTGGGTTTAATTTCAAGGATTAGGGCGGTAGGCTAGGGAAGTGCGTGCGTGCGTGCGTGCGTGCGTGTGTGTGTGTGCGCGTGCGCATGCACGTGTGTGTAGGTGTGAGGAGACCATAATCTGCGGTGGGTCCCCATGGAGGCCCTGGCAGCTGTCGAGAGGCCTCAGGCTCAGGAGAAGCCCCCATTTCAGGGGTCTCAAATCAAATGCCCCGAGGGGCCAGGCAGTATCTTTTAAGAATGCAGCACGACGATTGGAGTCTGTGTGCGGCAGATGAGAGCAGTGCCTCATGGAGGGGGCAGCAGCCAGCCCCCAGCCCAGTGACTGCAAGCCCTCCAAGTCCACACAAAACCCAGGACGACCCGGTGGGAAGCAGGCAGATGCTCCAAAAGGCTCTTCACAGAGGAAGAACTATGAACGTGTTACTGCAGTGAGAAATCATAACCGGTCCTGGGGTTTAGGGAAATGCAGGCTCGTACATGTGGCGGGAGTGTCATCTGTTTGAGGGGGCACTTTGGCAACATCTGTAACATCTGGAGATGTGCACACCCTTTGACCCAGAGTTTCCTCTTCTAGAAATTATCCTAAAAGATACCGTGAGTCCACGAGGACTGTTGGAGGAAAATGTTTGTAAAAGTGAAAAGCTGGGAAACAATCCACATGCTCGTCAACAAGGCAGTGATTGTGTATACATATGATGCTCTCTCTTTATACTAAAATATTATACATTCTTTAAGGAGAATAATGTAGGCTTTAATAAAAGTCTGAATTATAGATGCAAAGGCATTATAGCTTACGTTTTTAAACAATTCATTAAAAACTTTGTACTAAATATCTAGGTAGAAGTAAATACATAATTAACAGCCATGTACTTTTCCAGTAAAGGGTACATGATGTCTCGCTGTCTCTTGTAAGCTTATTTCTTAGAGCTGCGTATGAATGTACAACGATCTAAAAATAAATAGTTTAATTGAATAATAAAAAATGGACTTTTAAATAATTATAAACATGCATATTTTTATCTGCTGGTAACTTTATTTGCTGGTAAATTCTTTCTTTATTGAGAGTATATATATTTATTGAGAATGTATAGCAACTTTACTGAGATATGCATATCAAATATCCATACGATCAAAAATGCTAAACTTGTAGATTCCGAATCCAGGAGGCTTTTACTACAGTTAATCATTGGAAGTTTACTAAACCAATGTGCCAGGGAGGGAACTGTTTCACAATGAACCCCAGGAGGTTTGGCCACCATTCAAAAGTTCTCTTCCTCATTTGTACTTCAGCATTTTACATGTTCAAACATAATATAATTAGGAATCTGTTGCACATAGTAAAATATTGCAAGTACGTAGTTTGGGCTCTCCTGGCCTGTGAATTTTCTCTCCTGTCACATCAGGAATCGTAGTGTACCCTGCAAGCTGCACACCTAGCTCCATCCACGACTACTCTGAGTGGCCCACTTTCTGGAAACCATGTCTCTGTGCCTGCTGTCTGAGTCTTGTTCTGTGCATTCAGATGATGGCATGTGTTATGCCCCGTAATGACCTACGAGTATCGCCGTGGGCAAAAGTGGGTGGTGGCCACACGGCAGGAGACCCCCCCGGTGTGATTGACTCCTGTGGGCTCCGTGCTGAGCAGACCCCCTTGATCATTCTTGGATTTAACAGATATTCTACACAGTGCAAGGCGCACTGTGCTAGTTCTTAAATGATTTCATTCCATCTTTCTCCAGCGAGGTCAGTATTTTTACTCCCATTTTACAGTCAAGAAAATTCAGGGGAAGAGAAATGAGGTGTCCCACAGTCAGACAGCTGAGTAAGTAGGAGAAATGGGTTTTAAACTCAGGTCTGAGGGATTCCGAAACCCATGCTGTTTATGTTCCCTATTCCTCTTGAATTCTGTGGAACAAAGATATCTTTATATATGACACTGATTATAGGAGAACTAGGTGTTTCTTTAATCTTTAGATTGAATTTTCAAATGCTTTAAAAAATGTTTATTTAAATCAATGATAGACTCTTTACAGGTAAAATTATCCAGTGTATCTTTTTTTCCCCCTTAAACAAAGCAGGCTTGTGTAATTGTGATGTATATTTATTTTACTTTTTATTGAAGTACAGTTGATTTACAATGTTAATTTCTGCTGTACAGCAAAGTGACTCAGACACATATATTCATTCCTTTTTATATTCTTTTCCATTATGGTTTATCGAGCATATTAAATATAGTTCCCCATGCTATACAGTGTTATTATTATTAAATTTTTGTAGGAAATGACCAAGTGCACTCCTGGACACTCGTCACCAGCCAAGCCTTAGATACCGCGTGGAGAGTAGGAAAGGGGTCAGTGACACTGGCAGTTTCATTTCTGGTGGGCACCCTTTGCTACTTCAGAAGGCTACATTTATATTTAGGGCACCGGCTGAAAAGGTATGTGGCTATGTCATCTTTAATTTTCAAAAATGCCCTTGCTGTTTAAAATAGAATTTTGATATTATCGTTCCCTTATCTTTTAGGTGGATTGGATATCTGCAGAGGAGATTCAAAAGTAAATATTTTCATGCATAGTTTCCTTATTTTTAAAGTGCAGAGAGGGTTCAAGAAGGGAAAGGAAAGGGAAAATTCACCACCTTGTATCTTTGATTTGGTCCAGGGAACCTCAGTGTGGAGGCAGAAGTTGATTTACTCAGTTATTGTGCAAGAGAATGGAAAGGAGAGACACCCCATGCCAAGCTGATGAGGAAGGTGTGTCTGTTTATACAGCTCGTGGTGGGTGGAGAATTTGTGTGTAAAAATCGGGAAACACGCATTCCATTCTGCTTTACCAAATGTGGCACCAAGAACAACTGTGGCTCTAGTTAAAAGCCAAACAGCTGCTAGACATTGCCTTCAGGCCTTTCACCTAGAGCTAGTGCCTTCGAGGACTTGGGTAAGTTAGGCCCGTAATTTCAGGACACTTGAGCGTTGTACCCTTTTCAGCTCCCTGCTGACCAAGCCTATGAACACATCTGCACATGCAGTGGAGACTTCTGTCCTTGAAGGGATTCAGGCACCTTGACATAAAACATTTTGAGGATTTTTAGAACTTTCCATCAGACCAATCTTGGTAAATATTCCCAGCAGTGCTGTCCAACCTTGTCACTAGCTAAAGCCAAAAAAAAAAAAAAAAAAAAAAACGAGAGTGAGAGAGAGAAAGAAAAAGAAAAGTACATTTAAATGACACTTTAGCATGGGCTTAAAAGTATATATAGTATTTTTCACTGTGTTCAAGTTGTAGACATCATCTCCCCAGAATGACATTTCCTGGCTCTGGGCTTCCAGGAAGTTACCAACTAAAATAGCATGACATGGACTCCATACACACAAAAGTCACTTGAAAATTACACGTGTTCACGTTCATAATTTATAATTGTTTTGTTTCTGTTGTCCACTTTATTTGGGAGTAACACCTGCTGAAGGTGCAGTGGATTTGCTTTCTTCATTCTCTCATCCAGTGGAATTAAAGACAGCCTCTCCTCTCGTGCTCATAGGCTTATGAGGAGCTGTTTTGGCGGCGGCATATTAAATGTGTTCAACAAGTAAGGAGAGACAACTACGACGCACTAAGGTCGGTGCTCTTCCAAATCTTCAGCCAGGGCCTCTCTTTCCCATCCTGGATGAAAGAAAAAGATATTGCGAAGGTACGTTCTCACACCGGAAATTCGGGAAAGGTAACACTGATGGGGACTGCAACACAGATGCTCGGGGTCTCCTGTGGGTGGCTCTGTACACAGGGCGTCAGGAGACTGAAGGCCCTTTAGCCCAGTCCTCTGTCTCTCATGTCAGTTTGCAAACAAACCATCTCAGAAGGATAGTCGCACTCAATTTTGTTTGTTTTTAATGCCGGCATCTTTTCTGGAGAAGGGCATCTGTCCTTTATAAGTTAGGTGGTCTGCTAAAATTCACTTTTCTACTCTATGGTTATTTGAGTGTTGACAAGCACAGTATGTAACCTCCATCCCAGAGAATCCCTTGTATCCCTTTTTGTCAATCCTTCTCTCACCCCCAACCCCAGGCGACCACTGATATGTCTTCTGTCCCTTTAGTTTTGCCTTTTCCAGAATGTCACGTAAATGGAATTATTTGGTGTGTAGCCTTTTGAATCTGCCTCTTTCACTTAGCATAATGCATTTGCAGTTCATCCACGTTGTTCCATGGATTTGTAGTTCACTCCTTTTATTGTTGAATGGTGTTCCATGATATGAATGTCACATATTTTGTTCATCTATTCATGAGTTGAAGGACATCTGGATTGCTTCCAGTTTATTTATTTATTTATTTGGTTGCCCTGGGTCGTAGTTGCGGCAGGCGGGCTCCTTAGTTGCAGCTCACAGGCTCCTTAGTTGTGGCATGTGGGACAACTCTTAGTTGCGGCACGCATGTGGGATCTAGTTCCCCGACCAGGGATCAAACCCGGGCCCCCTGCCCTGGGAGCGTGGAGTCTTAACCACTGTGCCACCAGGGAGGTCCCCAGATTGCTTCCAGTTGTTGACAGTTATGAATAAGGCTGTTATAAATATTCCCATACTGGATTTTGTATGAACGTAAGTTTTCATTCCTTTTGGGTAAATACCTAGGAGTGAGATAGCTGGGTCACATGATAGGTTTAACTTGATAAGAACCTGCCAACTCTTTTCCAAACTGGCTCTGCCATTTTGCCACCAATAACGGAGTTCCAGTTGCTCCACGTTCTCAGGTTTATTGTTTTGTTTTTTTAGCCATTCTAATAGGGGTGCATTTGTGTCACTGCCTTTTGTTTGCATTCCCCTAATGGGTAATGATATTGAGCATCTTTGCATGTGCTTATTTGCCATCCACATTACCTCCTTGGAGAAGTCTCTGTTCAGATCTTTTGCCTATTCTTTTTTTTTTTTTTTTTTTGCGGTACGCGGGCCTCTCACTGTCGTGGCCTCTCCTGTTGCGGAGCACAGGCTCCGGACGTGCAGGCTCAGCGGCCGTGGCTCACAGGCCCAGCCGCTCCGCGGCATGTGGGATCTTCCCGGACCGGGGCACGAACCCGTGTCCCCGGCATCGGCAGGCGGGCTCTCAACCACTGCGCCACCAGGGAAGCCCCGCCCATTCTTTATTGGGTTGTTTGGGTTTTTTTAATATTGAGCTTTGAGAATTCTTTATATATTCTGAATATGAGTGCTTCATCAGCTATGTCATTTGCAAATATTTTCTCCCAGTCAGTACCTTGTTTTTTTCATTTTCTTAACAGTTAAAGCAGCACAGTCTTATGAATAACCTTAATTTTTATTTGAATGTAGTATGCCTAACCACGGATGTACATTTAAGGATGGAGGAGCAGCGAAGTATAAAGTATTTGCATATATATGACTACACATGGTCTATTTCCTTACCATCTTTTGTCTCGAGCTGTTTTTGGTGGTAGCTCAGTCGCGTCTAGCGGTTGTGTGTGCTGTGTGCTAGCCCTGCTGCTAGCTGCTGAGGACAGAGAACTCCGCTGCGGCCCTGGGCTCCACAAGCTCAGCTGGGTGGGAAAATGGATCAGACACCCACAGTGGGTCAGATTCTTACGTATTCTGTAATCTTACTTAGTCCCAACAAGAGTCCTGCAAAATGGATAGTACTGTCATTGGTTTTTGACAATTGTCATTGTCTCCATTACAGTGGAGGATGAGGCTAAGAGGTCACATAAACAGTGTTGGGTGAGTAATCTCTCAGCAGGCGTGACAGAGTGACAGAGCTAGGTTGAACCCCCAAGTGCATCCTTGTACAATCTACATTCCCCTGATATACTATGTTACTCTAACGGTGCTTGGTTAAAAATAATTTCTAAAAGGGTATACCTAGGAAGTTCGGGAAATGTTTTATCCAAAAAGATTGTTTCTGTAGACGTAATCTTCATTTAGGTTTTCATTAAGTTGTGAAACTGTGAATTAAGAAGATGATCCAAATCACTTAATCCACAAATCTAAAACAAGACTATAGGGCTTCCCTGGTGGCGCAGTGGTTGAGAGTCTGCCTGCCGATGCAGGGGACGCGGGTTCGTGCCCCGGTCCGGGAGGATCCCACATGCCGCGGAACGGCTGGGCCCGTGAGCCATGGCCGCTGAGCCTGCGTGTCCGGAGCCTGTGCTCCGCAACGGGAGAGGCCACAACAGTGAGAGGCCCATGTACCACCCACCCACCCACACCCACACCCACACCCACACCCACACCCACACCACACCACACACACACACACACACACACGACTGTATGTTTTTACTTAACTGTTGTTATAGTCTTTTAAAATGAAGATTCTGAATGGGATAAGATTATCTCCTGTGACATATTCCAAATTGTGTGTCAGACATGTTGAGATACTGATCACTGTTGGCATCTACTTCCTTTTTAAGCTTCCTGAAAAACTGCTCTTTTCACAAGGTTGTAATTGGATCCAGCAATACAGTTTTGGTCCTGAGAAGTATACAGGTTCGAATGTGTTTGGAAAATTACGTAAATGTGTGGAATTATTGAAAGCACAGGTGAGTCTTTAGGGGGGAAAACTAGGAATGAAAGCATGCACCCCACACACAGCCCCTTTTCTCTCATGCCAGGCATGTCGCTCTACGCCCCGCTAGTAGGAAGTGGGGCAGGAATGGTCTTCCAGCAGCTGACCACCTCCTTCCCTGCTCTTCTGTGTCCTTCCCAGTAATGAACGGGAGCGAGGCTGTTCTACGCGATGATTACACCTATCACGGGCTAAGAGGGCTTTTGTGGACTGGCCGGGAAACCTTAACAATCACGTAGCTCTGCTGTTTCCCCAGAAAAATGTGGTGCAAGGTCCAGACAAGGCACTGGGAAATGCCCTTCTGAAATGTGCCTATTAGTAACTTGGGGACAGGACAGATGTTATAATTTGACTAAGATTGTTTTTCCTGCTCTGAATAAACACAGATTTTAGATCGTTGAAATGAATCCTCCTTGGGAAATACCATTTCTGTGCCACGGTTTTCTGATCTGTAAAACTAAAATGTGAATAGTCTCAACCCTGTACAGTAGTTATTGTGAGGATTTAATGAGAGAATGCACGGAGATCGCTTTCTACTCGGCCCTGGCACACAGCGAGTGGTAAAGAAAGAAGACTAATTAGTACTGTTCCTCACTGCAAAGTCCTTTGTGTAACCCAACACCCTTAGAGGCAGCTTTAGGAAACTGACCTGTTTAGTATTTTACCTAGTAGGTGGTGCTTTTTTGAAAAACTAGTTTAAATGAAATATTTTGTTAATGTAAAAGTAATAAGTACTTAGGGTTAAAAAAATCAGTGTCAGATGATAATAAAATGAAAAGTTAAAGTTCGACTCCCCTCTATTAATCTCTGGTTTGTTTTATAAGTACTTTAAAAGTTATGCAATGGTCTATGTATTCACCTTTTCCGTTTAAGTTTCACTTTACATCTGTGTTTTTAGTGGACTGAATTTAGTGGAATTAAAGATTATCACAAGAGAGGAAGTATGTGCAACATCCTTTTTTCTGATGCTGTCCTGGAATATAAACTTTACGAAGCTCTGAAGTTCATCATGCTCTATCAGGTCACTGAGGCTTATGAACAAATGAAGACCGCAAAGGCCATTCCCAGTCTTTTTCGACTCCTGTTTACCCGGGAAACCTCTTCCGACCCTTTAAGCTTCATGATGAATCACCTGAATTCTGTAGGTGACACGTGTGGACTAGAGCAGGTAAATGGGGCAGAAGAATCGTGTGTGTATGATGAAGGACGATGCTGGCAACACTTGAGCACATAGGTGTTTGTTTGTTTGTAGTTTGCTTTCAGCCATGATAAATCCAGCTGCAAAGAGGTGGCGGGTGGGTATGATTGCCCTCAAGTGAGGAAAAGGAGTGATAAACCTTCCTGCCCGATGCTGGCGGCTGCGTCTTTGCAGCCCTGTGGCTGGCGAATGGCAGTCGTGGGAGCGTTCCTGACCTTCCCGCTGCCTCTCAGGCAGTAACAGGCTTTCCCACAACAGAGGTTACCCAGGAGGAAGTCCAGCTGCAAACTGAGGCAACATCTGGGAGAGCATTTGGCTACTTAGTGCAGACAAGTAGAAGTTATTGAAATTTTAAAAGAAGTCCAGACAATGCTTTCATTTCCCCATAGAAAAGGGCTTTCGTTTTGCTTTGCTTTCCTTTCCTAGGAGGTGCTCAAAATCATGACATTTTAATAAAAATTGATTTAAGACGATAAAAAAAAAACCGTTGGAAAAACAGTGTAACTTTTACTGTAAGCATTCCTTTTATTAGTTTTTTTTTTTCCAGGCAGCTTTCCCTGTGATTTCTTCACGCTACTCCCCGGAGACGTTTCTCTGCTTGTCCCCTGCCCTCCACGCAGCGGACGTTCGTTCCCCAGCTCTGTGCCCCCTCCCTGGTTCATGTGTGGGTCAGCAAATACATCATCATCTCATGAGCGGCAGAAGAATACTCGCCCTCCGCTGGTGAGAGGTGGGAATTTGGAGATGTGTATCTGTGACCTCTCTTTCGTCTCGTCCCCAGGTTGATCTGTCTGTACTTGGATACTCCCTGGAAGTGAAGATAAAAGTGTTCAGACTGTTCAGGTTTAACTCCAGAGACTTTGAAGTCTGCTACCCAGAGGAGTCGCTCAGGGAGTGGCCGGAGGTCTCCCTGCTGACCGAGAATGACTGCCACTATCACATTCCTGTCTTTTAAGTCTGCCTGGACCGGGCACCAGCTCTCGCCGGTGACAGTGGTCACACTTGCAAGTCATGTTTCTAGAAAAGCAAAGCTAGTATTGCTGCCATTGGAGGAATCGGGACCTCCCTCTCCAGGATTACAGGTACACTGGACGGAGACCCACGTGCCTTCCCTTTGTTTCCAGTGATTTCCTCCAGAGCCCTTGCACTAATGCATTTGTGGGTTGGTGGTTTGACCTTGTTTGTAAAGGCTCTGGTCATTTCACACACAACAGAGCACAAGGACATTTAGTTTGGGAAGAACAAGAACAGGAAGAAAGCGAGAAAAAAACAAGTAGGGGAAAAGGACTAAAGGGAAAGAATTGCTTTGTCTATAATCTTGATGTTCTTTGTTAAGAATCTTGTCTTTGACTGATTTGGGATCTTCATAAACATGGCCTTCTTTTATAAGCATTACCTTCCCAGGGATCTCTATGGTATATTGATTTTCCAGAACCATTCGATTAACTTTAAAATTGTGTGTGTGTGTGTGTGTGTGTATCTACACTCACATACACATAAACATGTATAATTTTATATATACATATCTAAACACATACTTACACATAGCCACTACTTTGTAATGTTGTACAATTTGTTTTGTCTCTTTTTTACTATTGCATCTGGCCAGTTTAATATGTTTTATATAGGTCAAAAAGATAAATTCTGTAGATGAAGGCAACTGAATGACAATTATTATACTGTCACAAAAATATTAAACGGTATATTTAATGTGTATTTACATGTGTATCTAATGTGTGTAGGGAGAATCCATCCCAATCCCCAGAACCTGTAAATATGTTGGGTTAAATGGCAAAGGAGAATAAGGTTGCAGGTGGACTTAAGGGACTAATCCACTGACCTTGAAACAGGGAGAGGAGTCTGGGTTCTGCAGGTGGGCCCAACATAATCACAAGTGTCCTTAAAGTGGAAGAGGGGCTTGGGAGAGGGTCAGTCAGAGGGAAATGTGAGGTACAATCAGAGACAGATGCAACATGGCTGGCGTTGGTTACTTACAGCATATACAGGAAGAAAGTTACTGCAGGTTCGGGAAGGAGCCACAAGCCAAAGAACGTGGGCGGCCTCTGGAAGCTAGAAAAGGCGAGGGAACAGATTCTCCCCTAGAGCCTCCAGAGAGGAACGCGTCCCTGCCGACACTTTGATTTTAGCTCAGTGGAGCCCATGTCAGACCTCTAGCCTACAGACCTGTAAGACGATAGATATGCTGTTTAAGTCGCTAAGTTTCTGGTAATGTGTTACAGCAGCAGTAGACAACTAATATACTCAGGCTAACTAGCTTGTGATCATCTTTATTTTGGAAATACTTTTTGTTTATTTTGGTAATGTTTATTTTGGAGGTACTTTGCTCGTCTGTTTTGAATTTCAACAAATATTGAATACAAAATAACCTTTAAAATCTTGGCTAATGATCTACTACTTCAAAGTTACATATCCCTTCTAAGAACGTCTTAACATGTTTGACGCTAACGTTTTCTCACATTTCTATATTTTACTGTAAATAAAAAAGAGGTATGTTAAATGCGGTGGTGTATGAAAATAGCATTCAGATTCTTCTGTAATGGGGACGATCACCTGTATGTACTACATAAGCCAGTGCTGTGCCTGCTGTCATTTTGTTTTCTGGGTGAAGAGTTGGAGAGCAACGAGCTCAGATCCAGGGGCTGTGCATTACCTTGACAGGCAGGCGAAGCAGTTGTTCTCACTAGATCTCTACAGCCCTTTCCTGCTTGGAGGCATCTGTGGTTGTGCATCACCCCCCGTCATTGAATTGACACTGTTGCACGTTATCCCCTTGATGTGTTACTGTGACCAAGAAAAAATGAACTCTCCCTTCTGTGTTCACAAGCAGATATGATGACAGCCTGCAGCAGTTCTGCTGAGACTGATACACGTAGAATTGCTGCTCCGGACTCCTGGCTCCACCTGAGCCTGTCCAGGTATGTACCTGGCACATGTGTGTTCCCACTGGCCTTGGCATCTCCTTATCCGGTGCAATGATTTCCACATCGATCCAGGACTGAAAGGAAGAACTTTTTCACAGGGATGGGCAGCCTATAACTCTGTGACATATCAACCCATGATGCTTATCCTTAACTATGTTGGGCGGATGGGGCAGGGTGGGAAAAGAATTCTTTAAAAAGAGGGGCAAGACCAGATTGTGGAAAACATTTCGAAAGTGAAAAATAAAGACGACTTCTCAGTAGTTGCTGTGTTTTGGGAAAGCATCAAAGCAGAAGATTTTAAGGGAAGAGGTACTGGGTGTTTTTATGTTTTTAATTCAGTTGTATAATTGAATGTAACAAACTAATTAAAAGGAACTGCATATAAATTAGCGCCACTTTTAAATGCCAACAATAAATTGGAAGTGAATTTCCTGTGTGATGCCAACATTTAATGTCTCTCTAGCCTTATAGGGTTCAAATGATGAGAGGAATTTTAGCAAAAATGAAAACGTATGCCCTTGTCCTTTTTTGATTTTAGAATAAGTTTCTCTCTTAAATTTTGGCCATGTGTGTCCACACTGAGGGGTTGTATGAATATTAGTACAAGACTGACTTTTTTATTGTGGTAAAATATATATATATATTTTATATTTTAAAATATAAAATTTTTTATTTTATATATTATATAAAATATATATATAATTATATATATATTTTATATAAATATATTTTATATTTTAAAATATAAAATTTACCATTTTAACCATTTTTAAATGTTTAGTTCAATGGCATTAAGTACATTCACATTGTGCAACTATTATCACCATCCATCCTTAGAACTTTTATCTTCAAGACTGACTTTTTTGATAAGCAAGTTTAATTCCCCTGCCTGGTACCTGGATTTCTTTTCCTTTTCACTTTATCTTTCTATCGTGTCCTTCTAATCTATTTCCTCTAGCCTTAAAAGACCCTCAGTGTAAAGTCCAATGTGAGGGAGGTTTAGGTGACCAAATGAGTCATGCAAATTGTGTTTTGCTTTGTCTCCAGAGTAAAGAAATAACTACAGATGGCTTCTGGTTTCATCCTAGGAACACTATCATTTGAAAGGTCCCCAAGAAACTGTATTAGTTCAGGGCCACCTTAGTGACTTGAATTTCTTGGATGTGGGCCTTCACAGCCCTGAACCAAAGTCATTTCCACCCACGGGGGAGCCAGGGGAAAGCCCCAGGGCCTTCTCTGGTGTACGGGAGAGCCCAAGACAGAGCTAGCATAGGTTCAGCCCAGCCTCCAGAAGAGAAAAGCAGCCCAGATCAGGGGCATTCCTGTTAATTTTCCAGGGACTTTCTGCAAATGGATTTTGGATGGAAATATTTGTTTTTGTTATATATCAGATGATTTTCTCATATTTTAATGAGATCTAAGAAAGACCATTTTAATTCTGTCCAAGCAGGCCTTGGGGAGGAAAAAAAAATCTAATTTATGAGTACTCTGAAAATGTTGGGAATCCACATTAAAGAAGGTTTTTTTTTTTTTTTTTTTTTTTGCGGTACGTGGGCCTCTCACTGTTGCGGCCTCTCCCATTGCGGAGCACAGGTTCCGGATGCGCAGGCTCAGCGGCCATGGCTCACGGGCCCAGCCGCTCCGCGGCATGTGGGATCCTCCCGGACCGGGGCACGAACCCGTGTCCCCTGCATGGGCAGGCGGACTCTCAACCACTGCGCCACCAGGGAAGCCCTGTATTTTAACTGATAACTGACTTGATATGTGAAAACCTATACAAATAGGAATAAAGGAATGACTAATTCAGAATTAGTTCTCTTAAATAGCAAGTTTCTAAAGCTGTGTGATTCTCTTTATAAGAATGTGTTTCACACTGCTTAAGACTATGTAAATTGTTACTGTGTAAATTTTTAAAATATAAATTTTTATAGCTCTAAAACTTTAATGGTCTATTGGGTTGCTTGTCATAAGTTGAATATTGTTTCATTACCTTAGTATTGACTATACTTAGGTTTCTATACTTTTATACTATATAGTATAGTATAAAGTATACTATATAGTATAAAAGTATATAGACTATACTTTTCTCTATAGTCACTCAGTTTCCTTCAAATCCCATTTGTCACAATGTTTGCTTTATAGTCAGACACAAAATTAAGTGGGTCCAAATGGTACAATCACTTCTATATTATTTGCTGAAAACAGTTGAGTCGTCCCTCAATTCACTTTGGTTTTAATCCTGTCATACTCCTCTAGGCTAAGAAAATGAAAGCTTATCTGGACTACATTTATGCTTAATATCAACATGGTTTATAAGTGATAGAAAAACTACTCACATATTCAGTCAGCCCTGGACCAGAAGGCTCTGTAGAACAGCCAGAAGTGCGTGCCATATGTCTGCACTGGAAGACCATAGAATGCGCTTTAGGAAACGAGAGCTCAGCGTGGAATGAGTGTGGTTCAAAGCCAGCGTGGATGAGTGGACCACATGTGGGACATTCAAGTTATATTCCTATCCGGTGTCTCTGGAGAAAATACCACTCTCTGTTTAAAAAAAAAAAAAAACAGAGCTCTGAATATAATTGATCCATTGGTCCTCATAGTCAGCATCATCAGGTCTCAGATTATTTAAGTCATTTTGCTGCCACCAGTGTCACTTAGTCACTTGGAAAGTTTAGTCAAGACAATTTCCTAAAATTTTTTTTAAATGCTCACTTTAAGTATTTTCAACTTAGTCTAGATGGGTTGTAAAACCCATTTCTGTACAAGTAGTTTATTTAAATAAGGAATGTGCCCTAAGAAGCATTCCTGAGGTACAGAAATATTTTTTCCATTGAAATAATATTCTTTGTTTACGAATAGGCTTTCTTATTTCTAACTTATAAAACCTCAGACGGAACATCTGGACAGAACCATATAGAGGATGGTAGTTAAAACTATCAGCATAGCATTTTACTATTCTGTTTACTCATCCTCGAGTTTGAAAAGGTGGGGTGAAGGTCAAATCGGTAATGCTAGAAGGCTTCATGGACAACGTATAACTTTACTCCATTGCTCCTTACCATACATCAACACCTTTATAAGGACAAACATGAAGGCCTGAGACTTTCCTGGCCCCATGTCTTTTTATCACTGTCATCCCCAAAGACAGAATCTGGGAAACAACTTGGGATCTACTTCATGTACCTTCAAGTCTGGGCTTTTGTCCACTGCTCAGTGTGTGCATGGACTTCCTTTGGGTGCTGGCTTCTCTGTTGGACCGAACTTGATGGGAAGGACCCCAGGGCTAGGTGATGAGAAGCAGCTGGTGTAAACTGACGGTGGGGGTGAAGACCTGAAAAGCTGCGTGAATGTTCTGGAACTTCCCGTATGTGATTCCAAGTAGACGCATTTATGACTCCCTTAAATAAAAAAGGAGCAGAGATGAGGTGATACCTGGTGAAAATGATGTTTATTATAAAATATTTGTATCATTATAGCTAAATAGGAAAGATAAATATATGTTTATATCTCTTATCAGAAGCTACCCTTAGCTATAATTAAGCATGCTGGATAGATTAAAAACTGAGCGCTGGTGTATATTTGATCTATGTTTAAATTCATTAGTCAGAAAGTGGTAAATGAGAAATTAATTTTTCCACTTGGTTTATATTTCACAATATAAAGAGTGGACACTTCAGTCTGCTTGTGAGGCCAGTTGTATTACTGGTTGCATTTTCAGCTGTCCCTCCTGTGTGTCTTTCTAGGTGCTAGCAGACTGGAAGACACTCCATGTACTGTACAGGAAAAGGAAATGTCACATGATTCTCTTTTTAAAGCAGGAAGTCAAGTGGCTTTTTCCTTTGAAAATTGTGACAGAACAGTGCTTATAAAACTATCCGTGGTGAATCTGTGGTGATGGACCTGTTCTTAAAATTTCCAATTCTTTGCAGACTGCCACTTTTGTAAAATTAAATTAAAATGTTGCACTGAGATCAAACTGCTATATAAGTTTCTGAACACTTGCTCTCAGTTTCTGTACATTCTTGCAGATGGGCAGAAAGAGTTTGCTATGTGGCACTGGTCTGTAGAGCACCCTTTAGTAGCAGTGAAACATGAGTTTCAGGCAAGGATCAATAGCTTCTGATGTTATTTATCTGGGAGCTTGGGATTTTGCCCAGAACGGGAGGGCAGTTCTTTCGTTTTGTTGTTTTGCTATTGGTCCAACTTTTGTGTAGAGTTGCCCAGTACTTGCCTTGCTCAGGGCACCTGACTGAGGAGGTGCGTGGGGGCTGGGATCTCTCCTCTGAGTCATACCCTCTGCTTGGCAGAGGTCCTTGGATCAGCCATCAGATAGTCCCAGTTACATTTGCTACCTTTTTGAGAAGGCTTCCCTAGGTTTCTACATTCTCTTAGCGGAAATCAGCAAGAACCTCCTTTTGATTTCAGTTCGTTATGGTTAACAAAAACCTTCATCACATTTATTTCTTTACTGGATTTCAAGCTCCTGTGGGAAGGAGTGTGGGTCTTATATTGTGACTAGAACAGTGCTCATACTAATATCAAATGAATTCCAAATCACAGGTTGGTAGTGAAAGCCACACTCAGCTGTTAACCTTCTTGAAGAAGCAAAGAATCTCATAGTGTGATGACTTTTTTCCTTCTTTTTTTATTGATCCAGGACTTGAAGAGACCAAGTTTTTAGATGTAGTCCTGGGGAGAGAAGCTTCCTGAAGTTAATGATACCCCGACATATTCATCCAGTCAGAGAGACCTATGGAATGGCCACAATAGACATAAGAGGTCAAACCAAGTATTGTTAACATTTTATCTTTAGTGAGGTTAAAATTAACCAAGGACATTGAGTTCACCGAGAAACAGGTTCTTAAACAAATATAGCTCATGAAAAAACATTGCTTATTGGGGTCACGGACTCCTAACAATGAACAGAACCTTAATATGTCTGGGGAACACACGTGCCATGTTGCACTGCTGGTGGAAGAGGCCTGACCCCAGCCTGGACTCTGCAGAGCCTCCTGGCAGGTCGCAGGTAGGGGACAGTGGTGTAGGGTGAGGCTGGTGTGGCAAACAGGGAAGCAAGGGCATAGCAGCCTGAGACCACCTCAGGTATTTATCAAAGTCAGAAGCAGGACACACCCCTTGGCATGCACAACTGACATCAGGAAAAATGAAGGCCTGGAAACTTACCACCAACACAGAGGAAATAACTTTTGGTGGCAAATGGGACAGGAGAGAGTTCTTAAACAACAAGTGGCTTGTAATGGTCTCTTCTCCACCAGACACATCCATCACGCCTTGGTTCCTAGGGTCTTCACGCATCTGAAAGGCACACTGTTTGACCCTCACAGGCCTCGTCGATAGTGGCCTGAAGAGGGGGCATGGGCTCAACCTCTGTAATAAGGAAGAGTTTTGAGCAAATCCATGAATTCCAATTCTGTGTGGGATTTTAGTGTGAATGACAAATGTTTATGAGCCTAAGTTGCTGTTTTATGATTAATATGAAATACTGCCTGAGCCTAAAAGCCAGTCTTGCCAGAAACGCAAGAAGTATGTGTCTAACATATTTTGGGTTCTGTTCAAGCAGTTAGGTTGTGAGGATAGAAAACCACTTAAGTCAGTTCCATAAGGAGAATCCCACAGACCGACAGGGCAGGAAGTACAGCCAGTCCTCCTGGAAGGCACCTGGGACTTAGAGAGCCAAGAAGTAAAGCTTCCAGCAGCATCTCTCACAATCCACGGAGAGATGGTCTCATGGCTCAAGATTTCCCCGCCTCACTCTGTACATGATCTCTACTTCCTTTCGTCTCTTTGTCTCTCTCCACCTCCATCTCCCACTCTTCATCCTCCGGGCACACAAGGGTGCTCCTGCCACTGAAGGAAGCTGCATCTTAGCTCACCAGTCCAAAATCCTGAGAAGCAGAATCTGATTGGCTCAGCCGACCTACGGTCCTTGAACCACGTGCACAACTCTATCCAATCATCTGTGGCCAAGGCATGGGGCCCAGGCGCCTGCAGCACAGATTCAAAGTTTCTGGGAAGCAGGTGTGTTCAGGGCGTGCCTCAAACCATATCATATACACGTGCAGTTTTCACAGCTCAGGTGCACACAAGTGACCTTCAGCGAAGGAAGAAGAATCAGGGTAGTTCAGAGCACCTCGTAGTTAAGGTTGGTAATCATCCAATTAGCATCCTCACCGATAGAAATGTTAACGAGTTCATCAGAGAAGAACACAGACAAATGCAGGTGACATCAAAGCTTTAGTCACACAAGGTTGCCCTCATGAGGCAGTTTTCTTAGCGGTCGGAGGGGAGATAGGAAAAACAAAGAGTTACAGGTGTCCGGAGTAATTCCCTTCGTGTGCAGGTTTGTTGCTGTTGATCTGCGTAAACAGCCTAAAAGACACACATGTGCTGTTTTTCAAATGCAGACCGAAGTCCCGCGAGCTTTCCTGCAGCTTTTTGATGGAAAGGGGATTTACAGTTCTGTCCTCTAAACCTCAACTACGTGTGTTTTCAGCCCCGTTTTTGGCCTGTGGTTGGCTAGCTCTGTAAAGTGCTCTGGGCTCCAGTACTTGAACTTCATGTTGCAAAGGGTAAATTTAGCATTGCTGCTTCCTCCAAGTTCCATGACGACTTCCTTAATTTGTTGTTCTCTTTGTGCCCTGGGTAGTAAACTCTTACCGACAGTGGAGACTGGCTCCTGCACTCTTAAGCCTAAGCGCCAAGGTTGTCTGGAACCTTATGCACAGAATTCCCAACAGCTCTGTCACAGGTCAGTTTCATGTTTACTGTAATGAGGTGGTGTTTTCCCTATGCCTCTTATTCCTTCGACAGGATGTTATATTTGTTAAGATACAGCCTGGAGCCAGGGAACAGAGCAGAGAACCCAGACCCTTCGAAGGGTAAACCTGCTGGTTGTTCTCATCCGTCAGATTACATGTGTGGCTTTCTAGACACTAAGTAAATAAAATCAACGGGAAATCTTTGGAGAGCCTCATGGTGGATATCAGAAAAGATAGTTTGGTGTTGTAAATGAATATTCACTAAATCTATTTCTGGGCCAACTTGTGTTGGGGACATTAAAATTACCTACATTTCAAAGGTTAACAATGCAACTAAACTAAGCCAATGTAAGTTTAGGCTTAAACATACAGAGAAGAGGAACTATTTCCCACAAGCTAATGGTCGGCAAGACCTAATGGAATGAGTGTGTTGAACAATGCTGTAAAAATCACAATAAAAAAAGCACTCAGACTTAAAGCTTCATTTTAATAACCTCAGACACCAAGTTGAATATCCATGTGGGAAGAAGCAAACACCTTATAAGATAGATATGGTTGGTGCTAAACCTATACTTACCCCAGCTCAGGGAAAAATAAGTAAATAAATATGGTGAAATGATTTCAAATGGTTCCAAGCCATCTCCCGTACTTTACTCCTAAACCATCCCCAGATAATGCGATTTTCAAAGTCAGTTATTGTGTTGAACAAAGGACAGTGATGAAAAATAGTAACCAAAGTCATTTTCAAATGAGTGAAACAAGATATGCTTCTTCAAATATGAAGAAGTCTCTCAACATAAAACCATTTAACAACTTTTATGAAGTTTAGGAATTAAGCAAAGACGTGGTAAAGGACAACTGCTTCAAAATTGTAGCAATGCCTCAAAGTTCCTATTTGTAGGCTGATGGTCCTAAGGAGATGCATTAGGACCTCGTAGATTAATGCAATCTTCAGTGCCATTTAATCCTAACAGAGAAAGTTCAGCATTATCTATGTAGGAGGCCAAAACGCTGCCAAGTCCTTGTATACAGAGGAATCAAGTATCACACTGAAGTACTGACTGACCTGGTGATTAATGACCCACTATCCGCCAGCCACTCTCTTCACAGGAGCATTCTAACTGTTTCTCGGCATCCAGCCATACGTTTGGTCCCTCTATGCAACTGCAGGCAACCTCAGTTCCATGTTCCCTCACAGCAACTCTTTGGTCTCAAGCTGTACCATGTGGAGAGAGGATTTTATGAATCTCTTGCCAAGGATCTTTCAGGTCAAGGTCAAGCCATGGATCTTTTCACATTATGCCTTCAAGAGACCAGCATCCAAAGTGACTGTGCAGGAGACCCAGAGGGTCACACCTTAGTAGTAGAGCTAAACTAGCCCAGAATAGAGACTACTCCAGATATACCCTTAAACACTTAAAAAGAAGCCATGAAAGGATTAAACCAATCTGATCTTCCAGGACTTTAACTAGCTTCCAGAACAAAACCAACATTCTTTAAAGGAGGATAGCTAAGTTCAGATACTCAGTGATCTAACAACTCAATGTGCAGGATCCAAAAAAAAATACTAGACCTGCCAAGAATCAGGAACTATGACCCATAACCAGGAGGAGAAAAAGAGTCAATAGAAAAAGACCCACCAATGACAGAGATGGTGAAATTAGTATTCAAAGACAATGAAATAGCTATTACAAACATGCTCAACATGTTTAAGGATCTTTAAATAATATGAATATAATCAGGAGAGATAGTGAAGACATAAAGAACCAATTGGAACTTCTAGAGATGAAAATTAAGATATCTGAAGTGAAAAAATACACTGGGTGGGACTAACTGCAGCTTAGACATGGAAAAAGACCAGGGAACCTGAAGATGTAGCAGTACAAACTATTCGATCTGAAACATTAACTAACTAAATAAATCAGGCCTCAATGACCTGGGGATAATATAGAGCGGTTCATTATATGTTTGACTGGAGTCCCAGAAAAGTGTGTGTTGGCAGGAGGAGAGGAGAGGGAGACAGAAAGATATTTGAAGAAATAATGGCTGAAAAACTTCCAAATTTAATAAAAACTATGAACCCACAGATCTAAGAACCTTAAGGAACCTGAAGTAGCATAAACACACACACACACACACACACACACACACACACACAGAGTAACATCAAAGTACATCAAAATCAAATTTCTGAAAGACAGTGATAAAGAGAAAATCTTAAAATCAGCCAGAGGAAAAAGGCACATGGTGTACAGAGGAATAAGGATAAGAATGAGAGCAGATTTCAGAAATGATGCAAATCAGAAGACCACGGACATCTTTAAATTGTAGAATGAAAGAAAAAATACTGTCAACATAGAGTTCTGTATCCAGCAAAAATCTTCTTTAAAAATTTTACCTTAAGGTGAAATAAAGACTTATTAAGACAAACAAAAGCTGAGAGGCTTTGCCAGTTAACATCACTATAAGTATTGTTAAAGGAAGTTCTTTAGATAGAAGAGAAATAAAACCAGATGGAAACTTGGATCTAACAAAGGAATGAGGAGTACAAGAAATGGTAAATATATGGGTAAATATGAAAGTATTTTTTCACTTTTAAATCTCTTCTATGACTAATTAACTATATAAAGCAAAAATAAACATGTGTTCATAACTTATGCAGAAATAAAATGTATGACAACAATAGCACAAAGGATGGAAGGGGAAAGTGGAAGTATATTGTTATAAGGTTATTATACAATATTCAAACATTATTAATTAAAGTAAACTTGGTAAGTTGAGGATATATATTATAAACATTAGCACAACCACTAAAAGCTAAAAGGTAGAGGTATAGCTAAGAAACCAATAGCAGGAAATAGGGTAAAAAATGAACAGAGAACAGATGGGATAAATAGGGAACAAACATCCAGATAGTAGATTTAATCACAACCATTACATGTAAATGGTTACACTCGAAATAAAAAGAATGAATTAGATCCAGCTGACTGGAGAGAATTCCTGGTGCGCTGTGAAGTGGAAAAAGCAACATACAGAGTTGCTGTTAGTATTTGTTTATCTATGGGTAGTAGGAGGGAGAGGTGAGGGAAAAACAAAAGGAGACTGACAAAATGGAAACAGATGCATGATAAAATAACAAGAAGTGTTAAATATAATCTATGACAGTGTTGTTGATAATAAAAATGTGTTCTGAACATAGACCAGGATTAGAAGATGACATGAACAAGTGAAAACATTGAATTGACCTAGGATGTGATTGTGGTTAACTTTATTCTTAGATTCTTGACCTTCCGTATAGCTTTTATAACAAAATATTGAAATTTAAAAATAAATGTATGAGGTTGGAAGATACAGAAAATCATGACTCAAATTCCTTTTATAGTGAGTGGTTCTTTGACTCTCTAGTTTTGTGGAAGGAAAATGAAGACCTTTTGTGCAATAATTCTCCCAAGATAGTTCCAGCCCTGTAAATGCTTTAGCATCTTATCTGGTATTAGCACAGGGCACTGGCTGTTGTTGTAGGTAGTCATTAAACATGGCAAGAAACTCCACCTGAAGTGAGAGTCGGTCAGAGCTCTTTGGTTGCAGGTAGCAGGAACTGACTTTGGCTGACTTAAAGGAAAGAAAATCATTGGGAAGACCAGAAAATTAGTCTTGGAATTGAGGCAGCTCCAGAAGGAGGAAGCAGGAATTCCAGGGCTGGTCCATAGCAGCAGCAGCAGTCTGGTTGGGTTGCTTCCACTGGAACTAGTGAATTCCAGTCTTACTTCAAACTTACATCACTGGCTCAAGTGTCAAAGTCCCAGAAAAAAGCACTGGACTCACTCATCATGTGCTCACTCTCTAGATACACTAGGACCTACTAGGAGGTGCTCAGGACCGCTTAGGGTCTTGGTAGCAGGAGGGCTGCTTCCTGTAATCACAGTTCTACCAAAATCACATGCACATAGAGAGGGAAGGCTATTTCCCCAAAAGAATTCAGGGTGTTCTAAGGAAGGGCTCATGGACACTGGGTGACCAAAACATACCTTTCTTGGTACTGGAAAAAGGAAGAGGAATCATGGGGAAATTTTCACAGGGTTGAGCGTCATACCAAGAATGTGGAGTCTACCTGCAACGCAAGATCCCACTGCATTCCTGAGTCTGGGGTCCAAATTGAGGAGGGCAAGGTTTGCAAATGCTTTTGTGCTATGAACCTGTGGGAATTGAATTTATGGTCCAAAGCCCAATATAATAGACATGATAAGGCTTGCCTTTAGCCTGAAGGAATTTGATATAGTGGTTTGTGTTGGTGGCTTATTTATAAATATTATATGAATTTTTTCAATATAAATTTGTTTCAGTCTCTCATCTCAAGTGCTCCCATAAATATGTATTAATTATTATGTTTTTTTTTTCTGATGGGGCTCTAAAACTGACCAGAAAGAAACCACATTAATACATTTGGGAAAAAGATATTCTAAATATAATAAATGTTGCTGGGTGATATGAAATGACATGGCACGTCTAAATTAAACCTTGAAGAAGCGTATAGGCAGGTGGGCAAGTCAGGAAAATCATTAAGGATATGAAGCAAACTGTTGAAATTCTGTGCCCCACAAAAGAATAGCCATCTTGCACATGGGCTTATAGTTGAAGAAAGCAATAAATAATCACTGAAGGAGAAAGTAAGGGTCAAAGAAAGAATACATGAAATGGAAACGGGAAGTGTTTGCTTTTGAAAACACTTGGACTCAAGATCCATTCCCAGCTTCTCAGAATGACAGGGGCTCCTGTGTGCCTGCTCAGGGTGATGCTCTTTCTTTTCTCCAGGAACAGAAGTACTATTTACGATGTTTGTGTTAAGAAATTCCAGGGCTCCTACGGAAATGTACTCTGACCTCTTACACAACATGTTTACTTAAGCCAGAGCAAAGGAAATAATGGACGTTGAGAGATCAAATGGCTGCCTTCCACTCTGTTCCCTTTAAAAATCAGTAATTTTTATGTACTTCTTTTTCTTCTTAAGGAAGCAGCATCTGGCTTCATGGAATTTGGCAGAGTTAAGCATCCTGTTCTAGTTATGTTGATTTTTAAATACAAATAAGATTGGTAAATGGCAACTAAAGTTGAACCATCTGAGTAAGAATGAGAATAATGAAAGCCAGTGAGCCTGAACCATACATTTTTAGTTAGGTCTTTGTAGGTCATCTTTTCCCTCTCCCACCCACAGTCATACAGATGAAAACATAACATCACATGATTTGACACAATTTTTCTGTTCAAACATTTGTGGGAACTTTCTATATAATTTCTTATTTTGAAGCGCTATTTTTTACACAATTCTTTTATAACAGTGTTGTATGAGGTTAGAATTAACATCTACCATACAGATAAAGTCTGTTATGACAGGACTGATCACATGGAAATATGTGTAGGGGACATGTAGCTGCAATTATGTGCTGAAGTTCATCTTTGGACTATATTTAGAAAGGTGAAGGATTGGATATATAGCTTTTAATCCTTTCCTCATCTTTAGAAAATGGGCCCATTTCCAGGCCAGGGCCAGGATTTATGTCTTAGAAATTTGAGCCCATGTGAAGCATGCTTAAGAAGATTATTCTTACCATGAAGGCTCTTAACAGTATTAATCTTAAGCCTGAGTATGACCCAGACACTAGTCTGGGCTTCTAGTGTCACAGGATATTACGTGCGCCCAGAATAAAATAAATTGCTCAGTAATGCAATGGGATGATTTGCTCAACAATTCAGTAATAAAAATAACTTCATGAATACAAGTCATATGACTTATTTCACAAATATTGTCTTAGTTTATCATGCATGTATAATTATTCACAAGGTTTAGATACGAAAATGAAGCTAATAGAGGCAAGTGACTTGTCTAAGAACTCATGCTGAGTGAGTGCCTGGCACACAACGATATATTTTGCTAAGTGGATTAATGAAGTGTTGTAGCAGATCCTTTGTCTTCTGGTCAACTGCTTACGAAATGTACAAATGAAGACAAGCATAGCTGCCATAATATACAGCAGTGTTGAAAAGAAGAAGAGCATAATAGAAATGTCACTTTTAGAAAACTTTTGCAGGACTTTGGTAGCCTTTTGTAAGCTAATTTTGAAAAGATGGCAGGCAGGGGAGCTGTCCTTGGTGCTGAACCTTCCATGAAGCGAACAGGTTAGAGGATGGCCTCAACCAGTTTTCCTACATATTTTCTTCTGGGCTTCTATTACCAATGACAATACTATCAATAAAAAATTGTACTTCTAACAAATTTTCCTTTCTAAATATTTTAAGGATTTTATAATATTTTTAATTATAGCTTTGTTATTATTTTAAAAGGTAAATTTAATGCTATAATTCACTAGATTTTAGTATAGTCACAAAGTTGTGGAATTATCACCATTATGTAATTTTAGAATATTTTTATTACTGCTGAAAAAACCCAAAGAAACCCCTCTCCTCAGCCTCTGGAACCGGGAATCTACTATCTCTATAGATTTGCCTATTCTGGACTTTTCATATAAATGGAATCATACAATATGTGGCCATTTGTAACTTACTTCTTTCACACAGCATACTGTTTTTGAGGACTATCCATGTTGTGATATGTATCAATACTTCATTAAGTTTACTGACAAACAATAATCCATTGTATGAATATACCACATTCTATTCATCAGTTAATGAACATTTAAATTGCTTCTCCTTTTGGGCTATGCTGCTGTGAACATCTATGTACAAGTTTTTTTGTGCGGCTATATGTTTTCAGTTCTCTTGTGTGTATACCCAGGAATGGAACTGCTGGGTTATATGATCTTTTTAATATTTTGAGGATCTGTCAAACACTTTTCCAAAGCACTTGCCACCAGCAATGTATGAGCATTCCAATTTTTCCTCATCCTTTTCAACAACTGTTATTGTCTGTTTTTTTAATATTAGTCATCCTAGTCGGTGTGAAATTGTATCTCATTGTGGTTGACTTGCATTTCTGTAATGACTAATGACGTTGAGCATCTTTTCATGTACTTATTGGACACCTGTCATCTTCTTTGGAGAAATGGCCATTCAAATTTTTTGCACATTTAAAAAAATTTGGGTGGTTTTTCTTTTTATTGTTAAGGTGAAAGAGTTTTTTATATATTCTGGATACAAATCCTTTATCAAATATATCATTTAGAAATATTTTCTCTGGCGCTGTGGGTTGTCTTTTCACTTTCTTGATAGTGTAAATGACTGTTTTCAACACGGTGATCCTTCTCTGATGGAATATTACTCAGCCATAAAAAAGAATAATGCCATTTGTAGCAACATAGATGGACCTAGAGATTATCATACTAAGTGAAACAAGTCAGACAGAGAAAGACAAATATATGATGTCACTTATATGTGGAATCTAAAAAATAGTGCAAACAAACTTATTTACAAAACAGAAATGGACTCACTGACATAGAAGACAAACCTATGGTTACCAAAGGGGAAGGGGAGAGGGATAAATTGGGAGTATGGGATTTACAAATGCACACTACCACATATAAAATGGGTAAACAACAAGGATTTACTATATACAGGACAGGGACTGTATACAATATCTTGTAATAACCTATAATGGAAGATAATTTTTTTTTTTTTTTTTTGCAGTACGTGGGCCTCTCACTGCCGTGGCCTCTCCCGTGGCAGAGCACAGGGTCCGGACGCGCAGGCTCAGCGGCCATGGCCCATGGGCCCAGCCGCTCTGCGGCATGTGGGATCCTCCCGGACCGGGGCATGAACCCGCGTCCCCTGCATCGGCAGGCGGACTCCCAACCACTGCGCCACCAGGGAAGCCCGGAAGAGAATTCTTAAAAAGGATACACACACACACACACACACACACACACACACACACACACACACACACACACACGTATAATCAAATCACTTTGAGGTACACCTGAAACTAATACAATATTATAAATCAACTATACTTCAATTTAAAAATTGTAGAAAAAGAACAGAAATACACAAATAAAAAAAGAAAAAAAAAGAATTCCAGTATCTATGCTCCAAGTAGCTCATTATGAAGGAAGGAACTCATTTACAACATAATTGTTGGCAAATATTATATGAAAGAAAAGTTTTAGTGGTTCTCTGGTAAAAGGCTTGCTTATAAAACTGGACGATGCAGAATGTGTGGCATCTGTTCCCTGCAGGAGAAGAGGTATGCCTCACTATAACACTGTACTTTTCTCATTGTGTGGAACCTACTCTCCTATCAATAAAACAAACTCTGCTTGAAAATGATAGCCAAGGAAAAAAGTGATGAAGCATAGAACTGTTTTATATACTAATAAGTATTAAACCCCTGTTTTCAAATTTTATTCTTTGGCAATAAAATATATTCCTCTCACACAATCAGAGAAAGATTAAACTATTTTTTAATTGGAAAATATTTACGTTGGCAAGAGCTTTTCCCCCTTATTGGACAGCAGAATAAAAAAAAGAGTCTAGTGAGTTAACTGAGATCAATTTTATTCCTTTAAAAAGTTTCAAGGTTGAGAGATCAAGATGGTGTAATAGAAGGATGTAGAGCACACCTCCTCCCACAGACACATCAAAAATACATCTGCATGTGGAACAGTTCTCACAGAGTACCTACTGAATGCTGGCAGAAGATCTCATACAACTAAAACTACAAGAAAGATAACTATTTAACCAGATAGGGTGAAAGGAAAAACTAAAAGGAATTAGGATGGGACCTGCGCCCCTGGGAGGGAGCTGTGAAAGAAGGCTTTCCTCACCCTGGGAACTCCCTTCACCAGTTGGGAGATCATTTGGGACAAATAGGGAGCTTCAGAGGCTCACAGGAGAGTGCAGCAACTGGCTTATGGCAGGCAGAACAGAGACAGACCAGGACAGACGGTCCTGGACACCTCACTGCACTCTCCAGCCTGAGATGTGCATCTGCTGGTGTGTGCAGGGTCTTGGTGCTGAAACTCAGGCTTCAGTGGACAGACCTGGGGAGAGGACTGGGGTTGGCTGCAGGGAGACAGCCCAAAGGGGCTGGAGTGTGGTCCAGGTCGCAACTGGGGGTGTGCTCAGGACAGAGCCCAGATCTGCCGTAGCAGCCCCATTGTTAACATGTGCAGGGAGTGAGGGGCAGGGCCCTGACAGCAGCCTCATTCTATGTGTGCCTACAGCAGGCATGGATCTGCCTCTACAAGCTCTGGGAGCACACAAGTGCCAGTGGGTTGCTGACCCACAGAGGCAGGGCTGAAGTCTGAACTGATCCCTGGGTCCATGTGACTTTGAAGCAGGGCTAAAATCTGCAGAGCCATATCCCTACAGCTGTATGACATTGGTGATTTACACCACCAGGGCCTTTGTAAACTTAGCACCTGTGGGACATCCAAGTGGATTACTGGTGCTCCCATGGCTAGGGTGGGTCTGGTGTTAGCAGCTGCAGGCTTTGCAAGTGTAAGCAGGCAGAGGTGCAGCTGCGGTCTGGGCTGATCCCGTAGCACCCAGGGGTAGAACTATGGTGGGTCACAGTGCCTGCTCAACATACCTGTGCTGGTGGCTTTGTGAGCATGGAGCCTAAGGGACACCCAGGCTGGGTGCCAGAATTCCCACAGCTGAGGTGGGACCAAGGGCAGTATACTTTCTGAGCATGCATGGGTGACAGGCAACCCCAGAGAGCACACTTCCAGGTGGAAAGCTCTTATGAAGGAATACTCAGTGGCTCCTCTTGCAGTGGAAGTACTCCAGTACCATCAACCTCAAACTGCAGCTCAGAAACAGATCTGAGAGCTAATACTTCAACAAATAAGGAGCAGACCCTGCCCCCAATAGGGCCTTGACAACCACAGAGCAAAGAGGAGGCCCCACTCAACATCCAGTGCAGGCTGCGCTCACCACAACACCAATCAAGCCCCCTATGAAGGAGACAACACTCAGCACACACTGAGGAAAGATGTGGAAGGCATCCATACTAAAAACAGTCTTCACCCCAAAAATATAAGACTCATGCAGGTTACACAGGGATGCTCCCACACCCTCAAGAACACAGTGGGTAAATTCATACAGTCAGAGAAATATAAGAAAAATGAAGAAGCAGAGGAACCAGTCTCAATTAAAAGAATAAGAGAAATCCCCAGAAAGAACAAACAATGAAAGAGACCTCTCCAGCCTGCTAGATCACGAGTTCAAAATGGAGGTAATAAAAATACTGAAGGAATTAAGAAAGGCTATCGATAGAAATGCAGATCACTGTAGCAAGGAGCTAGAAACTATAAAGAGGAGTCAAGAAAAATTAGAAAATTCATCTGCTGAGACAAAAGCCAAGCTAAAGGCAATAAATAGCAAACTAGATAATATAGAACAATGAATAAGTGATCTGGAAGATAAAATAATGGAAACCACCCAATGAGAACAGCAGACAGAAAGACAAACGAAAAAAAAATGAAAGCATTGTGAGACCTATGGGACAATATAAAGCAAGCCAATCTACACATAATAGGGATCCCAGAAGGAGAAGAAAGAGAAAAGGGGATCAAAAATGTTTTTGAAAAAATTATGGCTGAAAACTTCCCAAACCTAAAGAAGGGAACAGATATCTAGGTACAGGAAGCACAGAGGGTCCAAAACAAACCTACACCAAGACATATTATAATTAAAATGGAAAAAGTTGAAGATAAAGAGAAGATTCTAAAGGTAGCAAGAGAAAAACAAAGAGTTAGTCACAAGGGAATCCCCATAAGGCTATAAGCTGATTTCTCTACAGAACCATTGCAAGAGAGAAGTGGCAATGGTTCTCTACAGAACCATTGCAAGAGAAAAACCTGCAACCTAGGATACTCTGCCCAGCAAGATTATCATTTAGAATAGAAGGAGAGATAAAGAATTTCTCAGACAAGCAAAACGTAAAAGAAGGGGAACGTAAAAAAAAAAAATCCCTTTAAAATTCGCATCCAAAAAAATAAAATACTTATGAATAAGCCTGACTGAGGAGGTGAAAACTTATATGCTGAGAACTATAAAACATTAATAAAGGAAACTGAAGATGATTTAAAGAAATGGAAAGATATCCCATGCTCTTGGATTGGAAGAATTAAAATAGTTAAAATGATGATACTACCCAAAGCAATCTACAGATTTAATGCAATCCCTATCAAATTACCCATGACAGTTTTCACAGAACTAGAACAAATAATCCTAAAATTTATATGGAACCATAAAAGACCCAGAATTGCCAAAGCAATCCTGAGGAAAAAGAATGAAGTAGGAGGCATAACCCTCCCAGACTTCAGACAATACTACAAAGCTACAGTAATCAAAACACCATGTTACTGGCACAAAAACAGACATATGGATCAATGGAACAGAATAGAAAGCCCAGAAATAAACCCACACACCTGTGGTCAATTAATCTTCGATAAAGAAGGTAAGAATATACAGTGGAGAAAAGAGTCTCTTCCGTAAGTGGTGCTGGGAAAGCTGGACAGCTGCATGTAAATCAATGAAGTTAGAACACATCCTCACACTATAACAAAAATAAACTCAAAATGACTTAAAAACTTAAATATAAGACAGGGCATTATAAAACTCCTAGAAGAGAACATAGGCAAAACATTCTCTGACATAAATCATAGCAATGTTTTCTTTGGTCAGTCTCCTAAGGCAATAGAAGTAAAAGCAAAATTAAACAAATGGAACCTAATCAAACTTATAAGCTTTGCACAGCAAAGGAAACCATAAACAAAATGAAAAGATGGGGCTTCCCTGGTGGCGCAGTGGTTGAGAATCTGCCTGCTAATGCAGGGGACACGGGTTCGAGCCCTGGTCTGGGAGGATCCCACATGCTGCAGAGCAACTAGGCCTGTGAGCCACAACTACTGAGCCTGTGCGTCTGGAGCCTGTGCTACGCAACAAGAGAGGCCGCGATAGTGAGAGGCCCGCACACCGCGATGAAGAGTGGCCCCCGCTTGCCACAACTAGAGATAGCCCTCGCACAGAAATGAAGACCCAACACAGCAAAAATTAATTAATAAACTCCTACCCCCAACATCTTAAAAAAAAAATGAAAAAACGACCTACACACTGACAGAAAATATATGCAAATGATGCGACTGACAAGGGATTAATTTCCAAACTATACAAACAGATCATACAACTCAACAAAAAAACAAACAATGCAATCAAAAAATGGACAGAAGACCTAAACAGACATTTCTCCAAAGAAGACATATAGATGGCCAACAGCACATGAAAAGCTGCTCAACATCACTAATTATTAGAGAAATGCAAATCAAAATTACAATGAGATCTTACCTCACACCAAGTCAGAATGGCCATCATCTTAAAAATCTAAAAATAACAAATGCTGGAGAGGGTATGGAGAAAAGGGAACCTTCCTACACTTTTGGTGGGAATGTAAATTGGTGCAGCCACTATTATGGAGAACAGTATGGAGGTTCCTTAAAAAACTAAAAATAGAGTTACCATATGACCCAGCAATCCCACTACTAGTTATATATCCAGAAAAGATGACCCAGCAATCCCACTACTAGTTATATATCCAGAAAAGATGAAAACACTAATGTGGAAAGATACATTCACCCCAATGATCATAGCAGCACTATTTACAACAGCCAAGAAAGGGAGGAAACCAAAGTGTCCATTGATGGATGAATGGATAAAGAAGATGTGGTATATATATATATATATATATATATATATATATACATACACACACATACACACACACACACACACACACACACTGGAATATTACTCAGCCATTAAAAGGAATGAAATAATGCCATTTGTAGCAACATGGATGGACCTAGAAATGATCATACTAAGTGAAGTAAGCCCAACAGAGAAATACAAATATCATATGATATCACTTATATGTGGAATCTAAAATATGATACAAATGAACTTATTTTCAAAACAGAAATGGACTCACTGACATAGAAAACAAACGTATGGTTACAAAGGGGAAAGTGGGTGGAAGAGGGATGAAATAGGAGTTTGAGATTAGCAGATACAAACTACTATATATAAAATAGATAAACAAGGATTTACTGTATAGCACAGGGAACTATATGCTATATCATGTAATCACCTATAATGGAAAAGAATATGAAAAAGAATATATATTCATATATATATATACACACATATATATATAACTGAATCACTTTGTTACACACCAGAAACTAACACAACATTGTAAATCAACTATACGTCATTAAAAATAAAATAAATTTAACTTAAAAAACTTTCAAATATAGCATTTATCCAACACCTACACTGAGTTGAAAAATATCTTCTCATATCCCTGAGCTAAAAATATATTTTCCCTACATGGGCAGTTTTCCATTATTTGTTTCAGTTAAGGGAATGTTCTTCCTCCGGCTAAAAATCAATAATTGCTATCAGTATAATTGAAGAATCATTCAAACATTCAAAGTTTGATTTGTTCATAAGGGTAAATGATATTTATTAATCTTTATTTTTAAATGCTTATTTTGTTGGACAGAAAATGAGAGTTATCTAATAGCTTAATTTACAAACATCTGAAATTCACTATTAATTTATTTAGCTTTCAAAGTGTTTTCCCCTAGTATCTTAAAGTCATTACAGGGCCATCTGAAATACTTTTTATATTTTACCCAAATAATTCCTCTGTACATTTACTTTAAAAAATAAATATATAGTGGGAGTCAGAAGACCTGAGTTCGATTTTTGATGTCACTGTGATCTCTAGAAGATAGTAAACTGCAGGTTTAATTTTCCATCTTTTGAGGATGCTATATGAATGATTAAAATTGGCTTTGAACTTTTCTCTGCTGGTGTCACCAGAATTAGAGTAAAGCAAGAATTTTTTTGTTTTATTTTGCTTTGGGTTTTTTTGATTTTGGTTTTTGTCTTTAACCACTGTTCACTACTGGGTTATGGAGAAGACACAGTCTACAACAAAAATCCTCATATAAGAGTCTTCTCAGTCAAGTCACCACTTCAGTCATTACCCTGCCCTACATAATGTCAGAAAGATGAGAGCTTTACAGAAACATGGGCTCTGTCAACCTCCACCCTCTCCTTTGTCAAAAATTTCAGAGCAGGTGCAGAACTGACAAAGCTCACCTGGAGTTCACAAAGCTAAATTCTGGGAAGGACTCACTAGGAATTATTATGACACCTGGGGAACAAAATTTCCTATCACCTGGTAGTCTAGGTAATATCACTCTGCTGGGATGTCTCCAAGGGCAACAGTTATAAAGCTTTGGATAATCAGGTAACAATTAGACACTGTAAAATTCTGCCAGAGCTAGCTTCTACTGGAAGAGGAGGAAAATTTAATTTCAATAGAAATTTTTTTTTGTACTTCAAACGAACCAAGCAAATATTTACTTGTTACTAACTCTGTGCCAGGAACCGGGCCAGGTGTGGGGACATAAAGAATGGTGGTATAGTCTTTACCCAAAGGAGATCACATTATAATTGAGAGACTAATGGAAAACAAATATTGATAAACCTGTTTTATTCCTATCTACATTTGGAACCAATATAGGCGGAGAAATTAATTCTCACAGGCAACTGAAGAGTGTAGATGTTATAGTTTAGAAGGTAGGATGGACCAAATTGTGAAGAAAGTGGAATGTCACATCAATAATAGTCAATAGGGAAGAGAGGGGGAAGATGGCGGAAGAGTAAGACGCGGAGATCACCTTCCTCCCCACAGATACATCAGAAATATATCTACACGTGGAACAACTCCTACAGAACACCTACTGAACGCTGGCAGAAGACCTCAGACCTCCCAAAAGGCAAGAAACTCCCCACGTACCTGGGTAGGGCAAAAGAAAAAAGAATAAACAGAGACAAAAGAATAAGGACGGGACCTGCACCAGTGGAAGGGAGCCGTGAAGGAGGAAAGGTTTCCACACACTAGGAAGCCAGTTCGTGGGTGGAGACTGCGGGTGGCGGAGGGGGAAGCTTCGGAGCCGCGGAGAAGAGCACAGCAACAGGGGTGGGGAGGACAAAGGGGGGAGATTCCCGCACAGAGGACTGGTGCCGACTGGCACTCACCAGCCCGAGAGGCTTGTCTGCTCACCCGCTGGGGCGGGCGGGGCTGGGAGCTGAGGCTCGGGCTTCAGTCGGACCGCAGGGAGAGGACTGGGGTTGGCGGCGTGAACACAGCCTGCAGGGGGTTAGTGTGCCACGGCTGGCCGGAAGGGAGTCCGGAAAAAGTCTGGACCTGCCGAAGAGGCAACAGACTTTTTCTTCCCTCTTTGTTTCCTGGTGCGCGAGGAGAGGGGATTAAGAGCGCTGCTTAAAGGAGCTCCAGAGACAGGCGCGAGCCGCGGCTAAAAGCACAGACCCCAGAGACGGGCATGAGACGCTAAGGCTGCTGCTGCCGCCACCAAGAAGCCTGTGTGCGAGCACAGGTCACTATCCACACCTCCTTTCCGGGGAGCCTGTGCAGCCCGCCACTGCCAGAGTCCCGGGATCCAGAGACAACTTTCCCAGGAGAACACACAGCGAGCCTCAGGCTCGGCCAACGTCACGCCGCCTCTGACGCCGCAGGCCCGCCCCCCACTCCGTGCCCCTCCCCCCGCCCCCCCCCCCCCCGCTGGGCCTGAGTGAGCCAGAGTCCCCGAAGCAGCGGCTCCTTCCTGTCTGAGGGAAGAACAGACGCCCTCCAGAGACCTACACGCAGAGGCGGGGCCAAATCCAAACCTGAGCCCCTGGGAGCTGTAAGAACAAAGAAGAGAAAGGGAAATCTCTCCCAGCAGCCTCAGGAGCAGCGGATTAAAGCTCCACAATCAACTTGATGTACCCTGCAGCTGTGGAATACCTGAATAGACAATGAATCATCCCAAATTGAGGAGGGGGACTTTGAGAGCAAGATTTATTATTTTTTTCCCCTTTTCCTCTTTTTGTGTGTATGTGTATGCTTCTGTGTTAGATTTTGTCTGTATAGCTTTCCTTTCACCATTTGTCCTAGGGTTCTATCCATCTGTTTTTTTTTACTTAAAAAAATTTTTTTTCTTAATAATTATTTTTTATTTTAATAACTATTTTATTTTATCTTACTTTATTTTATTTTATCCTTTCTTTCCTTCTTTCTTCCTTCCTTCCTTCCTCCCTCTCTCTCCCCCCCACCCCTCTCTCCCCCCTCCCCCTCCCCCCTTTCTTTGTTTCTACTTTTTCCCCCTTTTATTCTGAGCCGTGTGGATGAAAGGCTCTTGGTGCTGTAGCCAGGAGTCAGTGCTGTGCCTCTGAGGTGGGAGAGCCAACTTCAGGACACTGGTCCACAAGAGACCTCCCAGCTCCACATAATATCAAATGGCGAAAATCTCCCAGAGATCTCCATCTCAACACCAGCACCCAGCTTCACTCAACGACCAGCAAGCTAGAGTGCTGGACACCCTATGCCAAACAACTAGCAAGACAGGAACATAACCCCACCCATTAGCAGAGAGGCTGCCTAAAATCATAAGTCCACAGACACCCCAAAACACACCACCAGATGTGGACCTGCCCACCAGAAAGATAAGATCCAGCCTCATTCACCAGAACACAGGCACTAGTCCCCTCCACCAGGAAGCCTACACAACCCACTGAACCAACTTTAGCCACTGGAGACAGACACCAAAACAACGGGAACTATGAACCTGCAAAAAGGAGACCCCAAACACAGTAAGATAAGCAAAATGAGAATACAGAAAAACACACAGCAGATGAAGGAACAAGATAAAAACCTACCAGACCTAATAAATAAAGAGGAAATAGGCAGTCTACCGGAAAAAGAATTCAGAATAATGATAGTAAAGATGATCCAAAATCTTGGAAATAGAATAGAGAAAATGCAAGAAACATTTAACAAGGACCTAGAAGAACTAAAGATGAAACAAGCAACAATGAACAATACAATAAATGAAATTAAAAATACTCTAGCAGGGATCAATAGCAGAATAACTGAGGCAGAAGAACGGATAAGTGACCTGGAAGATAAAATAGTGGAAATAACTACTGCAGAGCAGAATAAAGAAAAAAGAATGAAAAGACCTGAGGACAGTCTCAGAGACCACTGGGAGAACATTAAACGCACCAACATTCGAATTATAGGGGTTCCAGAAGAAGAAGAGAAAAAGAAAGGGACTGAGAAAATATTTGATGAGATTATAGTTGAAAACATCCATAATATGGGAAAGGAAATAGTTAATCAAGGCCAGGAAGCACAGAGAGTCACATACTGGATAAATCCAAGGAGAAACATGCCAAGACACATATTGATCAAACTTTCAAAAATTAAGTACAAAGAAAACATATTAAAAGCAGCAAGGGAAAAAAACCAAATAACACACAAGGGACTCCCTATAAGGTTAACAGCTGATCTTTCAGCAGAAACTCTGCAAGCCAGAAGGGACTGGCAGGACATATTTAAAGTAATGAAGGAGAAAAACCTACAACCAAGATTACTCTACACAGCAAGGATCTCATTCAGATTTGATGGAGAAATTAAAACATTTACAGACAAGCAAAAGCTGAGAGAGTTCAGCACCACCAAACCAGCTTTACAACAAATGCTAAAGGATCTTCTCTAGGCAAGAAACACAAGAGAAGGAAAAGACCTACAATAACAAACTCAAAACAATTAAGAAAATGGGAATAGGAACATACATATCGATAATTACCTTAAATGTAAATGGACTAAATGCTCCCACCAAAAGACACAGACTGGCTGAATGGATACAAAAACAAGACCCATATAGATGCTGTCTACAAGAGACCCACTTCAGGACTAGAGACACATACAGACTGAAAGTAAGGGGATGGAAAAAGATATTCCATGCAACTGGAAACCAAAAGAAAGCTGGAGTAGCAATTCTCATATCAGACACAATAGACTTTAAAATAAAGACTATTGCAAGAGACAAAGAAGGATACTACATAATGATCAAGGGATCAATCCAAGAAGAAGATATAACAATTGTAAATATTTATGCACCCAACATAGGAGCATCCCAATACATAAGGCAAATACTAACAGCCATAAAAGAGGAAATCCAGAGTAACACATTCATAGTAGGGGACTTTAACACTCCACTTTCACCAATGGACAGATCATCCAAAATGAAAATAAAGAAGGAAACACAAGCTTTAAATGATACATTAAACAAGATGTACTTAATTAATATTTATAGGACATTCCATCCAAAAACAACACAATACACATTTTTCTCAAGTGCTCATGGAACATTCTTCAGGATAGATCATGCCTTGGGTCACAAATCAAGCCTTGGTAAATTTAAGAAAATTGAAATTCTATCAAGTATCTTTTCCGACCACAACGTTATGAGACTAGACATCAACTACAAGAAAAGATCTGTAAAAAATACAAACACATGGAGGCTAAACAATACACTACTTAATAACGAAGTGATCACTGAAGAAATCAAAGAGGAAATCAAAAAATACCTAGAAACAAATGACAATGGAGACACGATGACCCAAAACCTATGGGATGCAGCAAAAGCAGTTCTAAGAGGGGAGTTTATAGCAATACAATCCTAACTTAAGAAACAGGAAACAACTCGAATAAACAACCTAACCTTGCACCTAAAGCAATTAGGGAAAGAAGAACAAAAAAACCCCAAAGTTAGCAGAAGGAAAGAAATCATAAAGATCAGATCAGAAATAAATGAAAAAGAAATGAAGGAAACACTAGCAAAGATCAATAAAACTAAAAGCTGGTTCTTTGAGAAGATAAACAAAATTGATATACCATTAGCCAGACTCATCAAGAAAAAAAGGGAGAAGACTCAAATCAATAGAATTAGAAATGAAAAAGGAGAAGTAACAACTGACACTGCAGAAATACAAAAGATCATAAGAGATTACTACAAGCAACTCTATGCCAATAAAATGGACAACCTGGAAGAAATGGACAAATTCTTAGAAATGCACAACCTGCCAAGACTGAATCAGGAAGAAATAGAAAATATGAACAGACCAATCACAAGCACTGAAATTGAAACTGTGATGAAAAATCTTCCAACAAACAAAAGCCCAGGACCAGATGGCTTCACAGGCGAATTCTATCAAACATTTAGAGAAGAGCTAACACCTATCCTTCGAAACTCTTCCAAAATATAGCAGAGGGAGGAACACTCCCAAACTCATTCTACGAGACCACCATCACACTGATACCAAAACCAGACAGAATGTCACAAAGAAAGAAAACTACAGGCCAATATCATTGATGAACATAGATGCAAAAATCCTCAACAAAATACTAGCAAACAGAATCCAACAGCACATTAAAAGGATCAAGTGGGATTTATTCCAGGAATGCAAGGATTCTTCAATATATGCAAATCAATCAATGTGATACACCATATTAACAAACTGAAGGAGAAAAACCTTATGGTCATCTCAATCGATGCAGAGAAAGCTTTTGACAAAATTCAACACCCATTTATGATAAAAACCCTGCAGAAAGTAGGCATAGAGGGAACTTTCCTCAACATAATAAAGGCCATATATGACAAACCCACAGCCAACATCGTCCTCAATGGTGAAAAACTGAAAGCATTTCCACTAAGATCAGGAACAAGACAAGATTGCCCACTCTCACCACTCTTATTCAACATAGTTTTGGAAGTTTTATCCACAGCAATCAGAGAAGAAAAGGAAATAAAAGGAATCCAAATTAGAAAAGAAGAAGTAAATCTGTCACTGTTTGCGGATGACATGATACTATACATAGAGAATCCTAAAGATGCTACCAGAAAAGTACTAGAGCTAATCAATGAATTTGGTAAAGTAGCAGGATACAAAATTAATGCACAGAAATCTCTGGCATTCCTATACACTCATGATGAAAAATCTGAAAGTGAAATTAAGAAAACACTCCCATTTACCATTGCAACACAGAATAAAATATCTAGGAATAAACCTACCTAAGGAGACAAAAGACCTCTAAGTAGGAATTTATAAGACACTGATGAAAGAAATTAAAGATGATACAAATAGATGGAGAGATATACCATGTTCTTGGATTGGAAGAATCAACATTGTGAAAATGACTCTACTACCCAAAGCAATCTATAGATTCAATGCAATCCCTATCAAACTACCACTGGCATTTTTCACAGAACTAGAACAAAAAATTTCACAATTTGTATGGAAACACAAAAGACCACGAATAGCCAAGGCAATCTTGAGAGCGAAAAACGGAATTGGAGGAATCAGGCTCCCTGACTTCAGACTACACTACAAAGCTTCAGTAATCAAGACAGTATGGTACTGGCACAAAAACAGAAATATAGATAAATGGAACAGGATAGAAAGCCCAGAGATAAACCCATGCACATATGGTCACTTTACCTTCAATAAAGGAGGCAGGAATGTACAGTGGAGAAAGGACAGCCTCTTCAATAAGTGGTGCTGGGAAAACTGGACAGGTACATGTAAAAGTATGAGATTAGAACACTCCCTAACGCCATACACAAAAATAAGCTCAAAATGGATTAAAGACCTAAATGTAAGGCCAGAAACTATCAAACTCTTAGAGGAAAACATAGGCAGAACACTCTATGACATAAATCACAGCAAGATCTTTGTTGACCCACCTCCTAGAGAAATGGAAATAAAAACAAAAATAAACAAATGGGACCTAATGAAACTTTAAAGCTTTTACACAGCAAAGGAAACCATAAACAAGACCAAAAGACAACCCTCACAATGGGAGAAAATATTTGCAAATGAAGCAACCGACAAAGGATTAATCTCCAAAATTTACAAGCAGCTCATGCAGCTCCATAACAAAAAAACAAACAACCCAATCCAAAAATGGGCAGAAGACCTAAATAGACATTTCTCCAAAGAAGATATACAGACTGCCAACAAACACATGAAAGAGTGCTCAACATCATTAATCATTAGAGAAATGCAAATCAAAACTACAATAAGATATCATCTCACACCGGTCATAATGGCCATCATCAAAAAATCTAGAAACAATAAATGCTGGAGAGGGTGTGGAGAAAAGGGAACACTCTTGCACTGCTGGTGGGAATGTGACTTGGTACAGCCACTATGGAGAACAGTATGGAGGTTCCTTAAAAAACTACAAATAGAACTACCATATGACCCAGCAATCCCACTACTGGGCATATACCCTGAGAAAACCATAATTCAAAAAGAGTCATGTACCAAAATGTTCATTGCAGCTCTATTTACAATAGCCAGGAGATGGAAACAACCTAAGTGTCCATCATCGGATGAATGGATAAAGAAGATGTGGCACATATATACAATGGAATAGTACTCAGCCATAAAAGGAAACGAAATTGAGTTATTGGTAGTGAGGTGGATAGACCTAGAGTCTGTCATACAGAGTGAAGTAAGTCAGAAAGAGACAAATACCATATGCTAACCCATATATATGGAATCTAAGAAAAAAAAAGTCATGAAGAACCTAGGGGTAAGACAGGAATAAAGACACAGACCTACTAGAGAATGGACTTGAGGATATGGGGAGGGGGAAGGGTAAGCTGTGACAAAGCGAGAGAGTGGCATGGACATATATACACTACCAAACGTAAAACAGATAGCTAGTGGGAAGCAGCCGCATAGCACAGGGAGATCAGCTCGGTGCTTTGTGACCACTTAGAGGGGTGGGATAGGGAGGCTGGGAGGGAGGGAGACGCAAGAGGGAAGAGATATGGGAACATATGCATACGTATAACTGATTCACTTTGTTATAAAGTAGAAAATATCACACCATAGTAAAGCAATTATACTCCAATAAAAGAAAATAATAGTCAATAGGAACAGTCATTTGAATTTTAAAAGAATGACTTGGATGGAAGCATGGAAAATGTAGTGAGATGGAGGAGAGACACCAGAGGCAGGGAGATCAATGACAGGGCTTAATGACCAATTGGACACAGGAGGCGAAGAAGAGAGAGGAATTTAATAAAACTGGGACTTTTCTGATAACCTATATAGCATAGCATATTTTGTCATTCACTATCCCTTTACTCTGCTTTATTTTTTCCCCATAGAGCTTGATACTAACACACACACACACACACACCCCTGTGTGTTTTAGCTATTGCCCATTTCACCAGTACGATATAAGATTCATAAGGAAGGGGATTTCGCTGTGTTTACTGTTATATCCCCAGTGCCGACCACCAAAAACTACTTATGAAAGGATGAATTAAATGGCTAACTTAAGAGAATAAGTGACTTGCAATATCATTACCTAGGATAGGAAATATAGAAGGAATGGCCGGGTTGTGAGACTTGTGACAGATTCAGTTTGAGGCATGATGATTTTGAGGTGGAACTTCGAGGTGGAATATATGGTCTGGAACTTGATAGAGAAGATGGGGCTACAGATTAATATTTGGAGGTCATGGGTGCTCGGGTGTCAGTAAAAGAACAAATTTCTAACTGAGGAGACGTGATATACTGTGTGTGGATCTCAGAGTTTTGTGTGGCTTCTGGCCATCAGAACTATCATCTTAATTATCTGCCTCTGGTTCACAGAATTTGTAGGTATGCTTTACAGATGTTAAGGCCATTGGAAATGCTGTTCCTGTGGCCACACCTAACACATACCTGCCTGGCTATCCCTGTCTACTCTGTCATTGACTCCAGTTTACTTTGGAGGTGACAACTTATATATACATTTTCAATTCTTTGGACAGTTTTAATATTGTTGGCTGAGCATGTCTGCTTTCTTCCCATAAGCCACCTGAAATAACCGCTCCACTCCCTAAACACAAAACACACACAAACACACACACATGTATGTGATAAACCTAGAAACTAACAATGAATACAACAGGAATAAGTAATTTGAAAACTCATAAAAGAGGTAATGGCAATGAAGATGTTCTACAGTTCAGTATATAAGACTATTTGGCAGGCAGTCATGACATTCCTTATTATTGAGTGTTAACTACTAGAGGTCATATATTTTTGTTCCTTAAAAGAGCAAGGGCATAATGGCCTGTAATAAGTATAACCCATGTCATCTCCCTTCTCATTTCCCAATGTCACTTTAATTAAAAATTACCTGGATGCGATAAGACAGCTCTCAATTTGACTGCCATTCTGCATGTATCTTGAGTCCTCACACTTTTCACAGCAATTTGATGTTTCACATGTTTCATGAGAAAAATAAACTATAGTATAATTTACTCCATTGGTTTTTAAGCAAATCTGAAGGATACAGCGTAGTAACCAGCATTAACAGTTGGATACAGAGTATATCAAACATAATATTTGTTATAGGTTAAGACTCATCTGTCAAGGTTCAAATTGGATGAATTATATTATTCAGTTATTAGATACTTTCATTACATTTCATTTAAAATGTAATTATTGCTTCTATGGCTATCAAAATATACTTTCCCAATGACCTTCATTCAGGGTTGTGCTCCTTTCAGGAAATGTTGAGACTTTAGGATAGCCACCTCTGTACTTAGATAGAACTGTAGTAGTTCTGAATCAGACAGCTCTGACTGTCTTAACTGACTCCTTCCTTCAAAAGACATGGCTTAACTCCTAGACTGTGCCCCCTCCAGCACCACTTTTGCTGCATTTGTCAGACTGGCTGAAGTCTGAGTTAAAGGTCCAGGCTTGGAGTCTCACATGCTGTTTCCCTCCCTAACTTCTGGGTTTGGATGAAATGCTACATCATCCAGAATGGAATCTAGCCTCCTAAGTGGCCACTGAAAGGCTTGATGACACCACACAGTAACGTGGTGAGTTAGCTTTCTGTGGGGGTGAACCTCGACTTACAGGAAATAGGAGATGAGGGTGGGGGGTGGGAAGTCAGGCAGGTAGCATCTTCCTACCATGGAATAGTCTGAGATGGAATTCTTTCTTGCAGCCCTTCTGGAAGAGTCCAATGTGCCAAGTAATGACCAGCCTTTTTTTTTTTCTTTTTTTGAAGTTTTGTAGGAAGTGGTAGCCAGTCTAGTAACACACTGTATCACTTTTCCTTAGTTATTTTTCCCCTCGCACTCACTGTTTTCAATTTTCACCTCCTGTTATGCACTGAATTGTGTCCCCTGCCCCAGTCCTAAATTCATAGGTTGAAGCCCTATGACCAATGTGACTATATTTAGAGATAGGCCCTTTAGGGAGGTAAGTAAGGTTAAATGAAGTTATAAGGGTGGGTCCCTAATCCAGTAGGGTTGGTGGCCTTTTATGATGAGGAAGGACAGAGCAGCCAAGATGGCAAAATAGAAAGACCCTGAGCTTACTTCCTCTCACAAGCACACAAAAATCACAACTATCTGCAGAAAAATCATCAATGCAAAAGCCCATCAGAAAAGATCTTCTACAATTAAAGACATAAAGAAGGAACCACGGGACTTCCCTGGTGGGGCAGTGGTTAAGAATCCACCTGCCAATGCAGGAGACACAGGTCCAAGCCCTGGTCCAGGAAGATCCCACATGCCGTGGAGCAACTAAGCCCATGCAACACAACTACTGAGCCTGTGCTCTAGAGCCCATGAGCCACAACTACTAAAGCCTGCACACCTAGAACCTGTGCTCCACAACGAGAAGCCACCACAATGAGAGGCCCGCACACTGCAACGAAGAGTAGCCCCTGCTTGCTGTGACTAGAGAAAGCCCACACACAGAAACGAAGACCCAACACAGCCAAAAATAAATAAATAAAAGAAATTTTAAAAAAAATAAAAGAAGGAACCACAACGACACAGGTAGGAGGAGTGGACTCACAATATAATTAAATCTCATTCCCTCTGTGTGGGCAACTCACAAACTGGAGAATAATAATATTGCAGAGGTTCTTCAATGGGAGTGAGAGTTCTGAGCCCCATGTCAAGCTCTCCATGTCAGGTCCAGCACCAGGAAGAGGAGCCCCCAGAGCATTTGGCTTTGAAGGCCAGGGGGGCTTAATTGCAGGAGCCCCACAGGACTAGGGGAAATAGAGACTTCACTCTTAAAGGGGGCATGCAAAATCTCATATGCACTGGGACCCAGGGCTAGGTAATTTGATAGAAGCCTGGGCCAGACCTACCTGCTGGTCTTGGACAGTTTTCTAGAGAGGCAGGGAGCAGCTATGGCTCACCCTGGGGACATAGACACTGGTGGAAGACATACTGGGGGACATTCAAACACCTGAACACTGATGTTGGTGGCTAACATCTTGGTTCATTAATGCCAAGACCTGGCCCCACCCAACAGCCTATAGGCACAAGTGCTGGGGACACCTCAGGCCAAATAACTAACTGGGTGGGGACACAGCACTAATCATCAGCAGATAGGCTGCCTAAAGACTTCCTGAGCCCACAGCCATCTCTAGAAATACCCTTAGACATGACCCTGCCCATCAGTGGGCCAAGATCCAACTCCACCCACCAGTGGGCAGGCATCGGCCTTCCTACCAGCAAGCCTGCACTAGCCTCTAGACCAGCTTCACTCAGAGGGCAGACACCAGAAGCAGAAAACTATGATCCTGCAGACTGAGCCTACCAGCAGCAAGCCAGAGCCTACCCTGGAACCAGCTGAACACTGGCCCTGCCCATTAGCAGGTCAGTGCAATCTTTGGAACATCCTGGACCCCATACACAGCTGTGTCAGGAACTTTCCCCCTCCCAACAATCTGAAACAAGCTCTGGGATCCCCAGGCCTGCAGCCAGACTCCAGGAGCCAGATCTGCCTGCAAGTAGTTTGGCACTAACTGCAGGATCTGGCTTCACCTGCAAGTGGGTGAGCAACCACCCCAGTCTTTTGGACCCTGACTCTGCCCACCACTGAGCAAACACTAGCTCTGGGACCCCCTAGGGTTCTGCAACCAGCTGCCTTGTAACCAGGCACCACTAAACAGCAGCCAACAGCATCCACAGAAGGCAGGGCCTGGCAACCAACTGGACTAGGGGCCAACCAAACCTACCAGCCCGCCCACAGAGTCAGCCTAACACAACAGAAGGACCCATGCAGCCCTCTTAGGGGGAACCACCAAGCATATAGCTTGGGTAATGAGATGGGAGTGCACTGCTGGGATGCATAGGACATCTCCTATAAAAGGCCACTTCTCCAAGGTTGAGAAACGTGACTAACCTACCACATACATAAAATACAAATAGCAACTTAGAAAAAATGAGGTGACAGAGGAATATGTTTCAGACAAAGGAATAAGATAAAACCTCAGAAGAAGAACCAAGTGAAGTGGAGATAGGCAATCTACCTGAGAAAGAGTTCAGAGTAATGGGCCCACAAAGCCTACATAGGGAGCACTCCTAGAGCATATAGCTCTGGTGACCAGAGAGGAGTGCACTGCTGAAATGCATAGGACATCTCCTAAAAATGTCCACTCATCAAAGATTGGGAAAAGTAACCAACCTACCAGAAATAAAAACAGAGAATTAAGCAAAATGAGGCAACAGAGAAATATGTTCCAAACAAAGGAATAAGATAAAACCCCAGAAGAAGAATTAAGAGAAATGGAGCTAGGTAATCAACACAATAAAAAGTTCAAAAGTACTGATCATAAAGATGTTCGAGGGACTTCCCTGGTGGTCCAGTGGTTAAAACTCCACACTTCCACTGCAGAGTGCACAGGTTCGATCCCTAGTCGGGGAACTAAGATTCCACATGCCACATGGGATAGGCAAAAAAAAAAAAAAAGAAAAGAAAGATGCTCAAAGAACTTGGGAGAAGAATAAACAAATACAGTGAGAAGTTTAACAAAAAGGAAAAATAAAGAAAGATGAAATGGAGCTTAAGAATACAATAAGTGAGGGCTTCCCTGGTGGCGCAGTGGTTGAGAGTCCGCCTGCCGATGCAGGGGACACGGGTTCATGCCCCGGTCTGGGACGATCCCACATGCCATGGAGTGGCTGGGCCCGTGAGCCGTGGCCGCTGAGCCTGTGCGTCCGGAGCCTGTGCTCCGCAACGGGAGAGGCCACAACAGTGAGAGGCCCGTGTACTGCACACACACACACACACACACTCACAAAAAAAAAAAGAATACAATAAGTGAAATAAAAAATACACTAGAAAGAATAAACAGTAGATTAGATGATACAGAGGAATGGATCAAACTAAAAAAGAGAGTAGTTGAAATCACTTGAACTGAACAGAAAAAAAGACAAATGAGTAAAAAGAGATGAGGACAGCTTAAGAGACCTCTGGTACAACATCAGGCATACCAACATTCACATTATAGGGGCCCCAGAAGGAGAAGAGAGAGAAAGGGGCAGATAACATATTTGAAGACATAACAGCTGAAAATTTCCCTAACCTGGGAAAGGAAACAGTCATTAGGGTCCAGAAATCACAGAGTCCCAAACAGGATCAACTGAAAGAGGACCATACTAAGATACATTGTAATTAAAATGGCAGAAATTAAAGAGAGAATATTAAAAATAGCAAGAGAAAAACAACAAATTACATACAAGGGAACTCCCCTAAGAGTATCAACTGACTTTTCAGCAGAAACTCTGCAGGCCAGAAGGGAGTGATATGATATATTTAAAGTGATGAAACAAAAAACCTATGACCAAGAATACTCTACCCCTCAAGGCTATCATTCAGATTTGAAAGAGAGATCAAAAGTTTTACAGACAAGCAAAAGGTAAAAGAGTTCATCACCTTGACACAGCCTTACAAGAAATGTTAAAGGGACTTCTCTAAGCAGGAAAGAAAAGGCCACAACTAGAAACATGAAAATTATGAAAGGAAAAATCTCATTGGTAATGGGAAATATACAGTAGTGGTAGTAAATCAATTACTTATGAAGCTAGTAGGAACGTTGAAAGACAAAGTAGTAAAATCATCTATATCCACAATAAGTAGTTAAGGAATACACAAAACAAAAGGATGTAAAACATGATGTCAAAAACAGTAAACATGAGGACTGGGAGTAAAAATCCCAGGTTTTAAAAATGTGTTTGAACTTGAGAGACTGGCAACTTAAAACAATCAGGTAGATATATAGATTGCTATATATAAACCTCATGGTAACCACAAATCAAAAATCTATAATAATACACACACCAAAAAAAGGGAAAGAAATCCAAACATAACTCTAAAGATAGTCATCAAATCACAAGGAAAGAGAGCAAAAGAAGAAGAAAGGAACAAAAAAGAATTACAAAAATAACCCCCATACAATTAACAAAATTGCAATAAGTACATACCTATCAATAATCACTTTACATGTAAATGGACTAAATGCTCCAGTCAAAAGACAGAGTGGCTGAACAGATACAAAACAAGACGCAAATATATGTTCTCTACAAGAGATCTAAAGACACACACGAACTGAAAGTGAGGGAATGAAAAAAGCTATTTCATGCAAATGGAAACAAAAAGGAAGCCAGGGTGTAGCAATACTTATAACAGACAAAATAGATCGTAAAAAGAGACAAAGAAGGGCATTAGAGAATGATAAGGGGATCAATCCAAAAAGAAAATATGATAATTTAAAATAAATATGCACCCAACATAAGAGTACCTAAATACATAAACCAAATATGACCACCTAAATACATAAACCAAATATTAACAGATATAAAAAGAGAAATTGACAAATAACACAGTAATAGTGGGGGAATTTAAAACCCTGCTTACATCAATGGACAGATCATCTAGATAGAAATCAAAAAGGAAACACTGACCTAAAACAGCACATTAGACCAAGTGAACTTAACAAGTATACATAGAACATTCCATCCAAAAGCAGCAGAATACACATTCTTCTCAAGTGTCCATGTAATGTTCTCCAGGATAGGTCATATTGTAGGGCACAAAACAAGTCTCAGTAAGTTTAAAAAGATTGACATCCTATCAAGCAACTTTTCTGACCACAACACTGTGAGACTAGAAATCAACTACAAGAAAAAAGACTGCAAAAGACATAAACATGTGGAGGCTAAATAATACACTACTAAACAACCAACTTGTCACTGAAGAAACTGAAGATGACACAAACTGATGGAAAGATATATCATGCTCATGGACTGGGAGAATTAATATTGTTAAAAATGACCATACTACCCAAGGAAATCTACAGATTCAATGCAATCGCTATCAAAATACTAATGGCATTTTTCATAGAACTAGAACAAATAATTTTAAAATTTGTCTGGAAACACAAAAGACTCCAAATAGCCAAAACAATATTGAGAAAGAAGAACAAAGCTGGAGAGATCACAATCCCTGATTTCAAACTATACTACAAAGCTACAGTAATCCAAACAGCATGATACTGGCACAAAAACAGACATATAGATTAGTGGAAAAGAAAAGACAGCCCAGAAATGAACCCACAGTTATATGGGCAATTAACCTAAAACAAAGGAGGAAAGAATATACAATGGGGAAAAGACAGTCTCTTCAATAAATGGTGTTGGGAAAACTGGTCAGTTACATGCAAAAGAAGCAAACTGGACAACTCACACCACACACAAAAGTAAACTCAAATGCATTAAAGGTATAAATGTAAGACCTGTAACCATAAAACTTCTAAAAGAAAACATAAGAAGTATACTCTTTGACATTGGTCTTAGTAATATTTTTTTTTGAATATGTCTCCACAGGCAAGGGAAACAAAAGCAAAAATAAACAAATGGGACTACATCAAAATAAACAATTTGCATATAAGGAAACTATCAACTAAATGAAAAAGCTGCCTACTAAATGGGAGAAGATATTTGCAAATGACATATAGTAAGTCCCCTACATACAAACCTTCACGTTTTGAACTTTCAAAGGTGTGAATGTGCGTTCCATCAACGTCAGGCATGAGTGAAATTGCAGCTTGCCCTCAGTCTTCTATTGCTGAAGATCTTTCAGCTCTACCCTCTCCCACTTCCTCTCCCTCCCCCAGTCAGTAACTCTTCTTGCCTGTTCCCTCAATGCCAGCTGTTGTACTGTACTTTTCAAGGAACCATACTGTAAGATTAAAAATGTTTTCTTTATTTTTTGTGTTTGTTTTTTATGTATTATTTGTGTGAAAGGTACTATAAACCTATTATAGTACAATACTATATAGCCGATTGTGGTAGTTGGGTACCTAGGCTAATATTGCTGGACTTACGAACAAACTGGGCTTATGAAGGCACTCTCAGAAAGGAACTTGTTTGTAAGTAGGGGACTTACTGTAGCTGATAAGGGGTTGATAGCTAAAGAATTCATACAACTCAACATCAAAAAAAAAACCCAATTAAAAAATGGACAGAGGATCTGAGTAGACATTTTTCCAAAGAAAATATGCAGATGGCCAACAGACACATGAAAAGATGCTCAACAGCACTAATCATCGGGGAAATGCAAACCAAAATCGCAATGAAATATCCCCTTTATATCTGTCAGAATGACTATTATCAAAAGATAACAAGTAACACGTATTGGCAAGGATTGGAAAAAAGAACCCTTGTGCACTGTTGGTAGGAATGTAAATTGGTGTAGCCACTATGGAAAACATTATGGAAATTGCTCAAAAACTTAAAAATAGAACTACCATATGATCCAGTAATTCCACTTCTGGATATTTATCCAAAGAAAATAAAAACAGTAATTAGAAAAGATATATGCAACCCTATGTTCATAGCAGCATCATTTACAATAGCTAAGATATGGGAGCAACCTAAGTTTCCATCCACAGATGAATGGATACACACACACACACACACACACACACACACACACACACAGTGGAATATTACTCAGCCATAAAAAGAATGAAACCTTGCCATTTGTGACAACATGGATGGCCTAGAGGGTATTATGCTAAGTGAAATAAGTCAGAGAAAGACAAATTATGATATCACTCACATGTGGAATCTAAAAAACAAAAGAAATGAACAAATATAACAGAGACATAGACACAGAGAACAAACATGTCGTTGCCAAGGGGAGGAGTTGAGGGGGAGATAAGACATAGGTGAGGGAGACTGAGGCACACATTTCTAGTTACAAAATAAGTGAGTCATGGGTATGAAATGTACAGTGTGGGGAAAATAGTAAACAATTAATTATGTAATATCTTTGTATGGGGACAGATGGTAACTAGACTTATCGTGGTGATCAGTTTGAAATGTTTAGAAATATTGATTCACTATGTTATACATCAGGAATTAACATAGTTTTGTAGGTCAATTACACTTCAAAAGCAAACAGACTCATGGAAAAAGAGATCAGATTTGTGGTTACTAGAGGCACGGGTGTGGGTGGGACATTGGGTGAAGGCAGTCAAAAGGTACAAAACTTCCAGTCATATGATAAATAAGTACTAGAGATGTAATGTACAACATGATAAAGATAATTAACACTGCTGTACTATACATATGAAAGTTGTTAAGAGAGTAATCCTAAGAGTTCTCATCATAAGGAAAAAATTTTTTCCCCTATTTCTTTAATTTTGTGTTGATATGAGATGATGGATGCTCACTAAACATGATAATCATTTCATGATGTATATAAGTCAAATCACTATGCTAGACACCTAAACTTATACAGTACTGTATGTCATTTATATCTCAATACAACTGGAAAAAAATTAAATTCTAAAAAACTTGCTTGTATTAGTCAATATTGTGTAGGTTAGCATTCTCCAAGTGTGGTCTGGGGACATTTTCCCTGGGTCTATGAGGTCAATTTCAAAATCAATGACTAAATGTTATTTGCCTTTTTCATTCTCAATCTCTCATGAGTGTATTGTGGAGTTTTCCAGAATGTGATACTGCAGCTCTTTGAATGCAGAAGCAGACTCCAAAACCCAGCTTTATTCTGCTTAGCCAGACATTAAAGAGATTTGCAAAAATTGAAACAGTGCTACTCTTCTCACAGTTATTTGTTTTAGAAAATATATTTTTCATTAAGATATTACTATGCTAATGTATAATGGTTTCATTTACATATTTTTAAAATTTCTCAGTTTTAATATCTAAAACAGTAAATATCAATATATAGAACCCACATAAACAAAAGTCCATTGAGGTCCTGTTTTAAAATGTAGGCTCTGTTATTACTCGGGTATGGTTAGGTCAATAGATCAGGAGATGACTGTCACTGAAAGGGAAGTCTGTTCCCGAGAGTAGGAGGCCTGCCATGTCACACAGGGCCACCGGGAAGTCAGTCAGAAGGCTGAAGGAGCGAGGGGAAAGCATGGGTGAGAGCCTTACTGTGGTTTTTGCAGAAAGGAACAGGCAAGGCAGGGTAAGCAGGTTTGAATAATTTCAGCAGGCTCTTAGGTGTAGGGGTTGTCCTAGGGTTTCCTGGATCTGGCCCTGAGGTGACTAGGACAGGTGAGTACAGGCATACCTCGGAGATACTGCTGGTTTGGTTCCAGACTATTGCATTAAAGCAAATGGGGCAATAAAGCAAGCCACACGAATTTTTTGGTTTCCAGTACATATAAACATTATGTTCACACTATGCTGCAGCCTATTAAGTGTGCAATAGCATTATGTCTAAGAAAACAATGCACATACCTTAATTAAAAACTAATGCTGCTGGAAAAACGGCACCAATAGACTTGCTCAACGCAGGTTTGTCACAAGCCTTCAATTTGTAAACAATGCAGTATCTGTGAAGTGCAGTAAAACAACATATCGCTGTACTGGCCCAGAGTATAAGAGCCCTGTGAGAGCTGGAAAAAGGGGGTGCTTATGGGGGCAGAGGGGGTATGGTTTTGGATTGGTTAGCTTGCACATGAGAGGTATATTCACAAGGGAGGAGCTTGTTATCTCTAGGAATTAGCTAGTCCTCAAAGGAGCAGTGTCCCCTGTGCTAGCAAGGTCCCAGGTGCCAGAGCTTTAAGAAGACAAAAGTAAGGAAACATAGTCAATACAGGTCCTTAATAGTTTTCAAGAGTGTAGAGATGTTCAGAGATGTTCAGAGACCAAAGAGTTTGAGGGCTTCTTGGCTCGGTAATGCACAGTAAAAAAAAAAAGGTGCCCCAAATCTCAACGTCTTACAGCAAAGAGGGTTGTTCGTTGCTCAGGTGAAGTCTTCACACTTCTGATAGGTGGCATACAGTCATCTCTGGGGATCCTTGGGGGATTTGTTCCAGGACCCCCAAAGGATATCGAACTCTACGGGTGCTCAAGTCCCTTGTATTAAATGGTGTGGTACAGTCGGCCTTCTGTAACCAAGGATATAGAACCCACAGATACAGAGGGCCTCCTATACAAAGAATCTCAAAACATTAAAAAAAAAGTCATAATTTCAGAACAAAAGAAAATCATTTAAATTGAATTACTTTAGCTTAATGAGAAACTCACTATATTATCCTTATTTGCTCAAGTTTTTTATCATGAATTAGTGAGATTTCATCACTACTTAGGAAGAGTTCAGGGACTGGTGCTTGGAAATTTCTGAAATCTAGGACAATTGTAGATGGAAGTGACATGAAGGTGAGGAAAGACCTTACCTTGTTTATACACTGAAAGGACCCAGCAGAGAGGGCGAAGATTGAACATACTGGAAAAAGAGACACCTGAGAGAACTCCTGGAGGAGGTGAAAGAGCAAAGGAGGGAGTGGTCTGAAATAGGATAGAGAGAGAAACCTCTCTTTCGAAAATTGGTTGGATAGGAGGAGAGGGTGCTCCGGAAGATAAGTTGAGGGAAGGAGAGAAGCTGAGAGAGTCCACCCCTAATGGCACTGATTTTCTCTATGAATCACAGGCAAGTTTACTGCTGAAGGTGAGCAGGGCAGGGGATGTTGAAGGTTTAGGCCTATTGCAGGGATTGGTGAAGGGAGCCCACGGAGCACAAACAACAGGAAATGCAGCAGAACCGAAGGCCCAGCTGAGTTCAGAACTTAAATAGTAAGAGCATGAAACACATGGTAGCCTGCCTTTCCTAACTCAGCTTCTTAGCCCCGGCATTGAACCGAGATGGGGTTGGGGTGAGTGCAGGGAACTGATGTTTACTGAAAGGCTGTGTAGGGTGATGGTTAAGAGCACGGCCTTTGAAGTCAGCTGGCCTGAGTTAAAATCCTGTCACTTTCCTATTCAGTAAAATGGAGCCAATAATAGTCTTGTGGTGCCGTTTTATGTGGGTGACTGCTTTTGTGCAGTTGTTTTGAGGGCTAAATGACTAAATATATGCTGTGGATTTTCCTTCCACATCCTTGCTTCTGGGGCTTAAGGGACCCACCTAGGTTTCAGGGTTTCACGATTAGGTGAATATAGGACTCTTGAAAAGGGACAGTTGTGCTGCACCCCACAGGCCTGTGAGCCCAGTATTTGCCCAGCTTGAAGACCGTAGAAGGACCCCAGAATCAGTGACAGAGACGTCAGTGGTGTTAACGGATAGGAGGGTCTTACCTGTGTGAAGCGAGGTCCGGGCGTCACCCCCCGCCACCCTGTGGAGCAGACAGTGGCGTCTTCACTACCTCGGTGAGAGGGAGGTTACCAGCTGCAAGGGGAAGTGACGTCAGGTTGGCTCATCGGTTACCAGGGAAACCAGCAGAGGAGCATGCCCCTCCCCACCCCTTTGAGGAGCTAGCAAGGTGCGGATGTTCTGATCTAATGAGCAATCACTAGTCAGGGCCCGGGGCGAGTACATAGCCATTTTTTGAGGAGGGAAGGTCGGTCAGGTGAGTGGGATGCAGGTGAGGCAGGGACTGGTCAGTCAGGGGATGCACAGAGAGCAAGGGAACAGCCATCGTGGGGGGCCTGACCATACAGGGACAATGCAGCCCCTCTGCCCCCCCCCGCCTGTTTCCTCTGAGGTTCCTCCTCCGTGGTCTTCATGATCCTTTCTGGTTGTGGTGGGAAACAGAAGGCAGGTATACCTGGGTCTCCCCTGTTTTGTTTCCAAAGGGCCTAATCTCTAGGCCCTACTTTCTTCAGGCCTTTAGTTTTATATCTCAGTCACCTGTTTTAGAAGTAAACTACACCCTGCCTCTTATTTGCGTTTCACTCTCATAATCCTAGTCTACCTATTCATCCACTTGCCCTCCACAGAAGTACCTCTGGATCGCAGGGAGAGGTCACATATGTGGAAGAGGCAAAAGATAAAAGCATAAAAATATGTTTTAGAAAATCTCTTCTTACCTACTAACTCTCTTACTTCTCCTGTGGGTAGATGTTTTCATCCCCCTAAAATACCCCGCGCTGGTGCTCAGAGGGACCCGTAGTGTACGTGGGCAGGGTAACTTACACAGCTCGTCACTGTGTAAAAGCTGGTAATAAACAATTCTACGCCTGCGCTCTTCCACCTGGCGCTCTGCGCTGCCTCAAACAGAGGGCTGCACTGGTCCCGTGGGGGCCTCAGGGCTGGAGCATCGGAGGACTGGGGAGAGGGAGTCGCAGGTGCTGGTGAGAGAGTACAGAGCTTAGGCAAGAAGAGAAGGAGGGGCTCTGTGCTCAGAGAAGCGGGGGCTGGCGAACAGGGAGAGAAGGAAGCCTGGAGGAGCTGGAATCGCAATGAGGGGATGAGCAAGTGGGGAGGGGAGAGGAGGGACGACTTCTGCAACAATGGGATGTGAGGCTGATGATTTTAAGGGGTTCACTTCCAGATGATGACGAGTAGCCACAGGACTACTGAAGAGAAGCTGAGCACCACTGGGGTGGGGGACACCAAGAAGCATGAGTTTCAGCCGTCTGAGTGAAAGTGGAAAAATAGATCTGTTGTGAGAGTCCTTTACAGATGCTTGAGGAGTGAGCTTGTGGTTGAAAACAGAGTAGGCAGGGGCCAGGGTAGCAGAGGCCCGGAGCTGGTGCAAAGGCAGGAGCCTCCCAGGAAGAGGGGCTGCAGAGGTAGAAAGAACCTTGTTTTTTAATTGTAGCACGTGGGGCTTCCCTGGTGGCGCAGTGGTTGAGAGTCCGCCTGCCGATGCAGGGGACACGGGTTCGTGCCCCGGTCCGGGAAGATCCCACATGCCGCGGAGCGGCTGCGCCCGTGAGCCATGGCCGCTGAGCCTGCGCGTCCGGAGCCTGTGTTCCGCAACGGGAGAGGCCACAACAGTGAGAGGCCCGCGTACCAAAAAAAAAAAAAAAAAATTGTAGCACATGGCAGTTCTCATACACGACTCTGTATGGTCCTCCCAGCAATTCTGTGAGATGCATACAGGGCAGGAAACAGACTTTCTCCGCAAAAACCAGCTGCTAAGCATCAGCACTGGGACTCAGACCAAGCCTCCTGACTTGACCCACGCTGTCTGTAGTTAGTTTCCCACGAGAGTCTTGATCCTCTGCGTACTATTCACAGTAGGAGAGCAACTTCTTAGAGAGAAAACTTATAGACTCTACACAGAAATGAAAGAACTTTTCTTCACCCTAGACTCTGTTAAAAATCTTCAGGCTGTAAATTGTGAGAAAGCTGTTGGACTGTCAGGAATTGGTGCAGGTGAGGTTCTTATGGTGCCATCTAGTGTCCGTGATTGGACTTACCAAACTTTGGCTATAAGTATTCTGAAAACTAATTTATTTAAGGAAATAGCAAGTAACTGATTAATTTTGCAAAAGAATAGACATTAAAACACCTAATATTTTCCTCTCCGTGCCGGGAAGATTTATTAACCTGGCCTCTTGATCACCCTGAGAGCTGGACCAATGCAGTGAATTACTTCATTGTATAACACAGAAATTATGACCTAGTGAAGTCCAAGGTTACCTTATTTTCTTTTCACAATACCAGTTGATCCAAGACCTTAAAGATCATGAAGCTTGGTGCTACAAGTGTCTGAGGCATTCAGGTCTTCATTCAGTAGCATGATGTATACAGCAGTGCTTCATAAACTGTAAAATGTTAAGCAAAAGTATTATATAGAGCTATTATTTCACACATACGATTCCATACCCTTGACACACCTCCCAAGCTTCATATTTATAAGATAGAGTTGCTATCTAGACTTTACATCTGAAGAAGCTGAGGCTCAGATATGTTATATGACTTGCCCAAGGTCATAGAGCTAGTTTTCTCTTTGCTATACTACATTGCCACTATGACACTGATATAAGGAATTAATATGAGTTTATTCAGCAGACATTTATTAATGCTCACGAGTGCCATCCGTTGGGTTAGGAACAAGGTATATAAAGATATATGAGAGTAGGGAACTGAATGTTTGTGTCCAACTAAAATTCATAAGTTGAAGCCCTAGCCCCTAATGTGACATATTTGGAGGTAGGGGCTTTGTGGAAGTAAAGTTAAATGAGGCCATAAGGGTAGGGTCCTGATCCAATAGGAGTATGTCCTTAAGGATAGGAAGAGAGACCAGGTGCAGATCTTACTTTCTCTTGGCGGGCATAGGCAGCAAGAAGGCAGCCGTCTGCAAGCCAGGGACAGAACCCGGCCGTGCTGGCGCACTGAGCTCACTTCCAGCTCCAGAACTGGGAGAAAATTAACTTCTGTTGTTCAAACCACCCAGTGTATGGTATTTTGTTATGGCAGCCCAGCCCAAGCCAGCTAAAACAATGAAGATCTGCTCCCCCTAAGCTCCTTCCAGCTTTGTTAGGGAAGTCAGCTGTCAGATAAATCACAACCCAACCTGCTGAGATAAATGTATGGACACCTCATATTTCTAAATGATTGCCTTAGAAGGAATCCTGATGAGACTAGTGGTGACAGGCTACCACAGATGTCAGACAGCTCTAAACTCAAATACATTTAAGAGATGACCTTTTACTTAGAGGTACCTTGTCATTAATAAACATGGACTTTCTCTCAGAACCCCGTGTGCCCTCTTTGCGTAGGAGATGGAATGGAGTTGCAGAGCGAGTGACTAAATGTGGCTTTGGGTTCTGGTTCAAGAACAGAACTTGTGGTCCTCAGCTGCTACATCTATAAAATGAAACCGTTTTGACTAGCTGCCATCTGAGGCAGTCATCTGAATATTTTTGCTCACTTTGTCCCTAAAAGAGTTTTGAAAAACTGTGAAACTGTTTCAAAATATTATAAATTTTGAAAGTTGACATCTAAAATTTTCCATTAGAAATGTAGTTTTAAAGAATGTAATTTCCATTATACTATAAATATTGACATTTTAAAATAAAATCATCACATGACTCTTATGTTTCCAGTACCATCAAAATAACATATTTATTAGAAAGTCACTATCATTCATAAAAAAGACTGCATTTCACATCATTCCTTTTTCTCAATGAAATATTATTTTCATTCCATTCTCCATTCCCAGAATTTTATGTAATGCGGTATATTTTTATGTTTGAAAGTCTTTTAAAATTAAAAATTAAAATTACCTGAAAGTTTTATTATAATTATCAGTAGTTAAAATTTGAAACAATATATTATAAATTTTGATAATAATTACACATAATTAGTAAAATTTTATTGGATACATTTCTCAAAATCTATTGATGAATGTTATTTATTGTTAGAGAGAGAATTTAATCTAGATTCAATTTCTATTTTGGGGTTTTATAGATATAAGCACTCAGAGACACTGTTCTCATAAATAGATGAGAATAGTTTTATTATAGTAAAGTCCTTCAATTATTTCAACTTCTGAATTGCATGCCAAAAGTATCATAGTAATCTCTCATTAAATGTTATTTTAAATCATCAACTTTAGGTTCTCCATCAAATTTGTTGAAAGCAAAGAATTAGAAACCCCCTGAATTACAAAAGGATTGATTATCCAGTCTTTACAGTCAATCTGGGACTACTATAGGACAATCATCTCACTTATAAATACTAATTTTAAGGAAGAGTGCTAAGTAAGGCAGAGAGCAATGAGCAATGAGCATGTCACCTGGATGACCTAAGATGCTACCAATGTTTCTTACCTATACTCTGCTTGGTTCTCTCAACACTCTCACTCAGGAGCAATGCTTTCTTTGAGCAAAATTATCATCACTCTTATAACCACACTCTACGTTATATCTGAATGAACATATTGGGCAAACTGTTCCACTGAATACCAAAATACCCACTCTTAAAGAGAAGAAAAGGAAAGACACAAAGCCTGAATGCAAATTTTTGATGCCTTATATGGGAGACTTCTCTGAAAGCAGAAGTGCTATCCAATAGAAATATAATGTGAGCTATATTTGTAATTTAAAATTTGTTTAAAAAGCAAAAAGAATCAGGTGAAATTAAAGTTATATGTAATGCAATATTTCCAAATATAATCATTTCAACATTCAGTCAATATAAAAAGTTAAAAATGAGGTAGTTTTACATTTTTTTTTTGGTACTATTCCTTGTAGTATTTTATACAAGCAGCAAATCTTAATTCATACCAGCTACATTTCAAGTGCCCAATATCCACATGTGACTAGTGACTATTGTATTGGACAACACAGCCCTTGAGATACACACTGTAGTAAGATTTGGGATGGATAAGAGAGCAATCTTTTGTTTTTGTAAAGTAAGAATATGGTGAACGTAAGAGAAGTGGTCAGAAAGGAAAATAGTCCTATCCATGCCCTCGTACAGCTGTGAAAGGTATCTTTCACCCCAGGGCCTACGCTGCACAGCTGTATGAAGTGGCCCTGGTGTACCTCAAGAGATAGAGGTACCCCACTTTGAAGATCATTATTTTAAGATGAATTCTAGCTGCCAGGGTCTTTGGAAAATAATGCAATGATAATGAAATTATGCAGCCTTATCTTCTGGAGAAGACCTAGTCAACTATCCTCTAAAATTCTGGAGCAAGTAAAAAATCATGAGACAATGATTAGCAAAAGATCCAGAAAGCCCTTGTTACTTTGTCAGCAATATCTTGGTATGACTTTTTTAAGGTATGGTTGACAACCTACCTTATTGCAAGCAGAGAGTTTTTGGTAATAGTAGGGTGATGTTTTCCCCTCTGACTTTGATGGAGATAAGATGAGGTTATACGAAAATCATCAACCTAACATCAGATTACTCTAGGAGGTGAAGATTTCCTATGTTAAGGCACAGAAATGACTAAGAATCTCTTCCTTACCTTTATTTTCTTAGGAAACTTCTACAATTTGTCCCCCTAGCTCTTTCTAAATTCCAGTGTACAGTATGAATGTTGGGCTTCCTTTCCAAAGGAACCCAGATGCTTGTCCTAAAAGGTAAGTATAAAGAAGTACTCTATGATACTGTCTTAGTTGGCTTGGGCTGCCATGACAAAATACCATAGACTGGGTGGCTTAAACAACAGAAATTTATTTTCTCACAGTTCCAGAGGTTGGGAAGTATAAGATCAAGGTGCTAGCTGATTTGGTTTCTGGTGAGAGCTTTCTTCCTGGCTTTCAGATGGCTGCCTTCTGTGTCCTCCATGGTAGAGAGAGAAGTCTGGTGTCTCTTCTTTTTCTTATAAGGACACCAACCCTGTCAGATTAGGGCCCCACCCATATGACCTCATTTCACCTTCATCACCTCCTCACAGGTCCTATCTCTAAATGTCTTAGTGAATTCAAGCTGCTGTAACAAACTACCATACACTGGATGGCTTAAACAACAGAAATTTATTTCTTACAGTTCTGGAGACTGGAAGTTCAAGAGCAGGGTGCCAGTATGGTTGAGTTCTGGTAAGGAAAGTTTTTTGATTTGTAGACTGCTGACTTCTCCTTATATCTGCACCTGGCAGAGAGCAGAGAGGAAGAGCAAACTTTCTTGTGACTCTTTTTAAAAAAAATTAATAAATGTATTTTTGGTATTTATAATTTTTTACTGAAATATAATCAAATTACAATGTTTCAGGTGTACAGCAGTGATTCAGTTATATATATATATATATATATATATATATATATATACACACATATTCTTTTCCATTATAGGTTACTACAAGATATTGCATATAGTTCCCTGTGCTATACAGTAGGTCCTTGTTGTTTATGTATTCTATATATAGTAGCGTGTATCTTTTTATCCCAAATTCCTAATTTATCCATCCCTCCTGCTTTCCCCTTTGGTAAGTGTAAGTCTGTTCTCTGTGTCTGTGAATCCATTTCTGTTTTGTAAATAAGTTCATTTGTATCATTTTTTAGATTCCATATATAAATGATATCATATGATATTTGTCTTTCTCTCTCTGACTTACTTCACCTAGTATGATAATCTCTAGGTCCATCTGTGTTGCTACAAATGGCATTATTTCATTCTTTTTTATGGCTGAGTAGTATTCCACTGTATAAATATACTATCTCTTCTTCATCCATTCATCTGTCATCGGGCATTTAGGTTGCTTCCATGTCTTGGCTATTGTAAATAGTGCTGCTACGAACATTGGGGTGAATGTATTTTTTTGAGTTAGAGTTTTCATCTTTTCCAGATATATGCCCAGGAGTGGGATTGCTGGATCACATGGTAACTCTATTTTTAGTTTTTAAGGAACTTTCATACTGTTCTCCACAGTGGCTGCAGCAATTTACATTCCTACCAACAGTGCACAAGGGTTCCCTTTTGTCCACACCCTCTCCAGCATTTATTATTTGTAGACTTTTTGATGATGGCCATTCTAATTGGTGTGAGGTAATACCTCACTGCAGTTTTGATTTGCATTCCTCTAATTATTAGCAATGCTGAGCATCTTTTCACGTGCCTGTAAATGTATGTCTTCTTTGAAGAAATGGCCAGCTGTATGTGTTCTTTGGAGAAATGTCTGTTTAGGTCTTCTGCCCATTTTTTAAAATAGATTTATTTATTTTTATTTATTTAGTTTTGGCTGTGTTGGGTCTTCATTGCCGTGTGTGGGCTTTCTCTAGTCGAGGTGAGTGGGGGCTACTCTTCATTGTGGTGCATGTGCTTCTCATTGTGGTGGCTTCTCTTGTTGCAGAGCACGGGCTCTAGGTGTGCAGGCTTCAGTATTTGTGGCACTCAGGCTCAGTAGTTGTGGCTCGCAGGCTCTAGAGCGCAGGTTCAGTAGTTGTGGTACACGGGCTTAGTTGCTCCACAGCATGTGGGATCTTCCTGGACCAGGGCTTGAACCCATGTCCCCTGCACTGGCAGGCTGATTTTTAACCACTGAGTCACCAGGGAAGTCCCTTCTGCCCATTTTTTGATTGGGTTGTTTGTTTTTTGATATTGAGCTGTATGAGCTGTTTGTATATTTTGGAGATCAACTGCTTATTGGTTGCATTGTTTGCAAATATTTTCTCCCAGTCTGTAGGTTGTCTTTTCATTTTGTTTATGATTTCCTTTGCTGTGAAAAAGCTTTTAAGTTTAATTAGGTCCCATTTGTTTATTTTTGGTTTTGTTTCCATTACTCTAGGAGATAGACCCAAAAAAATATTGCTACGATTTATGTCAAAGAGTGTTATGCGTATATTTTCCTCTAGCAGTTCCTGTATTTCAAAAACTATGTGATGAAGATGACACAAACAGATGGAAAGATATACCGTGTTCTTGGATTGGAAGAATCAATTTTGTTGAAATGACCATACTACCCAAAGTAATCTATAGATTCAATGCAAACCCTATCAAATTACCAATGGCGTGTTTTTGTTTTTGTTTTTTGTTTTTTGTTTGTGGTATGTGGGCCCCTCACTGCTGTGGCCTCTCCCATTGCGGAGCACAGGCTCCGGACACGCAGGCTCAGCAGCCATGGCTCACAGGCCCAGCCGCTCTGCGGCATGTGGGATCTTCCTGGACTGGGGCACGAACCCGTGTCCCCTGCATCGGCAGGCAGACTCCCAACCACTGCGCCACCAGTGAAGCCCACCAATGGCGTTTTTCACAGAACTGGAACAAAAATTTTTTAACTGTGTGTGGAAACAGAAAAGAAACTAAATGGCCAAAACGATCTTGAGAAAGAAGAACAGAGCTGGAGGAATCACGTGCCCTGACTTCAGACTATACTACAAAGCTACAGTAATCAAAACAGTATGGTACAAAAAAACAGACACATAGATCAATGGAACAGGATAGAAAGCCCAGAAATAAACCCATGCACTTATGGTCAATTAATCTATGACAACAGAGGCAAGAATATACAATGGAGGAAAAACAGTCTCTTCAATAAGTGGTGCTGGGAAAACTGGACAGCTACATGTAAAAGAATGAAATCAGAACATTTTCTAACACCATATATAAAAATAACTCAAAATGGATTAAAGGCCTAAATGCAAGACCAGATACTCTTGTGACTCTTATAAGGCACTAATCTCATTCATGAGGACTTTACCCTCTTGACCTCATTTGATCCTAATTACCTCCCAATGGTCCCACCTCCTAATACCATCCCATTTGCGTATAGGGTTTTAACACATGAATTTTGGGAAGACACAAATATTCAGCTCATATCACCAAATATAGTTACATTAGGGTTAGGGTTTCAACATATAAATTTGGAGGGGCCATGATTCACTCCATAGCAGATATTAAGGTACTAAGGGGTATGGAATTCCATTTTAGAAGCTCTTCAAATAATTTAAGATAATCAGCTGCCTGAATTATTTGTTTAGGATGAAATTGTTTAGCTGGAGGCAAAAGACTCATTTAATATTTTCCAGAATTCCAAGTCTTTTTATAACATCATCCTCTATCATCTCCTTATGTATGAAATGGTGTGAATTTCATGATAAAATTTCATTATGACACACTTTTCCCAATAAAAACTCTTGTGGACAATTTTGGGGGTTTTCAGGTAAACTATTACTAGTGCAAGATATTTTTTAATTATTTCTCCTAATTTTTTCCCTGTAAAGTTATTTCTTCTAGTCTCAGAACTGCAAAAAAATAGTAGTTCCCACCCCCAAAGTCCTATTTAAAAATAATGAGCATTCTACAATCAAGAGACATGCTGAAAAGGGGGGGGTCTTTCAAATAAATACACAGGTATTCCTAGAGTAGTTAATTTTTAAGTGAAACTAGTGATACTTCCTGCCAAGCTTGAGTATAGTACATGAACCTGTGAAACTAGAATAAACTAAAAAGTACCTGTGACTACTTTAGAAACTGATGTACGGAATACACTTGTAGTCTATTTTTTATAGGTGTGGCACTGGGAAATTCCATAGAGTAAAAATATAGGGTGTTTTAACTTTGCTGTAAAATATGAGTTTTTGGTATTGAAGAGGGAGATATGCATCCAACTTGTACTAAGTTCTTTATAGAGAACTTAAAAAATCAATCATTCCAACAAACAAATAAAAAGTGTAATGGCTCAGTAGTATTCTTCATGAACAGTTACTGTAAATAAGGGCTGAAGTATTCAAAGAAAAGGAGCTCAGAATCTTTCATGCATTAACTATTCCAGGGAAGGCCACTGAAGAAGTAATATCAGTTTGAGATGGTTCAAAATCTGTTATCAAGTCTAAGGACTTACACATTATTATGTCACCATTTTACTTTTAGTTATCTAATTTACAAATGTTTGATTTTAAGAGGAAGCTGGAAACTAACTGGAATTGTCTCTAGCAATGTTATTATATAGGCTTTTACTTAGGCTTATAGATTTTTCTGCTATTTTTTATTCATCTTGACATAACAATAGGCTAATTGTAATTATATCACAGTTCATGGGCTTACGTTTCACAACTTCCTCTTAGAAACTCTGATTTAGTTTTTGACTTATTTAGTTTACACCCTTGCTCTCTAATAATTTAGTTCTGTAATGCTGGTTAAAAAATTTTTGGACAATCCCAATATGCACATATACATTAAAAATACACATGTGTACCTTTGTGTGTATGTATTATGTATACCATAAAACACATACACAATAGCAATTTTAAAGGATTAAAGATGAAATAATTAAATTTTAAATTTAAATCTTTCTATTGAAGTACAAAATAAGAACATGATTTGACATTCTTCCTTATTTTGGAAAGTCTTGGTTTATCATTTTGTGACATGGTGATTTGAGTTTGAGTTTTTTCTAATATAATAGACCTTGGGGGGGGAATAGTTTTATATTTATAGAAAAATGGATATGATAGTACAGAGCTCCTATATACCCTGTACCCAATTTCTCCTATTACTAACATCTTACATTAGTATGGTATATTTATTACTTAACGAGCCAATTTTGATCCATTATTAACTAAAGTCCATAGTTTATTCATACTTCTTTTGTTTAACCTAATGTCTTCTTCTGTTCCAGGACCCCATCCAGAATAGCACATTACATTTAGTTGTCATGTCTCCTTAGGCTCCTCTTGAGTGATAGTTTCTCAGACTTTTCTTCTTTTTGGTGGCCTTGACAGTTTTGAAGAGAACTGGTGAAGTAATTTTTAGGATGCCCCTCTAATGGAGTTTGTAATTTGTCCAGTGTTCCTCTCACTAGACTGGGGTTATGGGTTTGGAAGATCACAGAGGTGTGGTGCCCTTTGCATCCGATCATATCAAGGTTACATACCATCAATATGATTTATCACTGAGCTCAGGTTGCATTGTAACTTGGCCCATGGGTAAGTATTCATTTCTGCTAAGGTCCATCAGCAAGCCAAAACTTGTTTCTCACAAGGAGAATAGTTATTTCACAGGATGGCAGGGCTTTGCTACAAAATCCTAAAGGTTTGCATTGTGATTCAGTTATACGTACTTGCCAAAGACTCCAAATATCATCTCTATCTGCCGCTTCAAGCATCACTGGATCAACTGAATCATATGACCCAAGTGGCAAAGTAAGTTGCACAGCAGCTTGGACTGTTGCAGAGACTTCTCTTCTCTCACTTGGTTTTATGCCTCTTTTTTTTTTAACAGTAGGAAGGGCCAGATGTAACAACTTATCCTTCACTTAGAAGTGATATCTTGATATACTCAACTCCACTGGACCCCTAGAAATTTCACTGAGGTAGAAGGCCTCTGAATTGGGGTGGATTTATTTTCCATCCTCTGACATGCAAATATCTTACCAATATGTGTACAGTAATTTGTACTTCCTGTCTACCAGGACTAATCAGCATATCATCATCAACGTAATAGACCAGTGTGATGTTCTGTGGAAGGGGAAGGGGATTTAGTCCCTGCAGACTAAATCATGACATAGGGCTGAAGGGTTGATATAACCTGTGGTGGGACAGTGAAGGTGTGCTGCTGACCTTGCCAGTTGATTCCTTCCGGTGGTCTTTTTCAACACATATAAAGGAAAAAGCATTTGCCAGATCAATAGCTGCACACCAGGTACTGGGAAATGTGTTGATTTACTCAACAATGAAACCACATCTGGAATAGCAGTGCAACAGAGATCATCACATAATCGGATTTACAAAAATCCAGTCATGCTCCAAGATCCATTTGTCTTCTGCACATGCCAAATAGGTGAGTTGAAAAGGGATGTGATGCGTATCACAACCTTTGCAACTTTCAAGTTCTTGATAGTGGTACTAATCTTTGCAATCCCTCCAAAAATGTGGTATTGTTTCGGTTTACATTTTTATAGGTAGCAACAGTTCTAGTGGCTTCCATTTGTCCTTTCCTACAGTAACAGCATTCACTCTACAGGTCAGGGGACCATTGTGGGGATCCTGCCAGCTGCTGAGCATGTCCATTTTTTATGCATTCCGGAACTGGGGAAATAACCACAGGATGTGTTCAGAGACCCACTGGGCCTAATGCAAGATGAACCTGAGCTAAAATTCCACTGAAAATTTGACCTTCACAAGCCCCTACTCTGATAGGTAGATACTACAGTGATATTTTGGGTTTCCATGAACTAGGTCAAAGCCACTGTCTACTAAGCCCCAAAAGTCTGGTTATTTCCTTTCCTCCAACGAACAGTCACTCTTGTTGATGGCTATAGGACCCTGTGGGGAAGGCTGGGGAAAAAATTAACACTATACATTTTTGGCACTGAAGTAGGGTCCTTCCTCAAGAAGATCTGGCCTGCCCTTCAGAGTTCTGGGTATGTAAATTGGCTCAAGCCTGGGAACTGATTGAGGGGCTGTGACTTTCTGTTTCAGTGACACAAGTTAGGGTTTCTGTTCATAGACCCAGAACTCTTCTGCTAATCTATTTTTTGGCTGCGCTGTGCAGCTTGTGGGATTTTAGCTCCCTAAGGATTAAACCAGGGCCCTCGGCAGTAAGAGCACTGAGTCCTAACCACTGTACCACCAGGGAGTTCCCAGAACTCTTCTGCTTATAAACACCAAGTAAGAATTTAGTAATTATCCATCTATTTCTTTTCTAGGGACACCATGATCAACTAGCCAATACCACAGGTCTCTGCGAGTCAGACAATTCTGATTACTGCTTTGGCTCAGCTGTCCATTATAGCAACCACACTGGTACCTACCTGCCACGCTGAGATCCCATCATCACCACTGCATTTAAGAATCTCAGTTTGATAACAGGTTCCATTGTAAGATACATCTGAATACAGAGAGGAGCAATTGCAGATCTCTTCAAGGGTGCTGGAACTCACTTCACAAATTACTTCTCATAGTCATGTTGATCGGTAATGTCCTCTGGACCCTCCTGAGGTGGGTGAGAAAGTCTTACATGATAAATCAACTCTAAGATTCCCATCTTCCCAAGACTTTGGAGATCTTCCTCTACAGTATCCTAGGCAGTTCTGGCACTTCAACTTCATTTAGTGTAGGCACTTTTGGGTGGAAGGAAGTCAAGTGATCAATGGTGTTTTTGCTCAGTTTCTTCTCACAGTGGGTCCATTGGGCTCTGAAAGCCATCTTGTGGTTATTTTCTTAGTTCCACGGGTACAATTGGAAGAGACATACTCAGCAAACAATCAAACAAACTTAATCTTTTTCTAACCCTTTGATGTAAAATGTATCTGCTTTGTAGGCTCTTATCAATAAATTCAGCCTAATAGTATTTTACAAGCCTTCATCTTTATCCCTGTATTAGTTTCCTAGGGCTGTTACCGCAAAGTACCACAAACTGAGAGGCTTAAAACAACAGCAATTTATTCTCACAGTTCTTGAGAGTAGATATCTGAACTCAAGTTGTCAGCAGGGCCATGCTTCTCCTGCAGGCTCTTTGGAATAACCTTTGTCTTTTCCTAGCTACCAGCAGCTCCTGGCATTTCTTGGCTTCCAACTACATCACCCCAATCTCTGCTTCCATCTTCACATGTCCTAATTCCTTCTGTGTCTATATATGTCTGCATCCTCTCTTCTTATATAAGGATACCACACATTAGATTTAGGACCCACTCTAATCCAGCAGGACCTCATTTTACCTGATTACATCTTCAAAGAACCTATTTCCAAATAAGGTCACATTGCATTTCCAGTTGGAGAATGAATTTTAGGGGACACTAGCCATCCCACTATAATCCCACACCCTTAACATCCATACAAAATTTGACTGTATATTCTTTTGTGTGCTCTGAATTTTTTTAGCATGTGTATTTTACCTTTTCAAATAAAATTAAAGCAGAAAACTCGCCACAGTTCTTTGCCATAAAATGCAAGTATTCTTTTCAGCCATTTTCTCCCTTTGATGCCCATTACTACATAGTCTCCCTATATTGGTTTCCTTGTCTTGCCCTTCTCCAACCTTTTCTCTAACTGCAGACAAAATAATCTCCTTCCGATCTTTCAAGGAGGATCAAACACAAAGTTCCTCATCAGCTGAAAGAGGCTTTTCAAGATCTGGTCTCCAGTACCCTTCTTCCAGGTTCATCTTTCAATAACATCCCATTATGAACCCATTTTACCCCAGAACCCCTTGTAGGTTTCCGAACTGCCCAAGCCATTCCCTTCCTCCATACTTTGGCCCTGCACTCTTTGCCCCTTGCACCTATGACTGCTGCTCATCTTTAGCAGCTACTCCGCTATTCCCTCCCTGGACAGGAAGCATTTTTGTCTTCTCATCGTTGAAGTCTGTTAATATTTTCCCTTTGCTCTTGCTCCTCCTAAATCAAATTTCCTATTGGTTTTTTTAAAAATAGATTTATTTAATTAATTAATTAATTAATTTTTGGCTGCGTTGGGTCTTTGTTGCTGCAGGCTTTCCCTAGTTGCAGTGAGTGGGGGCCACTCTTTGTTGTGGTTTATGGACTTCTCACTGCAGCAGCCTCTGTTATTGCAGAGCATGGTCTCCAAGGCTTCGGTAGTTATGGCACGAGGGTTCAGTGGTTGTGGCTCGCAGGCTCTAGAGCGCAGCCTCAGCAGTTGTGGCACGTGGGCTCAGTAGTTGTGGCTTGCGTGCTGTAGAGCGCAGCCTCTGCAGTTGTGGCATGCAGCTCAGTAGTTGTGGCTCGTGGGCTAGCACAGGCTCAGCAGTCGTGGCTCAGCAGTTGTGGCACGTGGGCTCAGTAGTTGTGGCTTGCAGGCTCTAGAGCGCAGGCTCAGTAGTTGTGGCACGTGGGCTCAGTAGTTGTGGCTTGCAGTCTCTTAAGCGTGGGCTCAGTAGTTGTGGCTTGCAGGCTCTAGAGCGCAGGCTCAGTAGTTGTGGCACGTGGGCTCAGTAGTTGTGGCTTGCAGTCTCTTAAGCATGGGCTCAGTAGTTGTGGCTCGCAGGCTCTAGAGCGCAGGCTCAGTAGTTGTGGTTCGTGGGCTCTAGAGTGCAGGCTCAGCAGTTGTGGCACATGGCTCAGTAGTTGTGGCACACGGGCTTAGCTGCTCAACGGCATGTGGGATCTTCCCAGACCAGGGCTCTAACGCGTGTCCCCTGCATTGGCAGGTGGATTCCTAACCACTGTGCCACCAGGGAAGCCCTCCAAATTTCCTATTTGAAAGAATGTAGTCCAACCACACACACACACACACACACACACACACACACACACACACACACACACACACACACACACACACACGGTGCTGCGCTGGCTCACCAGTTGGGTAGGACCGTGTCCCCCTTCTCACGGAGGGGATGGCTGTTAACTCAGCTCTGGAGCGACAAGCCCGGCACCACGCCGAAGGCCAGAGCCCGCCGGGCTCCAGGATCGGGGCTGGGTGGTGATGGCATCGCCCATGGGAGGCCGGGGAAGCAGCACATCACCCACTTGGACCACATTCCTCGCTCTACAGCCGAGGAACCTCTGGCGGAGGGCGAGGCTCCGAAGCCCAGAGCGACACTGTAAGGCGCCCAAACATATTCGTACCCTTCACGCCCCAGGCCGGCCCTCTTCCTCCTCACCGAGGCCGAGTCCCGCCGCCCGCCCAGCGCTTCCTCTCCCTCACGCCCGGGGAGTCGAGGAGAAGGAGCTGCCGCGACTCTTAAGTCAATGACCGCGCGCTGGGAACTCTGGGGCTGGCCGGCGGCGCGCGGGGGTGGAGCAAGCGCAGTAGTGTTTCGCGTGGGCGGTCCTCTCGGGCGGCTCGGCCCGCGCAGACGCATGCTCAAGCTCCGCGTCGCGGGACTCCCGGCCGTCGCGGGCCGCGCCCCCTCGCCGCGGGTCAGAGGTCGCGGGGCGGGCGGTGGTGACGTGTGCGGAAGCGTTCTGTGAACCGTCGGTAACCGGCGGGCAGCAGAGCTGCAGCGGCGGCCACGGCCTGGCGCCCCGACGGGAGGGGCTCCGGATCGCTGGGAGGCGGCCGAACCCCTGCGGCGCCGCCGCCGGCGGAGGCCCCATGAGTCGGGGGACGATGCTTCAGCCCGGAGCGTGGCCGGGGGAGAGCTGTGCCGAGAAGCCGGCGCGGGAGGCGGGGGCCGCGGCGCTTGAGGGCGAGAAAGCGGTGGCCGGGGGCCAGCCGCGAGTCGCGGTGCGGTGCCCGGCCGAGCAGTGAGTTCGGGGCGCGGGGCGGGGACGGCGGGAGCGGCGTGGGGCCCCGGGCTCGGCACCCACGGGCGGGCGTGGAGTGGGGTGAGGTGGGCGGGGGAGGAGCCGGCGGAGGGCCCTTCGCCCCCTTGCTTTTAAAGTAAAGTCGTCGGTGAAGACACTTTTGTATCCAGTGTGTCCGATGACAAAAGTTTTTCCGGAAGGCGCGTTTTAAAATTCTGGTTATACAGTACCCTCCCCCGCCTTTTTGACATTTCCATATCTCTAAAGCTAAAGAAAGCTCCAGCAACTTGGGAAACAGACTCCAGAAGCGTATTATCTTATAACCCACTCCGTTAGCGTTTTCCCCCAACCTGTCGCGGCAAGGGGCTGAGGTTGTCGCTGTCACAACCCCAGGAAAGCTGAGCCACGCGACCTGCTTGTTCTTGGAAGGCAAGTCTGCGCTTGATGAGCGTCCCACCTGTTGGACAGACTTTGGACGGAGTCTGCCCCAATTCTTTTGCCTGTTAGCTGCTTAACTAGATGTCCCCAACCGCCTTGATTTTTAAATACGAAAGGCAGTGCTGCTTAGATCAATTCCTTATTGAACTGTAAAGGCGGCTGCGTACATCGGAAGAGTTTATAGTTTCTGCAAGGATTTGGGGGCAGGGGTGGAAGCAGAATATAAACTTGAAGGCTGAAACTTTTCTGCACTTTCAAGTTCTAGTCACATATAAATGCCTTTGGAATTCCAAAATTGACGAAAGCACTCAGGTAACCAGTTTGACAGAGATCTTAATTGGCTGGGACGTGTGCTTTTCCCCCCCATTTCCTAAAAAGGGGTCCTGGGGGAACTGTTATTGCAGATAATGTATTACAATAATTCTCGCTCGCATGGCTCTTTATCGTGGACTTTGACCTTCTCCTTGAGCACCCAAGCCCCTTGGGATGGTATTATCCACACTTAATGGGTTAAGATTTAGAGCAGGAGGTCTCAAACTCCTGCCCCCAGGAGCTAGGCAGGTGTCACATGGGTTCCTGGAGAGCTGAGTCCTATGGGGACAGGGTCCACTATGTTCCAGCCTATAGAAGATTCCAGATATTCTGACTTTTGTTTGAAATGTCCTGATTTTTATTTTATTTTTAAATTACATCCAGGTGTTTCACTTTTATTTTTTAAAATTTTTTGTCTGTGCCACACGGCTTGCAGGATCTTGGTTCCACCGCCAGAGATTGTCACCACTGGACTTCAAGGGAATTCCCCTGATTTTTAAATAGTAGCCTTTTATTTTTTAATTGAAACCAGTGTGCAGGCCCATGTGAGCAGATATGGCTGCAGTTTTGCTCCCTGGGTTTGAGCCCTACCTAAGACTCTGCAGCGGGTGAAGTTGGGGTGCGCATGGGGGTGGTCTTTCCCTCTGCCCCTTCCCAGCCCGTGCTGGTTCCTGCCTGCGGCTTCCAGGCTGACTGCTGCTGCCGCACTTAGGCCCCGGTGGTCTCAGCTGTGCTCCCCACCTAGTGGCCCTGGCCCTCAGATGCTGTTTCTCAGCCTCAGCTGTGTCGTGCCCTCCTGGGAGATGCAGAAACTTTGAAGTCCGAACCACAGTCCCCCAAATACACAGAGTTATTTGGCAAGCTTTTCTGCTGGATGTGGTTCCCAGAGTCTGAGCACCTGGGGAAATGGGTCATGGTGCAAAAGGAACACTCTTCCCTGACGAAAAGGTTTTGTGGCACAGGTGCCTCTTCTCTCTACTGTCAGTAGAATTATGGGCGTGGAGCTGAAGGGAATGTCAACAACCCAGCCTAGGTTTGTCATTTTATCGGTTAGGAAACTGAGTTGCAGATTTGATAGGTGCAGCTTGGCCAGGAAGGCGCAGGGAGTAGGTTTCAGGGCCAGGTTCCCTGATGCCTGGGTGGGGACCTCCCCCCACGTCTTTCTGGCTTTCTCAGCAAAACTAGGTAGAGGGCCATGACATATAATCATGCAGACTTCACTTTTTTTTTTTCTGGAATAAATATTCCAATTTGCTGTTTATTTACTAGCTTAATTTCTTTTTCTTCCTATTTTTGTTGTCTTTGATGATCTCATTCTCTTTTAACTCTCATAAGAGAGCAAGGGGGAGCCAGGGAAAGGAGGTGAAGATAACTTCAAATATCAGCTTCTGAACGTCGTATCTTACGTTCTGGGCTTCCTTGTTTATTATACGGGCAGTGGGGCTACTTCTCATTGCACTCTGATATTTTCTTAAGGGCTAGAGAAACTGTACTGCAGCATATAAACATTGCCATTACATAGTTTGCAGTATAATGTGTGCACATCAGTTCTTACATGATGATATATGCAGCCTAATAGTTGAGTGTAGATATAAATAAATTGTGTAATAATGCCTGAACTAGGTCCTAAAATAGTTTTTGAATCTTGTGCTCCTCTGTCATTGGAGCCAAATCCCTTCTTTCCACCCAGAAAGTTAGGTTTGACCTGCACAGGAATTGAGTAAAATATTTGCATCTGGAAATATGAAACACCATAAAATGCAGATGTTTTGAGATACCCTGCAGAGTCATTTTAATTCATTCAGTGGATAGAAATTATGAATACAAATCACAGCCCAACTTTTGTAGCCATAATATTGTACATCCGGGCTGTGACTCTGAGAGGTGCAGTGAAGGGTAGGGGAAGGGATGGCTCATTTCCTACAGGCTGTACTGTAGGACACAAATTCCTTGTGACCAAGCTCACTGTGTTTTGCAAGGGAGAGAAATAGTGGGGAAGAAAGATATAAAAATCATATGGATAAGCTACTTCCTAAATCTCTTTCCTTCCTTTCCTCTCTTTCCTTTTTCTTAGTTCGCTTGAGAGCTGTGGTTGGCTGACATCCCTTGGACAAGCCCTAGGGATGGCTCACAAGATGATTCAGGGTCCCTTTTGAGGAAGTATTAGGTCAGACCAGGTTCAGTTGACTTGTTTGGACATTACCTCCCTCCTATCAGCAGGTCTCCTATACTCCATCCCCTGCTCACCTGACCCATACAGTTGAAACTTATGCTGTGTCACTTCTTCCTCTTAGCTAAGCTAGTACTACAGTCCTTGAGGACCAGGATGGTCCTGGGACATGGTTGGTGGCCAGGCTAGACATGCTTAGGGAATTGAGAAGTGAGACTACTCCGTGGTCCTTCTCTGTCTGCCTGACGGTGGGACAGGGTTTGAATCTGGGGTCCACAGGCTGGCTGTGTGTAGGGGGGAACATGATGTGTCTGTGTACCCCTCTGGAGTGGAAGGCAAAATTATGAGTGTATTTATGTTTTTCTGGACTGAGGTTCTGAGGAAAGCTGTGGATTCTCAGAAGGGCTGCGAACAACAAACTGTGAAGCCATTGTCCTCGGGTGTTGCTAAATGTGCTATTGTGCGAATGTGTTTTCCCACCCACCTTAGCAGCCCCGGGGAGTGGGGTGGCTGTCTTTGATGGGATAACAGCGACTCCCTCCTGCCCCTTCCCCCTCCTGGATGTAGAACCTGCTTCAGAGCTGGGATGCATCTGAGAAACCTCCTTGTTGAGGGTGTCTTGGTTGTCCCCAGACACCTCTGGAAGTCACGTGGAATAGCCCGAGCCAGTCATGGAAAGTCCACTTGCAGATTGGAGGTGGAATTTCAGCCTGGGTGCCGGGACTTTCCCGCATTTGATGTGTTGTTCACTCATCTCTACAACCGCTAAGAGGTGGAGAAAGGCTGGGTTGAGTGGTCTTTGCTTTTCCTGTGCCTGTGTGGGATGGTGCGTGGTGTCACAGTGGTTGACACTTTCAGCAACACTGCCTGGGCCATTAGTCTTCTAGGACAGGCCAAGTTAAGCATGAACTGCTGCGTTCAAGTCCAGAGAGCTGAACAGAGTCATACTCAGTTTAGCTTTTTTAGATAACTAAGGGAAGCTTAGTGCAAATGTTCATAACGGTGAGTGATTAAAGTGCTGTCTTGTTAGCTTTGCATATATGTTAGAATTCACTTTTTCATATCATGTGTTTACTTGTATCAGAAATTGAAAAACTGGCTTCACAGAAATGTCTTCTGCTTCACTGAGCCCTGTGTTTTTCGCTTATAGCTTTTGTTTTGGGGAGTAGTGTAATTTTGTCTACATGTAGTAAGCACTTTAAAATTAAGTTTTCAAACATTTATTGTTATCCAGGTCTTTGAAAAGAGCAAGAGGAATAATAATAATTTAGTAGACAATGTCATGTAACCTACTCAATGGTGTATATTGCCTTAATATTGAGAGTAAAATAATTCATCTCTGAGAGAAAATGGGAGCTCGAAAATACTTTAAAGTAACATTATGGTACTAAACTAATAATTTTCTAAGTAGAAATTATTAGCATTTTGGTTTTAAAATTTAACTTGACTGTGTACTTGAGTATGACTCACATGCCAGGGTCCGCAAGAAATCAAGTCAGATTTAAGACTTTTACTTTTCTTTTTTTTCTTTCTTTTTTTTTTTTTTTTTTTTGCGGTACGCAGGCCTCTCACTGTTGCGGCCTCTCCCGTTGTGGAGCACAGGCTCCGGACGCGCAGGCTCAGCGGCCATGGCTCACGGGCCCAGCCGCTCCGCGGCATGTGGGATCTTCCTGGACCGGGGCACGAACCCGTGTCCCCTGCATCGGCAGGCGGACTTTCAACTACTGCGCCACCAGGGAAGCCCAAGACTCCTACTTTTCTTTACTACTTTTCTAGTGATGGGTATGTTTTCTAGAAGGAAACTTTTTGCTGTGGTGATCATTTGAGCCTGTGGACTTCAGTGGCCTCTTTGTGCTAAATGGTGGACACGCCTCATCCCTACCCCAACTTGACACACACAAAAGATTGCCCAATTTCTGAAACTGGTCAGCATCAAGGATTTTATCTTATCATATATCCCCTTTCCTTGCATTGTTTCACTGTCTTCCCTTCCCATGACAAAAATTTAAACTTCTAGCTATTTCAGATTCCCAACTTTAAATATAATTTCTTTTTGTTGTTATTTTCAGCTTTAATATTTTGATACTTAAAAAAGTTAAAGCAGAAGTTTATTGAGTGAAGTATTTTCTTAAATAAAATTATTTTAATTTTTCTTGCTTTCATATATCTCTCTCACTTTCCAGTTGATGGTCCTTATGTTGGGTGAATATTTCATTTTGACTGTTAAATGTCTTATTTTCTGATCATATTGATTGAGCTTTATTGCTTGAACTTCTAACTTATCTTCTCTCCAAGGAGATAACAGTGGCTTTTAAAAGGCATATTATCGTTTCCCTGGTGGCCTTGGCAAGTTAGCAAATGTCCTTGGCCACATGTCCTTGGTGGCCATGGAAGTTGGCAAACGTTTGTGCAGGGAATCTGAATGAAATCTAGTGTGGCTACAGTCATTTGAATATACCCCAGGCCTCCCATTCCTCAATTTCTGCTTTACTTCTTTTGTATCTCTTGAGTCACTGCATTTCTATTACCAGTAATCTCCCTTTCTGCTCTGTCTTCCTTTTGCATTTAGTCTCCTTTGCGTCCCTTTCCTGTTGGTCTTCGGCGGAATTTGTATTTGTGGCTGTGCAGAGAGATGCTTGTTTAGAGAACCTCCTCTGGGCACTGGTGTTGCCATTGCACTTTGTTTATTTTGTAGATTAGAAAGGAAGGAGACGAGTGCATGTGAATATGCCTGCCCGTAGCCACAGAATTGGCTTGACGTGCAAATAGATTCATAGTCTGTTAGAACTAAGAACTGGAAGAGGAACCATGTAGATCATTTAGGTCTTGTCTGGTCTTCTTGTTTTGAAGATGAGAAAACTGAGGCCAAGATTAGGGAAGTGGCTTCCCCAAAGACATGCTTCTGATAATGATACTGTGAAAATGATTCACTTAAATGCCTGTTTTATAGGATCAGAATTTCTCTCCTATTTGATAACGCTAGGAAGGAGGCCAAAGGATAACATTAAACTATTGAAAAAAGACCTTAACACATTTAGTCACTTTTTATTTTAAGCATTTGATGTATAGTCCCTGCGAGTCTGGTTTCTGTTTGCTTTTAACCCTGGCACGGGCTCCATGGGTGACATCACACCTGTTACTTGAAATCTCACTGGGGTTAGAGCACATGGAAAGTACCTTTTCCCTAGTATGTCCCCTCAACCTCACAACGTTAAAAAAGACAGGCACACACGCCCCATCACCTTTACGTGGAGAGAAGAAAAGGAAGAAAGGAATAAGAAATGATCTTACCACTACTCTACACGAATGGATGTAGCATGAAAATTAATAAGGCTAGCTAACGTTTTTGAGTGCTGAGTATTTATGCGTCTGTTTTCACAGCAGTCTCTTGAGGTGAGCGCTCTTACTGTCCTTTTTTTTTTTTTTTTTTTTTTTTTTTTTTTGCGGTACACGGGCCTCTCACTGTTGTGGCCTCTCCCGTTGCGGAGCACAGGCTCCAGACGCGCAGGCTCAGTGGCCATGGCTCACGAGCCCAGCCGCTCCGCGGCATGTGGGATCCTCCCGGACCGGGGCACGAACCCGTGCCCCCTGCTTGGCAGGCGGACTCTCAACCACTGCACCACCAGGGAAGCCCTTACTGTCCTTTTTACAGGTGGATACATTTAGGTGGTGAGAAGTGTGGTCACTTGAGTTGCACGGTTATACGTATGGCTAGTGAGGAGTGGTTGAACCCTGGGTGACTCCAGCCATGGCACCCCCAGCGAGGCCACCCACACGGCATGTGCCCTGAGGTGGTAGGTGGTAAGCCATTCGTGCCAGGGCATGGATGCAGCCGATCACAGGTATGAAAGCACAGGCTAGAGTCGGTCAGGTGTTTGGACAGAAGTGTGGGTGTGTGTAGGGCAATCACAGAATACAAGCTAGAGTGGTGGGACGGGTCCAGATTTAGACTTCCTTGCTTATATGGGAGCCATTGAAGGGTTTCAGAGGGGTGGAGGGTATGTTAGTGCCCAGCTCAGGCTCTGTCTCAGCGGCCCTTCTCTGTCTCTTGTTCCCTCTCACTTGGTCCCCTTTCCTCCGGCTGGGCTGATGCACGCGGAGCTGGGGGGCTGAGGGAATCCAGGGTGTAAGTACGTCTCTCGAGTCGCTCACCCGGTTCCTTAGTAACTCCTCCTTCCTGTGTCCAATGTCCAGGGTGCCTGGAGCCTCCTGTCTTGTGTGAGGAGTGGGGGTGTACTGTCATGGGGAGGGAGTACTGGGAATTGGGGGTCTGATCTCTCCTGATGTGTACACCGGCCAGTTTCCTTGTGTTCAGCCCTGGGTGTCTCCTATACCATCTGAAGCACTTGGCACCTCCAGTTCCTGAGCCTTACTGGGGCCCTGCAGGGTGTACTGGTCTTCCCTTCCAGCAGAAGCGCCTCCACTGGCCTCGAGGCTTCCCCCGTCCTCCGTCCCTTCCTACCCCTTCTTCCACTTTTGGACGGTTTGGGCTTTCACATGTCTTGTGGTTTCAGCAAAGATAGAGTTGGCACTTCTCTTTCCCATCATTGTCACGTTGTGGTGTATCTTGAGGGGAAAAGGAGGCATCTTAAAACTCAGAAGTCCCGTTTTTCATCCTTGTCTGGCACCCAGTGGGGTCTTCTCCCTTTCCAGGACTTAGTAGGTTCTTGTTAGCTCACTGAAGGAGCCTAGAGACTCTTTTGGGAGCTGTTGTGCTAAGTCCCAGTGAAAGTATGCGGGGTGCCAGGGATGTGCTCGGCAGAAGGCGGGTGGCTACTTGCGTGTGGGCCTCAGGGACCAGGACGGGCCTGAGGGAGGTTTTGTAGCTCTGGGGACTTGTAAATCTCCTATCCTTGTTTTTAGAGTAGCTCTTGTAAAATTTGCTTGTGACATACTAAAGTTGGCACTTGGCCTGCACTCCTGTATACTTTTATTAGCACCATCTCCAGCATGGCATGGCTTCACTGATAAGATGCACGCTAAGATGCTTACATACGTGAGGCATTAAAGACGTTACATTTAAAATGGCCTCAGAGCCATGCAGCCAGTGGAGTGGTGTAGAATGTCTCATTTAAAGTAAAAAACTGAATTGGAATGCTAGAAACATGAGTCTAAGATAAAAGACCCATATTTTATCAGACTGTCATCATGTAATGTGAAAAAGTTAAACTTTGCGTGTCATAAATTTTTTCAGCAGTTGCATGTTGTGGTAAGAGGGAACTTGTCAGTGCAACAAATTTTTGAAATGTCTAACTTGGTATGATTTCAGCGAGGAGGACATGTATCGTGCGGCGGATGAAATAGAAAAGGAGAAAGAATTACTTATACATGAAAGAGGGTCATCAGGTATGTTTGGAATTGTTTTCTTTATAGAGTTCCTACTGTTTATAGTAGAAAATGCAGTTACATCGGTATATCCATTTCCATGAAATATTGAGATGTACTTCCTAGGAAACATGCGTGTGCGTGTGGTCTTATCTGTATTGGATTATTCATTTTGCTGAGGTATGTTTGGGGAATACTGTTTCCTGAGGTTTTACAGTTTTAATGCAGATACTTCCCCTGCGTTCTTTACATTCATATGGTTTTTGCACCCGTGAGGCTTTGTTTAGTCTCCTGACACCACTCTGTCTCAGTTCTTGACTTGCTGATATTCTTAGAGGGAGAGTTTGGGTTTGAAGGGCATTTTTCATTTCAAGTGGAAGGACTTACTGAGAAGCCTGCTCTCCGGGTCTTTGCGTGCAGAAGGCCACGTGAATTTGATTAACTGATAAGGAAGAACGGTCACGGAACTGAGAGCACTAATTCTCCTGTCATTTCATGATCTTGTGTCCATGCTTCTGCTCAGTCATGCCTGCTCTGCTCGCCCCACCAGGGCCTGTGGACCCACGGCTGCAAGGCTGAGCCTCTGCTGGGGGCACGGCCGGCGGGGCTGTGTGTGAAGTGCCCCCTTCCTTCCCTGCTAGCCTCGTGCGGGAGCCCAGTGGAGATGCTCCGAGTTGGGGGTATGCCACAGATGGTTCACAGGGGGCACTTTTTCGTGCACCACTTGTGTGATGTGTGTGTTCTGGTTGAAGAACTAGCTCCCGTTTGTCGTATGGTTAGCAAAGCATTATACGTGTAATTAGGAACAAAAGATACAAAGTGGGGTCTTCGATGATAATTTTTGAGTCTTCCTCACAAGGAGTTGGTGGAACTCTTCACTGTGGTAGCCAAGGGAGATGTTATGGTGCCCCATAACCTTCAGAGGATGCTCGAATCTTCTGCTGCAGTTGCACACAGTTCACCTCGGATTCAGTCCTTAGCAGTCATATTCCTGAGGAGAAAGTGCTTCTTCAGCCATGGTTTATTCCCGCTGTGTGTGCAGGGGCCCCTTGCTTTCTCGCTCACTCTGCAGGCTCTCTGTTGGAATTCTCCTCTGCCCCCCAGGGAAGGCCTGTGCAGGTGCTCTGGCTTTTCAGGGGACCTTGTCTGAGGCCTTGTCCAGCTTTAGTCTGAGGTCAGAATGGATCCCTTTATACCCTGAATCTCAGTCCTCCTGGGTTCATGGCCCTTCCCGCAGTAACATCCTGTAGAAGTGCCTCTGGTGGGAAGCTCTGTCCGTATAAAAATTTCTTTATTTTACTTTTCTTGAATAACCCCAGATGAATTTTTGTTTTTTCTTATTTTCTTGATGATTTTATTGCATTGTTTTCTGGTTTCTCTTGTAGTTGAAAGTACTGCAGTCAGTCCGATCCTTGGAAATCTGTCTTTCTCTGTCTTCTCTTTGTCTTCAGTGTCCTACAGTTTCTCCTTGAGGTTTCTTAAGTATGGATTTTTTTTTTTTTCTTTTAAACATTTTGCTTGGGATTTTTTTTTTACTTTCTGAATCTGAGGATGGCTAGTTTTCATCAGTTCAGGAGAATTCTCAGCCACTATCTTTCTGAATATTGCCTTTTTCCTATTCTCTCTACTTATTCCTTTCATAGCTCTAATGAGGTGTTTGCTAGCTTTCATTCAGTCATCCAGGTCCCTCTGTTACACACCCTTTCAAATGTTTTCTGACTTTCAGCCTCTGTTGCATTCAGGACAGTTCCTTCGGAAATATTTCCTTTTTCTTTCTTTTTTGGAAAAGTTCTATTTTCCCTCTGAATTTGCTTGGTCTTTTTTTTGATAGTGTATTGCTCTTTGCTCATGTTTTTATTCCTTCCTTTATTCCTTTAAGCATTTTGAACATACTCTTTCAGGCCTGATAATCCCATTATCTGAAAATCCTGGCAGGCCTAATTATGCCAGTTGCTATTTTTCCTTATTTCTTGTTTCTTCAGGGTTTAAATTCTAAGCTCAGCTTTTGTGTGTCTGTGTAGAGTATATGCAGCCTGTCTTGAGTGTGAGAGGATTTGGCCTTGTTTCTGCCAGGCACCCAGGGAGTCACCTGCCTTCGGCCACGTTAGGTTAATTTCTGGGTTTGAGCTTCCAGGGTCTTGCAGCTAGTGTGAAGTCACACCCTGGCCCTGTGTGAGAGCTGGCCCGTGGTTATGAATTCTCAGCGGAGGCTTCCTCTCTCTCCGAGTCGGAGCCCAGGCCAAGGCAGAGAGTTTTTTTAATGCTCTCTCTTTGTTAGTGAAAAGCTTTTTTTCACCTAGTCCAGGCAGGGGTCAGCAAACTATAGCTCCCTGGCCAAATTTGACATGGCCCCTGGTTTTGTAAATAAAGTTTTATTGGAACTTCTTGGTTTACACATCACCCATGGTGATTTTCATGCATAGTAAAGTTGAGTAGCTGTGAGAGAAAACCTTACACCCTCAAAGCCTACGTTACTTACTCTCTGGCCCACCAGAGAAGAAGTTTGCGATTCTTGCCCTAGCCTCTCAGTTGAGAGCCCCAGTGTTCTGGAGGGGTTCAATTTTAACTTCCCATCCTCTGAGAGTCTGAATCCTTGTCTTTGTCACCATATGGTGGTTAAGGAACAAACCTCTTGGTTAATTTGGCTTCTGGTTGCCACTCTGATTTTCAGCTTCCCCCTTTGTGTTTTTTTTGTGCGTTTGTCTTTGTGGGGTTTTTTTGCCACTAGAAATGTTCTTTCCTGGGAACAGTAATCAGTCTGTGTTGGATGCAGTTAAACAAAGCAAGGAACTGTTGTATACTTAAACCACTTGAGGTCAGGCACTGCCTGTCCTGTGTCTCCGGCTTCTAGCCTGGAGGATGGCATGCGGTGGCTGTTGGAGTCCTCCTCCCAAAGAATGGTGGCAGGATGGGACTGAAAGTATAATTTTGATGCTAGTGCTTTGTGAGTATCCATTTTCCACCCTCAGCTGTGTCCCGCGGACCTCTGATTCAGCACAGGGCTGTGGCTTGCGGCTTGGCCTCTGAGCCTTCTGAGCCTTCTGCCTTCTCCCCTCAGTCCTGGGGTGTGGCCTGCCTCCCTGACCAGGGGCCGAGTCCTGTCTCGGTGCACACAGGAAGAGGACTGCAAGTGAGGAGAGTGGCAAGGCTGGACCTTCTTCCCAGGAGGCCCTTCCTGAGCTGGAAGCATGCTCTGCCTCGTGGCAGAACGTGCCCCGATAAGTGTCCTCAGCTCTGGACATTTGTAGTTCCTCAAGCTTTGTGGGGAGGTGAGTAGGAAGGCGATAAAAGGGAAATCTTCCCTCCACTAGATAGACACTCAAACAGTGTTATTGACTTCAGACAATGACTGGTTTGTATTTGAGGGTTGGCTCTGCAGCGGTGGTATTTGTGGTCTCTGTGTATTATGCTCCGGGGTCTGTTTCACCTTTAAGCCAGTCCTGACTTATGCCACAGATAAATGTATCTGTTATCTGTATATGTGTTATTTTCCCTTTTGTATAAAAGGTTTGTTTTCCTTGTGAAAGGATTCACCATGAGATTTTTAAAACAGGCGGTTCTTACATTTTTTGTTTTTTAAAAAAATTGGTTTACCTGAACTGCAAACAGGGATTAGGGGCTCCTCCTGGGCTCCTGCATCAGTCATCCCTCATCTGTCACACCCTGTGTGGTGAGTACCTGTGGTCCTTTCTTCTTCAGTAGTCTCTAAACACATTCAGGACAGAATCTGGGGCTTTAACGTCTTCTTACCCCCCGTTCCTAGCTCAAAGCTTGGCACATACTAGACATGCATCAAGTGTTTATTGAATTGAGCTGAATATAACATCTTTATTTTGTGTTCAGCTTCCTCCTGAGTAGATATGTTGTAAGGTACTTCTGTGTTTATATCCCGATTTCTTTGCTAACATTTACTTCTTCAGTATTTTAAAAAGGAAGTCAAGAGATGCCTGGGAATTTACCTCTTTCTTCCTAGAACAGACATACGCATGTGTGTGCATACGCATGTGCCACAAAATCAAATCTCAAACCTCATACGTTAAACAAGGAAAGTTTAAAGGCCATTTTTTACTATATCGTTTGATCATAAGTTGTATTTTTTAATTTGGGGGGATGTGTTATAAGAGTCAGACAAGGTCTGTGGTTCAGCTAATGTTGAGAGCTCCATTAATTTCTGGCGATTATCAACAGTTTATAGCCTTTTGGGATCAAGGCGGGATATAACTAAATAGAGACAATTAATTATACTTTTGTAATAGAGGTCTTATCTCTTTGTATAATGGATGGAAAAAACAAATTACAAATCATTAGATGTATCTTCTCAGAGCTTAGACTGCTGCGTATTTAATGTGAACATTATTCATGGGCACCTGGGTCCGTGTGGTTACAGGTGCTGAGGGCACAGCTGAGAAACAGAACAAAGCCCCTGCCCTCAGGGAGCTCATGTTTTGTCGTGTGTGTGTGTGTGTGGTGTGTGTGGTGTGTGTGTAGGGATGGGGAAGGCAGGGTGCAGAAAAAGAAATATGTCAGGTGTTGATCAGTGCCAATAAGAAAAAACCGTGTAAGGGGAATAGAGTGAAGGTGTGTGTGTGTGGCATTTTGATATTGGGCATCAGCGTCAAGAGGTGAGCAGAGACCTTCAGGGAGCGAGGAGCGGGTGCCCCGCAGGTAGGGCAGGAACCGTCAGCGTGGGGAGTGGTGGGAGCTGAGGCCGGAAAGGCAGCGGGCGGCCCGGGCACGAGGCCCTTGTAGGTAGTGAGGGAGTAGAGTCGAGTGTGATGGGAGGCCTTGGAGCCCAGCGGTGGTGGGTAGCATCTGACTTACGTTTTAAATGCACCCTTCTGGCTGCCGTGTGGAGAATGGTTGGTAGGGTGTGGTGACAGGGAGGCCCACTGGGAGCCCACGGTGGTCACCTAGGAGCGAGGCGCTGGAGGTCTGGACCAGGTGGTAGGCAGCAGTGGAATTCTGGGTTTTGGGGGACTGCAGTGAGCGAGAAAGGAAATCTCAGGTAAAGCAGTACCATTATTCTGATGATGCTTTGTTTCATTGTTTCCCCCTCCCCACCCCCCCACCCCCCCTTTTTTTTATTCTTTAACAGAGCCCAGATTAAGTGTAGCTCCTGAAATGGATATCATGGACTATTGCAAAAAAGAATGGAGGGGAAATACGCAAAAAGCAACATGTATGAAAAAGGTATGATGCCTGGATGCACGCATTTTGAGTCTTTCCAATAGTCTATCATAAGTAATTATTTAATATGTCCTTTTGTATTTTTAGATGCTAGTTATGACAACTGCCACTAGACTATGTAATTATTGGTGTTCTAACGTTAGAGATGAGGAAACAGGCTCCAAAGATAAGGGACTTGTTTGGAGTCACAGTATTAACATAGAATCATAATCAGTTATTCAGTAACTTGATTTCTTTGGAAAACACATAAATGGCTCTGTGCTGTTCAGGGTTGGGCCAGCCATTGGTTGTCCTCTTGGGGTCATTTGGGAACACTGCCCTTCTGGCCTGGTGAGGTAAAAGGCGCAGACGTCATGCATCTGCTGTCCCCACTCAGCTTTCTTTCCATGTCCTCCAGTTCTAGGGGCCTGGACTCTCCTGTACCTTCTAAGCAGAGGGATCTGGAACTAGTTCCTTTATTTAGGGCAGCAGTCCCCAACCTTTTTGGCACCAGGCACAGGTTTCGTGTAAGACGATTTTTCCACGGTCTCGGGAGGGGGATGGTTTCGGGATGATTCAAGCGCGTTACATCTATTGTGCACTTTATTTCTATGATTATTACATTGTAATACATAATGACATAATTATACAGCTCACCGTAATGCTGACAGGAGGCGGAGCTCAGGTGGTAATGCGAGTGGTGGGGAGTGGCTGTAAATACAGATGAAGCTTCGATCGCTCGCCTGGCGCTCACCTCCTGCTGTGTGGCCCGGTTCCTAACAGGCCACAGACCGGTACCAATCCATGGCCCAGGGGTTGGAGACTCCTGATTTAGGGCATCCCAGGAGCTGTCCCCCTTTCAGTCCCATTGCATAGATTGGTGACCTTGAGGTAGTCCTTCCAAGGCTGTGGGACATCATGGATTCCCATGACACGGTCTCACTGTGGCTATGACTGGGTTGGGTCATTGCTCGAGTCAGGCCCCTTGACCCGCTCCCACTGCACAGCAGGTCGAGTGGCACATCCTACTGGTTCCCCCTCAAATGTATCCTGAATCCAGTGTTCCTTCGTAGATTGAAGTTGCTACTCCAGTTGACACTTGAAAAACACAGGTTTGAGCTGTTTGGGCCCACTTCTATGCAGATTTTTCCAGTAAATATGGACTACAGCACTACATGCTGCACGGATGCAGAGGGCCGCCTGTAAAGTTACATGTGGGATTTTGACAGAGTTGGGGGCCAGCGGTCCAACTGCGCCCCACACGCGCACCCCGGCACCGCAGGCTGTTCAAGGCGTGGCCTTATCTGACTTCCTCCGAGCTACGGAAATGGCAGTTGCACCCTAATGCTTCTACCACCTCTTGTAACTTATGGATTCTACCCTTTACTTATTTTTCTCTTGGGATTATTTACGTTACAAGTTTGAACGCACTTCTGGCACGCTAGAGATGTTGACCTGTCATGTTTGATAGAAATATCTTTCAAATTTTTGTTTGTTTGTTTAGAACTGTACTGTTCAAGATTTAAGATTGTTAAGTATTTGAATATATTTGTTCTTGTCCTCAGAGCTTCATTTTGTAGAAAATGTTGTGCCCCTTTCATCAGGCACCTCAGCTGCCCATGCCTGCCCTGAAATGGGCTGACCATACTCGAATGCCACTGCCACTTTTGAAGCTCTGAGAGCCAGTGTCAGCCCTGTTTCCCACAAGTCTGGACTGTAGACTACTTGTGTCTCAGGCACTCGTTAGAGAGCTTCAGACAATGACACGACGTACCTGGGACTCTCAGTTCCTGCCAGAGCTTAAGAATGTTTAGATTTGTGTGGCCATCTGCTGAATATGCATATTGGCTACTTGTAGATTTTGTAAAAACCTCCAGCTCTGTATCAATGTAGATAACCAGAGGCCAGGTATCTAAACTGTATTTTCTCATCTTCCCCAGAAATGCTTACAGTGACATGCAACCTTATTTTTGGATCTCAGTCTCTTTAAAGGATCTCTTCTAACAGTTGGCACCTTCAAGCCTGTAATTGAAGATGTTTACTAAGTTATCCAAGTGTTCCATATTTTGGAACTCATGCTGAAGTCATTCCTCTTTGATTTCAGTTTGAGGTAAAGATATGACCCTATAGTTGGACCCTTCGGTGACCAAATAATCAAAGGCACATCAGTTAGAAAAGCATCCCATCGGGACCCGTGGCAGTCAGAGCATTTCTGGGCCTGATAACAGCTTGGATCTCTGTTATCTTTTAGTCCTTATTTGTCTGATTGTTTTGTTTTGGGTATTCATTTACACACTTGGAAAGATACAGTTGCTGTTGAACTAGCCATCGTGAGTATTCGGGGTAACTAGGGGTTCACCATAGGGAAGAGGTGCATATTAGCAGGCATGAGTCTGCTTGACGGGCCCTTACATTGCAGTGGTTGGGCCACTGAATAAAAATGCAACTCTCAAAATTTTATTATTGGAAAGACGTACTTTCATATCCACTTAGAACATCATCCTGTGACTTGAACCTTGAAAACAACTAATAACAGGGTCCAGTGCCTGGACACGGGATGACTATCTACATGGTGCCCACCCCATGAGGGCGACACTTCTTCTTTTGTGTAAATGTGGGTAGGAAGCAGGGTTTCGAGTGATTGTTGCGGAAGAGCAGGACTAGCGAAAGGTCTGCCAGGTCGGGGGCGAAGCCGTGCGGTGGGGAAGCCGTGAAGCCGACGCTGACGCCTGAGCAGCGTCCAGCGGGGAATCAGTCATCTGGGCCCCTGGACCAGGTCGCTGGGATTTTATGCTGTCCTTTTTGGGGGGCATGCTCCAAATGGTCCATTTGGATGGCTGTATTTGAGTTGACTGAGCATGTCACTGAGCATTTTCATTTCCTTGTTTCACTTGCAGGCTAAACAAGAATGACACTTAAATCCACTTTTTGAAAAAGTCTAACAGAATTTATCCAGGCACCTCCTAGCATGTAGTTTTTTTATGTATTTCACGGAAATTTGGGATTTGGGGGTATTATTTTTAATGTGGAGATATGAGCTGGGTACATCTCTCTTTTCTGTCTCTTCATTAAAGAGTTTAGGGTCAATCTAAACACAGATTAAAGCCTTCAGAATGTTGGTTATTAATAAGTGAATGTTACAACGGTTGCTAAGGGGCATATAACTTCAACTTGGGGGTGACTAGTGTTTTAATAATACTTGGTGTATTATTTTATATGTTCTAGTATGTTGCGTCTGCTACATATGCTGATACTATGTACAGTACTAACATTTGTTAATTTCCTTTGATTAATTAAAAAAAGAATTCAAATATCTTACATGAAAGACTCAGCCAGTCTTGTTTCCGTTCTTCTAGTGATTGGGGGCACACTTTTTCCACAGGAATAAAATTCTCCCCACTCTCTGAAGTCAGTAATGACCATTTTGAATTCTCTGATGCTTTTGTCCAGGGCTACGAGGAGGTGTCTCAGAAATTCACCTCCATCAGGCGAGTCCGTGGAGATAATTACTGTGCGCTGAGGGCCACGCTCTTCCAGGCCATGAGCCAGCCGGCCGCGCTGCCCTCCTGGCTGCAGGACCCGGAGCTCACGCTGGTACGCTGCTGCTGCAGGTTTGAGTCTGCAATGTTTCCAGTTGCTTTTGTGAGAAAGACTTCCCCTTCTCTGCCCTGAGCTATGTGCTTGTACTGTCTGCGATGTGACGTCAGTGTGTGGGTTTATTCAGTTTTATGTGGCTGAGATGATTTTGCATAGCAAAGTGACTAAAAATGATTGATACTTCCCCAGAAGAGGAAGATGATAAAATTTCTTCAGTGCTTCAGCTTAACTAGAGAGCAGGTGTTTAGGGTTTGTTCAAAGCACTTAGGGGAGTTTGACTTCAGTGCTGGAGTCTCTACCAAGTGGGCTGTATATTGTACTATCTGAGAACCTGCTGGGGTTTTAGGAGGCAGATTTCTGTGATTCTAGCTCCAATTCAAGGAATCGGCACCCTCTGCAGAGTGTTAGGAGAGCTGGCGTGGCAGGCGGCAGAGCAGCAACCCTAGAAGAGAGACGGTTGCTGTCAGCCTGGGGGAGGCTCCCTGGGGAGGTGAGGGTCAGGGGCTGTGTCCCAGGCCTGGCTCTCTTTCAGGTTTTAAATCTGCAGCCTGGTCGTGACACCCCAAGAAGTCACATCATCAGTGTGTCGTGTATCCACGACACACATCAGCTTGAGGTCACAATAGGTTGGATGATAGAATACCCCAAAAGAGTTTGGTGGGCAGGCACGATTGAGCAGAAGTCACAATATGACATTACTTGGAAGAAAATAGGAAACCTTGCGCCTGTATTAAAACAGAGCCCCAAACCAAAACTCAGAGTGCTAGCTGTGGGAGATCTGCCTTACCAGCAACTTATGAGGGGGGAAGGAAGAGTCAGGATTTTAATGGATTGCAGGCCCAGTACGAGCCCACTGATGTGTGATGCCTGCAGTGATAAGGAAGCCCTGTCTTAAAAGGAGCGCTTCTAAAACACAGGCAGTGACAGCCGTGTCTTGAACAGCGCTGGTCACATCCCATCTTGAGGACCCAGTTCAGCTCTGTGCCTGTACCCTCAGTACAGGTGGGAGTGTGCCCGACAGGGCTCATCTGCTTTGGGGAACAGTTGAAGGAGCTGGGGTATTTGCCTAGAATAAAGACTTTTAGAGGATACTGGTTGGCAGTTAAGCTAATTAGAGGTCTGTTAGGTGAACGGGGTATCACATACCCTCAAAGAGCAAAACCAGGATCAGTGGGGGAGGATACCACCTGTCTCTCAGGTGATTATCTACTTTATAAACGGGTGTAAGATCACGTGTGTATAAACTATTTAAATGATATCTGTGAAAGATACTTTGTTCTAATCAAAGATACATTATCTTTTTTTAATATAAATTTATTTATTTTTGGCGGCATTGGGTCTTCGTTGCTACGTGCGGGCTTTCTCTAGTTGTGGCGAGCGGGGGCTACTCTTCGCTGTGGTGCGTGGGCTTCTCATTGTGGTGGCTTCTCTTGTTGAGCACGGGCTCTAGGCGCATGGGCTTCAGGAGTTGTGGCTCATGGGCTCAGTAGGTGTGCCGCACAGGCTTAGGTGCTCTGCGGCACATGGGATCTTCCCAGACCAGGGCTTGAACCCGTGTCCCCTGCATTGGCAGGCGGATTCTTAACCACTGCGCCACCAGGGAAGTCCCAAAGATATGTCATCTTAAGCAGATTTCTCAGTATTAGCTTTTTCTTTTTTTGAGAAAGGAGCAAAAGAAATTGATACACTAGGCTATTTTTAGCTTTGCAAATTAGACATATATCAGTACTGAAATATTTCAGAATTGTTGGTCAGTCAAAAGCATGCCTGTGGACATGAGACACTGCTTGGGAAGCAGACATGGGTGATGTCACTGTATTTTGCTTTAACTTTTGTTTGACAGCCATAGCTTTATTGATTGATTGTGACAAAATCCTCCTCAGTTTTAGGCTGCTTTCCTTTGAGCCTTTTACTTTAAGGGGCTGCTTAGATTTATAGACTTAATTGATGTAATGAATTTGAATTTTTAACTTTCCAAGGAACTCTGGTGCAAGTAGTGCTCTACATAATTAAACATGCAAAATACGCTCCATGAAAGTAAAGCATAATTTTTATTTTACTAACAGGATACATTTGGGTAAGGTTATCTGCCAAATTAAAAATAGTCTAGGTAGGTCGTGCTTGGTTTCTGATCGGTATGAGAGCACGTTGCGCGTATGAGCAATGGGGGCTTTAAGGTGGTTTTCCTGACTTCATTTGAGTCATGCGGAAATTCTCAAGTACTCTTTCTAATTTCTTCCCTTTTCTGTATGTATCAGTCAACAAGTAGAGTTTTTCTCTTGGGAGCATAATTAGTTGGTCACAGTGGTATTATTTTTGTCATTTAACCTTTCTCGAATGCCAAGAGGCCCACGTCAGAGAGAAAAAGCACATCATACCTGTCCGTGAGTTTAGTATGAAAGTTCATTAAACTTTTCTTGCTCTCATCCAACTAGAAGACTTGTCCCTGTGTTGACTCTTCAGCCCCCAGCAGATTCCCTCGATTTGAGCACTTTCCTGACAGGGTCTGTTTTGCTCTGTGTCTTGGGCGGGTGACAGATGCACCACACGCTTCTCATTTGAAGTGTCAGTGCAGGAAGGGGTACACAGACTTGGTTGTCGTACTTGACCAGACTAGTTTTTAACCACCTCCCAGGTGTCTCAGGCAGCCTCCTGTGGATGGCATTCCATCCCTGTTCTCATGCTGGCCCTTCCGCCTCGTCTCCTGTCAGAAGGTCCACACTGACGGGTCTCGTTGGGTGAGCGAGAAGGCGGTGCAGCGTGACTGGAAGAAGTCGGGGTGGAACCAAGTACGAATACTGCCAGGTGGTGAGGCCTGCAGAAGCCGGCGGTGCACTGTGGTGGTGGGGTACCCGGACCGCCTCGCCCCGCAAGTGGGGCCTCTCCGTTACCAGAGACTACTTGTGTAACTGTAATAAGGAGGCGTCTTAATATTTGTTAACTCTCGTGATTAAGACAAGCAGATCAGGTGATACTTAACTCAATTCTACAGAACAAGAAGGTCTTACAGGAGTTTTGGTATGAAAGTCTCTGTGCCCATTTCCTACCCATCTTCCTACTAAATCAGAATAACTTGTATCCTGTCATGTTAATTAGGCCATGCTTGCTGTTACAGCTTGGTATAAATTATGGGGTTTAAAATGGGGTAGGCTCGCTGTTATAAACACAATAACTATCTGACAAATAAGTCTGTCTCAGTTTACCCTGATCCTTGATCTTTCTGAATTGCCAAGGGCCTCTTCTGACCACTACCCTGCATCCAGTGACAGTCATATGTCCTGGTGTCCACGGGGCTTTTAGAAGTTCTTGGAGCACTGACCACTTCTGGGGACTTAAAAAGGCTGCTCTCGGCAGGCAGGTTGGAGGGAACCAGTTTCAGCATTGTTAGGGTCTCCTGAACTGCCCAGGCTCTGTAGTAGCCCACCTCTTCACACTGGGCATTGGGCAGGTCCTGGGACACCTGAGTTTGTATGTGAGTCTGTAGACTCAGAACCAGTCCTGGCCCAGCCTGCAGGCTGCATGCTGTGCTAAACATCCCTTGACCTCAGCTTGCACTTCGTCAAGAATCCGGTGAGCCCAGAGAAGCTACACACCCTGTAGCTGGCTGTTTCTGCTTCCATTTACATTTGGAGAGATGTTCTTTGTAGCGTTTTGCCATTTTCCCTCTCTCCTAGAACATGCATGGTTTCAGGAGATTCAAGGGAAGTAGGAGCGCTAGACCGAGACCCTCCCCTTAATGTGAGCTCAGTGGAGGCGAGCGAGCCCAGGCTGCTCGTCCCGTGCTGCTCGGCTCCTCTGGCCTTGCTCGTTCGTGGCCTGTCTGACAGTTCGGCTGCCTCTCACCTCCTGTCATCATGTCTTGGCTCCCTGTCTGTCGTTCCCGCTTCTGTCCAGATCCTAGTCTCTGTGTTTGACTGCAGTCGGATGATCTGACCGTGACCCTGACCTTGGACGTGTCTTGGTCTGGCTGTTCTTAAACTTGGCAGCAGCTGGGTCCCCAAGAGGTGGTATCCTTCGGGGCAGGGGTCCTTTGGTTCCATAGTTTTAGAATGTCTCTGAGTGGGTGGGACCTGTGACAGTGTTTGCTTGCTTAGGGTGGGATAGACTGTATATCAGAACTCATGAGACAGTTTGGGGATGACACATTCTTGTTACTTGCTATCCCTTTAACCATGGTGCTGATTTCGAGAATTGTGGACATTTGCTAGAGAAAACAGGCTGTTTTTATATTTCAGTCACAAATGAAATTATACCTAAGCTAATTAGGCAGTTTAATACTTTATTAAGTATTTCCCGTCATTGTTTCTTGTTTTTCATTTTGTTTCTTCTTTACGTCTCCCTTACCCTAACAGAAGTCCAGTCTCCGTGTGTGTAGTGTAAAAGAATGGCTGTGTGTGTGTGTGTCGTATGTGTCATGACCCCCTGAAAGCATTTAAAGCTATCCTCATTTTTTCCATCTGAGTAAAGAATTTCAGCTCCATTATTCTTTCCTCATAGTTTCTTTTCACACCTCAGTTTTGGGCTTTCTCCAGGCTCCCCACAGCTCCCAGCATATACAGCCCTTGATAATTATTCCAGCAATACTTTGGCCCATGCGTGGAAGGAATGAGGAAACGGACTTTTTTTTGGGTTTTGCTCGGTGTAGTTAGATCTTCGGGGTCTCTTGAGTAATTGAGCATCGTGCCTGCTTTTTAGGTACATGCACAACATCACGTGATGCTTATGTTTTCTGGGCTTCCTTCCACGCCGTTTCCCAGCTCACATCTGCGTAGCCAGTTTTCTGCTCACTGCACTTCTCTGTGCCCAGTTGTGATTTCAGCTTATTGCCACTTGAGGGCATTTTAGAGTCTGGTGATAAACCAGAGAACCTGAGAGAAAGTTGGCAGCAGAACTGCCCACATGTTGCTGAAATGTAGGACAGTGTGGGCACAGAGCTGGGCTGCTCTTGGGTGGGTGGTCATTTGTTATCATAAGAAGATGAGAACACAGCCCCTCCCCCATTAACGCCATCATTGTGATAACCACCTGAAGAGGAATTTACGTCCCTGTTGTGGTTTTGTTTTTTTGTAGAGATGAAACCACTGTAGTTTCACATGACTGCTGTAAAGGGAAGGTAAAACTGGAGTTCCCGTTCATGCAAGGGTCTTCAGAGCCTTAGATTCCAGGAGAACTAAACACATGCCCTCATTTAAAACTGTATTATAACTGTTAAACAAACTCAGGTTCTAGGGAGGAATTAATTATTCTCTAATGATCTTTTGACTTGGAGGTGAACTCTTTTTTCCTTTCTGCATTTTATAGCACTGAAGGGACATGCCTGTGCCCGGCCTAATTATATGGATTTCTCCAAGACTGTTGGGAAAGTCTGAGTTCCCATGCTGACATCGATCCGGTTATGTCCCAGCTTGCTTTTCAGACTCCAAATTCTATTGATGATGAGGGGAAAACAAAATAGCAAACGCTCCAGGAAAAAAAAGGAAACAGGCAAAATAATAGTTGAGCTGTCAGTTCTCTAATGAGCTAGCCCATCACAACTCCCTTAACCCCTGCTTCTTGTTCTCAGTTGTATTTTCTATCTTACTACACTGATTAGTTAAACTAGATACCATAGTGTTTCTTTCTAATATTAAAACTTTGATGATAGTGTAAGTATCAGAAGTTAGGTTTTATTTTCCTAGTCAGGAAAGGAACAGGTTTTTACCCTATCCTGGACCATCTCACAGGCCCAAAGCGCCTTCCTGAGTCAGGCATTAGGGAGTGGTAGGGAGGCACCAGTGAGCCCCGCAGCTGCTTGGGTGGTTTATGCGAAGACCTGGTGTGAACACTGCCTTCACGTACCCTTACAAAGTGCTGTGGAATGTTCCTGCCCGCGGCTGGAACCCAGCCAGGTGCATTGTGCCTTTGGGTCTCAACCAAAACTGCCATTTCACTGTAGAAGCCCTCCTCAGGGTGGGTCTTTCTGAGATCCTGACTTCCAGATTTAGGTCCGCCGTCCTAAACCCAGACAGATGTGCAGGAATTAATTCTGGAAACGAAGGTAGGTCTTGTAGGCTTCATTGTTTCTTATAGCTTGGATCGTGTGATGGCCTTTCTGGAATGTTAACATTCTCTCTCTCTGTTTCTTGATACTCTAGTTACCAGAAAAACTCATAAGCAAATACAGCTGGATCAAGCAGTGGAAGCTTGGACTGAAGTTTGAGGGGAAGAGCGAGGCCCTGGTGGATAAAATTAAGGAGTCCCTCACTTTACTGAGGAAGAAGGTTTGGAACATGTAGTTTCCTTTCTGTGATAAGTGCAAAGCTCTCACTCCCGGGTGCCCCAGCACACCACTTCTTGGTCTTCACTTAGTGGATTACCACACGCTCTTGGCTGGTTTTAGGCAAAATAATTCTAAATGAACACAAACACTTCCTATGAAGTGCTCGGTAAAATGAAGAAATATCAACATCGTGTATTCTCGGAGGAGATGATGTGTTTAATGAAACGTTTAACTTTGTTTAAAGGAAACCGTACAAATGTAGTCTTTTCTTCTAAGTTCTGACAAGTTTCAGGGATATAATTTAGTCCATATCTCTTACAGGATTATCAGTGATAACGAATTCACATTTATTAAATTCTTCCCAATTATGTTCATGTTTTAAGATTCTGTCCATATTTATTAGACTTGTTTTCTTTCATGATGATTTTCCAGGGGAGCAGATTTAGTAACTTGTCCTTTGACAACTGTCCTGAGGGTTTTTCTGAAACAGAATTGTGAGGAGGAACTTGGTCTGCTGATTCCCAGTGATTTGGTTATTAAATACTCCCTCTTCTGTGGCTTTCCGCTGCCTTATGTGGGTCGATATCCTGCTTGCACACTGGCCCACACAGAACTCTAGGTCGCTGGCCTTTGAGCAGCCTAAAAGCTCTCCTCACCAGGGACCCGGGATTGAGGGCCTGTTAGTTGCTCCAGGCTTTGTAGATGGAGGAGGGAGGCCGGTAAGGAGGTGTCAGGCATCGGCTTTCGGGATTCCCCCAGCACATACCCTGGTTGTTGATCTGTTCACTTGACTGTGGTCTGCCCCCATGAGACTTTCAGCTTCACCAGAGACTGTCCTGTCGATTCCTTTACAGCCAGTGCCGGGCGCTGGGCCTGACACATAATAGGCATTTGGTCAATATTTTGTTGAATGAGTGGAGCGCCCTGAGTTCCTGGAGCCTAGTTTTTATTTACAAACATGAGAAATGTGTACTGGAAACTATACTGTCGAAGGAAGACCAGTGATGAAGAAATGGGAGCAAGAGAAGGGGAGAGGGGGTCTGTTCTTGTTGCCTGTTGGAGCAGAGCACAGGATTCAAGGGGGCTGGGGGACCTGCGCCTGCCCAGGCCCTGGGTTAGCAGGGGGTTGAGCATCGGGCTCTGGCCCTGTGGGAGTGAACGGGAAGGCTCTTCAGCTCAGCCACTGGTGACAGCTTCCTTTTTAACTCTTTTAAGTTCTTGTGAAGTTGCTTTATTAGCTGTGCCTACTGTAACTAGATCCTCATTTGGGGGAATGTTTAAGTGATTCCAGTTTGTAATAACATTAAAATTATACATTAACACTCTGAGCCAAAAAAAAAAAAAAAAAAGCCTCTGAGCCGGCATCGTTAGCACTTTGTATGTGCCAGGCTGCACACTAAAAGTTTGATACATTGTTTAATCCTCACGACTACCTGGGTATCGTTGCTGTGGTATCCTCACTTTGCAGACGAGGAGACGGAGGCCCTGCAGAAGCCACCAGCTGCTCGGTGGCAAGGCCTGTATTCCACCCTGACTGTCTGACCCCAGAGCTGCGTTCTTGCCTGCCAGCTTGGTTCCCTTCTGGAAAATATGAGGTGTTCCAGCTTGCAACCCAAATATTGGAGCGAGTCCGGTGGCACAGTCATTACTATTAACACTTACTCTTGTATTTAAAATTTTAATGGTTTTGGGGAGGAGCAGTAGTTACTGGTTATTCATAAGGATTAGTTTTATGTTGGCACCTCCTATCCTCGTTCACTTTAGCTTAAAAGCACATATGTTTATAGGGTTTTCTTTTTCACTTAAAGAGTTTGCTTATGTTAGCTGAATACCTGATCCTCTGCTTTACTCTGAATCAGAAGTCGGTAAGAATTTCCGGAGTGGATTTATTCATTTGAAATTCAAGTGTATATTTAAGAGGTTAGAAGGGTAAGTTTAGTAAACAGATACTCAGGATACCCCGCAGTCTTCCTGGTGCATCTCCATGTTTGAGGGTTGGCTTGGTGTTTCTGGGTGGTAACGGCTGCCGTAAACCCCTTAAGGGGAGGAGTAGTTTCAGCTTCGCTTCACAGCGTCTCACACGGGCCTCACACACGCATGTTAGCTCTCCTGTAAGTATTTCTGATTGACCGGTTTGATCTCTTTGCCTGGGAAGATAGGGGAGTTGAAATTTCCATTCCCTGGCCCTAGAGTTCTCCTTAGTACATTTTACTTTTGTTTCAAGTTAGTGGGGGAAGAAGTGAATAAGGAATTTGTGAGGTCTAAAGAGTGCCATTGTTTGAGCTGGAAGCTTGAGCATTGAGCATTGGTACGTGACCCATGGTTGCCTGCCTATCTTGAAAATAATTTTGTGCTCATCGTGTGGAATTTTACCAGGGACTTTTAGAGCAACAATTTAATTATTGTGTAACTTTCTTATTACAGTGGACAGACTTGGCTGAACTGAGAACTGCCGAAGCGAGGCAGATAGCTTGTGATGAACTGTTCACGAATGAAGAAGAGGAGTACAGCCTCTATGAAGCTGTGAAATTTCTCATGCTAAACAGAGCCATCGAACTATATGATGATAAAGAGAAGGGAAGGGAAGTGCCGTTCTTCTCTGTGCTTCTGTTTGCTCGGGACACGTCAGGTGACCCCGGACAGCTGCTGAGGAACCATCTGAACCAGGTGGGGCACGCCGGTGGCCTTGAACAGGTGAGCTGTACCTTTGGGAGTATATTGGCCCAAACAGCAGCTTCAGCCGCCAAACCTCATCCCAGTTTTTGTGGGCCAGGAGTCGAGGGTCTCGGGAGGCTGCAGTTGGATCTTGTTCAGGGCTGCAGTCATCTGAGGGCATGATTGGGGCTGGAGGGGCCACTTCCAGTATGGCACGCTCACCTGGCTGTTGGCAGGAGGCCTCAGTCCCTCGCTGGGAGGTGGTGGGAGGGTTCTGTTCCTCACCATGTGGGGCTTTCCATAGGGCTGCTTGGGTGTCCTTGTGACATGGCGGCTGGCTTCTCTCAGAAAGGGATCCAAGAAGAGAGCAAGGAGGAAGCTCCAGTGCCTTCTATGATCTAGTCTTGCGAGTCATGCACGGTCAATTACACTCTATTCTGTTTGTTAGAAGCAAGTCACTTAATCCTTCCCACATTCAAGTGAGGAGTGCCAAAGAATTGTGAACCTATTTTATAACCACCGTGGTTATCTCAGCCTGGGCTTGCTTCTGTAGTGTGGTGGATGGGATCAGTACCCTTGGCTCCGGTAAACAAATAGACCAAGCTCTTGGAAGAGTCCTCTGAAGGGTCTTGTTTTTTTTTTTTTTAATTGAGGTGAAGTTCATATAACACAAAATTAACCATTTTAAAGTGTACAACTCAGTCACTTTCGGTACATTTGCGGTGTTGTGTGACCATCACCTGTGTCAAGTTCCAAAACTTTCCTTCCCCTGAGAGAAAACCTGGTGCCCGTTAAGCAGTCACCCCCAATGATTATCTGTTTGATTGTAGCCATTCGAGTGGGTGGGAAGTGGTTTTCTCATTGTGGGTTCGGTTTGCATTTCCCTGATGACTTTTCATGTACTTACTGGTATTTGCATATCTTCTTTGGAGAAATATCTGTTCTATTCAAGTCTTTTGCCCAATTTTTAAACTCGTTATTTGCTTTTTTATTGTCGAGTTGTAAGGTGTTCTTTGCATATTCTCTACACGAGTCCCTGATCAGACATAGGATCTCTTCTTGATGATGTGCTTGTTTATAACGACCCATATATACAAAAGGACTGGGGCTGGGCCCACGGGGAGGAAGAAAGGTTGTGGCTGAGCCATGCCATGCACCTCGGGGACACCAGGGCGGGAGTGGGTGGAGAGCCTTATCCTTCACCGTGGCTTCCCGCCACATCCTTCAGTGTTTGCTCTTCCCCCAGGTTGAAATGTTCCTTCTCGCCTACGCTGTGCGCCACACCATTCAGGTGTACCGGCTCTCCAAGTACAGCACTGAAGAGTTCATCACCGTCTATCCCACCGACCCCCCCAGGGACTGGCCGGTGGTGACGCTGATCGCCGAAGATGACCGGCACTACAACATCCCCGTCAGAGTGTGTGAGGAGACGAGTCTGTGAGACACTCCTGGACAGCCTGGTGACGCGGCTCGGTCCTCGGGACTGCAGGTCCCTTGGAGTGACCTCTGAGGACTCTTGGGCCTTGTGAGCCAAGCTGGACTGGAATGTTCTGAAGACTAGCTTTTGATAATCAGAATTAATCAAGTTTTTTCCCTCACCTATGATGCACTATGTTTCACTGGGGGCCTTCAGAGCACACCTGTTGAAAGGTGCAGACTACATCTCCATAAAACAAACACATTTGTATCAGAGGAGACTTATTCTGGAGAGGAATATGTTCAGAGCTCTCTCTAATAGTAAACTGGCTTTCCGTTTTTTTTTAAAGATGGTAATTTTTTTGTTTTGGTGGTGATGGGTCTCTGCAGTGCCCTTCCTGTGCACCTACGCGGTCTGCTTACATGGTAGAGTTCTGGGACAAAGCTTGTCAGCGGCCCAGCCGTAACATCCTCTGATAGTCTCATCGAGCAGTGGTTTGGATTTACATGTTAATTAAAGCTGTTCTAAGCAGATTGTCTAATGGAAGGTTAAGAACTGGGTCCCCAGTAGTGAGTTATTTAAAGGCTGGAGAGGGAGCTGCAGGAAGAGGCAGTGGCAGCAGGACGTCCTGACTCTGAAGAACGTGACAAACGCCTGCGGTTGGGAACACACCGGGTCTGGCGCTGGGTGCAGGCGCTGGGTGCAGGCGCTGGGTGCAGGCGCTGGGTAGTTGGCGGGTGAGCGCAGCTTGTTGCCCTCTAGGATCGGGGCTGCTCCTTAGTCTCCACTTCCATGGATCCACCATTTTATAGTCAGAACAAGGCTTAGATCCACCTGCTTTTTTAGAGGAGACCAAGGCCAAGTGATTATTTTTTTGGAGAATGCTTCCGTTGCCAAATCCGTGTGGCTCCTCTGTTGGATGAATGACAGCAAAGCGTCTCAGGCTTTTTATGGGTAAGTTTAAACAGAGCGTGTGCTTAAAACTGACTGCAGCAGCATGGCCGAGCTGCATCTGCCCTTGATTTGGCTATGCCCTGGGGAGGCAGTGTTCTGGCCACGAGTGATTGCATGTCACAGGCTAGGGTGGTGCCTGGGGGCTGGACAGGGCAGCCCAGCTGAGCGTGGTCTGCATTAGGGCCCGAACCATCCACGTGGGGCGTGTACTGTGGCCACGGCGCAAGGGACGGGACGTGTCACTCTTTAGGACTGTCAGTGGCATCTGAATTGGCTCAGTATTTGTGGACGTGGTGTTACCCTGAAGCACTGAGCTTTATTTTATAGTAAGTAAGATCTTTATTTGGTCCAATTTAAGCTTATAGTTTATAAGCTATCTAATCCATTGTTGTTTTTTTCTCAGAGGGGCAAACCTTTTGTGATAGTGTTAGTTTTGCTTTCACTTAAAAATTAAAATTCTTGGTTGAGAAAACTCAGAGGACACATAAAACTATGCAGATTGTTGCATTAATATTGATATTTTCCCCATTACCTCATCAATAGTATTCACCACGTTTCGGTAGCTACTTATTCATTGGAGTGTTTGAATTGAATTCTGCTCTAAATGGTGTGAATGTGTTGAGAGGCTTTGCTTTTCACTGTGAAATGCAGTGGTGCCTCAAGTAAGGAGGCACCTAGAAGCCAAGTGAAAGTAAAACTGACGAATTCTTGTTGGCTTTGATGCTTCATTTTATGGAACTTATTTTTCATGTAACTTACACAGGAAATGCTTACCGTTCATTCTTGAACATTTTTAAAAGCACAACTTCAAACACTTAGGTTGTATAAGGCAGTAGGGGTCTGTGTCCATCTAACCATTGGTGCATAGCCGCTGCTGGATTTAATAATACTCATGATCACCTGTCTTTGCATTTTGAGACTGTTCTAATCTTAGTGAACTTGAGTTGAGCTGGGCTTCTGGGCAGCTTGTTTATGTTTCATACTTTTTTCTTGTTCCTGTGTGTGATATTGTTAGAGTGTGTGCAGAAATTGTGGTCTTAACCACCCCACTGATAGAAATTCACAAGGGTGCGTTTAAGTTGCTCTCTGTCCCAAGGCCTTATTACACTCTGCTCTCAGACTGCCATCCAGGCTTAGAGGGATCACAGCATAAGAGAAGTAAAGCTTTCAAAGAAACAGTACTTCAGGAAATATAGATGATTGGCCAACTTTAAAAATGTTTCTTTTTGTTGCAACATGCAACTACGGTCGCCCCAAGTTTTAATTCCATTTTTCATTCCTGGTCTTGGCCTGGTCGGGTGACATCAGCAGAATTGAAATTGAACTGAGACCAAAATGGATTCAGGAGGATGATCTACTCAGAGGGAATTTCTAAAATGATAGTGTTCCAGAAAAAGGAAGGTAGTAGGAATGACACTGTGCTTACTTTCTGTCCCAGAGTTTATTGCAGGAGTTCAGTGGTTTGGACCCTATGGTCTTGGCAGAAGGATAATGTCTACCTTAAACAGGCGTGACTTAAACCTTTGAGCTCATTTAAGGTGCATTAAACCTAAAAGAATTTCCCTGTAACAAGTTCCATGGAATTAACTCTGCTTCCTGAGAACTTTTCCCACTTCCCCTCCTCACCTGCTAAGCTCCTACATTTAACAGCATCCATTGATTTCACTCATAACACGTGGAACAGTGAGGGTGGCAGCCGAGAACAAGCTGCCAATGTGCGCTCTTTCACTTATGATCTCAGCGCCGGGGGGGAGGGGCGGGGATTTGCTCTGAAATGTCAGTTCCTCTTCCTTAGAATCCAGCATATCCAAAAATGCTTTAAAGGCACAGAACAGGATTGACCCTGCTGTCTAGATAGAGCATTTACACTTTTGTTATTCTGTTACACATTCGGTTAATATCTGATAAATACTGGTGTTTTTCTCTGATTGTGGAAAACAGACATTGCCTTTGTTTTCTTTCATTATTCTTTTTTTCCTCCAATTCTAGAGCTTATCAAGTAAAATCTCAGGCCACCTGAATCTCACACCTCTGTCAGGAAGAAACATCTTTGTTGGTTTTTGTGTGCTTGTGTTTTCCTTTGTTTTTTAAGAGGCTGTGTTATTCCTCCTGCCCTCTTCACCCCAAGGTGCTCTTTCACTTGAGAGTTTGTAGTCTGCTTTTTGAAGAGCTTCCAGATGGTGACGGTTAGGTGCTCTCTCCCCTTTAATGATCTAGGATTCTTACCTCACAGCACAGAAGTAGGACTCAGATAGACTTCCTGGCTTTTTCTCTTTTTTGGTGTTAAAGTTTGATTGTTTTCCTCTCTCTCTCTCTTTCTAAAGCAAGACTTGGCAGGTACTCCCCCTTTGAAAGCCAGAAAGTGTTTTCAGAAGTGTAAACCTCCGGGGAATGTTATTTGTAGGCATACACAAAAATACGTAGGTGCCTTTTTAAAAAGATCTGTATCTACTTAAAAGCAATAAAAAGGAAGCCCTGAATGTGTGTGGAGTGAATCTGAATCTGAAACGTGTGTGAAAGGTATAGAATCCCCAAATAGTTGAGCAAAGGCAGGGCACAGTGTCAAGTAATTTAAAAATGGCCCAAGGAACTGTAAGAACTGAAGAAGGAGGAACTGATTTTAGATTAAAAATGCCTTTTAAAAACAAAACAACAGACGCCTGACAGACCTCCATGGCTTACGTCATACAAGGATAAAAATCTGAACCAGTGGAAGACTTCCGTGCGTGGATTCTGCAAACTCCTTTTTCTAAAGTTTAAGTCCCCTGCTTAACAGAAGGAGACTATGTAATGCTTACCTCTTTCGGAAAAACTTCTTGGTGATGTCTTCTGAGGGACTGGAGAGATCAGGGAGCCACTGCTGGGTTATGCAGTGAATTAAGACATGGGCAGCTGATGATTGATACCTGTGTGATCCAGTTAATAACTTGGAGCTGTGAGAAGCACAACACTAAACTGGCTTGGCTCCTCCCACCCTTGGTAGCAGCAGCAGTAGGAGCAAGGCAGGCACGGCCGTGACCGGAAGGGACGTGTGCGTGTGTATGAATGTGCCTGCTTGCTGGCCTGCGGTCGCATTGGGACGTTCTTACATACGCGAGGTCCCACAGCCTGAGACCTGGCCACATTTGGGAGGGTGAAGGTGAGCTGTCCCGTTTGCATTTTTTTTTTTTCATGGTAAATTGATATTTGTTACCGGGAATGGTGGAATGGGTTAGTAGGCATAATTGAACTATACAGAGTGGTCATTAAGTCTGGAGATAATTGTAGTGAAAAGTCATATCAACAAGCCATTTATTGCGTATATCTCTGTTCCCAGGCCTTTATGGCCATCTGTATATTTCCATATTTTGAATACTCATTAATAGGGAGAACACTGACCAGAGCTTTATCGCATTCTTGTTGATTTCTTGGGTGTAGTTGTGGGTCAGGGGTGAGATGGCCGAAACATGGGTGATCCAAGGAAAGGATACGGGGCTGGAGATAACCACGGTCTCGGCAATCTTTTGGGGGTGGTTGAGCTTAATTCTGAACTTTAAAATAATTTTTTGTACTCAAGACCTTTTGTATAGTGAAAAATGCCTTGATCTGTCTTCTCATAAATGGTGCTAAAATATGGTACTCCTACAGGAACCAGAGCAATCCACAGTAATGTTGGTCACGTCGAGTATTTCGTTGTGGGAAGAAAGCCAAAGTGAATGTATTTAATGAGCCCCCTTCTCGTTTCCATTGTCTTTATAAAAACATTGTGGTATTGTTACTCACCTTTTAGCCGCTTCCGACTCTCTGTGTTGTGAATTCTGAGAGGGTAACGACCCACCTTCTGTCTCTGGCGGTGGTTTTCCTTCCTTGTCAGCCGGGCTGCGGGCTGCAGAGGGAGGGCAGCCGGGAACGTGGTGTGAACCTGGCCCGCTCGCCTTGGCTTGTTTAGCAGAGTGTCCTGTTTACACTGTAAAGTGTCAGCACCTGTCAGAAACCGCGCCTGCTCAGAAAACTGTGCCCCCAAGGCTCCCGTCAGCTTGGGGCCTTGGTCCTACCTGCATCCGCGGCAGGAGTGTCCCCCGTGACGTGTTGAGTCTTCGTCTTCACCGTCAGAGGCAGAGGCTACTCGGGTTTTGCTGCCGATCCCCTGTAGCAACCTGGCCACTGAGGATTGTAAAAATAAATAGCAAAAAACAAACTTAGAAAATAAAAACTCAGAAGCCTGGCTGTGTTGCTCTGGTTAAATGCCTGACTTTGAGGACCTGGGGGATTTGGGTTCAGTGCTTTAAACCTTCCGGCACCTCCAAGACGGGCCTGTGATGCCGATGACTTTACAGTGTTGAACCTGTAGGAAGTGATCCGCCCAAATTAGATGCACACTTCTGGGCCTCTTGGGTCTGGATTCAAGACCAGTCTCATCACCCACTACTCGGGGGAGCTGGGCCCAGTTACCCTGCCTCTGTAGCCTCAGTCCTCACCTCCACCACGGTCTGTCTCCCCTGCGGGTGGGGGGAAGCAAGGTGCAAGCACTCAACAGAGTGCTTCCAGGAAGATCCCCTAGGCCTGCAAAGCAGGGCTGCAGTCACAGTCCAGACCCAGCCTGGCCGTGTGTTTGCCTGGGAGAGGCCCTCAGCGTGTGCAGCGTTCTTAGGTGTTTAAGAACCAACCAGACTGATGGGAGGGCACCCAGAAGTGTGATAGCAAGACCTTGCATGCACTGCGTATGAATCGGACTGCCACTGAAAGAGGTTAATCATCTGAAGAAGGGGGAAGACAGCAGGCTTTCACAGGTATTCTTGGGGTTAGAGGATGAAGTTTCGGCCACCGGTGCCCTACCTTCCTGTGAGTCAAAGAACTGAGTCTTTGCAAAATGGTGCTGGGCTTCTGAAGAACCCACTGCTTAGGGGTTGGGCATCCAGAGAGCAGAAGAGGCAGGTTGGTGATGGCCGCAAAAAGACCTCCCATGCCAAACAGCAACAGCAAGCTCTCCTTCCTTCACCGCCCCATTCAGTTGCGTTAATAAACTAAATGCTGTAAATACACTCTCCCCTTTTCCCCTCCTCTTGTCTGAGTTGTGGTGCTGTCCTCGATTCCGAGGGCAGTGTTTCTGGCATTTCTCCTCCATCGCCTCCCCCCACGGTAGGAAGTGTGGAGAAAAACAGGGATCTGGGCTGTGGATCCTAGGGAGGCCCTTAGGAATTATAACCATCAAATAATCAAGAAAATACCGACTGTCATATGTGTGTAAAACGAGAGTATTTATGTGTATATACAGTACATTCCCACTTAACATGTCTCCCTTGCTCGAAATCTCGGCATTCTTTCTGCAGATTCTCTAAATTGTCTCCCCTTCCCACTCCTCCGGCCCCTGCCTCTTGTCTGGGCTCCATGTGAGTGGCCTGGTAATGACCTTCTGACTTGCTGGGTCTGGAGGGTTCATTCCAGACTTCCAGCCCCCAGCACAGCTCCAGAGGCAAAACTGATTTGGCCCTGGGGCGGAAAAGCCCAGGGTGACACTCTCCCAATCAGCTCCCTAGGGCTGAGTGCGGATTCTTCCCCTCCCCTGTCCACGACCCTGCAGCCCAGCCCTGCAGCCTTGCAAGACCCTAGCAAGATGGCTGAGAGGTCTGGTGATGGTGGTTTTTCGTTCTCTGTTACAATTTGGAATATTCATTTAAGCTAAGCTAAGGACACTGTCCTCCAAATACCCGCCTAGTGCCGTCTCCCGAAATCAAGAACTGGGATGCAGTTTATGGCAGATAAAAACACTGCCGTGCTGTGCCATTCCTGAGGAGACCGCACTCCTCAGGATGTTGGGGAGGATGCTGAGAACATAAAGAGCAAACACGCAGTGGAAGTTGTCTTTTACGTTCTTGGAGATCACATCCTGATTGTGCTAGATGGTGAGGAACTGTGATACACTAAGGTTTAAAAAAAAATCTTTAGAACAATTTTATAATTAACATCATTGGCTATTTCCAGTGTTCTCAATTATAAGTAGTGCTATAATGAGCCTTCTCATTCATCGATCTTTTTATGCATCCTTAAATTGACCCTGTTTAAGGCTCTTGGAACGTATTTCCAACCTTCCCTTAAAAGAGTTGCAGGGGGCTTCCCTGGTGGCGCAGTGGTTGAGAGTCCGCCTGCCGATACAGGGGACACGGGTTCGTGACCCGGTCCGGGGGGATCCCACATGCCGCGGAGCGGCTGGGCCCATGAGCCATGGCTGCTGAGCCTGCGCGGCCTGTACTCCGCAATGGGAGAGGCCACAACAGTGAGAGGCCCGCGTACCGCAAAAAAAAAAAAAAAAAAGAGTTGCAGGAATTTCATCCTCACCAGCAGGTACTGCGGAGCCTGCTTCATTGTCCCCTAGGTGACACTAGGGGTAATTTAATTTTAAACTTTGACCACCTGGCAAGAAAAAAGAAAATGAAAAGAGAAAGGAAGGCGTTCGGCTTTAAATGGCTTTTGATTCTCATAATGGTGAACATTTTTCCTAGATATTTATGGGTCACTGGTATTTCTTCCCTGCGTTGCTTTTATACGTCCTTTGCCCATGACGTTAACCTCTTTCCCTAGTTGAGTGTAAGCTTGAAACATGTCACCGAATTGTCCTCTGAAGAGGTACCACTGCTCAACATTCCGCTGCAGAGGAGGGCCACTTTCCTTAGGCCCTTGCCAGCGCCCGGCTCTGTCGAACTTTGCTCTTTGCTGAGTTGATAGTTGGACTTTCAGTCTGTGTTCCTTTCCGCGAGCTAGACTGAGCCTGTTTGCCTTTGTAGAAGCCATTCACGGGGCATTTTCTGGGAGCCGTGTGCTCATTCCCTTTGCCCAGCTGATAACAGTCTCTAACTAGGCAGTTGTATGTGAGAATACTTCCGGTTTTCCCATCTGTGTTTCACAGAGAGACTTAGGGCTGGGAGCTTCCAGAAGGGGGGCTGTCAGGGATCCGCGTCAAGCCCTTTTGGGGGAACCGGCCCAGGTTATCTTAGTTCATGGAGAGCTTGACCTTAGCGACAAGAAGAGGGGGTTGGAGGTGAGAAGGCTGCAAGGAAGAGGGCTGTTATGCAGGGGGCGTAGAATCAGTGTGTGTTCAGGGGAGGCGCGTGTGAATGACTTCATTCATTCACCAAAGAATGTCTGCTCTGGGCAGGCACGTGCCAAAATGGGATGCAAGAAGAGCCGGCCCAGCGCTCCGCTCCGCATCCCTCCCGGCCCCTCTAAGGCCCTCTCACCCCGCCCCGTGCATTTGTAACAGAGGCGCTGGACCAGGGGTAGAATCGCTGATCACTTACCGCCCCGTCGGAGTTGGAGCGGGGGCAAGGAGGGAGGGCGGAGGGTGAGAGGTTTTTCTCTTGGTTGCTGTCTTACGCCAGCCTTGCGCCCTGGGCCTGCCGGGGCTCAGCTCTTGTTCTCTCGTTCTCACACGGGGTGCTTCCGGGGGCCTTTGGAGACCCCGCTGCCCCCAGCTCAGGTCCTCTCCTCGGCCCCGCCCCTGGCCCACCACTTCCTCCTTTGCAGTGCCAAGGGTGCAGTGTTACCTCCAGCTGCTTTCTTCTGAGCCCCATTCACTCCCTCAGGACCTGAGATGACCCGCAGGTCAGCTGGTCGATGTGTGTCGCCCAGGCCTTGCTCATGGGGAAGACCTCGGCGCCTTCTGCCCTGGTGAATGTGGCACGTGCCACCCCCCCGGGCCTCCTCTCGTGCGGCTCACTGTTCCGTCAGATCGGACGGGCGAGTTGGACACCCGTCCATCGAGCGCCCACCACGGTAGGGGCCCATCTCAAGGTCTCTCTGAGTGTCTCCTGCAGAGCCTGGTCGTTAGGGTTAAAGGGTCAAGGGACCCCCTTCCCCCTACCCCACCACACGCGCATGCACACACACCCCTGAGGAGGGGCGGGGCTCAGTGTAGCGCCTCGAGGAAACCGTCTCTCCAAATTCGCTTTTTAAGATACCTCTTCTTGGTCCTTTGATGCCCTCATGGTGAGTGAGGGATGAAAGCGGAAACAGGTTCTGGAAGGGGGTGTGACGTTAAGAAGCTTGGTGCAGGAGGCTGGGGCGCCATCAGGAGTCCCCGTTTTGTATTGCTGCTTCTCTTTGGGTGTTAGCATCCTCCTTTCTGGCCGAGCCCTTGCTTACTGCATGTAGCCCAGACTCAGCCTGGCACCCACCCATGTAAGCGCAGGGCCCTCCTTTCAGCACCGCAATGCCTAGCGAGACAGGAAGGGCCAGCCTGGAGGAGCAGGGTGAGGTGAGCAGGCTGCTGGGAATGGTTGTGCATGTTGTGCACTGCAAAACTCTAGATGTCATTCACATGATGGTCCAGGAGGACACATGAGCTTGGAGAAATAAGAACCAGCTTGGAGGCTTTTAGCATCCAGGCCTGAGGTGACCCGGAGCCCCTGAACTAAGCAGTGGGACTAAGACAGTGCAGAGGAAGGGACAGAAGTGAGAGATAGTGGGAGAGAACCGACAGGGTTAGTGGCTTGATTGAGGGAGAGGTGGGACACGGTGTGGGCTGGTTTCCAGGTGGGTGCTCATGTGATTCATCTAGTCAGGAGGTGGCATGGGGGGCGGGGCGGGAAGGGTGTTAAGGCCCCTCTGGGACCCTCTGAGGAGATGTTGGGAGGTGACTGGACTGCAGCTCTTGAACCGGCCAGGGCTGGAAAAACAGCCCTGGGGATCCCCAGCGTGTATTTGGAATTGGAAACAGGCCCAGGTTAGGTCACCCAGGAGCGTGTAGAGCTGGATTCCCAACTGAGGTGGGAGCAGGCCTGGGGCCTGGGGTTAGGGGGCCGCTTTGAGTCTCTCTTAAAGAGAGTGGAATTAAAGAGCATTGAGAAACACAGTTGGAGGGTGAGGAAGGCTGCTGAAGTCTGGGCCGTGGCAGCATTTAGGGGAAAGGCAGAAGAACAGAGCTGAAATAGGACATGGCGTTGCCAGGCACGGGGAAGAAATTGCTTTTTGACTCCATCATGCGTGAACTTGGGAGCCTCTGTCCTAACAGGGCCTCAGGGCTGGGGGACACCGGAGCCGACCACAGCCAGCTTTCCTCAGCCACTTGCCATTAGAGCAAGAGAGCCTGGTACGTGAAGCAGATGAAAGAAGTTTAGGTGTGTAGTATAATGTAAAGTTTGATCATAATAGTTCTATTTGTTCATTCTGCTTTGGTCTTTGGATTCAAAGGTTCTGAACCTAAGATACGATTAGTCTTTGTTTTGTTCTGTAAAAGCTCTAGTAGTTTTTCTTTGTTGAAAGCAGGCCGGCAGTAATGTTCATAGATTTGTTGGCCGGGGCACTTCCAAACCACTTGGAAGGTTAGCAGACGTGCACGCCCGTCTTCACGCACTGCCATCGACGGCTCTGCAAATCCTGATGTCGCTAGAAAAGATCTCGTTCTAGAGCAGAGGAGGCGGAACCAGAGGCATCCAGTAACTTGCCTGCTCACAGCTAATAAGCCACAGAGATAGAATCAGGCCTCGCGGCTCCTGATTTCTTTTGTTCCTTTTGCACAAAAACCAGTGTGTTGAACTGTGACATTAGCACGGTATGTACTGGCTTGCATTGTCCAGTGAGAAGCCTGGAGCTTGTTGGGGGCAGAAAGTAAGAATATAAGCAACGCCAGTATACCTTTCATCCCAGCATTGCCTTTAACAGTGTTGAAAAGGAAAACTCAGAAGAGGGCATAGTTTTCTCCCTGATATTAACAGAAACACCCCTTAGATTGTATCTGTGAATGTATCCAAACTAGTTATCATAAGCGGAAACATTCTGGAAGTTTGCTACCATTGTATAAGGTGTGGATGTGGTGGCTTGGGATAATTCACAGATAGGTAAAGGGGGGAGAGGCAGGCGTTTCAAAACCAGGAACTGGCTCATGACGGTTACTTTGACATCCTCCTGATTGGAAGCCCTCAGCCCTCATAAAGGAAGACAGGTATGAACACTAAAGGTCTTCTGCAATGTGAGACAGGGTGGGGGTGAGGTGGGCTGGCGGCTGGGAATGGTTGTGCAGGTTGTGCACTGCAAAACTCTAGGAGGTGCCATTTACATCGCTGTCCAGGGGGACGCACGAGCCTGGAGAAGGAAACTGTTTTGGGGGCTTCTTTAGCATCCGGGCATTAGGTGACCAGGAGCCCCTGAGCTAAGCCAGTGGGACTTAAGATGCAGAGGGAGGGAGGGATGTGCGAGAAACTAGGAGGGAAACTGATTGGGGTTAGTGGGACCCCCACTGGCGGGGGATGGGGGTGTCGTGGAGTAGGTTTTGGGGAGGATGATAATGTGATTCATCTGGGACATCAGGAGAAAGTGTGGGAGGGGTGAAGATTTGCCCCTTGTGGTAGGACTGCTCCCCATGGGGAAAATTGACAATGCTTGGGCCAGCACAGCTCCACATCCTGGCATCACAGCCAAGCAGGAAGACATGCCATATCCCAAGTGCCGTGGGTGGAAAGAACGATGACCTCTTCGACTTCAAAAACCTGTAATATTAGAAGCAAGTAATAGGGAAGCGTGGTAGAGGTAGGGCTGAGATCTTTCGTTTAACTCAAAAACATCATGAAACAGTAAAGAAAATATGTGATCTCAAGCAAGTCAGTAGCATGCTAACATCCTTGTTGATTACAGGCAGGTAATAAAACACATTCTCTATATAATCTTTCATAGGAGGTTAAGAAAATGAGAGCCATCATTCTCTGAGGTTAAGACGTTAGGGTTTAAAAAGAGAAATGCTTTTCACATAAAGACTGATAAGAGCAAGAGTCCCTTAGATGTGGGCAGGAGGGGTTTTCACCTTCTTTTCCTCTCACTTTCCTAAAGCCGGGCTATCTGGTATCCCCATTCTAGAAGGGGTGGGGAGAAGCCGGGCCTCAGAGAACTTTCAATATTACTGCAGTTATGGGAAGTAAAAATTCATTTTAGTACAGAATAAAATTTGAAGAAATAGGTCATATTTAAGTAAGACACAGAGCTTGGGGAAGTATCCCAGTGGGTAGAGGTTTCAGCTCTTTACCAAGGCAAAGGGCGAAATTTTAATATCCATGTACGTTTGACCAAAAAAGGGAAATTGTAGTCAGACTTAGGTAACCACGTAATTTGGGGTGTGTAAACAGACTAATGGTTAGAATAAGAAAATCAAGAAACTAAAAGCAAGCTCAATCAATATGCTGGCCGTTTAAGCTTTACTTAAAGTAAAATTAGAGTATGAAAGCTATTTGACAATATATGAGCACAAATTTCCTCCCCTCCAAAAAATGTCCCCAAAAGAAGCACATATAAATGCTCTTAACAGTGCGAAAACTTACATCTATTTAATCCATACACAGCACCTGTTTAAATGCAACATATATTTTATACCGACCTCTGCAGTCAGTTTTAATCAAGGCTCCACAGATATTTTAATGTGATTGATTGGTTTCGACAGTTTAAATTAAACCCACAGTTCTGATGAAAAACTGAAAAGCCTGTAAGCTGACAGCCACACAGAGAAAAATGACTCCCAGAAGACTTAACTTCTGTTAAAAAAAAAAAAATTCTGGATCACTGCTAATATTCAGATCTGAAACGGAGAACGAGGTAATTTTATCTTTCCATTGCAGGATCCCGTACCATGTTCTAAACCCCAGATCCTGCATAGACTGTTAGACCAGGAAGGAGCCTTCGCTATAATGGCTTGAGCTTCTCATTGTTCAGGTGGCCAACCTGGACAGAATCCCATTTGTGGCGCTGTCAGGACTCCTGAAGCTCTATGACTAGCTCCTTGGTCATGCCAGCTTTAGATATTTGCCCTCTCAATACATGACTAAGAAAACCAAATAGAGCATGGGCCCAGGGAGCAGCGTATTTGCCCAGAAGTCCTGCGAATGTGGTACCCCTGGGGGCGTGGCCTGCTTCCCAGTGACTGCTCCCTGCTTTGGCTGCCGGGTGACTGGTGGTCATGGGAACCCTGTACCGCCTTTGTTCCATCAGAGTAGCTTGAACTTCTCCTTCAGTGTCCGGTTCATCCAAACTGTGGGTCCCCCATGTCCGCAGCCCCACACTTCAGGGAACCAGAGTCCACCTGGCCGTAGTGTTTCCCACCCCCAAGACACCATTTCTTGTCCCTGGTTCATGGTTGGAGAACATCTATGCCTCTAAATCTTATAGTAACGACCAATCTCCATACGTCACTGAATTTCCACGAGGCTGGATGGTGAACGAATGGTACAAGCATTTTTAGCTGGTCTGCCCCGTCTCCCTGCTTCTTGAACCTAAGGAGACCACATATACTGCTGGAGAGAGAAAGGCTTCCTGGCTCTTGTGCACTTCTGTTTGCATGTACGGATTGTAGAAGCCGATACCAAACCTTGTTAGTGAAGTGCACTTCGGGTTACATCTCCTAACTTAGAAAAGGGTACCATATAGAAACGTGTGCTGAAGCCGTGGGTAGGTGACAGCAATCTATAAAAGTGCGTGGGTCTTACATAGTCTTTCAGAGACCCTGGTTGGTTGCAAATGCAGCAGAGAAGAAAATTCTCCCGGAACCACTTGGACTTGGCAAGGATGATTTAAAAAAAAAGACTTTGGAGGCCCATCTTCGGTGCTCTTCTTTGTGCAGAGTGCAATAGCTAATAGTTCTAACCTCCCCTCTGGAGGAGAAAGTGAAATCTTAAGCTCTCACCAGCTCGCCTTCATTGTTTTCCCTTTTGAAATCAGACAGTGAACTCTATAATTCGTTACAGCTTTTCTGACTTCGGAGTGGGGTTTGAGCTATTTTGATTATGTAATAACATATCCCTCATTTTGCACATTTGGGTAGTTAATTTTAGACCTATAACCTTTAACAGGGCAGGCAACAGGGTCTTTCCGTGTATCTTCAGATTTTCTCTACATCCTGTTTTATGTGTGGTTAGATCAGTCGATGAATCACGTGATGTTTTGCTGCTTCAAAGGACAGAAGTAGAGACTCCAAGTAACCACGTAGAGGAGCATCCTGAATGTTTACCAGACACGTTGCTTAAAAACATGCTTTTCTAGGTTCAAGTGCTTCTTATGAAGGAGCAGTGTGAGGGCGCGCCTGAGGCTGCCTGTCTTCTCAGAAGGTGGGCAGGAGCCTGCTTTTAGGGAATTGGCTGCACCTGCAACACAGGCGTCTCAATACTTACAAATCTCCACGAGCTATACAGCCCTGCTCATGGCACTTTTGGTTATATATTTAAAAAAAAGTTTAGGACTTAGAACATAAAAGGTCCCTCTCCTGGACCATGCACTGCTTTGATTGATGAAGACCTCATCCTAGGTTTAGAAGTCAGCTCGCCTGCAAAGAGGCCAGAAACCCTGACTAATGGGTACACACCAGCTCATGCAGTCCTGGGCACTGGTCTGTGTAGAGATTTACGTAAGTAGAAAGATTATTAAATACAAGAAAATATTTCTCAAGATAATGTCATTTAATTACAACTATATAAATACTTTCTCAGTCTCTCTCCCACTTCAGTTTGAAGAAAAAAAAATCCAGTCAAAGAACTACTGAGTCTTTAAATGGATGTGTTTCTGGAAACTAAGGGTACAAAAAAGTGGCTCTCCCCCTGCCCCTTCCTTCCAGAAGACCCCCAAATGAGAATGAGGTAGGAGGGTAGGGAAGTGTTAACTTTTTCACCTCTTGCTCTAGAGCTATCACTGAATAACTTTTCTGATATTTGGGAAATGCAGTGATTATCCCAATCCCAAGAGAGACCAGAAAAGGCTGCATGTGGGGACCACAGAGCCGGCTCCTGGTTGGGAAGTGCCCTGGGGTCTTGATGGAGCGGGACTACAGCGGAGACCCCGGGCCTCCTTTCTCGTGGGCCTCCCGGGCACCTCCAGACGTTATGTGCTGGGAGGACTCGGGGAGTGAAAAACCAAGCACTTTTACTACTGTCGTGAAGCCTGGCCCCATCCCACATACCCTAAACTATCACTAAAAGTTTCCATTTCTGAGGGTATGGGCCATCCCTGGACAGTTTCAGAGCCAAACCAACTGCTGGTGCAAAACACATGTGCAAATCAAAGAAGATGGACTTTTGCACAAGACCAGCCTGAGGCAGGCAACGAGCGGGGCGTAAACCACAGTGACGTAAACCAGCGGCCTTTGTGCCCAAATGAAAGCGTCTCAAGTGAGGGCTTCCAGCTAACGTGCAAACCTCTGGACACGCCCTGAGCCGAGTGGCGGCCCTGGAGCAAGCCCAGCCTGCGTCCTCCGGCTCAGATCTTGGTGTCTCGCCCACGCCAGTGACACTGAGGTCCCGCTCAGAGCCCACAGCAGCTGCGTTGAGAATGACCTCGCCTGTGCCCCTCAGAAGGCAGAGAGGCCACGCGACAAGCCGCTCTTGACCTGAGCTGGCCCAGAGAAGGCCCTCGGGATGGAGAGACCACTCCGAGCAGCCCAGACTTCTCAGCATCTAAATACAAGCAGCTTGATGCCCCCGTGGTTTTGGATCCCGTGTGTCTACGAGGCATGGGTCCACACTGCGAAAGTCACGTCTGGTCTTTCCACGGTCCTTGACCTGAGACCCTCCAGGCACGGCTCCCTAAATACTTCTGTCAGCTGAGCGACTCGCATGGAAAAAGAAACCTGGGTTGGAGGCACATTTCTTTGGGTGGCGAAGTCAAAGGGGTGCCCCCCTCACGCTGAAAAGTGGGAAGGAGACCCATTCCTCTTCCTCTCCTGTCTGTGTTGGTTAGAACAGCTGCAGAAGAACCTGCCAGCAGCGGGGTTTGCTCTGGAGGTTAAGGTGTGTGCTTGTCAGCCCAAGCTGTGAAGTGACTTTAGCAGCCCAAGCGAATGAAGGAACCTGGGAGGAGAGGGCATATGGCTGGAGGAGAAAGGTTTTGGACATGTGCGCCCTGTACAATCGGCAGCCCCGTCACGGTGGCCTGGGTCGGGGCTTGTTTCCTGTGTTTTCTGAAACTCTTAACAAAACACCCTGGCCCGTGACTCTTATCACCGAAGGTGTCTCTGAGGTTGTAATGCTGTGTTCTAATCGCATAATGAAGAGCCTAGCTGGTCTTCCCCGATTCGGAGGGAAAGAATTTGCTTTTTCAATTTACTCTTTAAGCTCCAACCCCACAAGCATGAAATACTAGTCACACATGTTAAAAAATACTGCTGTTTAATTTTCTAGTCATGTACTTTAAAAAAGCCGATACAATTAGATTTTTTCCCCCATCTTCTCAGATCTGCCCCTGAAACCACCCCAAAGCGATGCATCTTAATTCTCAGCGGAAAACCCGCTCAGAGGAAGCACATGAGGATTTGTCCCCCAGGGGTCACTGGGTGTCCAGACATGTGAACGAACCCTGTGATATTCATGGCTGACTCCGAGCCTTTACATTCTTTTTTCTATGAGGAACAATATGATTACACGGCACTGAAAGCAATAAACGCAAAAGGCTTGACGACTTCTTTCTTTTTTGCCCTTCTAGCATATATTTCCATTCCCACCATTGTCTACATCAGCTGACCCATTTATACCCCTGTTGCTCATAATGAAAAATAGTTCTCTTGTCATTTGCTGACCCTTACATTTATGTACAAATGACAGACTGTAAAACTGCTGCAAACAAGACACACTGTTCATCGATACAATACGTTTCAACTGCAGGTATGTTGAGCACACGAGCTGTCACCGTATTGTATTAGAGACATTTTATTGAAAATGCGAAAATAGGAAATGTATCATAGCCTAAAATAAATTACATAACATATACAGTATATATTTATATCTTTAAAATATTTTTGTGTTTAGGTTCTTTCAGTCTAGGAATTTTGACTAAATCAAGAATTTAGTGAACTGTGTCCATATTTTTTTTAAAGAAAAAACCCGCTTTCCAAAACTTAGAAAAATATACTGCACTGAATGGATTTCAAATGTGTCATTTCAGGGAATATCACATAGTGACTTTGCTATCGTTTATAAAATGTCTTGCTTTCTCGTGTGGTGTGAGAGGGGAGTACAGAAGTACACTCGGAATTACCTGTGCCGCACGGTTAGGACCAGGTCATAACTCTACTTTCAAAGTGATGATACAGCAACCTGGCATTAGAATGCTAGATTATGACTTAAAGCTTCAGTTCACTTTAAAAACTAAAACGTAAAGTTAGAATGCTCCGTCCGTTTCCCTTGCTCTAGTGCCATCTTCAGGAAAGGTGAGTGGAAAAACAAGCCTTCAGGGAAAGTCATGCCCAAGGACGCGGCAACCCGGAGATGCGCTTCGGGACAACTTTAACAAGGCAGCCCATGTACGTACAGGACAGGGCCTGAAAGTGAGCGCGCACTCAAACCTAGGAAGAGGCGAGGTGAAGTGCTATCGTTTGCATGTGTCAGTTTCTGCCCCCAAGGCACCTCACACCTTCCCACGGGAGATTACTTCCGTCAGTCCACCTGTCCAACGCGTTCACACGTCGCATCCACGGTGCGATGCCTCTGAGCCACATCTCTTGACAGTCACGTTACTGGGAAGCCGACCAAAGAAAGCCGAGTTGTCACCTATTGGTTCTCAAGAGCGATGCAAGGGGACAGGGTCAGTCTGTGGCCCGCCGGGCGGTGGTGTCTGAGGGGCGATGGACGGCACAGCCGCGGTCCTTTGGTTCCAAGGGGAGACTGTCCGAGGGGGTGGGGAGGCAACGTGGGCTACGAGGCAGCTATGTCTTCGGGGTTCTCACGGAGCGGGGGCATGAAGTCAGTCGTTTGGTTTGTTTCCACAAAGCAACGGCGAGACCGTTCTGCAGGTCCTCACATCAGCGTGGGCATACCCACTATGCCAGAGTGGCCGTGAAACCGTAAGATCAAGGCCTCTTTCATTACCCAAGCGAAAACCAAAGACGAAAGCGGAACAAAACACGACGGGAGAGCGGATGACGCTGAAGCGTCATCTCGGCCGTCCCTGCAGCGCCCCGGCGCCCGCGCCTCATTCGCGCCCCTCCTGCATCTCCACGGCGTCCGTGCCCTCCTCTGCTGGAGGTACGTCCGTCATCGCCGAGTCCTCCCCGTCGGCGGCCGACTCGTTTTCCATCTTCTTTTTCTAGACCAAAGCACACTCATCAGCGCGGGGCTGGGGCAGGGACGTAGCGCAGCAGAGCCAAGAGCAGGGGGAGGCCACGGGCTCTCCGGGGACCCCTCGCCGCGGACTGGGATCTCGTTTATGGCTGGGGCGACCTCGCCGAGGCTGCATCTTAGGCCAGCATGTTGCTTACAGTGGGGTTACTCGGGAGTGGACTGTGTGCCTGGCTCTTGCGTTAAGCATTCGGGGTGCGGGTGAGGGGTGGGCGGATCCTGTCTCCCACCTCCCCGCCCCCCCATCAGCTGATGGAGACCTGCCTTTGCCCGAGGATGCCACTTCCCTGCAGCCCCTGCCAGCGGGGGGCTGTGCCCTCCCCTCCCCTCCATGGCCGTACGCAGACCGTGCAGACTCTGTCTCCTACACCTGGGGAGTGCCAGGCAGGTGCGCGGTTCTGTCTCCATCTCTCACCTGTTTCCGATAGACGTAGCATGCTGCTATGGCGACCATGGTGGATTCTCCCACAAACCCCGCGAGGAGGGAGCCCACGCCCAGGGTGGCTCCGTGTACCCTGGGGATGAGCACACAAAGGCCATTTGTCTGTTAAAGCCCCGCTGAGGCACAAAGAGAGTCAAAACCCAGCCAAAACCCAGGAGAGGTGTAGACAACAGGGGGACCTGACGATCGCGTCCGAGATCTGCTGGTTAGGGCTGCAGCTAGTAAAAGGGCCACCTGCAGGGGGCGGGGCCTGGAACTCCGGGCCCGGCAGCTCTCACTCCAGCGTCAGGTCTCAGCTCAGCATCTCCTGGGGGAGGGGCACGGCTCCCGCTGTGAGCCCCCAGCATCCCGCCCCGTCCTCTCTGCACGGTGAGGTTTCCCAAGCCGTGGGACGGACCATGCCCCTTCCCCAAGGGAACGGGATCCCCTGAGGACCAGGGCGACGCCCTTGCTCCCTTGTGTTTTTCCCCTTCCTGTGCCTGCCACGCCGTGATAGACGCTCAATGCGGTTTGTGTACGGGCCTGACCCCGAAAGTACTTTTCTAGAATGGATCTCGACAGCCTCCCGCCTGGGCCTGGGCAGCGAACCAAGGCATCCCCCGGCATTTCTAGCTCTAGACGTGCTTGGGGACTTCCCGGGAAAGAGCAGATGTCACCTTCTGGACAGAGCTAGTAAGCGGCAGCAGGACCTGCAGGACCCCCGACCACGTACCCCAGGTAGGGCAGGACCACGAGGCTGGTGATGAGCACGATGATCCGCAGCACCGAGCTGGGGGCCAGGACGAACGTCTTCTTCAGGGTCATCAGCCACCCGGTGAGATGGGCCCTCACGGTGACTGAGGGGAGAGCCGAGGACTCGTCAGCAACGCCCCGCTTCTCCCGTCCTGCTGCTTCCAACCCCCCAGAGACCCCGCAGCGCATCCAGGGTACCTGGGCGGCTGCGTGGGACCCAGGCCTCGCTGCCATTGCCCCGCGCTGGTCACCTCGTCTTCCCGCCGGGGCTGCAGATCCCCCCGCCTCTGGGCCTGGGGGAGCCCCGTGCCCACCTCGGCTCCCTCGCTTCACAGCCTTAGTGTCCAGAGAGTGGGCTGTGGGCAGCCCCTTTCGCCGCCGTGACCTCCATCCCTGGGGCATGGGGCTGCTGCCGGTCCCTCCCCCCCCCCCGCCCCGGCCCCCGCCTAGTCTCAAGCTCTGATCACGCTGGTCTAGAAAACTCAGAGAGAAGCGGCAACTTGATGGTGATCCAGGTTGACTCTGGGAGGAGAGGAGCTGGACCAGAAGCTGGGTTTCCCAGCCCGCAGGCTGGGGGAGGTGCAGAGGCGGGAGGCGTGGGTGAGGAAGAGGGACGGGCATCCCTTCCCTGTTTCCTCCCCAGCATCCTGACCACTGGTCCTCAGCTGGCTCCCTCGTTTTCATAAAGGCCTCACAACGTGTTCCCGGTACCCTGTCTCCCCCACCCTGACTTGTAAGCTTCCAGAGGGCAGGCAGGGCACCAGCCCCAGCTCCAAGAAGGGGCTCCAAGGACAGTGCGTCAAGTACTGACGGGCTGGTTTGGGGCACAGACACCCTGGGCGACGTTTAGGTTTGATCTGAAACCGGGTGGGGTTTGGGGAAGCGGGAGGCTTAGCCCTTCATCCCGTGTGGGCGGCAGCAGGCATAGGCCTATCGAGGGGGAGGAAGTGCTCATTCCTGGGGTGAAAGCTCGTGTCCAGGGTACCTCTGGAGGAAGAATCTGCAGTCTTCCTGGTCTGACGCCGGGCTCTGCCCGCCCCAGGTGGAAGCACTGAATTTTTGAGACACAGACACTCACTTGTGTTTGGCCAAGGGAGAGGGTGAGGCCGCACGGGCGGGATGCTAACCTGATTGGCCCAAACCCAGCAGGTGGCGAAGACAGGTGGGGCCGGCTGTCTGCAGGCCCCGGGGTCTGACAGGCGAGGAAAAACGAAAGGCGAGTCCCACCCCAGTCCTAGCTCTGGGACCTCCAGCGCCCGCTCAAGTCCAGACTGGGGAGTCCAACGACACGTGCCTTGATCTCCACCAAGTGCAGCCTCTTCCAGGTGGCGCCAAAGCTTGGCTCCCCGGTGACCCCCACCCCACCCCCAAGGACCAGAGGGCACCCCAAGAGTCTCCAGGGATGCCTGGCCTCTCAGAGCAGGGGCAGCTCGTGGCCTGACTTGGGAACAGGTGCAGGGTGGCAGGTGTGCCATCGGCCCCGGCTTCGACCAGCTCCACGGCCCATTTCTGGCCTCGGCTCTGACTGGATTCTTCTTTTCTCCAGCGGTCCTTTTAGAGCCTTAAGACAGGCATAGATTTGTGTAGCCATCACCGCAGTGAAGACACAGAACTGTTCTACTGCCCCTGGAACTTCTCATGCTCTCCCTTTGGGCTCTTTTGACTGAGTTTGCAACCACTGTCCTTTAAGAAACAAATGACACCTGTTCGACTGGTTTCTCAAACTTTCGACTGACTGGATAATGTCTTCGCATCTTTTTAATCCACTGTGAAATTTGAAAACTTAAATTTTTTTGGGGGGGGGACAGGACTGCAAACGTTTGCCAACAAAGAAGACTGAATCAGGCATGAGGGGAAATAGGAATTTTTCTTTCATTCTCTGTTTACCTGGAACCGGGAAGAAGGAGAAGATTCGCAAGGGAACGACGCAGAGTTCTGCGAAGGCGAAGTCCACGCCGATGATGTCTATCAAAATTTTCTCGGAAACGTTGGGAGTCCAGAACATCACAAAACAGAGCTGCGGGGAAGAAAGGCGGGAAGCGAGGTTGTTAGAAAAAGGTGTACGTAAGTGAGATGGGAAGGCAGGTGTCACGTGATCCCCGAGGAGCTAGGAGAGAGGGTGAACCTGCCCGATCGGGGGACAGGCACATGGGTCCTCGAGCTGCCTCCGCCTTGCTCTGTTCTCACCTGACAACACAGGCCCTGGCCCAGTCGCCACACCTGCCCCAAAGGGAGCCTGGCAGCGGGGCCCATGTGACAGGCGGGCATCTGAGCGGGTAGCTGGGCCAGTGTGGAAGGCTTACCTAGGCTGCTGGACAGCTCAGTTAGTTCAGGGTGAGCATGTCTATTCATGTAATTTTTACATTAATTTTAACCAAACAATAAAAAGTGACCTGAAAGCATTTGGACGCAGGCAGAGTTGCATTGAACCGGATCTGGGAGTAGGAGAAAAGGCGAGGGCAGGTTGGGAGAGAGCTATTGCGGGGACCAGTTCTTAGAGGCCTGACTTTTTAAGCTTTGCGTGTATATAACCGATTGAAAAGCTGAATTTAAAAATGTAACGCTATAACTTTGGAAGAGAATGTCAGAAAAATGCCAGTTGCATAAAATACTTCTCTCCCTTTCTTAAGATGTAAGTGATTCTTCTCTAAAATGAAAGTGAATGCATTATAAAATGAATTGCATTCGTGTAAAAACAGAACACTGAAGTTTTAGACTATAATGACCTTTAGGTTTTGGGTAAATTAAGTTTCATGGAATTAGGCTGGTCCTGTTTACTATGTCATGTTTAAATATGTTAAAAAAATACCTTGGAGGGTCTGTTATAAATACGTTTCACTTTTATAAATGCAATGGAACTTTTATTCTATCTTGTATTTTTCAGCATCTGGGAAGAGTATCCCACTTGATTTTCGAAGATGACAGATGTACCATCATTTAACCCTACTGCCTGATGCAAGTACTTACACCCCATCTCTGACATGAAGGGAAAAATACTTCCTAAGATCTAGCAACTCGGAGCTCGGAGGCTGTATTACCTAGTGTCCAGGACAAGTAGCCCTGCCATCTTTTCTCACTGCAAAGCTGCCAGCCTGAAATGGTGAGCTGTCACTCACGCCTACGGCCCAGGAATAGTGGCAATTTCATGATACGTTCACAATGACACTGAGCACAGCACTGGGACACGGTTCATTTTCTTGACAAGTAGATTGATCATCCCTCCCTTCAAATATTTTCCGCAGCAGTACAGCTGTAAAGAATTAAGATAAGTGAGCATTGCCCCAACTCTGGACTTGATTGTGCATCAGGACTAATGGAGGATAAGCTATCCTGGGTTTCCTCTCTGGCTGGAGGGAGTTCTCTAGGCTGCTGTTCTGCTAAAAAAAAATAAACAACTTAAGCTTCCAGGAAAACCATCGGCAGGCTTTCCTTATTTTGTAGCCAGTGATTATCTGAATTATCTGAATGTGAGATAATGCCTCCTGTTGCAATCTCTCTGTGCCTTGCGAAATCGCCATGCAGTGCCTTTTAAATGACCACAAACCGAGGAAAAAGGAACGTGTAATTGCATGTCAGAGAGGAAGGTGCGAGCAGGCACCGGTGGCAAAGGTCAGTCCTCCCTCTGGCTTCTCTGCACAGATAATGGTCACCTGGAGGCTCTCCACTGCCCTGGAGGAGAAGGTCAGTAACCTTTGGAGGCATCCAACCTGAGGACGCAAGATAGCAAGTGCACCCAAATTACCGGAGACACTGACATAAATATCGAGTAACCAGGGCGGGTGACTGCAGTTCTGGTCCCTTGACAGCAAAACAGTAAGGCTCGGTGGATCTCTAACAGCGCTTCCCAGGAGGGAGGCTTGATATGTCATTTCTAAAAGTTGACAGTGTGATTTAACTTGACACCACTAAGCCCCTCTGTTCTCCATCTGGTATCTGTCTGTGCCAAAGACACCCTACAGGCTCCTATCAAGGCCACATGCCACCGAGGTGCTTCTTCTCGGGTTTTCAGCCCCACGCACCTACAGCCTAGATTGGGTCTTTCTAGACCGGTGTCACTGAATGCTCTCAGTCTAGTCCGGGGCTTCAGCAATCACAGGTTTAAAGGGAAGCAATGCCACATGGATCGACACTTCCTTTCTTTTTCTCCCTGAAGTCTCTGAATTCGACCCTTTGCCTTTGCTATACTTCCACTATGAAAATGCTCCTTACCTTCCAGCACGTTCTTTAAAAAAAAGGGACTTATTTCCAGCATCGCCCAGAAAGAAATACATGCAACTCAGAAGTAGGATTGGTGTTGGTTAAAAGATGCAATCCCTACATGCAGATCAAATTTTTCCAAGAAACATACTGACCCCTAGCATCATCATCAGATGAGATTTAACCAGTCTGTTTCAGAAAACAAGACGCTCTAGAAGCTAACCTAACAAAGACTATTTCAGGAAAAGTGTCTTTCTGAGGAGTTCACCCGGAGTAGTCTTGACTTAGAACATGCCCTCCTAGTTGACCGGGACATGCCGTTTTCCTCAAATATTTGCAGAGCCTAATGACATTGACTTTTCCACACCAGAACGCAAACCTCATGAGCTACTGACAGTGAACATGACTTGTTCCTGGGAGTAGCTGCAGGCTTGGGTTTTCTGCCGCTGAGCTTGCTGTCAACATTATCTCATTCGGAAGCAGCCAGCGAAGCACAACCACCCGCTCCATGCCCCGATCTTGGTGCTTCTATTTATTCTCCAATAAAAGGAACCGGGGTCCTTGCAGAAATGGCTCAGTCTAGGACTAGGGTGGGAACTATACGAGACCATCAGCTTGGAACGATACATCCAAGGACACGGGAGTCCAGAAGAGAGAGCTCCCGCTGGCAAAGCTGGAGGAATCTGAGCAACAAAAAGTGATGTAGTATTGAGTTATGAGCCACAGCACAGAGCAAATACCCATGAGTCTATACTGATATATATAAACAGATAGGGACAGATCTCCAGCACAGAATAGAATACTCCCCCCTTAGGGAGGTGGAGGCGTAGCTCCCCACTCCTGGAGTGTGGGCTGATCACAGTAACTTCCTTCCAAAGAAGGACAAGATGGAAAAGGGGAAAACAACCTTCACGGTGGAGAAACCTGGCAAACATAATGGGCCAGGTGATCAAGGTAACATCATCAGTGATGTCATGTTGAGAGCATGTTCTCTTGAGGAGATGTGATGAGAACAGCCCTTTAACTATGTGGTTTTCCTCCCGAAAGCCCATATGCCCAGTCTAACCATGAGAAAAACCCCAGACAAACCCAAATTGAGTGACATTCTACATAGTGCCTCACCAGTATTCCTTGAAACTGACAAGGCCACAAAGACAAGCAGAGTCTGAGAAACTCTCACAGACCAGAGGAGGCTAAGGAGACAAGATGACTAACTGTAACGTGGTAGCACGGATGGGATCCTAGAACAGAGAAAGGACACGAGGAAAACGCTCATGAAATCTGAATGAACTGTGGAGTTTAGTTCACAATAACGTACTGGGGTTGGTTCCTTATTTGTGACAAATGTACCACAGAGGGGTAAGATGGAGTGTGGGGTGAAGGGTCCGTGCTATCTTCACAATGCTTCTGTAAATCTAAAATAATTCTAAAACCAAAAGGTTAAAAAAAAAAAAAAAAGAAGACCCATGACCCACTCCTCTTTTATTTGACAGACTGTGACTCTTTTTCTGAGGTCCAGGCACTGACCATGAAATTTTTACTTTGAATTTTGAGATACTTATTTGTTTTTCTTTTCCTTTCTTTCTTTTTTTTAAGAATCAGTGACTTGTTTGCTTGCATCATTTTAATCCATTTCTTGGGAAGATTCGGCATCTATATCTATGACAACAATGACGGGGATATTAAAATAGCAAACACTATGTAGCACTTCTTATGGGCCGGGAACCAGAAGAAATGCTTTGTACATACTAAATCATTTCATCTTTACTTTCCTATGAGAGCTGTACTATTACTACCCACTTTACAGATGAAGAGACCAGGCACATAAAGTCTTCTTCACCTGCTCAAGACCACACAGCTAGCAAGTGGCCCAAACAGGACCCCTGCCTCTCTGGTTAAGCCCCCAAACACGTGATTAGCATGTCAGTGTTGTGGGCATGATTCCAGAGTAATTTTCAGGACAGGATCACTGCCACCTACCATCACAGACAAATTACAAATGTACATGATGATGAATGCACGTTGATTCATTCACAACATTTATCTGCCCCAATGCAGCTGGAGAATACCTGAGCTCCCCTGTGTATCTTTGTGGGGATAGAGGTATGGGTCTTATACCTGCAGCAGATCACAGTTTCCAGGCTGGGAGAGACAAGCGTGGTTTCTACAATCTCAGATTCTCATGCATCCCTCTAGGGGTCTCCCCATTTGAACCCCTACCCTAGATACTGATGAAAACAGAATCTACTTGAACTATTTACATTGTTTTTGAAAGTTTAGGTAAATGAGAGTATCATGTTATTTAATACATTTATTAATAACATTTCTCCATCTATTCTTATTTACCCAGTGCATTATTCACCTATCTAGTCTAGATGAATTTTTGTTTGTTCTTCTTTCTCTAGTTCCTTTAGGTGTACGTTTAGGTTGTTTATTTGAGATGTTTCTTGTTTCTTGAGGTAGGCTTGTATTGCTATAAACTTCCCTTAGAACTGCTTTTGCTGCATCTCATAGGTTTTGGATCGTTGTGTTTTCGTTGTCATTTGTCTGTAGGCATTTTTTGATTTCCTCTTTGATTCCTTCAGTGATCTCTTGGTTATTTAGTAACGTACTGTTTAGCCTCCATGTGTTTGTGTTTTTTACATTTTTTTCCTTGTAATTTATTTCTAATCTCATAGTGTTGTGGTCGGAAAAGATGCTTGATATGATTTCAGTTTTCTTAAATTTACCAAGGCTTGATTTGTGACCCAAGATGTGATCTATCCTGGAGAATGTTCCGTGTGGACTTGAGAAGAAAGTGTAATCTGCTGTTTCCAGATGGAATGTTCTATAAATATCAATTAAACCTACCTGGTCTATTGTGTCATTTAAAGCTTGTGTTTCCTTATTAATTTTCTGCCTGGATGATCTGTCCATTGGTGTGAGGGGTTAAAGTCCCCACTAGTATTGTGTTACTGCCCATTTCCTCTTTTATAGCTGTTAGCATTTGCCTTATGTATTGAGGTGCTCCTATGTTGGGTGCATATATATTTATAAGTGTTATATCTTCTTCTTGAATTGATCCCTTGATCATTATGTAGTGGCCTTCCTTGTCTCTTGTAACATTCTTTATTTTAAAGTCTATTTTATCTGATATGAATAATGCTACTCCAGCTTTCTTTTGATTTCCATTTGCATGGAATATCTTTTTCCATCCCCTCCCTTTCAGTCTGTATGTGTCCCTAGGTTTGTAGTGGGTCTCTTGTAGACAGCATACATATGGGTCTTGTTTTTGTATCCATTCAGCAAGCCTGTGTCTTTTGGTTGGAGCATTTAATAAATTCACGTTTTTTGTTTTTGTTTTTGCGGTACGCAGGCCTCTCACTCTTGTGGCCTCTCCCGTTGTGGAGCACAGGCTCCGGACACGCAGGCCCAGCAGCCATGGCTCACGGGCCCAGCCGCTCCACGGTATGAGGGATCCTCCCAGACGGGGGCACGAACCCCTGTCCCCTGCATCGGCAGGCGGACTCTCAACCACTGCGCCACCAGGGAAGCCCAATAAATTCACGTTTAAGGTAATTATCGATATGCATGTTTCTAGGACCATTTTCTTAATTGTTTTGGGTTTGTTTTTGTAGGTCCGTTTCTTCTCTTGTGTTTCCCACTTAGAGAAGTTCCTTTAGCATTTGTTGTAGAGCTGGTTTGTTGGAGCTGAATTCTCTTAGCTTTTGCCTGTCTGTAAAGCTTTTGATTTCTCCATGGAATCTGAATGAGATCCTTGCCAGGTAGAGTAATCTTGGCTGCACGTTCTTCCCTTTCATCACTTTAAGTGTATCATGCCACTCCCTTCTGGCTTGTAGAGTTTCTGCTGAGAAATCAGCTGTTAACCTTATGGGAGTTCCCTTGTATGTTATTTGTCGTTTTTCCCTTGTTGCTTTTAATAAATTTTGTCTTTAACTTTTGTCAATTTGATTACTATGTGTCTCGGCATGTTTCTCCTTGGGTTTATCCTGCCTGGGACTCTCTGTGCTTCCTGGACTTGGGTAGCTGCTTCCTTTCCCATGTTAGGGAAGTTTTCGACTATAATCTCTTCAAATATTTTCTCTGGTCCTTTCTCTCTCTCTTCTCCTTCTGGGACCCCTATAATGCGAATTTTGTTGCGTTTAATGTTGTCCCAGAGGTCTCCTATGCTGTCTTCATTTCTTTTCATTCTTTTTTCTTTATTCTGTTCCGCAGCCTTGAATTCCACCATTCTGTCTTCCAGGTCACTTATCCGTTCTTCTGCCTCACTTATTCTGTTATTGATTCCTTCTAATGTAGTTTTCATTTCTGTTATTGTATTGTTCATCTCTGTTTGTTTGTTCTTTAATTCTTCTGGGTCTTTGTTAAACGTTTCTTGCATCTTCTTGATCTTTGCCTCCATTCTTTTTCCGAGGTCCTGGATCATCTTCACTATCAATATTCTGAATTCTTTTTCTGGAAGATTGCCTATCTCCATTTCACTTATTTGTTTTTCTGAGGTTTCATCTTGTTCCTTCATCTGGTACACAGTCCTCTGCCTTTTCATTTTGTCTTTCTGTGAATGTGGTTTTCGTTCCACAGTCTGCAGGATTGTAGTTCTTCTTGCTTCTGCTGTCTCGAGATACCTATTTATATTTCAAGATACACTCATCTCGAGTAGAGTGCAGACCCACTCCAGACAAACCTTCTGTCTCCATGATCATTGGCTTCTTTTTTTAAAAAAAAAAAATCATGTTAGCCTGTGTAGAAACTAACCAAAGGGCTGCAGCCCTTTTATTCACAAGCTTAACATGAATTTTCTGGTCAGCATATGTGTCACGGTCACATTTCTAATGAGGGTTTGGTTGGGCAAATCAATGAGTCATCTAACACCTCCCTTAGAAGGAATCTGGTAGCAGGCTTTGGCTGTATGTAGTTGTTCTATATTGGGGGCAGTATTTAACCCTTCACTTCTAAATCCATGCAGTAGTCAGCTAAGTTCTGACACAGTTTTACCATGTACTGAGATTCCCAAATAGGATTAGAGTGTACAGCAAGGATGAAGGAAGCCCCAAAACTTACAGAAATAACACTCCGGGGCCTAAGATGTTACAGTCTGAATCACTGTGACTAGAACCACACCACAGGCATCTTTCCCAAGACCTTCCTCATCCACAGAGTCAGTCCCTGACTTGCCCTGGGACTGAGTCTCTTTCCCAAGGACTTGGGATTGGAATTTGAAGAAGCTAATTGTCTCCGTCAGCATCTGAACTCAGAGAACTTAGAAACCCAGCCACAGTGAGACAGCCGTTCCCGTGCATCCTGAGAGGACTCCATTCCACGGAGGAACACTGCCAAGAACTCTGGTTTTGACTCAATTTCCAGAAGCTGTTGACCACGCTTTTGAGGAACTCACAAAGCTGTCTCCATTCCCCTGAACAATCAGCATTAGCATCAAGTCAGACATTCTGAACCCCTGCGTTTAGAAGAAGTGAAATACATGCAGCTGTTCTGAATTAAAAGAGCCGGCCCTGGGCATCAGTCTTATTTGGAGGTTTTACTTAGAAAGAAGGGATCAACTTATGTTTCATTGGGGTTAAGTCTCCACTGGGTAAACCAGTGGTAACCCTCAACACTGCCGCCCACAAAGCGGTGGGTACAGGCTAGGCTCTGGACGGTGTGCTTGATGAGTGAGTTGACTTACATTCTGGTGCGAGCTCCTCAGTGCACCTCAGATGACCAGACCGCCAGCACACCTGGGACCCAGGCTGAGGAGCCCAGGATCTGCACAAAATGCTCCCACCAGTGCCGGGCACGGCGAATGTGATCAACCTCAGCTATCATCACTGTAAAAGGTTTCCTGGAACCGCAATAAAATACCAACGGTGGGGTCATCTGCAGGTGTTGAGATTAGGGTTGATTTTATTTCCTCTTTGTACTTTTCCCTGTTTTACCACAAAGAGCGGGTCTTCTTTCTTCTGGTTCAGAAAATAATTTAGAATAAAAAGGGCCCCGTGAGTCTGTCTTCACAGATAAAGTCAACCTTCGTACGTGCCGATGACAGGGATGAAGCAGTCTTGCTTCAGAACGAGGGGCGGCTTTCAGAGGTGTCCGCCGGCTCGGTTTTCAAACTGCATCTAATGTCACTCCAGGCAGAAGACACCCTGATTCGATTTACTTGAGGGTTGAGGTTGGAGGCAAAAGAAGGCGGACTCGATAGGATACACACACGCCTACCTCGCTTGAGTTTTCAGAGACCCGGGAATGCCATTTGGCCTTTTGGTTCTTAGCATCACGATATTGCGCTGTCTGCACATGTGTGGTGGGAGTGGAGGAGGGTAGGGGTGGGGCAGGGGCATTTCCTGAAGGGTTTTGCAGGTCATGGTTGTGACTCTGGGAGCCTCGGGACTTTGTGGACTGGAGGAGTGACGCGATCGGACTGCTGTTTTGACAGGCTCTCCCAGGGCCGTGTGAGAACAGACTGTGGAGGTCGGGGGAGCCCTGTGGAGGAGAGGCTGCTGTAACAATCCAGGTGAGAGATGGACCAGGAGGTGAGAAACGGTCAAACCTGGAGGCGCCTGAAGTTAGGGTTCCAAGGGTGTGCTGAGGTGTCCCCGTGCAGTGTGAGAGGGTGTGATGTGACGTGACTGAGCAAGCATCACTCTCCTTCAGGCTGGAGGCCTGGCTGCCCACGGTGGGGGGCCCTCCCGGCCTGCGCTCTCCACAGTTACTCTCCTTGCTGGCGGCTGCCTGAACTAGATGGGGCTGTTTCTAAGAGCTTTCCTAGTGCCATCGGTGAGCTCGTGAGAAGTCACCACATCCCCAGCGGAACGACAGCATTTCATCAGGACTGACTCTTCAGAACCAGGGTGAGTCCCAGTGTTGAGGGAAAAAAAGTGCTGTTTTACTAGTGTGGAAATGCTCAAGCAGACCATGTGTGAAAAGGCTGACGAACCCAATTTCTGGGGAGCAGCATTAAAGGGGGTGACAGGAGCAAGCCTGTAGTAACCTCCAGAGGGAACGGGCTGCTGCCCCTCGGAGCTGCCAATCGGGGACCGCTGACCCATCCTCTGAAGGAGTGAACAGCCACACGGGCATGAAAGCGAAGGGGCAGCACGGGAGGAGGCGACGGAGAAAAGCACTTCCGGGCGGGACAGAGTCATGGGTAGCACAGTGAGAATTACAACAGTGTACAGTGAAGAGATACATAAAAAGGGTGACTTCTGATGTAAGGTCAGGCCCACAAAAGTTTCAGTAGGCTGAGACAGATGGAGTAAACCACCTCTATTACTGAGAGAAACAGAGCTTGGTTTTCGGTTAAGCTAGCGAGTGTGGCAAAGCCTGCTACCGAGTATTTAGGTACTGCCTAATATTCTCCGCGTGGCTTGTTGACAGTTACAATTATTATAAACATCTACCTGGAATATTTTCATAGGGGAGTTGACATAACCATGAACGGTTACAGCACATTTTTGATAAAATATTATATTAACATTTTCAGATGTAATTTTAAAAATCAGCTTAAGAATATGAAAACTAAGTCATCCCTGTTATCATTTAGATTCAGTGAAATTGCCGTATACACACTTAAGAGCAGTTGGTACATTTTTCCCACGTAAGATGACTGAATTCTTGGTAAGAAACAAAGGGTTGATTGAAAGAAACAACACACTTCAAACAGCAGGGGGCGCCGTGCACCAAGGCCGCAGGTGGCACTCCAGTTGTGAACTCCCGCCCATCCCATCTATATCTGCAGAATGGTAATTCTTTCCTTACCTCATCTGAAGAATATTTAGAAAGTTCCAACCTTAGCTTATGTTTAGCCTTTACATTTTTTGACTGCTAGTAGTCAAACTGGAACTTGCTAGAGGCTGCGTGTGTTGGGCGGGGTATAGAGAGTGATTATTTAATGGGTAGAGAGTTTCCGTTTCGCAAGTTGAAGAGTTCTGGGGATGGATGGTGAGGACAGGAGCACAACAATATAAATGTGCTGAACTGTACACTTACACACGGTTCAGGTGCTAAGTTATATGTGAGGTGTATTTTAGCACAATTTAAAAAAATTGGGGCTTCCCTGGTGGCGCAGCGGTTGAGAGTCAGCCTGCCGATGCAGGGGACGCGGGTTCGTGCCCTGGTCCGGGAAGATCCCACATGCCGCGGAGCGGCTGGGCCCGTGAGCCATGGCCGCTGAGCCTGCGCATCCGGAGCCTGTGCTCCGCAACGGGAGAGGCCGCAGCAGTGACAGGCCCACGTACCGCAAAAAAAAAAGAAAGGAACCTGCTTATAACAACACAATATGCACGTGCATTTGCTAATTGCTTTAAGAATTGCACGTGTGCACTGTTGGTGGGAATGTAAATTGGTGCAGTTACTACGGAGAACAGTATGGAGATTCCTCAAAAAACTAAAAATAGAGTTGCCATATGGTCCAGCAATCCCACTCCTGGGCATATACCCAGACAAAACTATAATTTGAAAAGATACATGCGCCCCAGTGTTCATAACAGCAGTATTTGCAATAGCCAAGACATGGAAACAACCTAAATGTCCATCGACAGATGAATGGATAAAGAAGATGTGGCACATATAGACAATGGAATACTACTCAGCTATAAAAAAGAATGAAGTAATGCCATTTGCAGTAACATGGATGGACCTAGAGATGATCAGACTAAGTGAAGTAAGTCAGAAAGAGAAAGACAAATACCTTATGATATCACTTATATGTGGAATCTAAAGTATGACACAAATGCACTTATCTACGAAACAGAATCGACTCACAGACGTAGAGAACAGGCTTGTGGTTGCCAAGGCAGGGCCAGCGGGAGGAGGGATGGATTGGGAGTTTGGGATTAGCAGATGCAAATGATTAACATCATTTATAGAATGGATAAACAAGGTCCTACTGTGTAGCACAGGGAACTATATTCAATATCCTGTGATAAACCATAATGGAAAAGAACATAAAAAAGAATGTATATATAGGTATAACTGAATCACTTTGCTATAGAGTAGAAATCAACACATTATAAATCAACTATACTTCAATAAAATAACTTAAAAAAAGGAACGCACCTGTGGATTTGTACTGTCACTCTGTTATGAGGTAGAGAGTTGGGGACCAGTCTCAATTGTTTTAATCTGCCCTGAACAAACCAATCGAACCCTCAAATCTACAATATATGATGACTTAAAACGCAAATGCTGGATGACTGAAGCTTTGGGGAGAAGTGTGAAGGGGGGCAGAGGCTCAGTGGGAAGGAACTAACTCTTATCAATTATTTACTATATGCCAAGAGCCTTCCATAGGCTATGCCATGTAATCCTTAACCCAGTCCCAGGGTCGTGGCTTTGTTTTGGGTCCTCTACTGAGGACAGCATGACCCAGAGGGGCTGTGTGACTTTCCCCAGGTCAGCCCATTTGCAAAGGGTAGGGCCAGGATTTCAACCCCGGCCTTGGGGACTCAGAAGCCTTGCTCCCCCATGTCTCTGGGAAGTCTAAATGCGCCCAACTGGCCCACAGACACCGTGAGGGACGCCAAATGAGAAAGTCTAAAATTCAGCATCCTTGGTCCTTTTCCTTCCCCCACGCACAAGAGGTCCTTTTCTTCTCCCGGATAATGTGAACAATGAGAAGGCGGTCTCGGGGCACGGGGGTAGGGCAGCCCAGCAGAAACAAAGGCTCAAACAGGCCGTCCTTGTGGGAGACACAGGGCCAGCGTGGTACCACGCTCAGCGCAAGTCCGGTGGTGTCCGCCACCCTGATGGCTGAGGGACAGCTCGTGGGTCAGTTTAGCCACAGGAAGTGAGACTGGGTCACCCTCCTGAGCTGAGCTTTTAACTCTGAGCACAGGCTGAGGTCCTGTGGGATGGTGGGTTTTGCTGTTTCTCAGCTCAGATTTTGCCGCTGTCCAGCACACGACTGAAGGGCTCAGGGCTGAACGCTTTACTGAGATGCAGCTCTGATTGGTGGGACGCAACGAAGAAAAAGGGATTCTTGATGTGCTTGTTGGATGCTGACATATGTTGGACGCTGACATATGGTGTCCCATGAAGCAGCAACAGAGGAGAATCAGTGTGCCGACCAGAGCACTCGAGATTGTCCATTATACACGGAAATGGAAGTAGGGGAGCTCATCCTGAACTGCAAGATGCAAAACTGATCCTTAAATGATGAAAAAGTCCTCTAACTGGGGGGAAACTGCGGCTGTGACAGGCAAGACTGGACGAGACTCCAGGCCTGTGACCTGCGCGCAGGGCGTTTTCTGGTGTTTTCTACCGGCAGTGCCTTAGCCAAGCTGCCCAGACCTCGCGGGGAGCAGGTGACCAGTGCTGACCTGGCAGGATTAGGGGCGCTATAAATACTGCCACTGTCAGTGACCTCGCTGTTTTTCAGAGGTGGTGGCGGTTCTGCGGGGAGGGGCAGAGTGGAGTTCCTCTGTTTGTATCTGTGGGATTTGTGCCTCCCGAGGACATACCTAGTGTGAGCCACAGAAGAAGTATTTTAAGATTAGCTGAACCTCCCCGAAAGGGATTATTTCAGTGTGTCACAGAGAAAGAAGCCGATGGTGCAGATTTTTTCGACTGCTTCTTTCTCTGATGGAAAGCCTTTTTGCTTTCTTTCCCTCTGGGAGGGCCCCTGTGAGGCCCTGAAGTTCTGAAGCTTTAGGACTAAAATGTTTTAAATACGAAACATCATCACCTTAAATTTTACGGTGGCCTCCGCCCCTTGGATGACACGTATTTTCACGCTGGCGTTGGCAAGATGGAACAGGCACCCGGGGGTGTTGCAATTCCATGCCTGGCTTCTGGAGAGCACACACTCACCCCGTCCCTCTCCAGCCACCTGCAAGCTAGCCCTCCAGACGAGGATTAGCTCAGGAAGCTGGGGACCAAGACGAAGAACAGCCTCACTGGATGGAACTGTGACCGTCAAGGAGGAGATGGCCACTCACGTGGGAGAGAGTGACCACGTTCTTGTTAAGTTCACAATGACCAGGGAAATTTAAAAAATGAAGTAAAGAAAAGAGATTTCAAAATTTACGGGAAAGAGGCAAGTAAGATCTGATAACACCAGAGATTCTGAAAGGAGCTGGAAACCTCTCAAAAGAGAAGATTTCTCCCCCAACCCCTGCAACGAGCAGAAAAGAGAACAGAAGGCACCTGAAGACGTCAGGTGGTCCCCAGGCTGCTCTCGGGGCGAGGGAACACGGCAGCTGGGGAAGGGGGTACCGGCCATCCCCCTGCCTTCATTTGCTGGCTCACAGGCTCTCTCTTCCCCAGTTCCCGGGAGGTAAGCCTAGATAAAGTCTAAGAACTACCACCTTCAAGGGCTCACCATCTCGTGGATGAATAAGGACAGGAAGGCAAAAGCCCAGATAACGCTGAATGGGTGCAGGCGCTGAGATCCAGAGAAAGGGCTCTACAGAAATACACTCGAGGTAAGAAGAGGAAGAGGAAAGAACCAGTAGGGGCCGAGGGTACATTCCAAACCCCTCCTTTGAGTCTACCTTTTCCACGAAGGAGGGTCATCTTAAAATAAATGGGCAAACATGGTTAAAAGGAATTTGAAGACCGAAACTGATAAGAGGGAGTGAAGCATTTTGCCTGTGCAAGTCCCAGATCACTAACATCATCTGAAGTGAAAACACTCATCGGCGTGGCTGAGAAAGCAACGAAGTGGGGAGATACCAGGAACCTCGAGGTTGGCAAATCCCCCGAAGATGGATTCGAGAAGGGGCCAGCCCCCGACTATCATGAGAATACGGCCAACGGGGTCTCACTGTTGGCTAACAGTGCCATGTGGCTAAATGAAAAAGCCCATGTAGGCTCAGGCTGCATTAATGAAAACTATAAAGTCAAAACTGGACAATTCTAGTCCATTAGCCGAGGTCAGACCTGATTTGGCGTTTGTGTTCCACATTCTCAGAGGACACTCACAAGCTGGAACAATTTCAAGGAGCACAACCTAAACCCCGCAGGGTCTGGAAGCCAAGCCTGTTAAAAAGGTCTGGAAACAGGCTTCGGCTGTTTGAAGGGCTGCCACGTGGAAGAGGGATTAGACGGACACTAAGGGCAGAGATGAGGATGACGCCTCACCAGCCCTTCGTCTGTGGACACTGCAGTCCGTCTTCACAGCCTCCTTCCCGCCTTTCAGGGAGTTGGATCTTAGTTACTTCTAGAGTTCTGATTCTACAGTGACCTACTGATTCCCACAGCAATCAGTTTGTTATTACGACAATGGGCTTCATACATGAATTCACTCGGAAAATAATTACTGGGCACCTGTCCTGGGCCAGCCACTGTGCCGGATGCTGGGCATTTACAACGGTGAACACGGCAGAGATGACGCCAGCGCTCACGGAGACCCGCTGGCTACAGAGCGCTGAGTCATGATGGGGGACTTGGGGCATGACGGGGACAGCGGGGGCCTCAGGGGGTGGGAAGCGGCTGACAGTCCAAGTCACATATGCTGAACAAGGAGGCAGGGAGAGGGTTTCAGGCCAAAGGGCCAACGTGAACGGAGGCCTGGGCCGCGAGAACACACAACGGCCCCTCAGCTCTAAGTGCTCCGCGTGGCTGGAACGGGGGGCAGGACGTTGAGATGCGCCTTGCACTGCTCGTTTAGGGTTTGGGTTTCTGTTGCACAGAGAGCCCCTGGAAGGTCTCTACACCAGCCGCTCTGTGAGGACTGGTTTGGAGGGGAAGTGCGTAGAGCCCCACTGGGGGCTGTGGTCCCCGCTGAGCGGGAGCTGTAGAAGCAGAAACAGGGATGCGATGTGGGGAACGGAGGAGAGGGAGGTCCGAGGGGTGTTTAGGGGGAGGCTAAGACCCGGCTCTGTCCCCAAGGGGAGGTCAGGGTGAGGAAGAAAGCCGAGCTGGGGTTGAGCCCAGGCTTCTGTCTCTGGCAACACCAAGCAGGCAGGAGTCCTTGCTAGTCACTGAAATAGGGAACAGAGAGGAGAAAAAGCCCAGGGCCACGAGCAGACCATTGAGTCCGCTTTGGGACAGGAGGAGCTGTCAGCGCCCGTGGGAAACCAGAGCGCACCTCTGGGCAGGAGGCAGTTAGATGTTTGCGCCTGAAGCTCAGGAGGGAGATGGGAGTCAAAGACGCCGATCTGGGAACCAGCCAGACACGGCGCCTGAAGCCACGACCGCCAGAGAGAGGGCTTAGGAGGGAGATGGACAGAAGGGATGCTCACTCAGAGTGAGGAAGAGGGACGTTCCGCCAAGGAGCCTGTGCGGGAACACTCAGAAAGGAAGAGGGAAAAGCAGCCGGGGAGAGGGTCGCAGAAGCCACGGGAAATGAGCAAAGGATGCACACAACGGCAGCATCAAACGCGGCAGGTGAGAACCGGACGGCGCCCGGGGGAGCTGCCGCGTGAGCCCGCAGGGACCGGGGCAGGCTCTCTAGGGAGACAACAGGGAGTGGTGACAAGAACGCAGCCCACAGGAACGCTCTAGGAAGGAAGTGGGGCCCTTCGCCCCTGAAGAAGGAGGCGGGGGGCTGCGGTGGGAACAGCAGATGGCACAGGTGGGGAGCACAGATGTGGCCAACAGCGGCGGGAAGGGTGGGCTTGAGGTGCTTTTGCGTAGTTCTCTCAAGGAGCTTGGATGCCAAGGGGAGGAGAAACGTAGGGGGGCTGCTGGATAAAGACATGATTTTTATGCTTTCTTTCTATTTTTTTTTTGTTTTAATAAAGTTGGGAGACGAGCATATTGAAACGTAGATAGGAAGGAGAGATTTGGGAGAAGTTGGCAGTGGGGACAGGGAGACACTGAGCACAAAGGATGGCTGAAGTCGTGCAGGCGAGTGCATGGAGGTACCACTCAGCTGGGGGCCGGGGGCGGGGGGGGGTGGATGTCCCTGCCTCCACGGCCGCGAGCGCACAGAGGACATCCTGCTTACTGTAAATGTGCCCCTTCAATCCAAATTAGCATCTCCCTCCTCCTCTTTCCTTTGACTTCATTTTTTTCTGCCAAGCAGCTGTGTTTCCCTGCAGAAGGCTGCATTACGGCCACCCAGAGGGATATCCCTTCCTAATGCCCAGAACGAGTATTCATTCCTTTATACAGTGGACAGAGGTGATTAAATTAAGGATCTTGAGATAAGACTGCTTGGGAATGTCTGGGTGGGCCCTAAATACCGTCACGAATGTCCTTATTATAGAAAAGGGAGGCACACAGAGGAGAAGGCGATGTGAAGACAGAGATTGGCGTGATTCGGCCAAGGAATGCCGGCCGCCACCAGCAGCTGGAAGAGGAAAGGAGTGGATTCTTTTCTAAAGCCACTGGAGAGAGTATGCCCCGCTAGCACCTCGATTTCAGCCCAGTGAACTGAATTTCGACTTGTGGCCTCCAGAACTAGGAGGGAATACATTTCTGATGTTCTATGCCGTCAGGTTTGTGGTCATTTGTTACGGGAGCCACAGGAAACGAACGCACCGTCCAACACCATAGTGTATGTTAATTGCCTGTCTTCTCCGTGAGGTTATGAACCCCCCCTTAGAAAAGAGACTCCGTGTGTTAGTTTCACCATGGTAGCCCTGGGACCTGGTATGCAGCAGGGGCGCAAGCATTTGTTGAATGACTGCATGAACAAATATGCACGTGCCCCTTCTCTGGGGAGCTGTGCTGTAAACAGAGAAACCCTAGGCATCACCCGTCCCACTGAGAGTGTTCCATCGCCCACGCTCTAGACAAGTCTGGCAACGCATCCAAGCGTGCTTGAAAATCTTTCCTCACTGGCATTTCTAATATCTGGCTGGTGTGTACTGATGTATCAGATGTCTAAGCCAGAGGACTAAACATATCAATTTCTCTCTTTCAGCGCTCACTGAAGCTTGTGGGTAACGGACATTTCTGAATTAACAAGACGAACAAAGGCTGGAACGAACACTGTCAGCACCGGGGATTGGAGGCTTTAAACAGGAAGGGGTGATGGGACATCCAAAGAACTTTCCCAAGTTCTCGGGGGGGAAAAACGCGCAATATGTGTCTCGTGTGTGGGTGGGGTCTGTCTAGAGAAGGTATGTATAAATCTATCAAGAAGCTGAATTTATTTTAAACACCAAAAGAAAAGAAATCCCACAGAAATTTGGAAGGGTATTATAGGTATCACTAGAAAAAATCATAAAATTATTCACTGGCATCGAAAATACCAGTAGCCACTTATTTACAGATACAGCCATCCTTTCCTTACATGGAATCCTACATGTCTGGGGACCAAGGAGGAAAGAGCCGGCATTCTTTGCTTCCAGCGTGCCAGGCGCTATATGCTAAGCTATTACCCCTTTGCAAAGTCTTATAAGGTGGGTATTCTTCTCATGCCCACATGGCAGCTGGGGAAGCCCAGGCTTATAGTTTTCAGAGACCACCCAGCTGGTGAGTGGTAGGGTCAGGGTTTGAACCCAGGCCCTGGGGCCTCCGGGCCCACATCCATGAACACTGTGTTATGTGGTCCTGAATTCAAGCCTAAGCTACTCCCTCTCCTTTGGTTCTCTGACCCTTCCCAACCGACCCCTTTTAAATCAAAATCCGCGAAGAGGGCAGGCAAGTGTCACTGAGAGCCCAGGGCCCTTGGCACCATGCCCAGCCCTGCATCTGAATCCATCTCCGGTTCACAGGGGCCGGCTCTCCCAACCTTCTTGTTTTTGTTTGTTCGGGTAAGGGCCGATTCACTCCTCGAGCCACATTGGTTAAGAGCCATCTCTGAGGGCGGATTAAAGGCGGGCCTTTGAAAACTGGCTGGTACCTGACGAATGATGAGCAAGTCTCCCGGGCACTATTATTTGCCACACGTGCTTTTTCTCAGTGTCACATGGTGGTTCTTTGAGGCTGGCCCTGGGCTCAGAAGGTTCAAAAAGACTCCGGAAATAATCTCACGGCACAACTCAATCGTGTTTCCTTCACTGCCTGAACAAGTGGGCACTCCCGCCCAGAGCTGGAAATGCTTTAAGATAAAGTAAAACGCTTTAAGATAACATAAAGAACATTTTCAGTAAAGGCCATGTATCAGTTAGCTAAGACTGACGTTACTTCCCCGTTCACTCTCTTAGTCTGCCTACAGGTGCAGAAGACACCTAAGTGCTGGGAGAAGTAAAGCAGATATTAAATGCTCCACTTGCTGTTTCCGTAAGACATCTCTCTTCTTGTATTTCCAGCTTCTCCAGGTGAGAATCTGAACGTGGGGTTTGCTTAGAAATACTGTTCATGCAGGTCAGCACTGTCCCCGGATTTATGTGCTTAATTATGTCTTTGCTGATGGGGCTTTTAGCGGATGAGGGTAGAGGGTGGTTGGTATCACAGCATCCAATAGAAGTACCAGTGTTTGATTTATGTTACCTTAATGTTTGGGGGAAATACCTCTGTGTAACCAGAATAATCCTTGATTGTTTTCTCTCTTGTTTCTGGGTCCAATGTTCTCTGGCTTCACTAAACACAAAATGATCACTTAGCGCACCTAACGGCATTTTATGTCCTCACGTGCTGATGTCACTACGTCTATTCAGTGTTTCCTGAGATAATTTACAAAAAAAGTTTTAAGATATTTTACATGGGCTTTGCTGACTTCTTACATGTCTTATCAGCATAAATCAACAGGATATCAAAGTTCACCAGGAAGTTGCTTGTGTTCAGAGCCCAAAGCACCTGGGAGTGAGAGCAGACACTGAAATCAGAAAACCAAGCGGCCACGAATATCACGGCCTCGTTTTGTCCACATGTCTCATCGTGATTATTGTTGGGAGGGTCTGGACCACACATCTGACCATTGCATACTGTAATGTACCCACCGGATAAGAAGAAAAATGCTCCCCTACTGCTTCTGTCTTTAAGCTGAGATGAATAAAAGTGATTTTTAAAAAAGCCACAGAGTCATAAAATACAGTTCCTGGAAATCTATGAATTGATCCCCACTGGGTTATCTTGAATATTGTGTGGAATGATTCCTGACTGCCTTCTCCCTCTGATAAATCTGCTTTTGCACCAGAAAACCCTCGGAGTGGAGCCTGTGAACCACATCCTCGATGTGAGGCTGGGGTCCGGCAGGCAGCACGGGGAATGTGTAGGACCCACGGGCCAATCAAGACTCTTCTGCAGGAGCTGGGGGAGAACACAGTTGTCTTCTCCCTGGTTCCCAAACCCCTTCAGGTGGCGGCTCTGCACCTGTTCTTTACAGAACACAGGTGTGTACTGACAGGTGACGCTGAAACTAAGTAATTTTTACGGTTTTGTGCCAAATCAGATACTACCGTTGATGCAAGAAGCAGCAGAAGGGATCAAGGTCTTGAGACAATTTGGGGGTATAAATACAACTGGATAAAATACTAGCAACTTAATTTGTTCCTTGAAAATTGCGAACATGTTTCGGCTTTTCAGTGCTCGTGATGGTGGTTCTGCAGGGCCGGGGTGAGACGCATTGGATTGTTCAACTAATGGAAAGCAGAATAAAACCAAAAAGCAAAACAACCTAAATAGAACGCTGGTACTTCTACTGGATGCTATGATGCCAACAACCACCCCCCCTCAAAAAGAAGCCCCATCAGCATGGACATAGTTAAGCACATAAATCTGGGGACAGTGCTGACCTGCACGAACAATATTTCTAAGCAAATCCTACACTCAGATTCTCACCTGGAGAAGCTGGAAACACAAGAATACAAATGTGTTATGGAAACGGTAAGTGGAGAATTTAAAAAGGAAGTAGATCACTTGATTAGTTAGTTCTGGTCAATCAATCCATGTGGCCTTAAATGACAAGAGGACTCCGTTCTTTCAGGAACGTCAGTGTGTGAGTTTGCTAGGGCTGCTGTAACAAAGTACCACAAACCGGGCAGCCTAACAATTTACTGTCTCATAGTCCTGGAGTGACAACAACATCAAGGTGTGGCAGGGCCATGCTCCCTCTGAAGGCGCCAGGGAAGAATCTGCTCCAGGCCGCCTGGCTTCCGGCAGCATCACTCCAGTCTCCACGTACCGCCCCCCAACCCCCCGTGTGCGTGTCTGTGTCCACACCCCCTTCCTCTAAGAGCACCAGTCAGACTGGATAAGGGGTCCACCTCACTCACCCACCAGGACTTCATCAGAACCCTATTTCCAAATAAGGCCTCATTCTGAGGCACTGGGGCTAGAATGTCAATATAGGAATTTGGGGTGGACATAATTCACCCCATAATCATCAGAATAGAAGATTCGGGGTCGAGTGCAGAGTCGCACTTCCCCTTTTTACCACGCATTGACGTCAAAAGGCAAGGCTCAGGGTGGATCCAGATAAACACCTATTTTAATTCTTTTTTTAAAAGAAAGAGATCCTTAAGTAGTAATAGCCACTGGCCTCAGATACCCTTGCATCCTATTGTGTGAGGCACTGTGGTTGAATGGCAAGTCTCCCCTCTCTCACTACCTTAAATGACGGCAACACGCACGCGCGCGCGCACACACACACACACACACACACACACACACCCCGCCGCCACTGCTGCAGCTGGGGCCATCACCACGTAGCCTCCATTTGCTGAAGCTGAGGGAGGCCAGTGGGACACAGCCTGGAGACCCTGGCACAGTCCCATGACCTCAGCATAATTCGAATCTGGGGTCATGAAGCCCACCCTGGAGCAGCCTGTTAAGAATCACTCTTCACGAGTCCCTCCCACCAGGCAACTTCCACAAGCCTCTTAGATAGCCTCATCCACCAGACGACAGACGGCAGAAGCAAGAACTACAATCCTGCAGCCTGTGGAACAAAAACCGCATTCACAGACAGACAGAGAAAATGAAAAGGCAGAGGGTTACGAACCAGATGAAGGGACAAGATAAAACCCCAGAAAAACAACTATATGAAGTGGAGATAGGCAACCTTCCAGAAAAAGAATTCAGAATAATAATAGTGAAGATGATCCAGGACCTCAGAAAAAGAATGGAGGCAAAGCTCGAGAACATGCAAGAAATGTTTAACAAAAACATAGAAGAATTAAAGAACAAACAAGCGGAGATGAACAATACAATAAATGAAATGAAAACTATGCTAGAAGGAATCAATAGCAGAATAAGTGAGGCAGAAGAATGGATAAGTGACCTGGAAGACAGAATGGTGGAATTCACTGCTGCGGAATAGAATAAAGAAAAAACAATGAAAAGAAATGAAGACAGCCTAAGAGACCTCTGTGACAACATTAAACGCAACAACATTCGCATTATAGGGGTCCCAGAAGCAGAAGAGAGAGAGAAAGGACCTGAGAAAATATTTGAAGAGATTATAGTCGAAAACTTCCCTAACATGGGAAAGGAAATAGCCACCCAAGTCCAGGAAGCCCAGCGAGTCCCATAAAGGATAAACCCAAGGAGAAACACGCTGAGACACATAGTAATCAAATTGGCAAAAATTAAAGACAAAGAAAAATTATTGAAAGCAGCAAGTGAAAATGACAAATAACATACAAGGAACTCCAATAAGGATAATAGCTGATTTCTCAGGAGAAACTCTACAAGCCAGAAGGGAGTGGCATGATATACTTAAAGTGATGAAAAGGAAGAACCTACAACCAAAATTACTCTCTGGCAAGGACCTCATTCAGATTTGATGGTGAAATCAAAATCTTTACAGACAAGCAAAAGCTAGAACTCAGCACCACCAAACCAGTTCTACAACAAATGCTAAAGGAACTTCTCTAAGTGAGAAACACAAGAGAAGAAAAGGACCTACAAAAACAAACCCAAAACAATTAAGAAAATGGTCCTAGGAACATACATATCGATAATTACCTTAAACGTGAATGGATTAAATGCTCCAACCAAAAGACACAGGCTTGCTGAATGGATACCAAAACAAGACCCATATATATGCTGTCTACAAGAGACCCACTTCAGACCTAGGGACACATACAGACTGAAAGGGAGGGGATGGAAAAAGATATTCCATGCAAATGGAAATCAAAAGAAAGCTGGAGTAGCAATACTCATATCAGATAAAATAGACTTTAAAATAAAGAATGTTACAAGAGACAAGGAAGGACACTACATAATGATCAAGGGATCAATCCAAGAAGAATATGACAATTATAAATATATATGCACCCAACATGGGAGCAACACAAAACATAAGGCAACTGCTAACAGCTCTAAAAGAGGAAATCGACAGTAACACAATAATAGTGGGGGACTTTAACACCTCACTTACACCAATGGACAGATCATCCAAAATGAAAATAAATAAGGAAACAGAAGCTTTAAATGACACAATAGACCAGATAGATTTTATTGATATTTATAGGACATTCCATCCAAAAACAGCAGATTACACTTTCTTCTCAAGTGTGCACGGAACATTCTCCAGGATAGATCACATCTTGGGTCACAAATCAAGCCTCAGTAAATTTAAGAAAATTGAAATCATATCAAGCATCTTTTCTGACCACAATGGTATGAGATTAGAAATGAATTACAGGGTAAAAAACGTAAAAAACACAAACACATGGAGGCTAAACAATACGTTACTAAATATCCAAGAGATCACTAAAGAAATCACAGAGGAAATCAAAAAAAACCTAGAGCCAAAGTACAATGAAAACACAATGATCCAAAACCTATGGGAGGCAGCAAAAGCAGTTCTAAGAGGGAAGTTTATAGCTATACAAGCCTACCTCAAGAAACAAGAAGAATCTCAAATAAACAATCTAACGTTACACCTAAGGAACTAGAGGAAGAAGAACAAACAAAACCCAAAGTTAGCAGAAGGAAAGAAATCATAAAGATCAGAGCAGAAATAAATGAAATAGAAACAAAGAAAACAATAGCAAAGATCAATAAAACTAAAAGCTGGTTCTTTGAGAAGATAAACAAAATCGATACACTATTAGCCAGACTCATCAAGAAAAAGAGGGAGAGGACTCAAATCAATAAAATCAGAAATGAAAAAGGAGAGGTTACGACAGACACCGCAGAAATACAAAGCATCCTGAGAGACTACTACAAGCAACTCTATGCCAATAAAATGGACAACCTGAAAGAAATGGACAAATTCTTAGACAGGTATAATCTTCCAAGAATGAAGAATGAGGAAGAAATAGAAAATACAAACAGACCAATCACAAGTAATGAAATTGAAACTATGATTAAAAATCTTCCCACAAACAAACGTCCAGGACCAGACAGCTTCACAGGTGAAATCTATCAAACATTTAGAGAAGAGATAACACCCATCCTTCTCAAACTCTTCCAAAAAATTGCAGAGGAAGGAACACTCCCAAACTCATTCTATGAGGACATCATCACCCTGATACCAAAACCAGACAAAGATACTAGAAAAAAAGTAAATTATAGACTGATGAATCACTGATGAATATAGATGCAAAAATCCTCAACAAAATACTAGCAAACAGAATCCAACAACACATTAAAACACAACAATACACCACGATCAAGTGGGATTTATCCCAGTGATGCAAGGTTCTTCAATATATGCAAATCAGTCAATGTGATACACCATATTAACAAATTGAAGAAGAAAAACCATATGATCATGTCAATAGATGCAGAAAAAGCTTTTGACAAAATTCAACACCCATTTATGATAAAAATTCTCCAGAAAGTGGACATAGAGGGAACCTACCTCAACATGATAAAGGCCACATACGACAAACCTATAGCAAACATTATTCTCAATGGTGAAAAACTGAAAGCATTTCCTCTAAGATCAGGAACAAGACAAGGATGTCCACTCTCATCGCTATTATTCAACATAGTTTTGGAAGTTCTAGCCTCGGCAATCAGAGAAGAAAAAGAAATAAAAGGAATCCAAATTGGAAAAGAAGAAGTAAAACTGTCACTGTTTGCAGATGACATGATACTATACATAGAGAATCCTAAAGATGCCAACAGAAAACTACTAGAGCTAATCAATGAATTTGGTAAAGTAGCAGGATACAAAATTAATGCCCAGAAATCTCGTGCACTCCTATACACTAATGATGAAAAATCTGAAAGAGAAATTAAGGAAACACTCCCATTTACCATTGCAACAAAAAGAATAAAACACCTAGGAATAAACCTACCTAGGGAGACAAAAGATCTGTATGCAGAAAACCATAAGACACTGATGAAAGAAATTAGAGGTGATACCAACAGATGGATAGATATACCATGTTCTTGGATTGGAAGAACCAATATTGTGAAAATGACTCTACTACCCAAAGCAATCTACAGATTCAATGCAATCCCTATCAAATTACCAATGGCATTTTTTACAGAACTAGAACAAAAAATCTTAAAATTTGTATGGAGACACAAAAGACCCCGAATAGCCAAAGCAGTCTTGAGGGAAAAAAACAGAGCTGGACGAATCAGACTTCCTGACTTCAGAGTATACCACAAAGCTACAGTAATCAAGACAATATGGTACTGGCACAAAAACAGAACTATAGGTCAATGGAACAGGATAGAAAGCCCAGAGGTAAACCCACGCACCTATGGTCAACTAATCTATGACAAAGGAGGCAAGGATATACAATGGAGAAAAGACAGTCTCTTCAATAAGTGGTGCTGGGAACACTGGACAGCTACATGTAAAAAATGAAATTAGAACACTCCCTAACACCATACACAAAAATAAACTCAAAATGGATGACAGACCTAAATGTAAGACCGGGCACTATAAAACTCTTAGAGGAAAACATAGGAAGAACACTCTTTGACATAAATCACAGCAAGATCTTTTTTGATCCACCTCCTAGCGTAATGGAAATAAAAACAAAAATAAACAAATGGGAGCTAATGAAACTTCAAAGCTTTTGCACAGCAAAGGAAACCATAAACAAGACGAAAGGAGAACCCTCAGAATGGGAGAAAATATTTGCAAACGAATCAACGGACAAAGAATTAATCTCCAAAATATATAAGCAGCTCAATTTTAAAAAACAAACAACCCAGGGCTTCCCTGGTGGCGCAGTGGTTGAGAGTCCACCTGCCGATGCAGACGACACGGGTTCGTGCCCTGGTCTGGGAAGATCCCACATGGCACGGAGCGGCTGGGCCCGTGAGCCATGGCCACTAAGCCTGCACGTCCAGAGCCTGTGCTCCGCAGCAGGAGAGGCCACAACAGTGAGAGGCCCACGTACCGCAAACGAACAGAAAACTGCAAACAATCAAAAAAACCCAACCCAATCCAAAAATGGGCAGAAGACCTAAATAGACATTTCTCCAAAGAAGACATACAGATGGCCAGGAAGCACATGAAAAGCTGCTCAATATCTCTAATTATTAGGGAAATGCAAATCAAAACTACAATGAGGTATCACCTCACACCAGTTAGAATGGGCATCATCAGAAAAATCTACAAACAACAATGCTGGAGAGGGTGTGGAGAAAAGGGAACCCTCTTGCAGTGTTGGTGGGAATGTAAATTGATACAGCGACTATGGAGAACAGTATGGAGGTTCCTTAAAGAACTAAAAATAGAACTACCATATGACCCAGCAATCCCACTACTGGGCATATACCCAGAGAAAACCATAATTCAAAAAGACACATGCACCCCCAATGTTCACTGCAGCACTATTTACAATAGCCAGGACATGGAAGCAACCTAAATGCCCGTCATCAGATGAATGGATAAAGAAGATGTGGTACAAACATACAATGGAATATTACTCAGCCATAAAAAGGAACGAAACTGGGTCATTTGTAGAGACGTGGATGCATCTAGAGACTGTCATACAGATTGAAGTGAGTCAAAAAGAGGAAAACAAATATCGTATATTACCGCATATATGTGGAACCTAGAAAATGGTACAGATGAACCGGTTTGCAGGGTAGAAATTGAGACACAGAAGTAGAGAAAAAACGTATGGACACCAAGGCGGGGAAGCAGCGGGGGGTGTGGGTGGTGGTGTGATGAACTGGGAGATTGGGATTGACATGTATACAGTGATGTGTATAAAATGGATGACTAATAAGAAAATAAATAAATAAATAAGTAAGCATTAAAAAAAAAAAAGAATCCCTCTTCACACCTGCCATCCTGAAACAGTCCAGTTCACCCAAAATCAACCTGTGAAAATAGCCTATTTGGCCAACCAACAATTTGTCACAGTTACTGGTTTTTTAGAAACCTGCCTCTTTTAAAGTTTTCTGAAGTTTACAGCAATATGTCTTGGAAGGATTGGCAGGGCCCTGGGGGGCTGTGAAGGCTCTAGGGGTCTCTGGGGCCTTCCCTCCTCCCCACTGTCTACTGTACCCACCTCTGTCATTCTGCTCCATTTCCTCTGACTCTCCACCTCTCCTTTCTTTCCCGACCCATGGTCTCTCTCCACTTCTCCTTCTGACCTGCACCCTCCATCTCTCTGACATTGTCTCTCCCATCTCCTGCTCTTTGCACTTGCCCTCCTGCCCCTCCGGGTTCGGCATCCGGGGGGTGCTCGGTGTGACTGTGCACAAAGCTGCCCTGCTGGCTCCGCCTACCAGCATCCATCTGGATGGACTCCCACTTCCATCTTGTAAAAAGGGGGTTGGGGAGGCCTCAGCAGCAGCCCAGCCTGTGCTTTGCAAGGATTCTTCCCCACCGCTCTGGCCCCAGAGGGGCCCCCTCTCTTGGCAACAGCTCCCCCAAACTAGAGCAGTGGGGAGCTTAAGAAAACACCAAATGTTTAAAAAATGCCATCGTGAAGTCAAAATGGAAACTGTTTAACTAAAATCATCTAAAGCTGTTAAAACTTCCCCATTTAATATGATTTGCTACGAACCTTAAAAAAATTAAGGTAAAAAATTAGAAAATTATTAAAAAATTAAAAAAAAAAAACAACAAACACACGTTTGGGGTAAGTTGGCAAGTCTGGTAAATTTAGCAAGCCCACCCATTGGCTTCAGCAAACTGGCCTAACATCCCGGAATATGGAGGTCTGTTACCTTTTGAGGATGCTCCTTTGCACCAAAAAGGCTGTTGAAAAGACATATCCTACCTTGGTTCACGGTTACTATCTTCCCCCCAAATCTGGAATCCAGGAGGGAATCATGGTAAGTCCCAAGGGGTATACAAGTGGCCATGTTTCTGTAAGTTTAGCATTACCAGTTCTTCTCCCCAAGAGGAAGGAACGATGTTCCTGCTTCCTTATATCACAAGCTCGTTGCCACCACCCTCTGTCTGTGATCACCATGATTGTCTACTAGAGAAACGCAGGCTTTCAGGACACACTAATTATCATGGGGCTTTATAGTCAGTCACATAAGCGATGGAGACCATGGCTCTACCAGAAGGTTCAGGGCAAAACTGGTTGTTTGCTTCTGACCCCAACACCGTCTGCAGCCTTATTCTTTGTGGTCCTGCCTTCTCCTGTGCAGCTCTGATGGCTGGTCTGTGATGCTTTCTCCTCTGTGTGGCCACTACACCACAAGCTCCCACCAAGCAGCACACCATCTGAAGCTGTTCTTCCAAATCGATTTAAACTGTACGTATTTTTGGACTGTGTGTTCCTTTGCCCCTAACAGCGGCGTGTCAGTCTGCAGTCACCTTGCTAACCCTGGTTTGCATCGTGCCCACTCCTTTGTTGCTATTGAGGGGATTAATTTTTATCTGACGGTTCTACCATGTTGAAGCTAATCTTCTGGATCAACTAAAGCTCCCCCTGTCCTCATTCGCATCAGATGGTCTAAAGAAATCAACCAGCACTTCACTAAGCATTCCTAAAGGCAGCTCTGAAGGCAGGAAAGCAAGATGCTACTTGAGAAATACTTCTATTTTCCTACTCTACTCGCTTCCTAAATCCACTTCCTCTTCCAACTGGGCAGAAGGCATTTGCTGCTTTTCTTGAAGCCCACTGGATCAGACAGACTCCTGGATAAGAAAATGAGGGAAGAACCAACTTTTAGAGTTGGATAGATACTCTAAATTTAAATGGAAAATCTATAGTAGGGAATAAACACATACATGCATTGTAGCATTCTGAAATATTAGTCTCTTACTAACTGTCGAAAGTATCTTTCACAGGCAAAGGAAGATGTTGAACCCAAAGTGTCAGGGACTGAAGAGTGAACCCATTCTGACTGCAATTTGAGTTTTTGCTATAGACAGTACACCTTTTCGTTTGAAAAGCAGGTAGCATCACTGGGTCATTAAGTGTCTGCAGGATCTGTGGGGTCAGCTCTTCTCAAAGACCCAGGGAAAAGAGCTATTTATGCCCAAAGGATCAGAGCTCAGGAAAGTGCTCTAATCCTAGGTGATCCATAGAAAGCTGTGGAACTATCAGAAGGCTCGTACTTGGTACCCCGTATCATCCACTGGAATATACATGATGTGCTGATCTTAAGTGCTCTGCTACGTTAATTTCCTGACACTGAGACATTTCAAAATTAAAAAAGGGAAGATAGACTTGGGAGTAAAGGGCATCTTCAAAGCTTTCAAAATAGGATAACCTGAGTATAAATGAGGAGGTTGTTGCTCATGAGGGGCGGGTGCCATCGGTGCCTTTCTGATCCTTATCTCACAGGTAAGTATTAGTTGAGTCATGTATTTGTGTTCTGCTTACTGTGCCCCTTCTATGTTGGGCAGGATGCTAAGCCCTGGGGATAAGAGGTGACTAAGCCACAGACCCTGCCTAGGGAAGTTCAGAGCCTCCAAGGAATCACAGATGTGAAGAATGAATAAATACTGTAAAAAGGTGTATGCTTTATAGTGACAGTGAAACGCTGAATTTAGGGGGAAAAAGCCCTAACATTTTTTTCTGTGTAACTTTTAATGGCAATTCCTCTAGCCAAGATGTTGGACCGACTGATTGAATCGTTATAAGGATAACGTATGTGAGACACACCATAAGCTGCAAACTCAGATACTGCTGTTTTTAGTGTTGGAGAAACCACCGCTTCAAGCATGCCAGCAAGTGCCTCAGTCCAGAGCCTCAGGGCCAGATATCTGTTCCTGCCTGTTGGAAACAGCTCAATACAGAGGAAAGGGCCCCAGAGAATGAGCTGGGAAGTCTGGCTTCCAGCTGGAGTTGTTACAGGCAGAACTCTGAGATACTGCAGGTTTGGGTCCAGAGCACTGCAGTAAAGTGAATATCACGATAAAGCAAGGAAAAAAACTCAAGTTTTATTATTTACAGGTATACCTTGGAGATATTTCAGGTTCAGTTTCAGGCCACCACCATAAAGCGCAGGTTGCAACAAAGCGAGTCACATGAATTTTTGGTTTCCCAGTGCGTATAAAAATTATGTTTACACTATACTGTAGTCTCTTAAGTGTACAATATAGCGTTATGTCTAAAGAACAAATGTACATGGCTTAATTTAAAAATACTTCATTGCTAAAAGATGCTAACCATCATCTGACAACTCAGGGTTGCCACAAACCTTCAACTGGTAAAAAAAAAAAAATGCATTATCTGCGAAGTGCAATAAAGCGAGGTCTGCCGGTCTGTACTGGTCTGTCCTGGGGCAAGTCACTTATCCTCTTATCCTCTCTGAGTCATTTCCTTTACTAAAAAATCATGGGATTTGATCAGTTCATCTTCAAGTTCCCTTCCAACACAGGATTCTGAGTCTCTGTTTCTACGGTGACAAATCTACCCTGAGATAGATCTGTAACTTCTAGTTGCAGATGGTAGGATTAGACTAATTGAACTTATTAAGTAAATAAAACCTCTACATGGGAAATCGAAGCATTTTTCTAGATCTTACTTGGTTATCATTTCAAAATACACTTGTTGCTCCTGTTTGAGAAGTACAGGTTATTGCCTGTGAACTGAAGGAGGAAAGGAATATCCTTAAACCCAGACTGGTAAAGTTCTCCACTGGACTCAAGCACAGCTGCGGGAGGAGGTTTAAATGCAGAGAGAGGAGACCCGGCCGGACTCTGGATAGCAGAGCGAGGAACAACCGGAAGCTCCCAGCTCTCGGCGACAGACGAGGTTGCAGTCACAGAGCCTGGTACCCGAAACCAGCTGAGCTCTCAACTCCCGGTCACTTAACACAGTCTCCAAAAGCTGAGGTCTGTTCCTGGGACAGAAATCTTCTCTGTTTTTCCCCCAAATACTCTTTTGAACGGTTTCAAGGTTGTGCAGTGTTTCGCTAATATTTTAGGGAACTATGGAAAAACTTGCCCACCACAGGGAGAAATAATGCAGCCAGGAGAGCAGGGTTGCCGGGGGCAACCTGTCCTGACTCAGGCAGGCATGCTACCAGAGATCCCCCCCATCCCGGGGACGTGGCCTGGAATAGGCTTCTGACACCGCCCTTGCAGTTTCCCAGTTTCAGGAGGGAAGGAATGGAGGGAAGGGCTGGGCTGGAGTGATGGGACAGCTGAGAATGCAAGGTCATGACTCAGTGTCAGAGGTGTTAGGTGATGGGCTATATAACTTGTGTTGCCCTTGATACAATCTATTCAGGTGTTGGATCAATGGATCAAATATTAAGCTGTGGGTTTTTGAAAAAAAAAATCCATAAAAGGCTTAAAATGTGTGTCGGGCTTGATTTCAAAGGACCACTATGAGGGCTTATCTAGCTAAGTGGTTCTTGTGATAATGGCCAGAGGGACCATGGTCAGTGTGTTCCTGTCATCACCATGTCCCCAAACCTCTTATTGCCTTACGTCCTCCTTATCAGTCATTTATGATGGAGCTGCACACACCCAGGCATTTCTGCTACATTCTTACATTGTACTATAAAAATGGAGAACTGCTACAGGACTTAATAGGACACAGGTAGTCACAACAACAAACAAGGAACTGAGTTCAAAAGACCCCTATTTCTTTTTATCCTCTTCTCATCTCCATCTTTAGAACCCAAAAGGCACAGTCTACGATGTGAAGTTGATTATAAATGTTATTTTCTTACGACTGTTGATAAATGTCAGAAACAACCTTAAATTATACACCATGTGCTTTGGATTACAGAGCATGCAGGAATCTTTTCCATGTTTTTTTGAACGTTATGTCTCTTACATTTGAATTACCCAGGGGAGTTGACAAAGGAAGGATGTGTGCTGTTTATTTAAGGCTGTGCAGAGTCACTGACAGGCCCTGCCAACAGTGAGGTGTTATCCACACTTGTTCACACCAGTATCCCTGAAGATGGCAGGGCTTGGGATCCAGTAGGTGCTTGACAAGCAAGTGTTGAATGATAAATAAATGGGGAGGATATATCAGCGTAAACGTATGAGCAAAGGCACTTTTACCAGCGAAACAAACACCACCAATTAAATTTGGAAAAGGGACAGAGATGGTTATAGAGTTGACTCTGGGTATTTAAAAATGGGCTGGAAATTATTAGTAAGAGTATGAAAAATGAAAGGCAAAGCCTGCCTCTCTTCAGCACGTAAGAAGCCCTTAGAAACGCCAGAAGTTGACCCTCTATTCTTAGACTCAACGCCCTCCTTGAACGACGATCGCTCATATTTTGAGATGAAAATGTCTCGAAGAGGTTGTTATCTAATCTAGCACAACATCGTATTATGGACTCCTGGAACTCTCCCTTGAAAATGGCGATTACCCCCCTTTCCAAAAACAAACACAGGTGGGGGCGGGGATGGGTCTCTCCTTACCGTCAGCGATAAGGCCATGCAGACGAACGTGAACTTCTTGATGTGTGCTGCCGTGACTGCGTTGCTCGTGCTCACCAGCTTATTGCTGGGGTTATTCTAGGGGGGCAAGAAAAGGCTCCACGTTATCCTTGGCTGACCACACGTGCACCTTACAGAGCATCTCGTTTCTGTTGTATCTGATGCGTCTCAAGCGTAGATGTCAAGTGACAGCTTGGCAGACAGCTGTCACTCTGAGTCTCTCTCAGACAGCTGTCATGTTTCTGGACATGAATGCTAACCAGAGGGGGTTCTGGACTGAACGCCTGGCAGTGTCTCCTGAATGAGTCCCCTCTCCTGGGCGCTGGGTGCCCACCCAGGTAGTCCAGAGCCCCAGCCCATCCCGCAGTTCCCGACTGCCCTGGAGCTCTGCAGACAGGCGTGGCATCTGGGCCCGTATTTGAGGGCACGTGTCAAGGCCCTGTGAGGTGCGCGTTTGCTCTCCGAGATAAAGGACTGTGTGTCTCACCCATCTGTTTATTTTATTTTTTAAAGACCTTTTTTTTGATGTGGACCATTTTTTTAAAGTCATTATTGAATCTGTTACAATATTGCTTCTTTATTTTATGTTTTGGGTTTTTGGCAGCGAGGCGTGTGGGATCTTAGCTCCCCGACCAGGGATTGAACTCGTACCCCCTGCACTGGAAGGTGAAGTCTTAACCACTGGACCACCAGGGAAGTCCCTCACCCATCTCTTTAGCTCCTGCAACTTAGCACCATCTTTCTTGAGTAGAGAAGATGTTCAAACAGGCTTTGTTAGATTGAAATGTAAGCAAATGATGCAGACGGCCCAGAGGTCCTCTGACACGTGCCCGAGGGATTGCTGGGGCCGTCCCAGGGTCACTGCTAGGCGTGCCCATCACCCAATCTAAACGAGCGTCCGGCCCTCAGCCTTGAAAGGCAGCAGAGGAAAAACAACGCCAGCCTCCTTACGGATCCCATTAGACCCAGAGCCGGCTCACAAAAACTAATAAGAACCTCCTGTATAAAAAAATAAATAAAATAAAATTCAAAAGAAGAAAAGAACAAACGGCGAGCCCCTGGCTCCCATATCCAGCCCAATGAAAGACACACAAGCAGAGGTGTTACAGGTCCCACTTGCAAAAGAGCTTTTGATGTTTGCTTCCCTTCAGAGGCTGAGGCAATCTCTCGAATCCCTTCCCCTTTATGCCACCTCTGGAGGGGTTGACATTTTCTTAACTCCAGTCTCTAAAGCACATCTGCTTTTCTGAAAAACAGACTGTGCACAGTGCAAATCACAGCAGGTAGGATATCTCTCCATCTCCTCTCCCCCAAGGATCTGCGAGGGTGGTGCCCCGGTGGCCTGGGCGAGAAGGAGACCAGGCCGGGAAGAATTAGGAACCTCCAAATGCACACGCCACCCATGGTGGCAGCCACGGGCCCCAGCTCCTTCAGGTGCGCTTTTATTTTTAAAATAGCAAATATTTCTACAAGTACGGTTGGAATAAACTAGCACATATCATTAGATTAGCATCTGTGTCTCACCTTGTTTGCCCCATCTGCTCTTTCGCAGAAACATAGTCTTTTGCATATAATAACTGAACATTAGAGAGAATTTGGATGAGTGGAAAACTCTCCCAGCTCACTGTTTAGCTAGAAACAGCAGAAGTTATGCGAGAAATTTTAAATCTCTTATTCTGGAACGCACAAGGGGGCTAAGGATTTCAACTGTCAGTGCAGCAGATTCTGGAAGTCCACACAGAGGTGTCTGAAGATTCGGGTGAATAGACGGCATTCATGGGAATGGCTTGGAGTAGCGCAGTGGAATGCATGGCAACAATGGGGGAGGTTTCAAAAGGGTTCTGAGTAACTCCAGCATCTGGCTAGAGGTACGCTCCTCAAAAGAATTTTTTTGTTTTTAGGAATAAAGACACAGACCTACTAGAGAATGGACTTGAGGATATGGGGAGGGGGAAGGGTAAGCTGTGGCAAAGTGAGAGAGTGGCATGGACATATATACACTACCAAATGTAAAATAGATAGCTAGTGGGAAGCAGCCGCATAGCACAGGGAGATCAGCTCGGTGCTTTGTGACCACCTAGAGGGGTGGGATAGGGAGGGTGGGAGGGAGGGAGACGTAAGAGGGAGGAGAGATGGGAACATATGTATATGTGTAACTGATTCACTTTGTTATAAAGGAGAAACTAACACACCATTGTAAAGCAATTATACTCCAATAAAGATGTAAAAAAAAAAAAAGAATTTTTGTGTAGTGCCTAACCTCTGTGATGGTGAATAAAATAATGCTTATCTTGGACGCTCTTAGTGAAACTGTATAGCGCTGTATTGTTAAGCTTTACTACTTTAATGTAGCCGAAAACAATTTCAGATGAGACACTCACAGCTATGAGGTTCTAACACTTTAGAACCTGCTACTGAGTTTTATTATATAATCTTATATTCCAAGAGCTAGACATTTAGCAAGATGACTTATATCCATTTTGGTTTCTGAGGACTTACTTCTATACACATGTTCCTTGACATGAAAACACTGATTTCTATCAATGGAGTGGATGAAACCCACTCAAACACAGCTCTCTCCTGCAAATGACTCAGGCCTTCGGAAGTCCACTCTCAAAGGCCTAGGAAGCAGGAGTCAAAAGAATTTTTTCGGAAATGCTCTGCATCCTAATGTTGTGAATGAATGTTGGCAATCAGTGGAGGGTCCAGCTTATAGTTTACTGGGGAAGTTCCACACCCAGTAAAGAGTTCTGGGCAATAGCCTACCCTCTCTCACGTTAGGCTGCGTGGGGGCCGTCCCTGAAGCACTTGGAGGTGAGTTGCTATTTGTGGGTGATTGCCTATAGGTGTGGGAATAGAGGCACGTAATCAGCTGGGGACCCTGGTGAAGAGGCTTCCTCTCCTCACCTCCTAGGGCTCTTTATGGGATCACATGAAATGATATCAGCAATGGCTCTGAGCTAGTTCTATAGAAATTCAAGGCCAAACAGTTGCTATTAAGAGTACCAGTGGCAGGTTCTGTGCTTCTTTCCTATTTTTTATTTTAAAACATTGTACACTGTCTTGCTGGGGGTCTGTTTTTCTACTTCTTTGTTTCAGGATACAAGTCTACAGGTTCAAATAATTAAGCTTTAATGAAATAGGCATTTCTCAAATGATCTGCACGCAGGTCAGTCCTGACCTGGCCTCAGGTTACAGGTCTGAAGGCGTATGTGCCTTCCTGGGCTGTGTCAACAGCTGTGGAAGGACACAGTGGCCGTCACCAGAAGCTTCCAGCTGGAATAACTGCGCTGCATGCCAACCAGCCTGGACCCATGGCTGCTGCATGGACAACTTCGGTGTGCATGTACCCCAGCACCCTGCAAGACAGCCTTAAGCTTATGAACTTAAGCACAGAACTTCCTGTACCTTCACATCTGCTATAAAGTATCGGTTTAACTAAAAAACAACAAAAGAGAAATGAAATACAATATACTAAAATTTTTTGAGAGTATAATTTCCCTTTTGCAAATAATTTCTTGACAGGAATAACCTTGAAGTGAGTATCGGTTTGCAGAGGCATCATGGGAGCGGCATCAAGGCAAGTGTAAATTCGCCTCTGTTATTTTCTGAGTTTCCTCCGCCAGCCCCAAAGCCTCATTAATCTTGCAGAGCGAGGTGAGATTAGAAACATCACTGCGCCCGTCAACGGCAATCCCTGTCTATCAAACGCTAATTTTAAAGAGTGTGTTTCAGAAACCACGGCGCACGGGGTTCTCACCTTGTCAAAAGCAGGGTAGACAGCACGGATTTCCGTCAACCAGCCATATGGCATGTGACCCACGGGGTATGTGGCTGTCAAAATTGCCACGGCCTGCAAGAGGAAGAGCCGGCAGTTAGCAGGGCATCCGCAGAGCCTGTGTCCAGCCACTGCCTGCCGTCTGCCACGTGGCAGAGCAAGCCATCTCGGGTGTGGTCCCCACTGACAGGTCACTCCACCCTGGGTGACAGCAGGAGGAAGGGGCAGGGGCTCCCCTGCATCCCGGGAGCAGGCTGAGTGGACCCAGGGTGTGCACCTGAGACCAGGGGGATGAGTCTTGTTTTACATGAATCCAGTGAGGAAGGGGTCCAGATCACTGCCTGAGAAAGCCAAGATTTCAACCCAGGTCCACCACATTCTCACTGAGCTAAACCAAACCTTCTAGTCTAGCCCAATTCTTGAGTCTCAAAATGCGATTCTGAGCCCCACCCCTGCTCTCTGGAGACTCTGCACTTAGCGTCCACCGCTCTGCCTCCACGCCATCCCCCAGGGAAGCTGACGGTGTGCGCTGGTCGATGGCTCTATGGTATCCTCCACCCAACTCAACTCACTTTCAATCTGTTCAGCCAGGAGAGCCCAATTTTGATGTTTAACTTAAGAAAACTAAATTAATACTTCATAGGAAGGCTCACAGGTTCTTCCATGAAAATGAGAGTTTCATTTCTTAGGTGAATGAAGAGGAAGAAAATTTAAAACAGAGCACCTACATTTTTGGCGAAGTTCAACTCCCTAACTAGCTAGGACAGGAGGAATCAGGCTTCGTCTGTTCTAATGACCGTAACAGTGATGCCAGGACCGTGAGCGAGGTGGGTCCCCAGCGGGTGAAGACACTGCTGTGAGGAGTGGGTGGTGGCATCAGGCGGCCCTGGATTCAAACCTCACTTCGTCACTTCCCAGCTGTGCGAAGCACGAACGCTCTCAGGCCCCGTTTCTGTTCCTCCGGCAGAACCATGAGAATAACGACACCCATCGTGCAGGGGTGTCGGGAGTCAGTGAAACGTCCATAAGTGCCGACATTATCAGAAGCAGACGATCGATTTATGTCAGTTCTGTCACCCTAATGCTAAGGTCTGTCTCTGTGCACTGAGGCCATTTAGAAATGGCTCAAATGTATAACGTCTTGCTTTTCTTAGGGGAAGATGGAATTCTAGCACACAGGTGATGGGGGTCCCACACTTTTTACTGGGCAGCTGAAACTGAAGTATTGAAGTAAAAAAGCTGCTCTGTTACAGAAGCCAGCCCAGATGGCATTCATGATTCAACAGACAAAATCCAGGAACCAATGGAGACAAGGGAAAGCCTTCTGCTTGTGATTTATGTGCTGCTTGTTCCAAGCCAACATGAGTTGCTTCCCAGGACATGGAAACTGGCAGCAGCCCTCAGCCTGGAAACATGCTGACAGTGCATTCAAGGGCAGTGTGTAAACAGGAGGCTCTCATGGGTAGCCACCAGCCTTCCTGAAGGATCAGCAGTTCTTGAGACAATTAATTCTCCAGAGGGCAGCGGAGGAGGAAACAAATGAAGTCATTCTACTTGTTCATACCATACTTGAAAGATGGAAAGAAGTGGAGCTGCCAGTTTCCAGATCAGTTTCTTGAGTTGAGTAAATAATGGAGACCCTCCTTTGGAGGAGGGCAGATTGCCAGAGTACATAAAGCCACGGTAGGCTCGGTACAGGAGGTGGAGAAAGGACAGGTGAGACTAGGCGGGTCAAAACGGAGGCAGCAGCCCTTCACCCCCTGGTACTTTCACTTCTGCTGCTGCGCATGGCATGTTCCGCTGTCCTCTGCAACTACTGCGAAGAGGTACCATGCTGACTCCATGGGAAAGTGGAGAGGCCATTGAGTGGAGAGAGAAAATCTGGATTCTAACACTAGCCCAGCTTCTTGCTAGTTGTGTGTCCTTAATCTCGGTTTTCTCATGTGGTAAAAGAGAAGGACGAAGGAGATGTTTTCTCCCATACTCAAATAAATATAAAATCACATGATTCTAAGTCACTGATGGAGATCCTTATGGGTTCCTTGTGTGAAGGTGTCACATAATTTAATATCACAGAATTTCTTGAGCTCTCAAGAGGAATTGGAAACAAATTTGTAATCCACCTCCCCTGCACCCAGTTTTTACACTGCGACAGTGGGTACCCACATCCCCAGAAGCTGCCCTACCTCCGTAGCTGCAGAACTGCCACCAAGGTCCCGGGAAACAAAGAGGTTGACGATTGGCCTACTGATCCTCTGTGTAGCCAAGATGAGAGCCAAAGGCCACCAGAAGCTCAGCATCTTTCTTATTGTTGCATCTCCCTGCATCAAGAAAAGGGGATAAAAGTTCACTGAACTCTGGAAGCAGAATAGAAAAAAACAATTCAGAGTCAAAGCCTTTTCTTTCGATATCAATCACGAGTCAATTCACTATACTTAAAAATAATATAGAAAAAGCCTCTGTAGACAAGCCAAATTGAATTAAAGTAAAATGTACAGTCTTAATAGAAATGAACTCAGACAGCTGGCAAGCTACTGTGAAATCAAAACACACATTTAAGCCTGATGGATCCAAACGCCTATTTTCCAAACAGGGCAACTTTAACCCAAGCAGAACCCAACTTCATAGCCCAAGAAACAGGCTGGAAATTAGTTTCTGTTTAAATTACCAAACTGAATGGCTAGAAGCCATGTCAGTAAGACGTAACTCTTAGAAGTAAAACATTGTTATACTTTATTTTGGAATCAGTCTGCTCACAAATGTGCCTAATTATTTGGGCACTATATAAATCTACTCAGAGGTTCCTATTTTCAAAGCTCTGACAGAAGTCATGTAAATGTTTAGAAGCACAAGCAAAACAAAAGCATGGTAATAAGAAGGCGACTTATTAAGAATTCTACAGCAAAGATGTGCGCCCCTTTTTTTTTTTTTTTTTTGCGGTACGCGGGCCTCTCACTGTTGTGGCCTCTCCCGTTGCGGAGCACAGGCTCCGGACGCGCAGGCTCAGCGGCCATGGCTCACGGGCCCAGCCGCTCCGCGGCATGTGGGATCTTCCCGGACCGGGGCACGAACCTGTGTCCCCTGCATCGGCAGGCGGACTCTCAACCACTGCGCCACCAGGGAAGCCCTAGATCTGATACTATTGATGGCCTGACCTCAGATCAAGGTGGGTGGTCAATACAATTACTGGTTTTTTGGTTATTTTTGGCTGCGTTGGGTATTTGTTGCTGCGCACGGGCTTTCTCTAGTTGTGGTGAGCGGGGGCTACTCTTCGTTGCAGTGCACGGGCTTCTCATTGCGGTGGCTTCTCTTTGTTGTGGAGCACGGGCTCTAGGCACGTGGGCTTCAGTAGCTGCGGCACACGGGCTCAGTAGTTGTGGCTCGCGGGCTCTAGAGCGCAGGCTCAGTAGTTGTGGCACATGGGCTTAGTTGCTCCGCGGCATGTGGGATCTTCCCGGACCAGGGTTCGAACCCTTGTCACCTGCATTGGCAGGCAGATTCTTAACCACTGCACCACCAGGGAAGTCCCGCAATTACTGTTTTGACATGACAAAAGTAACATGTGGTCAAAGATGGGATCAAGGGGTGGAGTGTGGTAATTTATTCAGGGCCATATTTATATAAATATATATATATAAAATATATATATATATATACATAATCATGCATATCTGCCTTATATCTAGATGGATACCAACCCAAATGATACCTAAGGATAGAGAAATTAGCAAACATATAAATCAGATACTGTTTATAATGATGATGAAAAGAACACTTTGGTCACTTGTATAAGATTGTATCTTGCTTGTACCATATTCGCCTTTCGAGGCACAGGCCAAGCTCTGCCTCCATCAGGGGGGCTTTTTAGACCTCATCCATATCTACCCTCTCTCAGCCTCAGTGAGAGAAGCTCTTGAACTCCCATTGCAGTCTCTGTACTTTCTTGGGTTCATGTCTGAATGTTGCTTCTGTGCTGGATAAGCCAAATGGGACGTAAAGCTGCTTGAGGCCAGAGACCGTATTTAAAAACTTCCTGTGTTGCCCTGTGGTACCTAAATACTCTGCTCCCTCCATAGAAGGCACCTGAATGAGTGATTGTGTTTGGCCAGTACAGAAAGTACAAACACAGCCTGGATCCCTGGTGTGAAATTAAAAATATCAAATGTGAGTTCAGTGGTACCAGGGGTCCTAAAATCTCTGTCGAGAACAGAATGACTTCCTTTTGACAACAGAGAGTAAGGAGGACGTCAATGTTGTGTCTCCTCCTTGGCCTAACATGACTCACTGTGACTTGGTCTCCTCATATGGAGGTAAGGAGGCTGGAGAGTGACCTCTAAGGACTCTTTCATCTCCAGAGTTCATCAGTTCTCCAACTGTCTTTCCCTGTGGACACTATGAAGCACTTGGCCTTGAGCTATAACATCCCAGAGCATGTGGTTGTTACACTGATGTCTCGTTTAATACGTGTGGGGTGAAACTATATTCCACTTGGATGTACAGAGAGCATGTCCTCGAGGTCTAAGGACCTACCCCCAGCTCCGGTCCACTCCTGTCCGGGATGATGTCGTGGATGTTCTTGTAGTAGCCCAGGCACAGGGTGGTGCAGCGCACAAGGGCACCCATGTACAAGGATAGGATGGGGATGAGTAGAGGCTCTCTGCATTCCAGATGACTGTGAAGCAAAATGGCGACAAAAACGACCTGAGAGATGGGGAAACAAGAACAAGTCAGTAGGGAGAAGACGGAACCAATCAATGGAAGCACGGCCCCACCTCTTGCACCCAGGTGAGATGTATCTCTGAGCAAAAACCTTGACACTGATGAGAAGGAGAACAGAAACTGTATTGGGCTACAGCTCAATACTGCTCTCAGAGAATTCAGGGTCATGCATTTGGGATTCACTGGAAGAGCACACGATCATTCTGTTATATTCATCATTAAGATTCTTTTAAGGCAACTGCACATCTGGTTAAGGTTATCGATTAAAAAAAGTCTAGAAACTTTGGATTCCCTGACCCCAAAGGATGCAGAAGAGCTTTGTCCTATCGATGTACACATGTAATCCACACCAGAGGACCTAAGTGACCTTCCACAAAGGATAGAACAGTGACCAATGATGGTACACAGAAAAATGGACATTAACATTTATAACACGGAATCCACTAAAAATGTTGCAAAAGCACCAATGTTAATTATTATAAAACAAGATAATTAAAATTTAAGATATTAACTTACAAAAGTGGCATAGGTCAAAAAATACAAAGTCAAGAGGGATTGAAATAATAGTAAAGTGTCAATCTCTATTGAACAGTACAGGCTCTAAAGCAAATTTATCAATGTATTTAACCCCCCATCCTGCAGAAATCAGAGAATCAGCCCCGCCTCTGTCCAGAGTCCTTCCTGGGATTCACATGTTTGGAAGACCACTGAGGCGTACTGAGTGCACAAATAGGGTAATGGGGGAGGGGAGAGATTGTCTGGGCTACATCAATTTTTTTTTTGTTGTTTGTTTAAAAAAATTATTTGTTTAATTTATTTTGAAGAGGAACACAGTGATTAAATATCAAGATTTATAAAAAGTCTACCTAGTACCTTTGAACCCCATCCATCCACTACAGCAATGAATCTGTTTGATTATTTTCAGGAATAATATTCTAAATATTTACCAACAGACTGAACAACTGAACAGAACAGACAACGGGCCTGGCTGTTATGGTAAGAACCAGCTGAATATCAGCCCTACATTAGTTTCGTATTTGTCCTTAGAGAATTTTGTTAAGTAGTATCCATTTTTCCCCTCCTTCTTTTAGTTATTTATTTATTTTTCATTTTTAAATTTGGGGGGGGGCTACATCAATCTTAGTAGCCAAATATCCAGGGAATGATAGGCTTGTGAAATCTACCACCACTAAATGATCCTGGCCAAAGGAGGCGTACCCGGATCACTGCATTCTCAAGAAATCAGTGATGACAGAAAGTTAAAAAAGAAGCTGGAGAACGAGCACCGTTCATCAAATGAGTGCGTTCAGTTGCCACAGGGGACAGAGAAAGGCAGGGTAATCCAGAGAAACTCTTCTGAACGAGGTAATAGTATGAGACGTTAGAGGAGGTTTGCTGGTAGCACAAACCGACACTTGTGCCCGGGTTGCTGTTCTCAAACCGGTAAACGGGACAGAGAGGCCCTTAGGGGGATGCAGGGGACAGAGGTACCGCTTGGCTGCGTGGACATGACCAGGCTGCCCAGAGCATGGGCGCGTGAGTGTCCACTCAGGCTCATGATCACACACTCACATTCACTTTCACCGAGGATACAGTGGAGCCCATTGATGGAAATAAAGATGCCCGTGGCTGTCTCCATGCCTGTTGCTTCCCAGTGGAACAAATGTACCGTATTAACTGAGGGATGCAAAGACCAGCTGGGGGAAACCTGGTGAAGGATCCATTGTGTTTGGAATAGAAGATTGCGTTCTGTAATGTGACCAAGATGCCCATTTATTTCTCTAACTAATCAGAGGCCTTAAGGGGCCCTAATATGCAAACAGACTAGTCTGTCTGCCGCAAGCTTAAGATTCGACATACACAGACCTACAGTGTAAATGAAGATGGTCATGTTTAGAGACTGAAAACACACTGGAGGAAAAATGGATATGTGAAGACCAACCCCTCCTCTGCCCAGTCCAGAAAGGCTCCCGGTGACGCCATCAGGATGGCCATGCAAGACGAGTAGGACCAAGGAAGGGGATCTGGAAGTGAAGGAAAAGGGAGGGGGAGGTGTGGAGATGACAGGAAAGTGGCCTGAGGAGACAGCAGGCTGGAGTGTGGCAGAGGGCGGGCAGGAGGCATCGGGCCGGTAGCGATCGAGGCCGAAGTGAAGGTTTTCTCAGCCTCCCTCATGTCGTTAATAGCTTGATGCCAGGTGGCCAACACATACCATACCTCTTACACCTTCGCTGTGGGTTGTATCATTTACCAACTTAAAATAACACCTGGGCCTTTTGCAATTCAATCCAGAATTAAGATTTTTGATTCTGATACCATCCTCAAAACCTTGTCGGACTATTTTCTGCAGGTAACGTACTGCCTCGGTGGTGAGGATTTTCCCAGGGAAAGCCTGCTACGTGCTGGCCCCGTCCTGGGTGCTGGGGATTCAATGATAGATAAGATTGTCCCAGGCTCTGTTCTCCTGGAGCTGACAGCCTAGTGGGGAAGGCAGAGATGGTAATCAACCTGTGAAAAGGCCTGTGAAGGACAGAGGGTGGTGGTGCTGGGAGAGCCAGGCTGTGGGGTGAGGGAGGGCGCCCCACGTGGGGTGCAACTGAGCCGAGACCCAATACCTTGGCAGGAGCCGGCAGGGGCCGATAGGAGCCAGGGTTAGGTGGGGCAAGCCGAGGCAGGGCATCTCCTTCCGGGCAGAAGCCAGGCAAAGCCCCCAGCGGGAGGCAGCTCGGCCACATTGAATTGGTCACAAGGGAGGACCAGTGGCTGGAGGGTAGAGAGCAAGGGGACAAGAGGAGAGTGACGGGGCTGGGGAAGAAGCAGAGCCTGTGGGGTTTCAGCACCTCGTAGACCATGATCAGGATTTTGGCTTTTTATCTCAAGGACACCAGGAGGTGATTCTAAAGCAGGTTCTAGGCAGGGGGTGAGATGGCCAGCATTTCACTGAGAATAGATCCCTGTGGCCGCAGTGGGGAAGGACGGAGGAGAGCCAGAGCAGAGGGGCAGGCCCGAGTCAGGAGGCATCGCTGAGAGTTCAGGTGGGAGGGGTGATCCCTCAGACCAGGGCGAGGGCAGCCGAGATGGGGAGAAGAGGGCAGATAAAGAAACATCTAGGATTAAAAATTTTAGACGGATGGTCCTGAAGAGGGACGCTCCTAGGGTGGCTCCCAGGTGTCTGAGCTGATGGTAGGGGCACAGATTCATTCAAAACCACCATCATCAAGATCATGAAGAGTATGAACTGAGGCTTACGATGCCTCTGAAGGATGTGAGTGGAAATAGCATAGAGCTATCTAGATGGCTTGTCTAGAGCTCAGAGGAGAGGGCCTGGCCGCAGATATTTATCTGGTGATCATCAATCTTGTTACAGATGGTTTAAATGTAGGGCATGCAGTAGATTCTTCACGAATAGAATACACAGTAAGGAGAGAGATGGATCTGAGGAACATTTACACGTCAGTAGATGAGCTCGGCCACCAGAAGTCGGAGAAAAACCAGGACGTGGTGGTGTGAGAGCCAATGGGAAGGGATGTTTCATGGACGAAGGCGCAGTCAACAGAGTGAAGAGTTGCTGAGACATCCACGAGGTCAACAAAAAGTGCCCGCTGGATTCAGTGGCAAGAGGGTCACTAGTGAGAACAGTGTGGGCGAAGTGATGGGAGTGGAGGTCAGCATGGGGTAGGTAAAAGGAAGAAAGAGAAGTGCAAAAGTGGAGACAGTGAGAGGAGACTGGCCTTCCAAAAGGTGTGGCTGGGAAGTAATAGAGAATTGTAGCTAAAGACATACATGAGAAAAAGCCTCTTGTTGCTGTCGTTATGGTGTTAAGATGGCAGATGTCTGAGCATGTTTCCATGTCAAAGAGAAATGATCCAGGGGAGAGAGAAGGAGTCACTGATAACCAATCAAATAAGGTTCCTGAGAAAGCAGGACAGGATAGGCTTCAAGGCACAGGAGGAAGAAGTGGCCTTGGACAGAGGAGGGACACCTCCTCTCCTGGAATGGGAGGGGGAACGGAGATGAGGCAAGGGTCTGAAAGTAGGCATGTGGGTTTAAATTTCTCAGTGAGGTAGGCAATGAGGTCACCTGCCAGGGAGAGTGAAGTGGGAGGAGACCCTCTGACATGGTTACCAGAGTCCGCAGAGGTGAGTGATGAGAGGATGAATCTATACTTTGATCAGTTTGTCCCACTGTGTAACTTTTTGCTGGAGTGCTTGCTACCTGGGTGCAGGTGGTGCAAGGTGCACACCATTAGGTGGTTCAGGACGGGGATTTTGCCCGAAGGCTGAGATGGAAAGGCAGGAGACAAAGGGACCTAGAGTAGTGCAGCCAGATTACTCAGCTGGGATCCTGGGATCCCATCCCTGGGATCTCAGCTGACTTCAGAAGGCCAGGGCTGATGACAGCACAAAGGGGAAAGGACTAGAGGTGCCACTGAGGCCCAACACCCCATGAGAATCCTCATTTGATACTGAGCAAGCTAAGAAAGTCTAGATGATCACAAAATAAATAAAAAACATATGACTATTACAATAATGATGACACAGAAAAGCATGGCATGTTGGAACCAAAGCAAGAGGTTTTTTTTGTATTATGATGGGAAATTAATTAGCTTAGTAAAGGTTTTCAAACTGGGAGTTGCCACTGAAATTCAAGGCATTATAAACTCTTTTCATTTTATCGTTGGTGATTGTTACTCCCTATCTATGCCGAGGTGGTATTTCAAAGGACTTTGCCTAGGATCTATTTATTCATTACCAAGTCTGGTAATTAACAAATGCTTACAAGTAATGAGAGGACTGAAGCTGGGGGGTGGGAGGGGAAGCAGAAGACTTAAGAACAAACATTGAATTTATTCCCCCAACCAAATTGTGGCAGGAACTGTTATAAACTATAAGGTTTAAAACAGAAACTTCACCAGGAAAAGCCCAAGGCCAGATGGCACCTGAATCCAGCTTCCATCGCCCCTACCAACCAGTTATGTTTATTCCGAGCTTTTGAGCCCTCCCAACAGGCAGCGGCCAGGACCAGGCTTAAAATTAAGAAGGAAGGGCTTCCCTGGTGGCGCAGTGGTTGGGGGTCCGCCTGCCGATGCAGGGGACACGGGTTCGTGCCCCGGTCCCGGAGGATCCCACATGCCGCGGAGCGGCTGGGCCCGTGAGCCACGGCCCCTGAGCCTGCCGTGTCCGGTGCCTGTGCTCCGCAACGGGAGAGGCCACAACAGCGAGAGGCCCGCGTACCGCAAAAAAAAAAAAAAAAAAAAAAAATTAAGAAGGAAAATGGCTGTGGGGGCACTGGCAAAGAATTTTTCAGGGATGTGATTTCTTCCTCTATTTTGAGATAACACATCTACAAATGCTCACTGAGTTGCTGATGCTAATGCTAAAAATAAGAGCTGTTTCCTTAATTTCAAATTAAGTGATTAGAGTGAACAAGGCAGTTTAGTTCATCCCTCAGAGGATGAATTAAAAGTGAGACCAGGCCAAAAAATCTCTAATAACTCACCAAGAAAATTAACAAAGATATATCAAAGAATGACGTTAGCTAGTATTCACGCTTGTGCGCGTGCACACACACACACAAAATAATGTTAGCAGGAAGTAATTTACATTACTTTTAATAGTGATGCATGGAGTAAATGCAATTAATTTGGAAATCTAATTCTTGGTCTTTAGGGAGGTACTAACAGTTGAACAGTAGATTATTTCAAAAAGGTGGCTGAAAGACTAGCGTGTACAAAAGGGAAAAACCAGGAAGAAATGTGTGGACATGTTCAAAGAATGGAACTGAGAATTGGGAAGGGAGCTTAGAAATCAGTCCACCTCCTTCTCCGTGAAGAAATCGTTCTCCAAACCCCTGACTGTAGGAACTAAGTCTAACGTACAGACTATGGGAATTAAATCTAATTTGCTGCTAAAATTTTTCATGCTATCTTTGGAGGAAGAAGACAGGAAGGAGAATGGAAACCAGGGCTGGTGCCAGACCTCAGGGAACTGGACAGAAGTATAATGTTCTCAGATGAAGCCGACTTCCTGATTCTTTCCAAATGTGGGAGAATGATGCATGAGTGGCAGCCCCAGGTGACAACAACATTTAAGAATAATACCTAGGGCTTCCCTGGTGGCGCAGTGGTTGAGAGTCCGCCTGCCGATGCAGGGGACACGGGTTCGTGCCCCGGTCCGGGAAGATCCCACATGCCGCGGAGCGGCTGGGCCCGTGAGCCATGGCCGCTGAGCCTGCGCGTCCGGAGCCTGTGCTCAGCAACGGGAGAGGCCACAACAGTGAGAGGCCCGCGTACGGCAAAAAAATAAATAAAAAATAAAAATAAAAAAAAATAAAGAATAATTCCTAGGCGCATTCTCTAGAAACTAGCATCTAGTGACTCAGCCACACGGAGGTCCACGTGTGCACAGTGACCCTGTGACCACCCACTAGCTTTGACTTCAGAGTCATTTCACGTGCAAGTGCCTTAACAATAAAGGGCAAAACCTCTGATAGTAAATTTAAATTCCTACAACACCCATTCCTGCAAGATCCTGCACGCTTGTATCATGGGGGGATGTTCCATTTGCTCATTCACTTAACAAGCACTTTTGGAAGTTCACGTTTGTTTTGAGTAATGCAGGGACGCTCGCGGAGCGGATGGTTGTAAATGAGGCAGCAGCCGGTTCTGTCCACCACCTGAAAGGGGCTCTGAGCAGCTCTGATGGACACACGGATCACATTTACCTGAGCTATGACGTCTGAGATTGAGGCACATCCGACCAGGAAACTGTATTTGTGTTTTAAGAGAATGCCAGCATGGGTCCATGCCTGCCAGGAAGGAGAGAACAGGGTATGAGATACACCTGTGGGATTAGGTTATTTCTGGTCATTATGAGTCCCTGGACATTCCTGAAACAGAATAGAAACGCACCCCCCAACCTTAGTAGCACAGGTTTCATAAACCTTTGATTGGTAAAATGACTGTAACTTAGCCTGGCGGCTAGGACCACATGAGACTTAAGTGGAACCAATGACTGCACAGTGTGTATTTGGTACCAGTTCTTTGCAGACTCGTGTACTGGTTTGTGTGTCTGGCAGGAAACCTGGCTGAATACCAGGAATGGGGGCCAGTGGGAGTCACACAGCACAGCATTCTCCATCCGTGAAGCATGTTCTAACGAGGGCTCTAAACTGGATCCGAGTTACTACCGTCACTGCAGGCACTCACTGACTGATCAGGGTTCTACTGTTTCCTTCTCTTTAAGTTTGGGCGGGATCCCATCTGTCACTTCGTGCCTTTGAGGAAAATTAAGAGGAAAGTCCTCCAAGGGTTACAGACAGTGAAAGTTCCAGGGGATGGCAGGTTTGGAGAAGGTTTGAAGTTCAAAGTAGGATCCGCTTAAGCATCATCCTTCTAACCAGTAACGGCTGACCTGAACTGACAAAGGAATAACATTTCACGTGAGCTAAACATAATCAGACAAGTATGATTTATTTCCTAGGTCTGTGTCAAGACTTTATAGCTGCTGCTACATCTACTTCCTCCTCAGCTCGTAGGGCCAAAGGTGCTAAATGTGAAAAGAAATGCAAGGCGTAGATAACATTTGCAAATTGTGGCTTGTAGGCTACCTTTGTTGACCGAAAGCTGTCTGGACGATAAGCTTTGTGATTTGCAAATATTATCTCTCCAACAAATACATCAGGGCCATGCTGCAAGGTGTGTGTGTGTGCGCGTGTGCATGCGTGTGCATGTGTGTGTGTGTGTGTGTGTGTTTGGGGTGATATGTATTATTTTGGTTTTTATTAGCAATCTCTTACTACTGGGCCTTTTGGGGGAGTTGAGAGATGAAACATGGAAGAAAAGGGTGTCCATCACAGATGTTCTGGGGTTAGACTGAGCTTTGGAAACTTCCGTGGCAAATAAACAAAGAAGGGAAGTGGAACACAGGGCACTGAAGAGTCTGTGAGTCACTTTTAGTCCTGAGTTCCCTGAGTTCACTGTATAATTGTGTTTACACAGTCCCAGCACAGACAGGAGGGCAGGCATTAGAGCAGAATCATGGACTCTGCTGAAGAAGCTGGGCTTTTACTCTCTTAGGTTGTGAAAAAGGTCACTCCATTCAATTCTCTCACTGCTTTGAAAGCACTGTGGTACCACCTCAGTCCAGCCTGGGCCCTGTGGGGAATCCGGTTCTACACACTCCAAACCCTTGGCTGTTTTCTTTTTGGGGTAGGGGGTATGGGAGCAGGGGGTATGCATCAACTACCAGAGTAAACACACCTGGTGATAAGCAAGAAAAAGAAAATCCAGGTACAAGTGTCCCAGGGGCCAAATTCTCCACCTAAAGTGATGTCACGACAACTAAAAATCAGGACCTCCGGTGGAAACTAAGGGTTTAATATCTAAGGCTCCCTGGCCCACCAGTAGGAAGCTGTCAGACTCAAGAAGGCTGCCCCCGCAACCCTGCTACAGGCACATTAAGACTTCTGATGACATCTGAGAGGAGGGACCACATACATTTTTACATTGCATCATTCCTCTGAGGACTGGGGGCTAACGCCATACCTCAATACCTCCATTCATCTCACACGTCTAATGTATATAGAACTGGAGGTAAGGAGTGGTAGAAAAACCTATATAGACTATCATATGTTAAAGTCTCCTTCCAAGGGTAATTTAAATGGAGCCCAAAGAAAAGGTTTATTTTCTAGCATTAGACATTGTTGGAAATATATATATTTGGCTAAGTCTCTTTTATATCTGTAACACAGATGAATAGGAAAAAAGCATTCTCTGAGAACTCTTCAGTATCAGAACAAAGAATTTAATCTATGGAAGTCAGCCACCCTTAGCTAATCTAGCAAAGCTGGCTATTGAAGTAATAAAATCCTATCAGTATATTCAAGCGAGTCTTATTCTAAAAAGCTTTGGGTGCTTATACCACACAAGTGGTAAGTTTATCTGAAAGCTATTCTGATCCCTTGATCCTGAATATATCAGAAAGGAATTTATATTTGAATCAATTTTTCAAACAAGCTCTCTTGCCTACTGCCAGAACTTGTGGCAAATATAGATAATTCTCATAAAATAAACTGAAAAGATGGACTGGTTAAAAGTCAGTGGCCAGTTGGAGCCCTTCTGCACTGCCGGCGGGGATGTAAAATGGTGCAGCTGCTGCTGAACTCAGTATGACAGGTCCTCAAAACATTAAAAACAGAATTACCATATGATCCAGCAATTCCACTTCTGGGTATATACCCAAAAGAATTAAAGCAAGGACTCAAAGGGCTATTGGCACACTCATGTTCACAGTGGCACTATTCATAGTAGCCAAAAGGTGGCAGTAACCCCGGTGTGTCCACTGATGGATGAAAGGGTAAACCAATGTGGCTTTTACACATACAAGGAATACTATTCAGCCTTAAAAAGAGGGACATTCTGACACATGCTGCATACAACATGCATGAACCTTGAAGACATTCTGCTAAGTGAAATAAGCCCGTCACAAAAAGACAAATATTGTAGGACTCCACTCACGAGGTACCGAGAACAGTCAAGTTCATAGAGACAGAAGTAGAGTGGTGGGAGCCAGGGGCTGGGGTCGGGGGTGGGAGTTAGTGTTCAATGGGGCAGAGACTCAGCTGGGAAGATGGAGAGGGCCGAGGGTGGATGGCGGTGATGGGAGCACCACGATGTGAATGCACCTAATGCCACTGAAGTGGGTGCTTAAAAATGGTTAAGATGGGAAGTTTTATGTTATATGTATATGATCACAATCGGGAAAAAAATGTGGTGGGCAGTGAAGACAGCCTCGGATGTGCTGGTCATTTTCTGGGGGGAATAAGTGGAGCCGTTTCCATTTCTGGGTTGCTGGGGGCTGGGGGAGGGGAGGGTGGGGAGGCAGTGTTTAATGGGAATAGAGTCAGTATCCCAAGATGAAAAGAGTTCTGAAGAGTCACAGCAATGTGAATATACTCCATGCCATTGAACTGTATACATAAAAATGGTTAAAATGGTGAAGTTAGGTTATGTATTTTTTACCGTAAGTTTTTTAAACAGTGCCAACGATCTTCTCTACTCACCATTGCATCCATAAAAGGGAAGGCAGCAAGATACAGGAAGGCCCTTCTCGTTTTGTTCCCCACTGACTCATCCACATGGTGCAATTTATTGATGATGTAGTAGCCTAAGTCACTATATGCTGCAGAAGGTAAAACAAAACAAAACAGAACATGGCAATATTTAGAAAACATTATCCTCATAAGGTTTTTATCTCAAAAGTTTTTTTAAAAATAAATTTATTTATCTTATTTTATTTATTTTTGGCTGTGTTGGGTCTTTGTTGATGCCCGCGGGTTTTTCTCTAGTTGCGGCGAGCGGGGGCTGCTCCTCGGTGCGGTGCACGGGCCTCTCATTGCGGTGGCTTCTCCTGCTGCGGAGCACGGGCTCTAGGCGTGCAGGCTTCAGTAGTTGTGGCATGCGGGCTCAGTAGTTGTGGCTCGTGGGCTCAGTAGTTGTGGCTCATGGGCTCTAGAGCGCAGGCTCGGTAGTTGTGGCGCACAGGCTTAGTTGCTCCGCGGCATGTGGGATCTTCCCAGACCAGGGCTCGAACCCATGTCCCCTGCACTGGCAGGCGGATTCTTAATCACTGTGCCACCAGGGAAGCCCTCAAAAGTTTAAAAACAATTTTAAATATAATATTTGGGTTTTGGTACAAAAATTACAAAATTCAGATGAGCAAAAAGAAGAAAATCATCTACAGCCTCATTCATCCCTCTGCCCAGAAGGGGTCACAGTTGAAACTCTAGGTTCTAATTGCCCAGTTCTTTTACAGGTGTGTGTGGTGGATTATGCGTGAGTATTTTAACATAACAATGGGATAACAAACCTTTCAATAAAAATGTTAAAGCTAGCTTTTCACTGTTTGTCGTTCCTTTTGTATCATTTTTTGGGAGGAGGGTGGTAACTGTGGGTATAGTCTCCCCAGTGGAAAAATGCTATCTCTGTGCTTTCCAAGTCCCTCCAACATGAGGACCTGTGACCAGTGTGTGACTGGAACATAATGGGCCTTAACCAACACAGGCTGAATGAATGTGTTGGTGCCAAAGGGAGAGAAAGGAAGAAAGAGAAAGGTCTCCTAGTGTCTGCTAGGCGTTCTGGCAGACATTGTTAGTAAAGGTTAAATACAATATTCAGCTATTTGCTACCTCATTGATACAATGTTTAGACTATATAGGAAAACAATGATCTTTGTGTTTTCATAGTGCTCTAATAGTAGTGTTCCCGCTGTGTTCATTCTTTTGTAAATATGAATATCCATGTACTTGACAACTGCAGCAGACGCTTTGAAATCAGAAAGGAGATAAAATTTAGTGTCTCACTTTGTGAAATAATAAGAATCCCTTCCCCCATCTCAAAGTTTGGGGGACGACTTATTACCATATAAACTGGTAAAAAGAAATAATCCTCCATCCTCTGTCGGGATTAGTCTGGAATTATGGGGATGTTGGATTAAGTGTGCTCTTCAGGATGATATCCAAGTGATTTAAATGTCTATAAATAGAAATCTCAGCGAGGGTAGAGGTACAAGTAAGTGATTTCAAGGGGTAGGGGGCTGGGATGGCTAAGACATCCAGCATGCAATGCTGGTGGGACAGGCAAATGCAGGCGAGGAGGGCCCAGTCCTCCCAGGAAGGGCAGAGGTGGAAACCAAGAGGCAAGCTGCCAGGTGAGCCCAGGTGGCAGGTGTGGAGCGTGGCGGGACCAGCAAAACCACTGAGGCAGCAAGAAGAGAAATCCAGGAGGGAGGGTGGCACTTGGCAGAAAGAGAAAAGACTGGGGAAATGGGATTAGTTACGGCCAGGGACAAGGAAGGCAGCTGTGATGTCCTGCTTGGATCAGAAGGCACGTGGGTGACCTGATCCTGGAAAGCAGGAGGAAGCCCTCCAGCCCGACTTGGCAGCGAGGTGAGAAGTGCATTCAGACCTGAGATTAGCTGGTGAAACACAAAGCCGGGATAAAGATGTTGCTGGACCACACACACAGCTTACTTTGGGTGCCGAGATTTGGAAATCGTGGCTGTTGTTGATTTGTACACTCCTTTTCATTCAGTCAAGTTCACTGCGCTGAGACCTGCGCAGAGATGGTCCTGACCCTGCCCACCCCACTGCCCCTCCCAGCAGAGACTGCTGGCAATAGTAAAGGCAGCCACGCTGGGCGAGCAGAGCAATGCTAAGTGCACGAGCCCGGGGCTGGCTCTGAAGAGCTCAGGAACTAACATTCCCTGGTAAAGGTTAGCGCCAATACAAACGCCAGCTGACTGGACTGGACTGGATGGCTAAAGCTGGGCCCTTGAGATTAGAAAAGGCTGAGATCTGGAGGGCAATGTATGGGTTGACCTGTGTCCCCGCACAATTCATTTGCTGAGTCCTTAGTCCCCAGGACCTCAGAAGATGACCTTATTTGACAACCAGGTCATGGCAGGTATAATTAGCTGAGATGGGGTCACGCTGGAGAAGAGTGGGCTCTTGGTGCCCTTCTCAAAAGGGGGAATTTGGACACAGAGATAGACACGCACAAGGAGAAGCCCATGAAAACATGAAGGCAGAGATCAGGGAGATGCTTCCACAAGCCAAGGGACAGCGCCCGTTGCAAACCACTGGAAGCTGGAGAGGGGCCTGGGACAGACTCTCCGTCACGGCCTCAGGCGGAACCAACCTCACTGCCACCACCTCGACCTTCCAGCCTCCAGACTGTGAGACCACACACTTCTGCTGTCTGTGTTGCTCTGTTAGGACAGACCTAGCAAACTCATAGGTGGCTTCTAGGAAGGGGAGAATTATTTTCCCGTGAGTCTCTGGGGTAATGGCAGGAAAAGAAGGGACGTGTGAATTTGAACAGCTGAGAGCAGGACGTGCAGTTTGCTCATGTGGCCTGAGTGTATAGGGATCAGTATAAATAAGCTTCTCTGCTTCTGTGAATATACCTAAGTGCACCAACTTATTACACTATTTTAACTAAAACATCAAAAACAGTGCCTTTATGTAGAGCAATGAAGAGCTGACATCTACAGTTTAACAGGGTCTGAAGGACTGCTGGGTGCTGAGCTCGACCAAGCCTCTGACTCTGCCAGGATGTTTCCCCCCCCTCACCCCCTGCTTTGTTCAGTCTGCAGCTCCAGGGTCCCCAGGTGCCAGGGGTACTTTGAGACCAATGGGCCCAAGGATGCTTTTGCTTCTTTTTACTTCTTGTCCTCCTTTAGCTACCAGAGAAAAACTTTGGAGGCCAAGGGAAGAAGCTTTCTTCCCGTCTTTCTTCCTTCCTTTTACTCCTCCCATACGTAGTAGAAGAAGAGTCTGGTTATAACTACAAAGGTTGTTTCCACCCTGTGAGCTGGGAGAGTAAAATCCCAGCGGCTGTTTTCCACCCAGTATCGCCTCACCCTCCCCTCCCGTGTCCCAGAGCTGTTTCTGGCTGGAGGTATAGGCTGGGGGTAATTTGTTTAAAGCACTTTGCATAGAGTCTATAATTACCAGGCTAGCTGCCTTAATGACATTTAGTAACCTTCAACTTCTATAAGCTGCCTTACCAAGACTCTTCTGAAATAGCTTAGAGTCCTTATGAAAAGTAGGACATTAGAAAGAAAAATTAAGCAAGGTTTTTGAATAGATGTACATGGAGTTCATGGCCTGGCTGCAGCAGGAGGACACGGACTTAACCTATTTACAGGTAGACAGCTTTGAGCTGCGCAAACAAGAAGCCGGAAGGGCCATTCAAATCCCTAGCTCCTCTGACCTCAGAATTATTTTCCCGTGAGACTCTGGGGTAATGGAGCGATGGACCTTTCCAGAATCACTGGTTCTCAAACTTGTTCATCCAGAGTCGCCAGCACTTGTTGCAAAATGCCATGAAATTTAGTATTAATCAAAATAAGCCTCATTACCCATAATTTTCCCATGGGAATTGAAGAAAAAGCCCTCTTTCCATTTTTAGTAAAAGAATAATATGTGCATTTCCAAGGGGCAAATTTGGGAGCCCTTATTCTAATTCTAATGCCTTAGTTCCCATGTTTAAAAGTCTCCCAAGTGCTACGGATTGACCCACTGTGTTCTGTTTACCAAGGCTTCTGCAACTCGGGTATCTTGAGCCAGGCTCCAGGTACACATAGAATAGATATCAACCTTCTGGCCAGTGGATCTCTAGATTTCAAGTCTGTCAGTCCAACACAATTCCAAGTGTCTACTCATTTGGCTAATTGCATAAGGTTTGGGTGGTACATTTTCTGGAGCATCTTTTCCTCACCATCTGCACCATACATTCCTGGGGAAGTGCCTGTGTGATCAGTGGGACCCACTCCGGCCATGTGCAAATGTCTGGGGAAACCCATAACCATGTGCAAATCTCTCAAGGATGAGAGAATGCGTGGCTTACCAGTCTGGTCCAAAAAGAGAAAAAAATCAGAGAAAATGAATATGAAACACAAGAAAAAACATTATTTACAGCAAATGTAATAAAAAGGACCTAGTGAAAGTTCTCTCCTTTACTGGGGCAAACACAATAACAGTTGACCCTACAAAGGAGTTCTTGGTCCTCTCTGACCTGAGTCTACCTCTAATGTCTCACCGTGATCAGTAAATGGATGCCCAGATGTGACACCAGGTTAGCGAAGGAAAGGAGCTACAGTTGAAACTGGTTTTTCAAAGCTGGTGACGCTTAGCTTTGAAGTCCCTTCTAAGTGAGAAGATCCTCCAGCAGTTGGTAGATTATCGGTAGATACTGAAAGTTTGAAATGTCAAAGTTCATCCAGATTGGGAAAAAAAAATCTAAGATAGAGATCATGCTGGGAATCAGGATTTCTCCAATGGCTGGAGGTACCATGGAATACACAAACTTAAAAAAAATATATCTTAAGAGTACCTCTGCCTCAGCACTAGTTCATAACCCAGGAGATTATGCAGACTGACAAAATATATTGAACTTTTCTAAATATTAAAAATTTCTTTAGAGACCATAACGTTATCAAGCAGTAAACAAGAATATACAGATCTTCCTTGTTGTTAAAGCTGTATTAAACATACTTACATGAACACTAGACTCAATCTGCTTTATTCAATATAGCTGTCCCTGAGATGTCACAAAAAAATTTTCACTGGTGTCAAAGGCTCTCCAAGGGACCCAGCTACAGCCGCAAAGCTCAATGCCTAACGCCCTCCCTGCGGGTCCTCTTTCTACTTTGCCCTTCCCTGCTCTCCTTCCCTTTCTCTCTTCCTCTCTCCCCCTTTTCCTGTCCCTGTTGCCTAACGGGCTCTTCCATAGTCTCAGGCTGCACACCTCCTTTACCTGGTTACCTGCACCCTAGCACTGGGCATCCACCCTGTTACCCGTGATATTCAACACCGAACTCATTTTCTTGCTTTATTCTCCCCTGATTCATAAATGCGTGGTGGCTGTCTGCCTCCCACTTCTTCTCCTCCCCAAGGATGAATATCTTTTATATTTATCTCACCTCTGTATCCAACTTTTGATTAGTAGGACCTGAATGACATGCACGTACTATTTGTTCAATAAATAATTTGCTGGACCACGGATAGGACAGATGGGGACTGGACTATTTTAAAGGTGAGTTAAACAAAGGGCAATTCTTTCACTCTTGTTTAGTCAAAGGCCCCCACATTCAAAGCAGGAAGGTCAGCTCTACTAATACTAGTGGTGTGTCTGCTTAGAGTTAAACATTCATGTTAATAACATCATAAGGGGAAATGGATGAATTTTATCAGTGTTTGAATATATCTAAAAAAAGAGAAATATTCATTAAACATACAGAAGGCATCTTGCTGGGAAAAGTAACTAATATTGTAAAGAATAAAATGAATAAACAGGTAAATTAGGAAACAAAGCAAAAAGAAACCAAGGAGCTGGCCATTAAACTGAAAAAGCATAGAACACGGTGATTTTGTTAAAACCACGAGCCTGAGGTTAGACAGAATTAACAGAAATGTAACAGACAAGAAGAGTCACCATCTGTAATCTTAAGTGGCTACAGCAAAATATTCATTTGGAGCACTGGGTCAAATTCTCCACTCCATCTTGTATCAAAGATAAGGGAAAAATTAGAAAGAGTTGTGCTGGAATACAACCAACACTTTCAGAGCCAGTTAAGAGATGACCCACCCCATGAGCCTTTCAGAACCAATCCCTAAGAGAAAGAACTTCTTCCTCCTCTATGCTCTTGGATGCCCTTATATAAATGCTATGGAAAAGTTAGAACGTCTAGATAACAGAAATAAATCTATTAAGGAGATAGGGAAATAGCACCTAAAAAGGAAAGTTTCAGGCAATTAGACTAGTTTCGTCTAAACAAAATAATATAGAGAAATTTGGTTTTAAGCCTAGGTTACTCTGGTTCCTATCTCACTCTGTGGGCTAAGCTGGTGAACGTGTAACATGTGGCTTCTTGTACTTACTCTAAGCCCTACTGAGGAGCTGTTCATGTGGGGAATACATACCCATTTCAGTATCAGGCCAAGCAAATACAATTAGGAAGACTGCCTGAGAGCAGACAATGGCTTCTTAAGTCAAATTATTTGGAATAGTTGCTTTTTTGTTTATCTATGTCACTGTTCCCTTGTCCCAAGCATAGATAGCCGAGAGCTGATTGTTAAGGTAGAAATGTCAGTGGCTGTTTCTAGCATTACTAAGATGTGAAAATGGGTTTTAGTGTCTAGTGTAGGTGACACACTGTAAAGTAGAAACTGAACGGGGGGATGTTTATGGATGGTAGGAAAATAATGTTGGAAAAGGTGAGGATGACAAGAGAGCAACACCCCACCTGGAGCTTGTGGTCAAGGTTATGGGGAAAAATTGGCAAGATCTGAGTATAGAAAAGCTTACGGGATTAGTGAAAAAAAGGAGGAAGGAAGGTGAGCAAAGATGCCTGATGCAGCAGACAGTAGAAGGCAAGAGAAGAATCAAACCATTAGGTGGAAAATTGAAATGAGGCCAACAAACTAGAAGAAGGAAAATCATTAAAATCTGAGTTTTAAGTCTTTGAAATTGATATTGCTTTCTTAGTAACTGTAGAAAGCATTTGTTTGTTGGAAGGAAAAGAAGTGATAATTGTAAAAATATCAACAGTGATAAAAGCAATTGTTAAATATATCTGGGATGTAGAACCATTTTGGTTCAAATGTAAGATTTTATGATTCCATTTTAAAATTGAAAAACTTGCATTTAACTTGGAAAATGATATTTGATTTGATTTTTGTTTGATTTTTATTTCAGTGACCAAATGTCCCTCCCAACAGTGTCAATAACACAGTACACTCAAGTTTTCCTTAATTACTGACATCTAGTAATTAGCTATTAGCCCCAAAGTCTCATTTGAGCATGACTAAAACAGGGAATGTTGGGTTTATTTGGAAGTAAGTAGCTAAAAAGAAACTAATTTATCTTCCTTTTTAGGCAAAACTTTATTTAGACCCACTCATTGCACATATGGAATTTTCTCAAGTACGTATACCATCTATGAAAATGGCCCAGATCAAATGTAGCTGCAGAAGTTTTCTTTAAAACTCAGCGGATAAGTTAGTATTCAGGGTTTAAGTTAAGAGAAAGAAAAGCATCTCCTCTCTGTCCCATGCCCTGAAGCTCTGAGCCCCAATGAAATGACCAATAGCAACACTTTGCCTGGATATTTGGCCCATGAGAAGCATCCTCTCGCCAACATTGTTCTTAGCACAAAATCCTATGTTGTATTAAAAAGGAAGACCACAGGGGCTTCCCTGGTGGCGCAGTGGTTGGGAGTCCACCTGCCAATGCAGAGGACAGGGGTTTGTGCCCCGGTCCGGGAAGATCCCACATGCCGCGGAGCAACTGGGCCTGTAAGCCATGGCCGTTGAGTCTGCGTGTGGCGGGAGAGGCCACAACAGTGAGAGGCCCGCATACCGCAAAAAAAAAAAAAAAAAAAAAAAAAAAGGAAGACCACAAAGGCCTCAGTCTATTTACTTTTAGATTCACAATTATATGAGTAAACATGAGTTGACATCTGAGTACACTGTAAATGGTTTGGGTTAATCTCCCGGCTCTTCATTCACCACGGACATTCATGGTTCTCATACAACCAGTGCCAATATGAAGACACACAATGGGTTTGTGAAGTGTTGTTCACAGGCTTTATGTAACTGGGTTCAGTAGGTGTGCCATTCAATTTTTATGCCAGGTAAGCTGAGCTGTTTTGAAGCCAAGGGGTTCTGAGATCATGCCCTTAGGGTTTTTTATCACCACCAAGAAGGCAGCAGAAGTAGAACTCCAGCTCTAAAGGAAGGGGCTTTCCTAGGTCTTGGTGAAACCGTAGGCCAGTCACTGTGTGTGATAAAATTTTCTTGTTGTTTCATGGAAAGAATGTTATGCCCAGAGTATTGAGTCTCATCTGAAATAGAAACATGGGGCCCTAAAAGGAGATAACTTTAATACGTAAAACAATCTCATTTGTTTTCAATGCTGATAAGAATTAATCCTGAATAACACTCATTCTATTTTTATTCTTAAGATTGAGTCTGATAAGATAAACACCAAGGTCCTACTGTACAGCACAGGGAACTATATTCATTATCTTCTAATAAACTATAGTGGAAGAGAATCTGAAAAAGAACATATCTATATACTGCATATATATGATATACATATACATATACATATATGTATGTATATAGCTGAATCACTGTGCTGTACACCTGAAACTAACACATTATAAATCAACTATACTTCAATTAAAAAAGAAAAGAGTAAGTAATGTCTGTCTCTAACAAAAGCACCTGACAGTTTTTTGACCTTACTGAAGGCTAATCCTAGATCTGCTCACCTGTTAATGAAACTCCTTCCTCACTGACACAGGGTTTGGGAACCAGAGACATACAGCTTGCCAGACAAAGGACATTTTCTTTTCTTGACCTAGGAGCACAAACTCCGTTCCTTCCATCCCTTAAAATTGTCTTGATATTTAATAATTATGGAAGAAATCATTTACTACAATAAATACACGAAAATGAATTAAGAGGAAGAAGGAATTAGCAAAGCTAGATTCTTCAGGGACGGCCAACAGCCTTACCTATGAGGGTGTGGAAGACAGCGGCTATAGCACCGGCCACCACCATGCACAGGACAGCTTTGGTCCTGTCCCGCTTGCTGTTCACAAACACCAGGCCCACATTCTTGAAGTCACTCATAGGCCCCGTGAAGAACTTCATTAAGGAGTAGGCCAGCCCGTAGCTGGCCAGCATCTCCACTGCATCTTCCTTGACAGCTGCAATGCCCCGGTTCAAGGCCTGTGGAGGGAAGAAACCCACAAACAGCGTTAGGAACGGTGTCTTGGGGCTTCCGTGGTGGCGCAGTAGTTAAGAATCCGCCTGCCAATGCAGGGGACACGGGTTCGAGCCCTGGTCCGGGAAGATCCCACATGCCACGGAGCAGCTAAGCCCGTGTACCACAACTACTGAGCCTGCGCTCTAGAGCCCGCGAGCCACAACTACTGAGCCTGTGCTCTAGAGCCCATGCTCCGCGACAAGAGAAGCCACCACGATGAGAAGCCACTGCAATGAGAAGCCCACGAACCACAACGAAGACCCAACACAGCCAAAAATAAATAAATAAATAAGAAACGCTGTCTTATATCTCCTACAATAAAACTCAGCAGGTCATGTTTCCATAGGCACTCTAAGCAGCTTATAGGGCAAATCTCACTGTAATTTGATAAAGGTTATTAGTTTTCATTTTCATCCATATTAGCTTCATTTTGAAATATCTTCCTGTGGGGGAGATAGCTGTCCACTGGGGTGAAAGTAATAGAAAAAAACCCAACAAGCATTTTATGTTAATATCAGAAAATAATTCGGAGGAGTTCTGGTTAAAAGGTTAACATGTTAAATTTTATTTGTAGGCTGAACCTACATAATAGCAACAGGCATTCTGGAAATGGGTCAGCCACTTTATATGGAGTAGGTGATGGTTTCTCTTTTCCTTTAAGGAAGGGGTGTGTGTGTGTGTCTGTGTGTGTGTGTGTGTGTGTGTGTGTGTGTGTGTGTGTGTGTGTGTGTGTGAAATACTAGGTATCTGTTATGTGTGTATCCTTCACAGCATAAAGTAAGTTCTATGCTATGAAAATAGGTATTGAAGGAAATTATTATACAATCAATGGATGCTATTCACCTGATTCTTACTGTATCTTAACTTGAAATAGATTCATGATCTCTGTGCAGACAAACAGGAAAAGAAAATCTTTAAACCAAATACACCGTTTTGAATAATAAGATGTGGTCATAGAATATTCTGTTTTAATCATCCTCCATGAGGGACCCTCTGAGGTACTGGTGACCTTGTCAGGATGGCATTTCCAAACTAACTTTCCCACCTAGTAGACAATAAAGTAGACTGGAGGTAGTGGGAATGGATGTCCAGGAAGAAGAACTTTATTTTAAAAATGTCCCCAGTACATCGCCTCTGTCTTTAGGCACAGGCAACTGACTGGGCAGGAGAGTCAGCTTTCTGTATAGTAATACACTTTTCATTAGTTAATTTATTTTTATTGAAGTATAGGTGATTTACAGTGTTGTGTTAGTTTCTGGTGTACAGCAAAGTGATTCAGTTGTACATATGTGTGTATATATATATATTTTTTCAGATTCTTTTTCATTATAGGTTATTACAAGGTATTGAATATAGTTCCCTGTGCTATACAGTAGGACCTTGTTGGTTATCTATTTTATATATAGTGGTGTGTATCTGCTAATCCCAAATGCCTTAGTTATCTCTCTTCCCCCTGCCTTTCCCCTTTGGTAACCATGTTTGTTTTCTAAGTCTGTTTCTGAGTCTGTTTCTGTTTTGTGAGTAAGTTCATTTGTGTTATTTTTTTAGATTCCACATAGAAGTGATATCATACGGTACTTGTCTTTCTCTCTCTTACTTCACTCTCACTTCACTCTCACTTACTTCACTTGGTATGATCATCTCTAGGTCCACCCATGTTGCTGCAAATGGCATTATTTCATTCTTTTTTGTGAAGCCAAGCTAGCTGACACAGGGGTATAAAAGGTCACCTCCCCTGCCTCACTGTGGGACTGATCACTCTGGTACAATTCATGCTCCAGAGCTCCCCATGGGATCAGGTGGAAGCTAGTCTCCAGTGAAGACCACATCCTTGTTTAATTTTTCCCCACTGCCCACTGCTTCCCTCTCCCCTTCTCTGGAGAGCACACACTCAATAAATCACTTGCACAAGAATTTCCCAACGCAGGTTCTGCTTCCAGAATCCCCAGCTCAAAACAACTTCTAATTACGTTTCTCTCAGACATAGAGAACAGTGTATGGTTTGTTCTTTTTCCTTCTCATCCTTCCCCAATCTATGACTGAAAACTGTTTACTTTTTATTGCTAAAATACGTGTTCGAACTTAAATGATAAAATTGTATATTAGCACAAGTTTTAAAACTATATAGGAGGGCCCCTAAATAATGTAGGATTAGTCTTTTCATACGTCTTGTTGGCAAAATTTTATTCTTTGCTAGAAAGACATTAGCTCTGGCTGGGGCATCAACGGCAATGCTTTCTATTTCCACCAACTGTTCCTTGATGAAGTCCTAAACCCAGTGCTGAGGCACGAGAGCAGAAAGAAGGGCACAGGGAAGAACAGCTCTGTCAGCAAGACTGGGTGTGAAAACTCCACTGAGCTCAACAATTATGGTAATTTGAGGAAAGAGCACAGGGTTTAGAGACAGGCAGACTCGACTAGATCCGCTTCTACCACTTAACTACTGAGTGGCCTTGGCCATGGTACTTATTCTCGCTGAAATAATGGATCTTAGATTGCCTATAAGTAGTGTACAGGGCACCACCCATGACTGGCCTAGAAAAGGCACTTGAAAGCAAGGATTTATGTCTATGTTGTTTACCACTGTACACCTACCACCTTGCTACCTTATAAACACTCAAATATTTGTTGGATGAATGAATGAATTAGGTATTTTCTGCCAGGAATTTCAATGTTGATACTAATTTGTATGCACTTTAAGGAAATCACATTTTGATTGTAAGATGAAGATGTTATTACTTATAAGATTTACTATTGACTTAACATTTTTATTGGCCAAATTAAATGTACATCGTGATGGGAAAACATATCCTGATTTCAAGAAGCATTAAAATGCAAGAAAAAGAGCTTTAGAATTGAGGAGATATGCTATATTAATATTATTAGCCTTTTTATTATTTCCATTTTCAGTACTGCTCCCAATTTGTTCACTTCCTAATTTTATGATTTTCTTTTGATACCAGAAATATTAAGTTATTATGTAGTTGATCCTTCATTTCATGGAGTTTCTTTCCATAGTTTTGGACTCTGTCATTCTTACCCATCTTTAGCTAAGGTAATTTTGTCTAGTTTATAGTTTCATTTGCGCATTTAGCTTTTCACTCCTCCTGGAACTTATGCTGTGAGGTATGGCTTAAAATTCATTTTCTCATAATAGTTTACTCCTTCAACACCAGTTTGAATAAAACACCCATTGCCCACTTATTTGTGATGTTTTCTTATCAGCTATTAGTTCTTATACTTCCTTCCATCACCTATTGTTTGCTTTACCTGTCTGTCTCAATTTGCTTACCCTGTTTTTCTTCATAGCATGTTCATTACTTGACATTATACTGTCTATTTACTTGTTATTTGTCTTCTGTCTATCTTCTCCACTTGACTGTAAGCTCCAGGGCACAAAGAGAACTTTGTCTGGTTCACACCACATCTCCAGACCTAAACATGATAGGGGATCACATGATAGGTGAACGATAAGGATGAAAGAATGAAGTGAAATACACACGAACAGGATAAACATTTCCTGTGATGGGTACTGAAGAAATGAAATTAATGAGCTGGGGTTTCCTTGGAGGAGCTTATTCAGATGAACTAGACAAGGAAACCCCTTCAAAGAGGTGATATCTGAGCTGAGAGATGAAGAATGAACAGCTGTATAGAGTTGGAGGAAGGCACAGGCCTGCAGGAGGGCTTAGTGTTCTTAAGGAACAGAAAGGCAGCCAGTGAGAATAGAGGGGAATAGGTGGACTTGGAAGAGAAGAAAATGCTGAGGTAATTCCAGGTCACAGCGAAGAACACGGTGCTTTGTTCTAAGAGCAGTGGGAAGCCATCAAATGGTCCACGCAGAGGTGGGATAGAGGCTCCTGTTGGCTGCAGGGATGGACGTGGCCTGGAGAGGGACAGGCAGAGCAGGAAGCCAGGAGTCCTGTGGTAATCCAGGTAAGAGAAGGCGATGGCTTGGACTAGGGACGTAGGGAAGACGGAGAGAAGTAGATTGACTTGAGAGCTTTTTGGAGGTAAAATAAATGGACCTGGTGCTGGACTATGTGGTGGGTGTGAGGAAAAGGGAGAAATCAAAGCTGGCTGTTGACTTTTTTGGCTTGAGTCATTGGTCAAATGGTGTTGCTACTTACTGAGATGAAGGGACTGGGGGAGGGAAGGTTTGGGAGGAAAAGGCAAGACCTCCACTGAGGAGTCCCCTACTGGGTGTGAGACACCCATAGCATTCCAAACACAGAAGTCAGGTAAGATAGTTGACTAAGTGAGCCTGGTGTCCAGGGGACATCTCGGCTATGGATATTTGAAGGTCGTCAGCATACAGACAGCATTTAAAGGCAGGAGACTAAACGAGATTATCTAGACAAGGTATAGATAGAAGGGAGTCTGAGATTCAGCCCTGTAGCACCCTAGAAATAAACTTAAACATTAAGTATGTGGCAAGCCTTCCATGTTACCTGGGGGTTATAAGGATGCTGTAGTTCAGCATCCATCAGTTAGCTGCGACTGTTCTGGCCACGTCACTCACACACCCTGCTGCGTCTCTAGCCAACACCAGGAAGAACAGCCACTGTGGCTGGGAAAGAGGAAGAGCTATGGCCTTGAAATTCAGCTAAGAAAGTGTCTGAGAAGTCTTTGGAATGAATTAGGCCCGGAGTCACAATTCTGTCCCAAGATTGTTGTAAGTACTGAGGTTCACCGGCTGTTCAGAGGCAAGTGTCTATCAGAGGCAAGTGTCTAAACATTCATGGGCTTTCCAGAGTAAAGACACTTTAAATTAGGGCCACATCTACCGAGACTCCAACCACTGTAAATATGAAGCTGACCTTCAAGCCCAGCCTGGTTCTGGTTCCAGACGGCATGGCACGGGGGCCTCGTCACACTCCAAATCAGCATTCTCTGTGCTGTGGGTAGTCGTCAGTATGTAATGTCTGACTTACAAACTTATCTGGCTCCAGAAGGCTTTTCTTGGGTCCTACCTGCCTTAGTAAATCCCAGTATCTGCCAGGTTCATGGTGTTCTAATGCCTAATTTTTTCCCCCAGAAAGTCAGCAAAACTACAGGATATTAAAAAGTGAAACAACACAAAACCAAAAAACCACAGCCTCCAGGGAAATGGCTAACAAATCCCATGTGATCTCCCTGGTATGAACTGTCTTAGATCTTTAAACTAAAAGGGATCCTGACATTTTAAACTTGGGCTCTAGAGACCAGATACATCTCTAACTGCCAACTGAGCGTCTTTAAACCAAGAGTCACCACCTCACCTCCGTCCTGCCAATCATTTCACGCCAATGTTAACAGCGAGTGTTCCTTAACAGCTGGGCGCTGGGTGGAGTGTTGTACCTGCTCCCCTCCCCCGGCCCCAGGAGCTGGAGCGGGACCAGAAGGTGATACCCTGTCCCGGAGGGCAGGTCTGGTGTCCAGGCAGCACCGTTGATCTCCTGTCCGGGAGATCTGTGAGGCTCTCTCTGCACCTCCCCTTCTAGCTACTCTAAACGCCATTAAACTCGTCACCCTCTTGACCGCCCCATCTTCTCCCTCCTGCTGCCTGTCCTTCCTCACTCTACCCCACATTTCATAGTCATCACCTTAACCTCACCCTTGTCAGTACCCACAACTCACTGTCCGCAAATCTCTGACCTTGGATTCATCTCATTATTTACCTATTCCACTCTTATCTAGATTTGCAAACTTCTACTTGGGCTTTGGGAGCGGCTAGAATCAAATGTACAACGCAGGGTGCTGCCACTACACACTCATTGTCTCCATCCTCAACCGGGCTGTTCACTGCTCAGTTATCGGTCCATCTTTCCCACCACTGCTCTCTGTATTCCTGGGCTGCCTCGTTTCCTCCTTCTCAGCCTCTTACTTTCTCACCTCTTACTTCATCTGCAATATGGAATCCATCAGGTAGAAACTAAATTTCTTGTTGCTTCTCTCCCTAAAACGATCCTCCACAAAACACATCTGCCCCAAACCCTTCTTCACCTCCTCTCTCTCGTTATGCTGGAAAGGCCAGTCTGAGCAGGGTGAGTCTAGGGCTGTCTCCCTGGGTCTCTGCATTTCTGTCTCTCTGACCTTGGCAGGAGCCGCCATCTTCCTCTCCTGCTCGTCTGATCTTGGCTACCTGACGGGCTCTTTCCCATCCTCATTCTCACATGCTTCAGTCTCTTCCACGTGAAAAATAAACCTTCTCTGGCCTCCTCTCCTCCTCTTGTTCCCGCCCTCTTTCTCACCTCCCTTTCACAGATGACTTCTATAAAGTGGTACCTGTGCTCCTTATTCCCACTTTTGTTTTTCCCATCCACTCCTCCGCCTGTTGGAACAGCAGCTCCCGAAGTGCAGGAGCCCCATCTGTGGCCCCATGGCCCCAGAACCACAGCTCTAGCATGCTCTGGCCACGTGACCAGGGGCCAGCGCATAACGCTGTGCTGAACGCACCCACTGGGTTCTGGCTTCTCTGTCCGCGGCCCTCACACATGCTCTTCCTGCTAAAGCAAACGGGCACTTGCTGTCGTCGTCTTTCTGACCCCTGGGCGGATCTACCCTGTGGGCCGCTCCCTCTGTGAAACGCCGTTTCCTCCTTGGCTTCAGTGACGCTGGAGTTTCTAGGTTCTCCTCCTAGCTCTTCTGCTCCAGCTCTTTCTCCTCGATGCCTCCTCTTCCGTTGTCTCAAATATCGGTGTCCCCAGGGTTCTACCTGGGGCCCTCGCCTCCGCTCCCTCTCCCCTCTGGCTCAGCAATCCCTCCCCCTCCCACAGCTTCAATTATTCCCTGTCTGCTCAGGAGTCCCTGATCCATCTCTCCAGATTTCTCAGGCTTCTCTTAAGCTCCAGACCCACCCATCTCCATCTGAGTGCCCCTGTGGCACCTCACACTCCACGTTTCCAAAACTGGGTTCACCATCTACTAGGCTACCTGGGTTCCCACAGACCCAGCCTTCCTCTTGGGTTCCCTTTGAATGAATGCATCCCACCCAGAAGCCTGAGGATCTCCCTGGATCCCTCTCAGTCCTCATACGCACAGATTTCCTGGTCCCAAACATACTCTTTCCCTAGTCATTGTTTTTTTTTGTTTGTTTGTTTTTTTAATAAATTTTATTTCTTTATTTTTGGCTGTGTTGGGTCTTCGTTGCTGCGTGCGGGTTTTCTCTAGTTGCGGTGAGTGGGGGCTACTCTTCGTTGAGGTGCACAGGCTTCTCATGGTGGCTTCTCTTGCTGTGGAGCACGGGCTCTAGAGCGCAGGCTCAGTAGTTGTGGCGCATGGGCTTAGTTGCTCCGTGGCATGTGGAATCTTCCCGGACCAGGGCTCAAACCTGTGTCCCCTGCATTGGCAGGCGGATCCTTAACCACTGCGCCACCAGGGAAGTCCGCCTAGTCACTCTTAATCTGTCCAGTTCTCTCCAGCCCCACCACCATGCCTTGGGTCAGGTCACTCGTGGTCTTCTTGTCTCCAAGCCCTCCTTCCCTCCACACTACGGTCAGATCACAAAAGTCCAAATTCCTACAAGGGTATCCGAGGTGCTTCAGGGCTGCATCCTGTTCACAGACCGTGGACCCCACAGATGTGCTCTAAGTGTCTGCGACAGTGTCCGGCACACGGGTAGACGGCATCCAATAAGTATTTGTTCAATGAGTGACCACTCACAGAGGCCACTCACGATCTGACCTTGCTTGTCTGTCTGGTCTCTACACTTGCCCTTGCACTATGTTTTATGAGGCTTAAACTGTTTGTAGCTTTCTGGATACGCCATGCTCCCTTTCGGCTAAAGGTCTCTGCTCAAGCTCTTTTCTCTACATAGGATTGCCTCTACCCCTGTCCCCACTCCCACTCACCTGGTAAACTCATCATCAGTTCAGTTCCCAGGAATCACACTTCTGCGAAGCCGTCCCCTAGGCCTAGCCTCCTCTGTGCTCCCTGGCACCCTATACCCCGGGTCCCAAGGCTGCACTCATTGGGCTGTACTGTGGTTGCCTGGTTACCAGACTGCCCTTCTTGCCAGATTACTCTGAGGCAGGGTTTGGGCTTACTTGTCACCAGCTTTCCTGCATCTACTCAGCACAATGCCTGACACATAGTTAAAATTCAATATGTGAATGAAGAGATGTGTTAACTAACATCCAGCTGATTTATTGGGTCCTTCATAAAAATCTTCCAACTGCAGGTTTGGTTTTTCTGGGTAAATAAACTCATTTTTGATAGAATCTATATATTTAAAATATGCAAAGAGAGGGCAGTGGCACTATACACCTTCCTGTACCTCTGATATTTTCTCATGAGATAGACAGGGATATTCACTGCTATTTCTACTATGTCACATGGGCACCCAGTAAGTACTGGATAAAGGTGACTCCTTAACTGCAGACACACAGACAAAGATAGGATGCAACAGGGGGACACATGATTAGCCTCTTAAGTACAAAGCTTAAACAAAGATTTTTTCCCAACTTTTTTTTTTTTCATGTCCTTTGGATGTCAACTGGCATATAGGACAAGCTGTTCCCCTATGAAGTCAAATCCTATAACAGAAGTCAGCTGCCGTGAAAAGAAAATCAGAAGTTTAGATTCAAAGGAGAACCTTCTCGGAGAAGCTGAGAGAACCCTGCTGAGAGCTAAGTGTGCCAACAGGTAACCAGGGTGATAATCTCCAAATCTGAGAAGATGGGTGCCTGTAAGGGCAACAAGGCTTGGAGAGAGATGGCCACACAGTTCAGGAAGTGCCAAGGGCAGTTGGACTCGGATCTTGTAACTGACATTCATGGCCATACGGTAAAAAAATGATCACGTTGCTCATATAGAAATGGTTCTTCAAATTCTTTCACAAAAAAGGTGCTGAGTGGACAGAAATGAACATATCTACGAAACAGAAACAGACTCATAGACAGTAGAGAACAGACTTGTGGTTGCCGAGGGGGAGGGAGCATGGGAGAGGGATGGGCTCTGAGTGTGGGATTAATAGATGAAAACTATTACATACAGAATGGATAAGCAACAAGGTCCTACTGTGTAGCACAGGGAACTATATTCAATATCCTGAGATAAACCATAATGGAAAAGAAAATAAAAAAGAATGTATATATGTGTATAACTGGTTCACTTTGCTGTACAGCAGAAATTAACACAGCATTGTAAATCAACTATACTTCAATTAAAAAAACCCATATTGCTGTCAGAAAAAGGTGTTGAGTTGGAAACTGGTATTGTTCCCTAAAATAGCAGTGAGATTATTATATGAAAGGCTGAAAGTCCCCTTATTTTACTTTTAGTAAGATGAATACTTCCTTTACTTGCCTCATCCTGGATTAGGAAAACCAATGGGACGCAGGGCTGGGTAATCTTCTGTCTTTGATAAAAGACCACTCCTCTGTCTACAGCTTCAACACTCCCGTTACACCTTCTAGGACATGAAGCACACTCAACCATTACTGTGGCAAAAGAATACAGTTTAAAAATCTTTCTCAAACCCAAGGTCCTCAGAAAATTTGCATTTGTGAAAGTGTGGGAAATTCAGAAGTACACGTGGAGGCAAAGCTACCTGTGGGAACAGCGTCTTCCAATGGCGTAGCTAATCAGCAACCTTTGGATTTCAGTCCCCTCAAGGACTGGGTTCCTATAATTTCCCACTGTTACTGTTCTGTTCGTTTGTATTTTAAAAAGTGGTTTGGGTTAAATTAGATCATTTGTCTTCCCGGTAGTTTTCCAGCCATGTTTTATTTTCTCAAGGACCTATACACCCCTCTAAAGGACACACCTCGCTCTGTCTAGCTGGAGCTCTGGCCAAGAACTTGACACCCACACATGAGGTTGTGGTTTACAGGGAGTGGCAGTAAAATGAAGCCTGGTCTCTTTGGTCGTCAGAGTCATTGCTCTGGGCAGTGCTATCCATATTTAGTGCTTCCTGGAAACTCAGAGACAACACAAGGCAAGTCCAAAATATACCACTGCTTTTCTATGTCACTCCTCACACCTGGACAGGAGTTTCTACAAAGAACAAACTACTGAACAGGTTCCACATTTGGCTAACTCAGTTTTCTCCTGTTGGTTTCTTCAATACTTCAGGGAAAACAAAAAGCATTTCACGCTTGATGTTTTAATCTAGAAATGTGTTAGTGCGTTCAAGGATATATTTTAGCATCATAGGTCCCTCCTCAGATCCTCTTGACCTTTCATTTAAACATGAAGCTTATATACCTAAATTTAACTTTAATTCAAGACGGTAGGAGGCTTGACAAGGAAGAAATATTACTATGAAAATTCTAGTGTACTTTTAAAAAACCAAAGCTTCCCACGTCATTTAAGATTCCTTACTTATTTCTCACCTTGATCTCATATCTTTACTGCTGTGAAAATCTCCATTTCCTACTAATTTTTTAATACTTATAAGGTTATATGGTCCCCAAATGATGCTATCTCTTGGTTAATATCTTAAGACTATGTCTATTCCACTGTAGAACTGAGTTTAAAATGCTTCTTTATTAACAGAACAAAACTAAACTAAACAGCTCACACAACAACTCCATAAACAACAGTCTGGAATAGATCGACTCTGGGATCGGGGGAGTCTTTTCACTAACTTTCTATGCTTTCTCTCTGCCTACGTACTTACGCACCCTGCTTACGTACATACTCTCTCCATGATTAGGAGTAGATTCTTTTTCTTGATTTCTCTAGCACCTTAAATTTGGCTGTAGATCTCTGAGCAAGCAGCTCCGAGGCTCTGTTCCTTTTTCTGACTCAACTGCAACATTCTGAAATGTCATCTATGAACTTCTATTGACATTTACAAATGCATTTATTCTAAGAGAAGAAGAAGCGAATGCCTATTTGCATTTGGAGCTTATGAAACCCAATGACCACCATAATAATGACGATGAAACTATCTCGGCTAACATTTCCTGAGCGCTAGCTCTCTGACAGACACTGTTCTGAGATCTTTACGTCTCCCGACCACTCTGTGAGGGATGTACGATTATTTCCCAGCTTAGTGGTGAGAACACTGGTACGCGGAGAGGCTAAGCCACTTGTCCAGGGTGACACAGAGCTGGGAGAAGAATCTAGAACTTCTTGACCTCTGGGCTTGAGATCCTAACCATCACTCTATTATCCTGAACCAAGCCCTCTTTCCACTTTGAATTAGATATCGCAGCTGGGGCCAAATGCTTACTTTAAACAGAGAGGATTAGCTGAGCAGAACAAAGAGAACTTTTGGATAAAGATGGATTTTTATGGAAAATTCCAAAGACCCTGAAGCAAAGATTATTTTTTAAACTATAGTGTGTAGCAAGCACTACAAGCGTAAATGTGGAGGATGAACAGAGTGAGGCTGAAGTCATCATATATCTGAGCCACGCCAAGAAAATGAGGATAAGAGAAATCAGGCCACTAATGCTCTGGCATCAGCACCACACAGCATGGCGAAGGGTACAGACGGAACCTGGGAACACAGCACCACGTGGGCTGTCTTCCCAAGCTCATGCACCAGTCCCCCATCACTAGCGTGGTAGAAATGCTAAGAGGCTCTCCGCGGCGGCCTTCTGGAGACGTGGACAAGAGTGTTTATGAGCTTCTTTTCTACCTGGGATAATGCACCATCCTAGTATCTTTAACTTGTGCAAAATTTTTACTTGCTTCTCAACTGTGGGATTCATTTATTTCTGCTTGAGGTTCAGCTATGACTCACTGCTGGTATTTATATAACCGGGCACATGTCAAGTTTTGTGAAAGATTTCTAAGGGCCTGGGGCGTTTGATCTGATTGTTTTTAGGAGGCTAGTGAGAGTCAAAATTAGTCATTAAACAGGTTAGTCCATCCAGCCCATGGATGTTACAAACCAGTGTTGCACACACACGTGCACACATGCACAGACACGTACACATGCTGAGAGAGGAACCCCGACAAAATTCAAATGGACCATACTTAATGTGACAAAGCTATCTTCAGTGGTTGCTTTGCTGTGTGCAAGTAGGTTTGTCATGGCCTCCCCATGACGCCATTGCTATTATTGGCCTAAATTACTGATCCGACTTATGAGATTCTAGGTAAAGTAAAATCATCTCACTGAATAAACTGTTTAGAACACAAAACAAGAAAGGACAAAGAATGTCACTGTAGCACAAGCAAATCGGGAAAGTCCAATGGTGTCAATAGTGGTAGCAAGGATTTAAGAATTATATATCCTGAACTTATTTTGTCTTTACAACTATAACCATGCTTTGTGCCAAATATTTTTCACCAAGAAAAGTGATATGATCAAGGAATAAGCTACAGAACAGTGCGGGTAAAACTGAAGTGCTCTGAAAATTTCTAGACTAAAGAGAGAATGAATACATTTTTGTCACTTACTATTTCATGTACATAATAATGAGCTAGTAAACACACACGCTGAACTTCATTCTGTAAATCCAGATTTACTGTAATTCAGATTTCGGATCTCTGAAAATCAGAGTAGCCTGAAGTGCTGTCTTGCTCTAGCCCTTTGGCCTACGTGAACGAGGGGACGAAGGTGACCCAGGGAAAGGAGACATCTGTGCCCCTGTCCACTTGGCCCCTGGAGCCCCAAAGGATGCTGCAGCCATAGAAGCATATTTGTTGAGGGTGTAAATAATTCATTCAAGAAATCTGATTTATGGATCACATGAAGGACACCAACCTCTTCCGTATGCAGTATGGCCGAGTTTTGAACGTACCTTCACCCGTTATCTTATTGGCTGTCTCTAACAGTGCTTCAACAACAGGGTAGGTATTGAAAATTCCTGTTTTTTTTAAAATTTTCTTTACATCTTTATTGGAGTATAATTGCTTTACAATGGTGTGTTAGCTTCTGCTTTATAACTAAGCGAATCAGCTATACATATACATATATCCCTATATCCCCTCCCTCTTGCGTCTCCCTCCCACCCTCCCTATCCCACCCCTCTAGGTGGTCACAAAGCACCGAGGTGATCTCCCTGTGCTATGCGGCTGCTTCCCACTAGCTAGCTATTTTACATTTGGTAGTGTATGTATGTCCATGCCACTCTCTCACTTCGTCCCAGCTTACCCTGCCCCCTCCCCATGTCCTCAAGTCCATTCTCTTGTAGGGCTGCGTCTTTATTCCCATCCTGCCCCTAGGTTCTTCATGACCATTTTTTTTTTTTTTTTTTTAGATTCCATATATATGTGTTAGCATACGGTATTTGTTTTTCTCTTTCTGACTTACTTCACTCTGTATGACAGACTCTAGGTCCATCCACCTCACTACTAATAACTCAATTTCGTTTCTTTTTATGGCTAATATTCCATTGTATATATGTGCCACATCTTCTTTATCCAAAAATTCCCGTTTTGTAAAAAAGGAAACAAGGTTCAAAGAGACTCCCTGACTTGCCCAAGGCTTTTGGTTAATATATGGTGTAGCCCAAACCGGAAGGCTGGGAGACCATTAGCCCGATGCTCTTCCCTCCTTCAACACTAGACTGAAGACGGTGGGTGAAGGGGTGGCGTTGGGATGAACATCCCCACACTGTCAACAAGGCAGGGGGAGGGGTGTGCATGTCCTCACACAGAAATGTCCTTACCCATCCAGACGGTTATTATTAGAGATAATTATTACTAAAGGAAATTGTTACTTTTACCTGATGGCAATGTAGTTTGGGAAATTGGAGAGCCCTTATAAGGAAGGTAGGATAGGCTGAGTTAAAACTTCCTTGAGGTCTTTCCCTTTGAGAGGAGCCAAGGGCAGGCTCCTGGCTTTGAGTGATGATGCCGTTGGTGGCAGAGCGTGGTCTGGTCAGCCTCGACCCTGCAGTCTGGGCAAAGAGGTCCTACAGGATGAGCAGTGGGGAATGCTCCTTGGACCCAAGCTTCCCGTGACCGCCCGAGAAGGGCGTCTGTTAAAGTAGTACAGCTCCATTCAAGGCCCCAGTGATCCCAGACGGTAGGGTGGTGTCCCGGCTGACAGTGCGACAGGAGCTCGGGCACAACCTGGGTCCAGACAGGCCTACTGGTCACACTCAGTGCTCCTTCTGTGACTCCAGGATATGGTCGACAGCTAATGTATCTCTCCTGGTACAAAATGAGAACGCACAGTGACGCTTCCCCCGAATACCCACTGCCCACATGGGGTTATTTAAGCCTTTTCAAGTCCTGTGACATTCCCACAGACTCGAGACCCCACAGGAAAAACGACTGATGCGTAGGACCAGCCCTAAGTCTCACCAGTTGACACTGACATTATTTTAAAGCATCATTTAAGAAAATATTAATATAAATGGACAGGAGGAGCGCGCCCTAGTAAAACTCCTTGTCATGTGTTTGTTATTTAAGAGTAATGTGTTGAGGAAACAAAGAAAAGCCAATTTTTCTTTGTTTCTGATGGCACAGTCTGTCTTATGAGACTAATAAACTGCCTCACTCCCATCATAAAAGAGCGATAACTACACAACCCTTGGGAATGAATTCAACAAGGAGTACGGTTCTTAAGTAAAGAAAACCATAGAATTTTCTTGAAGTTCATAAGACGGAAAGAAAAAGACAAGCTATGTTCCTTGATGAGAAGACAGTGTTACGAATATAACAGAAATCTTTCTGAATTCACCTGTAAGTTTAATGGAGCTTCAGTAAAAATTCCAGCAACTTGGGTGTTCATTTGCACCTGGGTAAAATGATTTTCCACCTTGTATGGGACGATCACCAAGAAACCATGATAAAGAAGTCTAGTGAAGGGGAGCTTCGTTCACCAGGTATTAAAGTCCCCAAGAACAGGCGACTCACAGAAGGAAAAGTACCAGTGAAACGTAGACACCTGAAACGATGCTCTACTCTGAGAGTAAAGCAGTTAGGGAAGTAAAAATGGAAACAAGACTGCCATCAGATTAAACACGAAAACGACAGATAAAATCCAGGGCTGGTGAAGATACGGCAGAAAAGGAAATTTCATACAGTATTGGCTGGAGTGAACGGTTATAGTCTTGTGGCAAAGGAATATGTCAAAAAGTATTAAAATTTAAAGTGTACCAACTCCTTGATCCAGCAACGCCCCTTTAGAATCTATCCAAACAAAATAAAGCCCTAATACGTGATGCCACCCATACAAAGGCATTCATTAAAGCATTCTTTGTAATAGCAGACAGTTGACAACAATCTGTCTGCCAATATGGGAAAGGCTAAGTAATTACGGTTATTATTTGGTGCACGCACGGTCCATGCACATAGGGACATGCTGACCAGCAATCACAGCGCATGAGGTGCAACTAAACGTATCCAACTAGAAAGAAGCCCGTGACACAGTGCTAAGTAGAAGAAGGTTGTACTGTAAGCAATACAGTATATTCTCACTCCATTAAAAAAATGAAAAAGACACTCAAAATGTGTAAGTATATGGGTGTGAGCAGAGAGAAGGTTGGAGAGTGACATATACCACACTCTTAATACTGGTTATTTTAGGAGAGGTGGGATGAAGGGGGGCAGGAAGAGGAAAATTCGCAACTTTACACTCATATCTGTATGGTTTTACTTATGACAAAGAACACGTTACTTTCATAGTTTAAAACAACAACAAAGAATACACACAAAATAGATGAAATGTCTCATTCTTAGGGGCAAAGCCAGAGGGCCACCCCACAAAGCAAAGGGTGATAGGTTATTGGCGTGCTTTTTGTGATCACCTGGCATGATGCCTCTTAAAAGGAATCCTCCATTCATCTCGCTTGAAAAACGTCCTGATTTCCAACAGTTTAAACACAAGGCTGAATTCTAGAAGCCGTGTGCTGTCCAAAAGAAAGGTGCAAGTCTCCAAAACCTAGACCTCTGAGCATGAGAAAAGAGGAACCTTCTCTTGTTTAACTCACCCTCCTGCTGCCACTTGTTTAAGCCCTTTGTTACCTACCTCTGCCTTTGGTGACTTTAACACCTAAGTCATGATATACTTACGAATAAGTAACACAACAATTATAACACAGTCTGACTGTAGCAGAAGGGCATTTATTTAATCCCGTCTGCAGAGGCAGAGAAGGCTTCTTGGAGTTCTGTGAACTTAACGGGGCTATCATTGCTCGCCTTGGGAAGACTCCAACCTCTGAATTTCTTTGCTGTGCTAGCTAGCTCTTAATCCTAGCTGAAATGCCAGCATCTGCCCATCCTCTGAGCTTGAAGTTAAGCCTTTCTTTCCCCAGGAACCCCTCTCTAACCAGTTTCAGCCACATGATCGCTCCTGTCATGGGAATTACTGTCATCGTTTCTTTATTCGTGGAACAATTTCATTCATTCATATATACTTAATGAGTATAGAATATCTGCCTGGAACTGTGCCCTTTACTGACCAATAAGCATGACACGATGGTCAGACTGTTAACCTTTTCTGGGCACCATGTCACACGCACTGATCAACAGAGAGCACAGGACCAGGCAAACATGCTGTACTCGTTAAGTGATTTTGAATATTTCTTTATATTCACCACAAACCTTAGAATTAAGGGCTTGTATGAATCGTTAATTAGTGAAAGACTGTTCTGAGGATTAGGGCAGTTTTGTATGACAAGGAGGAGGACAGACTCAAAGAGCTGAAGATGGAAAAAGCAGTGGGGAGGGGGCAACACAAAGGCTGAGAGAGTACACTTAGAAGGATTACTGCTACAACCAGTGCTAAGACACGAACATAGCGGTCCAGCTGTAAAAGCAGTATAGATAGTATGATAATTCTAACTGCTCAGAATGAGTGGAAAAGGGAACTTTAGAACGCAGGTTTATGGAATGAGCCCTACATAGCTGTGCAAAAGGAAATGTATAAGAAAAGGTCTACTCTTTGGGTACAACTACATCTAAACTCATTTGGCATTACATATAACAGCATTTACAGAAGAATTTAAGAATCATTCCAACCTCAGTGTTAGGATTGTTTCACCCAGTCTCACTCATGAGCTTCCTTGTGGCTTAAATGCATGTTGTTGAAACCAACTTTAATATCCCCGCTATACATTTAGGTCCACCTCAATTTCTCTGAACTCGCGTGTCCCAGAGTGTTGGTGACAAAAACGCTAAGCTCCTTTGCTAGAAATTCTTTGAAGTGCTCAGGATTTTGGCTTGATAACCTCTCCTTAACACTTAGGAATAAAGCAAAGTAAACTTTTCTTCCTATTGCACTGACAGTAAAAGGGAATTTCCCAAGGCTGTCTGTTAAGTTTCTAAATGGTAAAGTGTAAATTTTTTTTAATGGCACATTAAGGAGAAGACCAATGGTAATTCTGGATTTTGAGTAGTAAATAGATTTTCTCATTGCATAAAATAACTCTGACAGTATATCTGAATCTGTGCTAAAGAAAGCTTTATAATCCCTTTCAGTTGCTCGATATAGAATATGATGCTTCCTCACAAGTTAAAATGCGTTAAGATTTCTCCCTTGGTGTTAGTAAAAGACCGTTTCTACATGAAATGAAAGCAAGCTCTTTCTCTATACTTACTTCTATGTGAAGATGAAAGGACACTAAACAGATAAAAGATGACATAAACTATTATATCACCTCATTTCTAATGCACATATGAAAGTAAGACTAGTCCCACATGACCATACCACATGTTTTCTTGACTGATGCAAAAATTGAAGAATTCAAAAAGCAAAACACTGATCAGGGAAAAACAGGAAGTTCCAACTTTGAAAAACACTCAATCCACCTTCCCTGCAAACCACAAAAAGATTAGGCAAACCAAGTATTTGTTGACATTGGCTGTAAATTTTGAAAGGGAATAGAACCTTAAAATATACCTGGAGTGAGACTCAAATCCCATTTTCACTGGTTCTTTTTCTTTCTTTTTGGAAAATGTATTTTAAGGGAACTGCTAGGTATAAATCTAAACTTACATATTCATCCCTGTAGAGATTAACAGCTTTGTATGAAGCGCTGACTGTTTTCAAGTGCTCCTAAATGTGTATAGGTGTCTGTGCTGGCCATCTTCTAATGAGTTTGTCACAGCTCATTTAATCCTTCTGAAAACCCAGCAAGGTAGGGAGTCTTAGTTCTTGTGAGAGATGGAGGGGCTGACACTCATAGGGAAAAATAATTTACCCAAAGTCAGAAAGCTATTAGTGGCAGAACTGGGACTTTGGCCTCTAAACCCAGCAGAGTAAGCTGGGGAGCATGTGGCCCATCAGGTCAAATCTGAGTTTCCCCCATACTAGCTGTGTTCTCTTGGGCACACAACTTTACTTCTCTGAGATGCAGTATGCTTAGGAAAATAGGAATGCTCGCCCAAACTGGTCTCCTATAGGACAGATTTTAGGATTAACTGAGATTATGTCCGTGAAAGTGCTTACTACCAAAGGAGCTAATCACCGACCCTTTCTCCCTCCCCCAGATAAGAATTCTGGACACACGATGGATGTCTGTTCTGACCTAAGCCAGAGCACATCAGGGATCTCCAGGATCCCCATGGGATCTCAGGATGAAATTTTGGTTCGGCGTAGATTGAAAATTACTCCTGAAGACCTGTGGCAGGTCTAAATATCTTCTGGAATTTACTTGCTTTTTAGGGTAGCCACAGCCTGTGGAGAGATTCAGGCCCAAAATTCCATCCTGATGCACTGGGTCACACACACGTGGCCCTCAGCGTGATCACACGGGGTTGGTGCAGGACCCTACTTCTGGCTGATGGATGAGTTTAGCCCTCCAGCAGTGACCGTGTTGACTCAAACTGCCTGAAATTTAAAGCTCCCCTGTCAGTGGGGAGGAGAGGGACAGCCAGAAGATAACAGTGATAGGTGCTTTGTGATTTCCATCAAAATCTTAAAGATAAATGAAGGAATTCCCAAAGCACCTTCTATACCAAGTCCCTGTGCTGCCAGCCAGGCTCCTCCAGCTTTAATAACCCCTTCCTGCCTCTTTTTTTTTTTTTTTTCTCTTAATAAACTTGGTTCCCTTGCTTAAAAGATGAGTGGAAATTGGTTTTCAATGAATTCAGCCATGCAGTCAAAATGAGTAGGAGCTAAGCAAAACCAAGCAAACTTCTCATTACTCAAAATATATCCTCATTAATCTGACAGCTTTAGAAGAAAATGTGCACAGTGTGTGTAATGCAGTACTGGTTTTTACATGTTCAAAAACAGCTTTCAGCGATAGCTCATTAAGTCAAACGTAATACACAGGTATCTACCTCGCGGCCCTCCCAGCGCTTACTCTCCACCCAGGAAATCTCTGCCACGTAGGTGCCACATGGACCTGGCCTGTCTGGCAATCACTTGATTAGGAAGACTGGTTCAGTAGCTATTATGTGTCCAGTGCCATGGAGCATACGAAAGAGATGAAGATGAGGTCCCTGCCTTCAAAGAGGCTACGGTGGGAATGTGGAACCAGTAAAGCGTGATTAAAATGCTCTGTGGTGGTAACATAAGGACTAGCAGTGAGACAACTCCAACAGCGACAGCCACTGTGTGCCCAAGAAGACCTGAACGGTCCTGGGCTGGCTGGGAGGAAGGGGGACGGCTCTGGTTGGGGGATGGGAGTGATGGAGTAGAGCCTGCTCTGGGCTCAAGGAGAAGAGGCTGGGCCTGGGGGAGTGGAGGGATCTGAGGTCAGGTGGGGTCAGGTGGCCCCAGGCAGGGGAGTTTAGATTGGACATGACTGACTGGCCACAGGAAAGACCAAAAGCTTGTGAGTGTAGAGTTTAGAAGACTGACCTGGTGGGAGTGTGTGTAATGGACTAAAACGGGAAGGAAACAGCCAGAGAACCACCTCTTATCACAATACCACAAGGAACAGGTGTTCAGTCCGGGACCCATGGCGCTGGTAGTAGAAGAGGATGGGGGCCACCATTTATTCTGATGCAGGAAGTAAGATCTGCTTCTCATCTGCCTTGAGCACCCCGCTCCCGGGTCAGTCTCCCTGAGGGCAGGGCCTTATCTAGGTTGTCAGTCAACACTGGTGAAAGGAAAGAATGATGTCAGGGTTTCTAGCTGAGGTACAGCAGGGGTGCCACTGCCTGAAGCTGGGTGCCAGAGAACGCAAGCTGAAAATGCTACCTGGGACTGTCCTTCCTCCAAGTTATGTAAAAAAAAATAATAAAACAATACTTAGCTACAACAGAGCCTTAAAAAAAGAGAGGCAGACATTCTTACCAAGTTTAAAGAGGGATGTAATCTTTAGGGAGGGACGTTTGACCAGAGCCAGGCTTCCTTGACCTTGACGTCTAAGGATCTTGGACTTGAAAAATGCCCACGGGGATACTGTGAGCTGCTGCAGCCTCAACTGATTCCACACCGTGTGCAGTGACAGCTCATGGGACCCTGTTTATCTCTGGACCACGCATGGCCACAGACCTCACCCTAAGTGTCCTGCCCCCCTCGTATCTTTGCTCACAGGAATTTCCCACAACCCCGAGGGGCTGTGTCCATGCAGCGCTCGCAGCCCGGCGAGGCCTGCAGGGATCTGGGCCAGCGAGATTCCCTGACATCCACCAGCACAGTTTGCTGGAAGGTACCCAGGCTACGTGGTCTGGGATGCACAGGGCATGAAGAGGCAGCATACACAGGCCAAGGGCCGGGCAGCCAGAAGCAGGAGATCTACAGGGCCCCGGAACACAGAGTAAGACGGCAGGACGGAAGACAGGCAAGAAGGGGCCCCTGTGCTGCTCAGCTTTACTGCCTCTGCTCCTCGCTTGAGAAACCCTATCCCAAGTGAGTTTGCCGTGGACATCTGCAGGTGACACCTAGTGGCCTAGCTAGCTAGGTGGCCTCAGAAAGGGCAGCAAGCAAGGTCCTGGCAGGAGCTGTTTCCTGCCTCGTTTGCTCTCTCCTGGGGCAGTAAGTCCACTCCCTCTTCATTTGCCATCACTAATTTTCTTTGTTGGTGACTGTTGAGCGATGAATGGGGTGACTGCCTACGGGGGGGGGGGGGGAATGTGTTTCTCTAAGTGTTAGAAGTCGTGCTAACCAAGGATGCATTCGAGTCTGCAAAGTAAATGTGTTTGCTAAGCTAACGCTTATCTGATGGCAAACTTCTGTTGGGATAAACAGAAATATCACTGGGATCTGTTGACACTGGTGAGAACGAAATCCCATGGGCTGCAGACGGAGTCCATGCAGCTGCTCTGTTCTCTCAAGCAACGGGTAACACGGTGTGTGCACCCTGGGAGGTCCTCACAGTTTCAGACAGGGAAGCATAGTCGGGAAGTGTGCTGGGAACACCAGCTGTCCTGGGGCAGCAGAACCCCTTTTCAAAGGACACTTATTTTAGCCACAGTGGAGGCCTGGGAAAAAGCTGAATTACTCAAGCTGGAAGGGTAATGCGCAGCTTCCTGTATGCCCAACCCTGCCTCTGCATCTATGGCGAACCCAAGAAAGGAGGAAGAGGGGCTGCAGAAAAAAAGCCCTGACCGTGACCTGAAGGCAGCTGGTGCAGCACCGGAGCTTTGGGGATGTTCCAATGAAATCCCCTTTTTCTCTCTCCTTTCTTCATTGTCACCCTAATTTGTTAATAGTTCTCCTTCCGCAGAAAATCCTTTTGCTTGCTGCTAGATCAGTTTCAAGATAAATCTTCTCAGGTTTACTAACTGCTGTAATTTGTAAATGTGCTGTGGTTAAAAGCTGAACCCACAGACAGAGCACTTTTAAAGGCACTGCTGAATTCTTACCATGGAGGTGATAAATCTAATATGCAAATTACAGCTTAAGATAAATCATAACAGTAAGCCTGCTTTTTAACAGACATGGTCTTAAGATCTGTACACCAAGGTTTGGAACAGACCGGTCTTCTTTTCTTGGAATTGGATTGTGGTTGCACTTAGCACTACCTTGTCCTAAAACTTCAAAGAAACCCATATTGCGTTCACTTCGGCACCAGGTGAGGCAATGGAAATAGAATTCCTTTTGTGCTTTGGGAGGTATGCTTTTGTGTTTCCCTTTGCTGTGTTGTACGTTTCCGGAGGTCATGGAACTAGAAGGCACAGAAACAGTGTGTACTCTCTGCTACTTGACCGAGGGACAGCAAATGCCTGGACCCAGGTGTGGTGCAAAGCTTATCCACCGCACCTCACTCATCACACGCTGCTGCAAACAGCTGCTCTTTTCTGAAGCTGGATTTTTCACGTTCCTGCACAGAAACATTTACCATTTTCTCTATGGCATGCTACTGGCCGCACAGAATTTGGTCACTGATTTGGAGCCCCTATCACCAAACATAAAAATCAATCAAGAAGAGGGTGGAAACAATTGCCCTTCTAGCATAGTAAAATCCAATCATGACCTACTAAGCATCGTTGTTTGCTATTCGAACAGACAGCATTTTTCTGCGTTTGGAAAAAAAAAAAAAAGATGCAGCTTTTCTTCTAAACTAGACAATTCCCTTAACAATACTTTGTGGTTCTTATGCTCACTTTAAGTGAAAGTAGGTCCAAAATCATGTGAAAAATTGACTAATGAGGTAGGAAAAAATGAAGAAGGAAGATGCTGGATTCTTTAAGCAAACCCTCACCCTTTTCAAATGAGAACTTAATAAGACATAGTGCAAAAGCAGGTTGTAGCCCAAAATATATAAAAGCAAATATCCTGAGATGAGCCCAGAGACTGTGAGTCTGGTTAATTATTCCTCTTGCAATGTAACACCTTATTAGTGTTCTGTTCCTTCGAGCCTGGTAGAGTTAAAATTATATTGGACACACTTTCCTTTCAGATTGTCAGAGTGAATCGCGGCTGAAAAAATTCGTTTTCCTGTGATATTTTTTACCAAGGAATTTGTATCTGGGCCTTTTGAGTATAATTTGATGTATATATTTTAGAAGGTTTAACAGAATCACTGGACTAAAATGTTTCCTTTTACCAGGCTGTTTCATTTACCTCTTCTCTTTACATAGGACCCTACTAGATGCCTCTAAGTCTTTGAATTCTCCTGAAAACAAATTCCACTATTTCCACTCTGTCCCTAACGCCTAACCTGGTGATTATCAACATCACTCTGAAACAGTCTAGGTTTTGAAAGCTAGTGTTTCTGAAAGTATGTTCCAGGAACAGTTTCCTGCATGTTAATAAGTGCTGTATATAAAAAAAGCACAAGGGGGAGAGGGGAGAGATAAATTGGGAGATTGGGATTGACATATACACACTACTATATATAAAATAGATAACTAGTAAGGACCTACTGTAGAGCACAGGGAACTCTATTCAATACTCTGTAATGGCCTATATGGGAAAAGAATCTAAAAAAGACGGGATATATGTGTATGTATAACTGATTCACCTTGCTGTACACCGGAAACTAACACAACATTGTAAATCAACTACACTCCAATAAAAATTTTTTAAAAAGGCTAGATGAGCAAGAAATAAATAAATAAACAAATAAATAAATAAATAAAAATTTTAAAGAAAGCACAAGGCAGGCAAATAACTTTAGGATACAAAGTTAAACTTTTTTTTTTTTAAGAACATCTCAAAGCCTTTATATGCCAACGTGTGTTATCAACCTCTAAGGGGACAATGGTATTAGAGAGTTTCCCAAATGCTTTTGCTTACAGAATCCCAGTTTTGAGGCACACGTCACACTGCTGACTTTTCTAAATAAGATATGGTCTTGCTAGGTGTGCACACACAGCTGAGGAAATGGAGTAGAGGATATTTTTTGAACAGGAGAATAAAGACGAGTTATCAGTGCTCACTGACGGCTCCAACAGGGTGATGCTGTAAGGAGCTGCAGGCTCGTTAGGATCTAGTTCCTGCTCTGGGACAAGTGGCTTCGGGATCTTGAAGCAGTCACTGGGTCACCTGGCACGATTTGGATGGCCTCTAAGTTTCTCTAACTGTGTGATTCTCAGTATATTTATATGACAGCTAGAGGTTATCCAGGACTCTTCTGAAAGTTAGTTTAGCCTTTCTTGCTTTAGGAATTTATTCTGAGGTATCTAGTTTGCATGGAATCTGCCTCATCATTCTTAATTACCTTTTAGGTATCTATAGACCTAGTCTATACACTTCTTTTCTGTACTAGATAGTAATTCACACTGATTAGTTGACATATGTTATCAAGGCTGGATGTATAGCAACTCTGTAGATGGTTCCATCCACTGCAAAAATATTCACCTTGCCTTCCCACACGAAGTTAAGACAGCACTGTCACCGGGTAGCACATGATGCTAGCTGTTTACCCAGGGCTCCCAATCTAACCAGATGTCAGTCAATAGGTAGTTTTGACAATCTTCCAGCTCCAGCGGTTTGTGCTTTTAAGTATTTTGATTAGCACCTGAGCTAGACGTTTTGAGGAGATACATATAAAATTAATAGGTAATTTCTGACTCGTTCACAATCTAGGTGGAGAGATAAGATAAACTTATAAAACTTATACAAGTAGACATATAGTTATATGCAACGTGGGTGCAATATTTTAACCATAATTTTCAATTCTTCCACACTTCTTCCATCTCAATACATTTGTGTCAAAAACGCTAAAGGAACAAGCTGCCTAATTCAATAGTTGTTGAATAAAATAAGACCATCGGTTAAAGAGAATTATCCCCATGTAGCACCTCTCCCCTCTCACTACCTGTCCCCGCCCCCCCCCCAAAAAACCCAACAGAACTCTAAACATCCCGTCATAAAATATATTTGGGAGGGGAGAAACAATCTATGTAAGCCTGCAGCTTGAACAGAGTTAAAACAAGGGATTTTAATGTTTTAAATGGAACGTTCATCACAACTTTACTAATTACCATTTAATAATTATCTCGGAATCCAACAGAACCCTCCCCTTTCGGCAGTGTCTGATGAGCATTTGCTATTTTCCCCTCACGCACTAAGAACCTTCTTCTCAGGAAGTCAGGGGAGTGGCGCTCGCTGTGGCTGCAGCAGGAGGTCACCCTCATGCTAGGGGGGCAGGGATGACTCCATAGAGCACCAGGAACCACCAGGGCGAGTGCCTGTGTGTGTTGATCTTGGAGACCCTTCTAATGGGAACGGGCCGCGGCTGCTCTTCCGTCAGATGTGATCCATCTTCAAGACAGTTTTAACTGTCCCCTTGTGACCTCTTGTAAGTATTATAAGGAAATGTGGAAAAGACAGTGAATACCTGAACGGATACCTGATGAAGCAGCAAAGGAGAAAGACAGCGGGCATGCAGTACCTTTGCACTGCAGAATTATTTTAGATACAAAATCACAGTACCGCTTGTCGTGAACTCAGAGAATATGGTTCTATTTTTAAAAAGTCATCTTTTAAAAAAAAATTCCACGTGATGCAATGTTTCTTATGCCTCTTCCTTACTAGCCCAGCCTTAAACCAACTATCACAGAGTCACAGCTACACAGGTATCCTTCCTAGCTTATCGAGTCAACACATTGAGTTCATGAGAGCTAAGGATTCGAATACTTCTTGGTGGTTCAGGTACCAATTTTCTTAACCTGAATCAGTTATGAGAAAGGAAGGCCCATTGAAATATTTTCAATTTCTGTGTGTACATCTTTACATGTACCTTCACTAGGGTCATCTATTTAGGTTATAAATCTCTAAAAATCAGGCACTGTGTCCCCTACAGTAAGTCTGTAAGCCAGCAAAGTGGCACAGGTAAGGGGAGTGTTTAAATGCTTTGATGAGATATGTATCCACCACAGCAGAAAGCTCTGATTTCCCCCCTCCACTCAGTTTTCTATTTCTTCTTGAAACCAACTGTTCATGGGATGAAATGATGCCTTTCTATAGAGATGCAAGGCAGAAGTATGTCCTACAGATGTTCAATTCTTATTCTTCTGAGTTTCCCAGGCTTTCAGGCTAAGGCCAGGGACCACTTGGATGAGAAGCCTCCAAAGAAAACTCTGGACCCACAGGAAGTGGAGTGGATGACTCAACAGGACAGCTCCTTCCTCTGAGTCAGCCCGGTTGGTCTCAATGTGACCCTGGAGTGGGCACCAGGCTCCTGACGCCAAAACAGAATTAAGATCTGAAACCAAGCTTTTGCTCACAAAGGAGCCTAAACAGGAAGTGAGGTTTTGGATGCCAACTGAATTGCAGCCACAGACACCGACTCTGTTTTCAGTCTCTGGTGGTGTTGCTGCCCATTACTCTGACGTTTCAGGGGCTGTGTACCACCAACGGTTTCTGAATCCCATCCAAGGGAGGGAAGATGCAAGATGCAATTCTGAGTTGCTTGGGAGAGGGGAATAACACTTATGAAAGCAAGCAAATTATTAACTTTTTAAGATGTAAAGGAGAATAATGAAGGGCATGTTTGTACCTGATTGCACTGATAAGTCTGTCCAGGATTAACTTTCATTGATTTTAAGTACCCAAGTGACAAGACTAATTACATTAACCATGAATTCAGTGCCTGGCCATTCACCCCCATATTTTCAGGATTCAGGAATCTCTTGCAACACTAAGAAACTAAAGAGACAAGTGCATGTTTAACTTCCACTTCTATGGCCTGAGGAGCCATTACTTGTCCTTGGCTCCCAACTTATCATTCCACGGTGGACTTTTTGTTTCTAAATTAAAAAGTCAGCAAAAGAACAAAAGATTCAGTATGAAATCAAACCTTGTGAATCACTGTCAAGGTCATTTTTTTTTTTACCTCTTCTACACCTAGACCACTGCATGGTATAGTGCATTCATAAAATTCCAGATTCAATGCTCTCATTTCCATGTGACAAAATGTCATTTGACAGAGAATTATGACTTCAATAGGGCACCATGGGGTGAAGAAGGGAGGTGGGAAATAAATGGACTATTAAAAGCAGAAGATAAATTATGTTCCCACAAGTATAGCTCACGATCCCTCCAGCACAAGCCCACACAGCCTCCTAAATAAGGGAACCTCTGTCCCCAGCAGCATGCTGCATTCCCAACACTTTCCTTCGGCTGTAATGAAATAGTTACTTGGCTCTGCCAATGAAACAAACTCAGCCACTTCATGACTTGACTCACACAGAAGAAAAAGACAGGGCTGACAAAGATGGACAGCCCAGAGACAGGGGAGGTGGAAGAGGTGAAACCAAGAGTCTGGGCGCCTGGACTCTCTTCTCTGATGACTCCACTGGACATCCAGACTAGATACATTATTCTTTTCCAGATGACGAAGCTCCCATGCACAACTGTGCAAAGTCAGTGGGAGGCAGGGCTGCTGGTTTCAGCTCATAAAAACCCCAGTACATTGTAGAGCCCTTTGAGCTGCCTCGTGGGCGTGCACTGCTGGAAGTAACAGTGTAACAGCATTCTGATGACGTTACTCATTGTCTCCAAGTGCAAGCCAACAATTAACCTTGTGTGACACCACACGAATAAAAAGAATACTGAAACTTCTATCGTCAACCCACTGGATTTCTAGTTTACTAACATTTGAACACATTTCTGTTTCAGAGGAAACCCCTTTCCTTATAGTTCTAGGGTCTAACGCAAAGAGAAACTTTGACCGCTTTCTGTTAAGTTCCTGTTTTCTGCTGAACAAATTCTTGACTGCTACAAACCCTTTTCCAAGTTAAACAATCACATCCACCATGGCAGCGAGGTCCCAGAGCTGGTATATCTCACCCACTTTTTCATAAAAAGTCATGCTTGGTATTATCCGTCTTTTATTTATTTTTTTATTATTATTTTTTTTTGCGGTACCCAGGCCTCTCACTGTTGTGGCCTCTCCCGCTACGGAGCACAGGCTCCGGACGCGCAGGCTCAGCGGCCATGGCTCATGGGCGCAGCCGCTCCGCAGCATGTGGGATCTTCCCGGACCAGGGCACGAACCCGCGTCCCCTGTATCAGCAGGCGGACTCTCAACCACCGCGCCACCATGGAAGCCCCCAGTATTATCCATCTTTATTCAATTGTCTTCTTAATTCTTCAAGGTCTGAAGACCAACAGGAAAATACATGGCGCCACTGTGGCTCATTAGAAATCCTTCCTCACGTTTGAACATAGAAAATAATGTATTTTTCTACTTTAATTCATGGCACCATCAGAGTCCTTTCTTCCCTCTCCCCCTCCATATCTCCCTCTATAAAATTCTTGATCGGATACTTTAAATCATTTGACCCTGAAGTTAGCTTTTTTGTTTGTTTTTATTGTTTTTACTGTTAAGAGTATTTATTTTTAAAAATAAACAGGGCACCGAGAAGTATGAAAGCTACCAAGGGAAAACAGATTTTTCTTTAAGGGTTAATGCTTCCTCAAGTTAAAATCAAAATCAAAAAGTCATTTTCTATCAAAATGTAAGTAAATTGGGTAGTCAACTTTTGGGTAAATGTTTCTGGTTTGGACCACGTTCTCAAAATGCCCCTTCCCTCTGCCCACGTTAATATACTGGCCACCTCCTTCCCCCTTTGACTGTTACACAAATCTCTAATGATGCCTCTTGGTCTGGAAACAAACTGTACAGGGGCATTACAGGTCCTACACACACACACACACACACACACACACACACACACACACACACACACACACACACACACACACACACACACACACACACACACACACACACACACACACACACACACACACACACACACACCACGTTTTCCAGGTTTAAAACATCGAACAAGCAATTCTGGGCCTTGTAGCTGATAAGACTCTCTCACTGACCCAACATCATTTGGGCTCCTCTGAGCCCTCGTTTCCATTATGTCTCATTGACCTTGGGCCCTGTTTTCAGCCTGCTTAGTCTATTTGTACTGAGAATCCTGCCACGTCAGTTTAGCAAGAATTCTCCTACCCTCGCTATCGGATCACCCTCAATTTCTGATCAAACGCCTCATCCCCCATGCTTGGCCTGCCCTGAGCAAGAATTCTGTTAGGTCAGGTTAGCTGGGATCCTCCAGTCCTTGATGTCTCCTCTTAGTAATTTTCCATCCCTGACCCCCTCCCTCTGCTCATTGGCTATAAATCCCCACTTGTCCTGCTGAATTCAGAACTGAACTTGATCTCTCTCCCTTATTACAATAGTGTTAACCCCTATTGCAATAGTCCTGAATAAAATCTTCCTTATCATTTCAACAAATATCAGACTAATTTTTTCTTTGACATGGGGGGCAATCAAATGATGAATAAAGTATATACGCTCTCAAGCAACTGACTGTCTAGATGGGGAAAGAGACCTGCAGCACAGCCAACATAAATACAAGGCGTCATGAACTGAGTGCTGTGAACAGTTAACAATACAAGCGAAGTGCTGTGTTTTAATTTTATTCTGTGTAATCATCCTTGTCATAGTTATATATGGTTGAATAGGTTCTTCTGAGCATAACCCATTTTTCAGTGCACATAAAGGTTTTAGGACGTTACAAGGTGGTGCTAAAATAGGCTTCACAGATACTCCTGAGAGTACGAATTTCAGCAAAAATACTGTGCAGATTCACAGTGCCAACTGAAGCCTGAATTCCCTAGGGAAATGTTAAGTTCAGGTGACTACTACAGAGTTATTTTGGCCAAAATATAAATAAAGAACAGTCACAGGAAGAAAGGAGAATTAAATTTAATCAAAATGTGTAACAGTATCCTCAGCTTTGTAGTGCTAAGGTGATCACAAAGTTCCGTATCATTCTGGAAACTACCCATGTGAAGAGGATCTATATTTGTGTGCACCGGGATACCCGTCCATGCCTGGATTCTCCCTGTGGACCCCTGGGTGGGGCATCACTCAGAGGCTGAGCTTTACCGGCACTTGGTTCCCAATCAGTATATCTGCCACAGCTTATCAACTCCACCTCGAATTTCTTAGCTCTCTTATTGCTTCTCTATACTGCTCCAGGGTCATCTTCTTAAGACACGGACGAAATCATGCCATTTTCATCTTCAAAACCCAATAAGAACTCCCACTGGCTACAACCATAAGTCTAAACTCCTACCTGTGGATGATTTGTGCCAGGTCCTTTTCCAGCTTCTTCTCCTCCTGTCTTTCCCTGCATCCCATGTTCCAGGTCCCCCCCAACCCCTCACCAGTTCCTGAGCATCACTCCCCTCCTACTTCGCTTGGATGAGTTCCTCAGGTCATGCACACCTCTCTCCTGATGTCCCCCTTATCCTTCAAGGTACGGCTCAGGTGCTAAGGTCTTTGAGATGGCATTCCCACCTCTCACATCAGAATCAATCATTCCTTTTTTCAATATAGTTTCGATAGACAATTGTCAATCTCTGCATGACATTTACTTCATTTACATACAGCTTTATAAAGTTAGTTATTTGTATGTTTGCCTGCTCCACTAGATCATAAGTCATGGGAGGGCAGAAGACTGTGTGTGTGTGTGTGTGTGTGTGTGTGTGTGTGTGTGTGTGTGTGTGTGTGTGTGTGTGTGTGTGTATGAGAGAGAGAGGGAGGGATATTAATGTACTAGCCCAGCTTCTGGCAGATATCAAGTATCTAAACATATAAACAAATGGACCCCAAAGTGGATGGATTAAGCCAGATTTTTTCTTTTTTAAGTTCAATCGTCTGTTTCTGACACCAAGGTGCATTTTATAGCATTCTTTGACTCCGACTCAAGGATACACCTTGGCTCTATTCATTTAAGAATTTATCTCAACAGCTCATACTTCCAACCTATAGCATCTCCTGGGGTCATTAAGTTGACTCATAGTCTCCCAATCCAGTTCTTTCTCTCCTCCCTAAATAAAATTTTACTTCTTTCAAATTTCATGGGGGGTGCTAGGGGCAGTGGAGCCCTAAATCCAGAAAGCCAATATTTATTAAACAAGGTCATTTTTACTCACTCTATACTTGAAAATAGAATTGGAATACTTAACAGAGTTTTCATCTTTCCGGTCTGAAGAGTCCTAACCTCTGAAGTACATTCTTAGACACCAGCATCTTATCTCTGTCCTTTTGAACATTTCACTTGGCCCTTTCTGGAAATTGTCATTCTACATAGACAAACTATGCTCAATATTTTAGGTCTGTGGCTATTTAGAAAAATAAGGGAAATTTTTCCGTTTCATTTTCAATACCCTCCACTTAATGATACAAGGCTCTAGCAGGACCTCTGGGCTGATGTGTTCAAGAGAGATTAACAAGTCTCCTGGGTTGTACCACAGGTGAAGATTTAACAGTTGATGCCCATTGTGCTGTAATCAAAGGGATTCCCTTCCCCCATAAATTCACTAGTTAATAGTGTGCACGTATGTGAATGGGTGTGTTCATGCAAGTAAGTGCATGTGTTGCAATGGCACGAAGCCACAGCCTTGACATTTCTCATTGATAGCCATTCTTATCAGTTGTAGTCTTAGCTATTTCACCATTTACTTCCTCCCACAGATTATTATAAAAACAAGAGAGGTCTTGATTTTCCATATAATTCCAAATCCATATGATTTCCAGGGAACTCCATGGGTTCTACATTTCCCTGGAGATGTGCCGTTTCTTTGGTCAAAGTCAGTTCTCATGGATGACAAAGTCTTCATTAGCTCTTACCAAGCAGTATTCTTTATTTATAAGATGATAACCACAGCTTGGCCATTTCTAGACAAATACAACAAGGAACCCCAGGGGTCCATACAGAGACAGGGGCTACAAGGCAGACAGAAACAATGACCAGAGTGTCAAAGAGCACAGAGGCACCAAACACAGAGACCAAAACTGCTAAAAACAACTTAGAAAGGGTTTCGAATGTTGCCCTGTTGAGTCTAGCCATTCTAAAAGTCAGCTTGCTCAGACTCTTAAGGTAAGGATCAAGGGCTCCAGCCAGTAAGCTAGGTGGATGGATTATTGTTATACATGGCCAGGTCTGAGCTCCAGTCCCTATATTTTTCTGTTTGCAGGTCCCATTCACTGGACTGCCCAATCCAGCTAAAGATATTGTTGGTAAATCAACTGACAAAGCACTGAAGACAAGCTGGTGAGAAAGTATTTCTGACCTAAAAATGCCCTCCAGTGTTATTCTCATGTGGAGACATATTAGGCTGAAGTTTCCTTTTCCCAACCTAAAAACCTTCTACTTTGTTCCCCTAAAGCAGTTGAAGGAAGGAGGTGGTTGTCTTAGGACACATTCTACTTCTGGATCTGCCATATCTGAGTGTGTTACTTTCAACAAATAACCTCTCTGGGGCTCAGTTTCCTTATATAAAATAAAAGAGGGTTGATTTAGAAGCTATAAGAAAAGAGAGAGGAGCTACTTTAAATGAATCTAAGTTTAGTTTCTCCTAAACCTCAAATAACTGGACTGGTGATTAATTTCTCACTGTGCTTTCACTCCCAAATGATCGAATTTAGCACCAGAGAGTGATTCGGAGCATACGAAAGGAACAGGACCTAGCATGAGAGGGAAGAGAAGGGTTCAGATTGGAAAGTGTTAAGTTTAGAAGTGGGAATAAATCATGACCGCCTTATAAAGGATGTAGAGGTCTTGTTGATTTCTTGTTCTCTGGCTCTATTCTCTCACAAAAGGTTTTTATTCAGGCATCCATATTTTCCTGAGGCCCATGAGTTTCTTGGAACATTCAAGTACACCTAACTGTTCCTCAGTGGAGCCTCTGTAATAGCCTGGTCTGGAACCAAGAAAAGCTTCTACAAAATTCACCCGACCAAGAGGCAGGGCAGTTGACACGACAAGCCACGAGCTTTAGCTGCTCTGCAACATGACGGCAAAACAAACTCTCCCACAGGGAAAAGAAAAACACTCATTTGGGAGGGAAGAAAGAAAGGGAAACACGAGCTTCTACCTAATTCTATGGATTTTGGCTTTCCTACATGTATTGCCACGAGTTTCTGTTGGATACATTTTTTTAAACTAAAAAATAATATAAAATCTGCTTTGATCATTCCGTGGCATGGTATTTTCTAAATTCAGATATTTCACTGGATAAAGTGCTTCAGTTCCTTTATGACATGGGTTCTCATTTTTCTGTTGTTTTTGCCAAATAGACAGATGGAAAGGATGTATTGTGTAAGAGTCTAGGATTGGACACCGTGGGGTAGAAATGATGAATCAAAGCTTACAGATTCTGTTTGGCTTTCCGTGGCGTACTTTGGCAGCCTTGGGGTACATGTGTCAGAGGCTGTCTGACCCTGCATGCCGGTCAATGGGGGTAGAATTCGGCATGTGCCGCTAAAACACAGGGAAGAAGACAATGGAAACTGTTAAACATGAGTGGAAATGAGTGAAGTGCAAGAATGGAGATAGGAAGTGCCAAAAGGGAATGAAAGAAAAAACGAAGAGCTCACGTGTATGTAAGCAAGAACACACATATTTCTCAGATACCATGAAATGAAATACGTTCGTAGTGTTGAATTAATCCTCTGCCAGTTACACACTGTGTGCATCCACCAGAGATTGTCCAACCGCTTTCCTTCTTTCTCCTCTGCCCTCCTTCTGTATTTATCTTATATAGAAAGAGTCAAGAGGTGAGACTGGGCTTCAGAAAGTGTGACCCCTGCCATCACTTTACATGTCTACCCCTCCTTGAGCTGTCCAGCTTTATAAAAAAAATTTTTTTAATGAAGCAAAAGAGGAAAAAGGATCATAAGCATGTCAGTAAGCACATCTATGCAAACTGGCCTCCATACTACCCCCAGTATCGTGGCTGTCACTTTCCTAATGTGAATATAGTGATTCTGCCCTGGCTTCTTTCAGAAGGAAATAAAAAGTGACACTGAAATACTATCACTCCAGTCTACGGCTTGTTGAAATGTACACAGAATACAGACTTAGTAGACGATCCTACAGCAAAGGCCTTGACAAAGAACTTATATTTAACTGCTTCTGTGCAGCTACTTCTGAAAGAGCTCATTTAAAAAAAATCATTAAATATTCTATTCTAAAAACAAACAGAAATTTATGGAGGTTTTAACACAGAGATTGAAAGTGGCTTCACTATAAGGCTCAACTCTGAATAGGGAATTAATGATCAGGCCACTGGTACAAGCTGGCCCTTGCCTGTCACAAATGGGCACGGCCGGCCAGTGTCCAGAAAGAGCTGATCTAGTTCTGGAAGGTGACTCTCTGGGCAGTTTCCATAATTATCTTTGGAAAAATGAAATACCAAAACTACATATTATTCTGCTGGCTTTCGCTCTTTCTTTTGCATAACTTGTAAAATAACTAAACCCTGAAGGAAGACATTCTGGCAGGAAAGACTGATACACAAATCTACGTACCCATATCTTAACCTAGGACGATTTTTGTGTAACGCCGTCATGAAGGTGGGCAACGTGGGTCAGGGCTGTCTAAAGAAATAAGCCCTCCTAACCAGCCCAGCATTTATATAGGGAGGTGCTCTCTGCAGTGAAAGCTGTCCCAAGGTTAAATGGAATTCTTTCTCACCTTCATTTTAGTCTTATTTTTGCCATAGAGAGACCACTTTCCAAGCCAAGTCCTATGGACTTCCTGCAAGTGGGTTAAAACAAATTAGGCCTCATCTCAAACGACCTTTGCAGCTCACTAGAGAACATCACAGGGAGATATACATGCTCACATATTTTGGACCAGACACTGTGCTAGAAATTAAAAACACCTTATTCCTGCAGAAACAGTTAAAACTAGGGAAATCCAGTATTTTATAAATAAGCTTTTTATAGTTTTAGGCCAGCTTCTACACATTGGTGGCAAGTATAATAAAATGTCTACATAAAATGAGAGTAATAGATGAGAGAACTTTCTAAGTATGAGCTTCGATTCTAACCATAGGCTTGACTTTAGCCTGCTAAAGTAGTGTTTTTAGCTGGAACGAAATAAGAACTTACTGTGTACCATTATACAATAAAATTATCCTAAAGTTTTAATACGTGGGATTCCTATGCAACTTATTATTTTGTTAGTGGGAAAGTTATTCTTGTTTATTTTTTATTGAAGTATAGTTGATAGGAAAAGTTATTCCTACACGTGTTAAGACAGTAAAGATTTTATTCAGGACTACTGCACTAGGGGGTCAGCACTGCTGTAATGGGGCTCAGCTCTGGAAACAGCCAGACGAGTGGGGATTTACAGCCAATGAGCAGAGTGAGGGGGTCAGTGGCTGGAAAATTACATCAAGGATGGGGGATTCTTGCTAAGAGCAGGCCAGGAGCTTATTCATCAGAGTTGGGGGATGTGGAACTTGATCAGATATTGAGGGTGATGAGACAGCAAAGGTGGGGCATTCTCTCTAAACTGACATAGCAGGACTCTTGCTAAAGGCACAGACCCTGAAGGTCAAGGTCGAGGCCTAGTTCAGAAGAAGGCTAGCCAAGACTTGGTTAAGGAGAGAATCTCTGTCAATTTCTACCATGAGTTTAAGTTATTAAACTTCAAAAACATGCGAAGACTTTATGAGAGCCTGACAGCACAAGGATGATAAATCTGTGGGTTTGTAGAGACATTCCAAGTTAATTCAGAGAACATGCCTCTATTAGTCATCCCTGGAGGGTAATAATCTAGCAAAACCTCTGTCTCCAATGAACAGTAATAAGCTCAAAGGTCTTAGCTTCTTCAGAGTGAGGGTCCTCTGGTTGGCAACAACTCTTAATTGGCCAGAAAGACAGAGCCTCTTATCACCTTACTTAGAATTACAGTTAACAGCTCTTGGACTCCAAAAACTGAATGACATAAAATAGCCTATATTCCAGAGGAAGGACTGAGGGAGGAAAATCGTCACAAATAAACACTCCATGACAGGTTCTGACTAGGAGTTAACACTAATTGTTTTTGTTAATTATGGCTTATACTTGCTGTAAGTGAGGGCTTCAAAGCATTTGAAATGGCATTAATGTGCAATTTTCCCACTGACCGTACTAAATAAACACATAAGCCTTCATTAACCAAAACTTCCATATTTTCAGTGGGAAAAAAGTCCAATACAATAAAAAACAACCATTAGTTGAAAAGGAATATGATAACTAAAGAAAGTTTTGGAACTATAATTGGAGACTGTAATTTCTACTGGATCTCTTCCATGTAGCTATGGCAACGGAAGACCCAGATAAAGGAGTGAAAAAAGGAATCTTTTAAGGTTCTCTGATGTTGATTTTTAATTTCCTTTAAGTAACGACTAACATTAAATCAGTGTTTGTTTGCTTTTCCATAAAAATAAAGTCAGTTCTGCTATGGAGCAGCATTTGACATGTACAAATAAACAATTCAAAAATCAAGTTGTATTTTCCAGAAAGTCCTGTCAACATTTTCCTTTTCAAGAACTGACATTTAGTTGTCTGCAAATGAGCAGACGTTTCACATGATTCCTTTCTTCTTCCTATCTGAAGCTGCAACCGAGCCGTTAATGGACTTACTCTGTGAAAACATTAGACCTGGGCTGTTCACTGCAGCAACCACTGGCCACGCGTAGCTACTGAGCGTTTGCAACGTGACTGGTCTGAACTGAGTTGTGCTGTGAGTGTAAAATACACACTGGCTATCAAAGACTTAGTACAAAAAAAGACTAAATGTCTCCTTAATAATTTTATTTTGATTACAAGTTGAAACGATAGCATGAAATATTAGGTTAAAGAAAATATAGCACAATTATTTTTCACCTTTTAAATGGGGCTACTAGAAAATTTTTAGTTACATCTGTGGCTCACGTGACATTTGCGTTGGGCAGTGCTGCACCAGGATAGTGCTTTGGGGTAGGCTGTTTTCCTAGCCTTTTGAACAGAATGAAGAGTTCACACTTCAGAAATAGCACGCCAGCAGAATCACATAATGACCCTATAATGGGCCCATCTGCTCAGATACTGATTTAACTCTGTTACATAATCTTTGGACTGCATATTTAAAGGTAGTGGCCTTCATTTTTCATGATATACAGCACGCATTCAGAAGCAATGTGGACCGCGATAGTAAAAACTCTGACAATAAACAACAGAAATTTCATGACCACAAATCTACAAATCCAAGAAATACATGAAAACCACTTTGCCCTTTTCTTCTGCCCTAAGTACCTGACATTAAATATTACTAATACTGTAATAATTTGAGGTTATCTGGGCTTGGCGAAATTAAGTATACCATGATGAAATTTTACAACTCTAAATGAAATCAAACTTTCAACTATACATCTGATATTGATGATATTTGTTGCAAAGGGCAAAGTCTGAACTTCAGTTTACTGCTAACAGTTGCTTGGGCCATCAGAAAACTGAATCCATACTATTTTACACCTATAATGGAAGAAAATAACTTTAGTTCATTTGTTTTATTGGTCCTAAGTGCTTTGAACTGTGATTCATTTAAATGTCAGTGTGTCTATCTCCCAGAATATCAGGAATAACAGTAGCAATAATTTAAAAATAAAAAATAATTTTAAAAAAGGAGAGAGATCTTGGTTATGAAATCAACAATTGTGGAAATGAACAATTTACAACGTTATATGGCAAGAAAGCGTGGTGTACGAGTGGGAGGTCCTCTTACAAATAATTAAATAATTGAGAGACTGAGAGAGGGAAAGTGGGTTATTTTCAAGCAAACGGGGGAGCAGAATTACCAAATGACTTGCAAGTTCACAGCCTCTGACGCATAAGAAGTCATTTCCACATTTAAACTTTCCTTTCTTCCTGTGGTGCCGTTGCCCAGATAAACAGGCAGCAGACAGAAACCCACTGAACAAGTAGGTGGTAGCAAGAATATCTTATACTGACGAAGAGTCTGCAGGATCTTCAGACAGCCTTGACTGAAGACAAACACCATCTCTGTTACATTTTGTCTCCACAAATATAAAGGCTGAAATGATCTACCTCCAGCAGGACTACATCCTTCCTTGTAAGAGGGGAAAAAAATAGGTTCTGATGAAACGTGAATAGGAAAAAATTAAAAAGTTATGGAAAGCTGATTTTTCCTCCCAGATCTCTGGGGGTCGGAGAGGGGGTTAGACTTGCGCAGACCTAGCCTAGAAATTGTCTGCTGCACGCACCCTATTCTTGATTAGAAATCAAAACCCAAACTGGACTAGAAGCCTAAAGGGCAATAATGACAGCGATTTGTCCTAGAGCACAGACAGAGAAAAGTGCGTTCTTTCTTAATGTTAAAATTGAGCTGCGGCTTCCCTGGTGGAGCAGTGGTTACGAATCCACCTGCCAATGCAGGGGACACGGGTTCAAGCCCTGGTCCGGGAAGATCCCACATGCCGCGGAGCAGCTAAGCCCATGTGCCACAACTACTAAGCCTGAGCTCTAGAGCCCTCAAGCCACAACTACTGAGCCCGCGTGCCACAACTACTGAAGCCCGTGAGCCTAGAGCCCGTGTTCCGCAACAAGAGAAGCCATGACAATGAGAAGCCCGTGCACCGCAAAGAAGAGTAGCCCCCGCTCACCACAACTAGAGAAAGCCCACACACAGCAACGAAGACCCAACACAGCCAAAAATAAATAAATTAATTAATTAAAAAAAAATTGAGCTGCATTTGAATTAGAAAAGGAATGAAATGCATGTCCATGGTCATGAAATCTAAAACACAGCAACCCAATGTGCCATAAGAACCCAAAATACCCTGAATTTAACTCATGGAATGAGAATTACCATATTAGGTTATTCACCATAAATATAAACAGTCATTTCCAAACAATGCCAGCTAATAAATACAGTCCTCCTGCAGTTTGTGCAATCATTTAACCACCTGATATGAGTGATTACTCCTGGTTCCTAATGTGTTATGAGTATCCCTGGCTCTCAAGAATGAGGTCCCAAGTCCCAAGTCCTTACTTAATTACGTATGTCACAGCCCAAGAAGTTGGCCCTGGATACTTCCATTCTCTGCCTGGCCCCAGCCTTGAGCCTGGCCTCCGAGCTCACCTCAGTGCCCCAGGGCTCTGGTTACACACCCTCTAAGGCAAGCAGTGTCACTTTCTCAATTCAATGAAAATTACTTTGAAGAACAAATATGATAAGGAAAATTATAACTTCACACAGTGGAAAATACTCTGAGATCTAGAGGTGAAAAGCATAGGATTATCACCTGTTGGTAATGGACAGCTCTGATGGTTAGCCTAAATTCTCCTCATGTTTTTATAAAACAAGGCAGCATGGAAAAGAAAAAACCCATGGCCATAAAGCCAAATATTCTGAAGTAGGTGCTTTCCTTATTCAGCTGCCACACTGAGACTTTTCAAAGGCAGATGAGGCCACAAACAACTGGGCACATGCCCTTGAGGCTTGGCCAAATGTGTAGCTACGCCGGCACACAGAAGTTCTACTTACTCAGCTATTCCATGGCCTATCAAAACCCTCTGTACTGTTACACATCTGCTGCTTCCATCCGACATCTGTTTAAATCTCAGCCTTTTCAGTACTTTAAGTAAGCTTATCGTAGTTTCAAAGAGGGACGTGCAGTCTATGGAATTAATAAAGATGGCAATGAGCTGACTCATTTTAACTGACCATGCAGAGTCTCTTAAGAAAATAAACTCCTCATTCAACGATCAGTCTTTCCACTGTCCACCTATGAGGGCTCACAGAATTGTGCTTTTATCTTTTTTCTTTATAATGTTATAATTCAAAAGATTAAAGCACACATACTAGTGACATCAGATTATTTAGCCCTGTGATTAAAATGCTAAGATCTGATACAAGTTAGGAAACTGATTTTTCAAGGAATATCTAAACAGATATCAGGTTAAGACAGTAAAGCTACTTTTCCAGACTAATGCAACGTATGCATGGTTCACCTGGTAATAAACACAGCATGTTTAGCTAAGCAAATAAACTAAAATAAACCAAAGGATAAAGTACACACCAATGTGTTTTTCCATGCGCATGTGTATCAGGTTTCCTTGACAAACCACCCAGCTCGTGACAAATTAATGAGTGCTGTGTCAGGTAGGGTGAACACCCCATACTGTATTAAGTCTCTTCTGCTGTATATCTAGATTTGGTCTCCGAAGAAGAAAAGAGTTGATGACTTTAATTTGTTCTCTACCAAATTTTGTTAACCTCTGTTAATCCTGTGATTCTTCATCAATTCATATATATATTTTTTTCATTTGAATTAAGAGCTTCTCTGTAATTCAGTTTCTTCATCCATCAAGTGCAGACAATTGTGGTAGCTACCTCATAAGGGCTGTGGTGGAGATTGAATAAATTAATTTCAGCTTGTTAAATAAGATAAAGTAAGCATGTAAATTGCTTCGTATGACGGTATACAGTACATGTTCCATAAATGTTAGCTTTTATGATTATTTTACTCTGAAATGATAATGGAGCTAAAGTTCTACATAAACATTAGAATTTGAGTGTTGTGTACCAAAACGAGGGAGTGGATTTCCCCATTAATTCTTAAAATTAAACTGAGAAATGCTTATGCTTCATAGTGAAACCATAAACCAAAGTCAAAATCATCTATTTGCTATTGGTTTATCCATGCTCTAACCAATATCCACCTTCTTCTCTGCTTCCTGGGCACACAGCTAAACTACATTTTCCAGTCTCCTCTGCAGTTAGGTGGGGCCATGTGACCAGTTTTGGCCAATGAAACATGGGAGAAGTAACGAATGTGAAATCAAGTCACTAGAATGTGGGCAAAGTAATGAAGCCAATGAAACATGGGAGTGTGGGAGAAAGTCTGGTCCCTAAGAATTCCTGAGCAAACAAACCTCTTTCCTCACCTGCCAGTTGGATGCTGAAAATCAGTGAACTCAGAATATGCCCTAGAATATGGCACAACTATTGTTGGACCTAGATTCCGGATGTCTGCTTGGAGCACAGCCACCTTACTGACCAAAAGGCACCAAAAAGAAAAACACTTTTAACATGTTAAGTGACAGATGTCAGTATTTTTTGCTCAGGGAGTTGTCAGACCATTATCCATGGTTTTTCCTTTCTGCAGGCATGAATATAACATACTTTAGTAACAGTAACAGCTAATACTTTTACCATGTGTCAAACACTGTTCTAAGTGCTTTCCATATATTAGCTCTTTTAATTCTCTCCACAATCCTAAGAGCCAGGTCTTTTTCTCAGACAAGGAAAATGAACACAAAGAGTTCAGTAACTCACCTAAGGTATCCAGTCAACGTGAGTTGATGAGCTGGGGTGCAAACTGCAGTCTAGCCCTAGAGCCAGCATTCTCAACCACTAGAATGCACTGCCTCTTAAATATAAATGCACACACACCTTTGGGATTATTCGCTTTGGAATTACAGAGGGTCCAGGCACAGCTGAGAAGAAGGCCGGTTGTCAATAAAGGATCCCCAAAGCAACCTTTCATAGCCCACCCCACTTCCTCTGTTAAGTGGGTATCGCTCCATTCCTTTGCCTTCCTGGGGCTCCTAATTTAAGGGTCCTGTCTGGGCACATTCCATAAGTTTATGGAATTTATCTCTCCTTTATCAAAACTTCTCTGTCTTAAATCCTATTTTTCTTGGGATCCTGCTCATAAACTGATACATTATATCAAGGTTCTCCTTCTCTCAGATTCTCCATTTCAACGGAGATTTTAACAGAGGCCTTCAACAGATAAGGCCATCATCTGAAATGGTAATTTGATTTCCCACAGTTTCCAACATCTCCGGGTAGGTATAGGAGCCACATCTGTTTGGAGAAAGGGGAGCATGCGGCACACCTCAGATCACACCATGTGGGCACCTATTCTAGAACGGGGTAAAGCACAGTAACTACAGACAAACTGTAAAACACGTCGCCTCATTTCTAGGCTGTGGCTGCAGCACCCTACTTCAAGCACTGCCTCTACTTTATGCCAGTTAGAGAAAGGAACCACGGTAACCCCACCACACAATTGGACATGAAGCTGTACATGACAGGTCGGCTTGGATAGCACCCAATGATTCTTCCATCATAAAAACAAGTTTGTCTTTAGTGTAATGCAGTTCTTTGGGTCCACACCATGGAATAAAAACCATTGGCTGGGCTTCCCTGGTGGCGCAGTGGTTGAGAGTCCGCCTGCCGATGCAGGGGACGCGGGTTCGTGCCCCGGTCCGGGAGGATCCCACATGCCGCGGAGCGGCTGGGCCCGTGAGCCATGGCCGCTGAGCCTGCGCGTCCGGAGCCTGTGCTCCGCAGCGGGAGAGGCCACGGCAGTGAGAGACCCGCGTAAAAACAAAACAAAACAAAACAAAACAAAAAAAACATTGGTAATATGCTCTCTAGCGAGGATCTCATTATATGGCAAATTTACTTGTGAAAATGTTTCATGGCCTAGACTCTAGCCGTGCTACAGGAAAGTATCACCTTACCAAAATAAGGGCATTATATCCAAATCAGAGATAAAAGAACAAACTAGCAAATGACTTCGTCCAAGTCAAATGTCCTTATTTTTAAGGTCTGAATTACTCAAGGGAATTCCTTATGGGGCAGTGACTCGAAGAAGCAATTTCAAAGCATGAACCTCTACTGCAGTTTTAGTTAATTGATGACTTTTGTTGTATATTACAATGAAGAGGAATGACAGAATCCAGAAGGACTGGTCAAACATTCACTACCACCCTATGAAACATGTTTTCTATTATCTTTTTACCAGCGCTTTACAGAGAAGGAAGCAGGCTGAGACAAGTTAAGTGACTTCATCAAGATCACACTGTGAATGAGTGGCAAAGCCTGTACTTGAACTCGGGTGAATTCATCGGTATTTTCAACCACTACCATACTGTGTATAACCAGAAACACTTATTTTGATATACAGATGCCTTCTGTTCTCCTTCCTCATCTTGGTGGTCAGATTTCTAGAAGTAATCCAATCAAACAATCAAAAGCTGAACATACTATACAGTTAAGAGTCAGCTTCTATTGGAAAATATCAGAGTTCTACAAATAACTCAGCCTCTCTCTGAGATACAAGAAGTGTCAAATTCCTACTTTATAAATAAACTACCAAATGCTTATGAAAAATGCATTTGGGCAAGTTGCCTGTCCTGTGCAAATCAACAGGAATGCTTGATATATGATCTGGAATCCACTTCAGCCAGACTAGTGCTACCCAAATATCACACATTATGTGTGTCTTAAGACTCAGTCTTTGAAACCACCTCCCCTCAAAAAAAAAAAAAATCAAATCAAATAAAAAGAGTTATTAGACATGTCCTGTGTTTTAGGCAAGGGACCTGAGACAAATATAAGGTGTTTTCCCCATCCTCAAGATCTATAAAAGACGAAATACATGAGCAAGTTCCGTGTCTGCATCAAAGTTTGTCAGTTCTCTTCTAACCGACCAATAATTTCAGCCAAGAAAATGTCCACCTGGCCTCTAAAATGATCCTTTGCAATATTAGTACCCTGTTCTATAAGTTGGGGAATTATTAATGCTCAATTTCTGATCCTGGTTTTGCAATTTTTGGGTAGGGGGGAAGAAGCCACCTATCTATTCTTTATCTGTAAGGTGGAGGGAGGGATGAATTAATGACAGGAAAGTACAGTGGTTTAAGTTGAAAAGCACCTCTTTAAATGTCACCAAGACAGACTGAATACATACTTAAGGATAACCACTAAACAGGTTTTTCAAAAATGGGTGTAGTAAGCAAGACTGTTAGGCAGAAGTCTTCTTGGGTATTTGAGGCTGCCCTTCAAAACAATCCTCTTTTGTGCCTGGGCTTGTTGGGCAAGTGTGTTTTCCTACAGCAGGGCCCAATCATGCAGAGAACACATTACTAGTGGCCAGACCCCAGTGCTGCCACTGCCTCGCCCCTTACACACACCCACGCAGGCGGAACACCCGAAGGTGGGGATGGCACCAATAGGAACGCTGTCCCTGTGCTGAGTGAAAAGGCCAAACCAAACACACTCCGGGGCCTGGGGGAAGGGGTGAGGGGAGACATGCCCGGAAAGATACCCCCTGATGGCTTGGGATATTTACAAGTTGTGGGCTGGGAAGGGTGAGAGTGTGTGAGTGTGAGTGTGAGAGTGTGAGTGTGTGTGTGTGTGTGTGTGTGTGTGTGTGTGTGTGTGTTATGGAATGGGGATGGGAGTGTGATGCTTTGGGGGTAAAAAGCAACATTTCTAACTTAGAAAAATAATTTGGTCATAACCGAAAGATTACAGAAACAGCAAACACAAACACCTTAGCAAAGAACTACTTAAGAGCCCAAGGTCTTGTCTGTTTCCCAGAGTGCCTTCCCACTGGCCATCCTCCCAAGCACTGCCCAGGAAGGCCAGCCCTGGAGCTGGCCCTGCCCGTGAAGCACTGAATTTGATTCCCACTTTCCGTCACATCTAGCCTGGTGCCTGGCATTCCGAAGGTTTGCCTGGGACTTGTCTGGCTTTAGAACTGAGCGTCTCGGACCCCCGGAAACCCCTCAGTCCTGGGCAGACTGGGCCTGTTGGTCACTGGAAAGGTATCTCACGTTCTCGGTAAGCCTTCACGGAGAGGTAGTTCAACTGTCCTTTTTTTTTTTTCCTCTTAAAGGACACACTTTTAGATGACTTTTTTGATCAATAGAATATAATTTGAGGAAAACTATAATTTTGAATATTCCCAGTGCTGGACCACATATAAGGTGACATATCCAAACACATTTAAAGCTGTTTTAAAAGTCATATAAGGCAACCTCTCATGTATTTTGTTTTCACATTAAGATATGTTATTTATAGTACTATTGCTGGTGCGTTTAAAAGCAATATACTTGCAACCCAAACGTGCACAAAGTTTTACAAATTTTATAACCCCCAGAAGCCCCTGAACTGGGCTGCAGCTTCCCCTGTGGAACTCCGCCCCTAGAGGGGGGGGGCAAGGCAGGAGCAAAGGGGACCCATGGTTAATCCCTGATCTCCAGCCTCCCCTGACTGATACTTAGCTCCACCTCTTCTCCACTGCCGTTCCTAAAATGCCAGCTTCCCATCCTAGAGTCCTTCACTCACACTCTCAAGGCAGAGTGGGCAGGAAAAGGCTGAGGACGCAAGGAAGGACCCCAGCAAGGAAGGGTTGCAGGAGTTCCTCATTCTGCCATGACCATGATTTGGCCCTTGTTGCAGCAAACCCCCTGGGGCTACTTCATCCGGCATTTGATTGCCCCTACAGGGTCCTGTATGACCCCAGGCTGCCTGCCTGATGGCATCTTTTCACTCAATTTACTGCTCTGGGAGTCTGGACACAAAGCGTGAGGCTGCCTCGGTTTTGTTGTTGATTATTTGTTGGTTTTGAAGTAGTCATAGAACCCCATTTCTTTCAATGGGTGTTTAAGTATATGCTAATCATTTGCAAAGATCAGGTATCAGGAAAAAAAATCTTTGAAAATGATTGTACTGTAGTCAACCCAACTTTGCCCAAACTTACTTGATCACAGGGTCCAATTTTCACCAAAGGCTTCTTATTATCCTGCAGTATATTCTGGGAAACATACCCAACTAAGGGATTCACAGAACTGAAAACAAGCAGTATCTTTTCCTCAACTAGCATATTAATCTTGCTAATTGAGGAAAGGCAGTTACCAAATCGTAGGCTATTTCCCATAGATTAATCTTTCTCATCACCAAGTTAAATTAAGAAAGATAAGGAAGAGAGACAAAGTTTAAGGAACAAATATTAACCATTTATGAAAGATGTTCTGCTTTTAAAACTTAACCTAAAAAAAAGGAAAACTTAACCTAAATTTTGAGGGTAAAAATTCCCTGCCCAGCGAAATACCCAATTCTCCCCCAGTATTTCCTAAGAGCTCTTAACACCAACAGTGCACAGCTCTACTCAATATTACAGTGAAATTTCCTGGTAGCGTCCTACCAAGAAAAGCAATTTTTAGATCAATAACCTCCAAGTACAAGTTTTAAAAAATATTTTCTGGCCCGAAAATCATGTGAATAAATTAGTCTTTAAGCAGTTACCTTTCCAAAATAGAATGCAATTCAAAAACTTAAAAACATAACAAAAAGTATTTTAAATTTATTAAAAGGTTGCTGTCACAGACATAAATTTTATTGTCTCACTGGAAATTCTGACAGCTTTCCATGTGTAAATAAATATTACTTCCACTATTGGGCTTTGTTATAAGGTCCCTAAATAGTTGCAATGAGGGAAAAAAAATTTCTAGATTATAAACAAGCAGCATCCTTTCCAAAAAAATTCGATAACCAAAGCTGATGATCCAATTGCTAGTTAATGGTCCTAGGGGTAACACACGCGGAAAAAGCAAAATAAACAGATTACATTTAGTAGATAAGCAGACTTATAGAGCTGTTCAAGTCATCTAGAAAACATAGCATGAGAATTAAAAACAAATTCTAATAGGTTTATTTAAAACTGCTTCAAGAGGAATCAGAGTAGGTAAGTTCCCCAAAAGTTGAAGTAAGTTTTAATTACTATACCGTCTTTTAGTTTTCTAGTTCTAAAATGGGACTGTGGCTATCTGTTCTACCTTAAAAGCAATGAAAAAGTAGGTAAGACTATGACTATCGAGACAGTGGGAAATGCATCAACACCTAACCTTTCTGAAAAGGAGAAATTGGACTAGTTCACAAAAATTACTTCCAGCTACCTTCCAATTGACAATTAAAACATATCTAACTACAACTGAATGCCTGCATGGCCAGAGATAATTTCTGGTGCTTAATACGTTTTTAACTTCTTGATGTAATCACACAGTTGCTTTGGTGGGCCCCAAGCTCAGCCAACTTGCTTCTTATTCCCTGTGTCTCAGATGGAGCAGTCGGGCAGCAAACATAACCATGCTGTGGTCAGTGGCTTTTCTGCACTCGTGTTAAGGCTCTCGATAGATCATATGTCCCCAAGGCAGGTGAATACTCATTCCATTCTTAAATCAGACTGCAGCCAGACATTTTGGAAGTTCTACCAGAGAAGACTGGAAAGAAGAATTGACACGCTCATTAAAAATGAGGGGTCTGTCTTGATATGCTGATGCCTCCTCTCTGTAGAGCTCAGGTCCTGGGGTGGGGATGAAGTTCATTCACTGACGCTCACGGACAAGAGTGTTAGCTAATTGCACGGTAATTGGTAACAGGCTGGCCAAAGCTCTCACCTACTAAAAACAAAGAAAGAAAAACTGCACAACGCAGAAGCGGCGAGTCGAGTTTATGCAGTATCTTACCGAGGACTACAGCCCGGGAGACAGCCTCTCAGAGAGCTCTGAGCTCTGTCCTGAAGAGGAGGGGTGGGGAGGCCAGTGTATATGAGATTTGGTGAAGGGGTACGTGCAACCAAGCACACGTCTCGGTAGAAGGTTGCTGCTGGTCACGAGGAGCAGATGTCTCCATTAACAATTTTAGTGCTTTTCTAGGTATGAGAAGATGCAAGAAATTAGGTTCATCAAATTCTTCTGAAACGAACTCTCCGGAGGCCTGTTCTGCCAGTATTTCCCAGAGCACAGTGCCTCATTCCTAATCTCCACCCTGAATTCCTTTCGGGATGTGCTGGAGGTCAGCGGCTGCAGTGATTAATGACCTAACTATTATTATTATTATTTTTTGCAGTACACGCGCCTCTCACCGTTGTAGCCTCTCCCGCTGCGGAGCACAGGCTCCCGGACGCGCAGGCTCAGCGGCCATGGCTCACAGGCCCAGCTGCTCCGCGGCATGTGGGATATTCCGGGACCAGGGCACGAGTCCCTGTCCCCTGCATCGGCAGGTGGACTCTCAGCCACTGCGCCACCAGGGAAGCCCGCGAGCAACATTCTTCAGTTGGCACCTGTAGAGCTTGTTGAGCTCTTAGCAATACAGGTTCCCCCTGGTATTCGAAAGCAGGGCGTGCCTATGAGAGCTTTCCTAAGCCAAAATGGTGCAAAGTGAAGACACGACTACCTTAAGACACATCTTGCTAATGGATGCACAAAATAAGTCAAGATGAAGCACAGGTGTTCACAGACACAGTTCAAGGCCATGGCAGCTCGATGCTGAGGTGCTGAGCATGGATCCCAGGCAAGGAGCTTGGAGGTGCTACTCTCCCGTCTCTGGGTGTGAGCTGCCTCTAGAACGGTTCTCTGAGAAACTAATGCTGAATGCTATTTTGCTTTCTGACTTTTTTCTTAAATTTGGAAATCCTTTTCGGATTTCTTTCAGTTAGCAACAAGGTACTAATGTAGGTCTTTCGTAAAAGTGAAGTGGCGCAAAGCGAACTTTAGAAAAGTCGGGGATCCCTGTACCCATCCTTGTAACACTCTTTCCCTGGCCTGAGTGTAGGGTCTTAGGGTTGATTCCCAAGGCTATGGGAATAAAAACAAGGATGAGGGTCACATTAAGCCTTCAGGACTGAAAAGGCTGCTGCACAACCTTAAAAGCAAGTGATGATATTTGCCAGAGACGTTTGAGAATAGCCAAGATGTTACCTTTGTGGACTGGCCTATGCTGGGCCCAAGGGAGATGAGTCAGGCTGACCTGATGAGGTCCCTGCCAGCTCATCAGATTCTGCAAGAAGAGAACGACCTGGTGCATAATTATATGCCCCTAGTGGGTCACTCCTTTGTTCACATAACAGAAATCTTTATGTGCAAAGGGACCGTCAGGGGCTCTGCCATCCTCCAACAACACGCTCCCTTCTCTCTCTTGGGTTAAAACTCTTCTCAGTAACACACCACTTCAGACTTGGCAGCAGGAAGGAATTAGAAAATCAAACAGCACCCCCGCGGGGCTCGCGTGCGGCTCACACTGACATGCATGCATTGTGCACTGACCTGGCTTAAATTCAGAGCGTGGTTCCCCTTCCACAAAATGCACAAGCATCTTTAAAATACGGAGATGACTACGGTGATTTGACATACAATTTTGAAGTACAAGGAAAGAAGGACCGAGGACGTGGCAAAGAACACAAGCTCTGCTGTTGGCCTGTGGGCACAGAGGAGAGCGCTGCTGTCTGACCCTGGACAAGTTATCTGCCATCTTCAACTTCAGTTTCCCCGTCTGTAAAATGGAGATAATCACAGGAGCCGCTACAGGGGAAAACACCCATTAAGATACTCAGCCTTTGCATGGTCTAGAGTAATAAGCGTGCCTTAAATAGCGATGGCCATTATTATTACTGTTGTTAATTACAGTCAAGGCAAGCATGCTCAAAGAGTCAGGGAGAAAAGGGCAGTGTTAGGGCACATACACTGACGACTGACTAGGAAATTTCCTGAGACTCTTAAAAAAAATGTTAAGATCTATTGTGTGGTCTTGGGCAAGTCAGTTATGCTGTCTGAGCCTTATTTCCTCCTTTGGAGAAAGAGGATTCTAACTGCTTGGCCGGGTTATTTAGCATATTAATGGATTAATATACATAAAGCACTTAGAGCCATTACCTGGAACAGAGTCAGGGCTATTTAACCTTTTGTTATTATTACCATCATTAAGACAAAGCAAAGCACTGTTCTCAAATAGGTCAGCCAAGGTAGAGAAGAAAATGTTACTTATTTCACTAACATTTATGAATCACGCAGGTTTAATCATGACTCCTGATACTAGTACAACTAATTTTTATGGTGGTACCCTTACAAGGTTTTGTTTTGTTTTTTTTTTAAGTTATAATTCTGGATTTGGACAGAGATGGTTAAATTTTAAAGTGCTTCCATAAATATTTTTAATTCTGCTGAGACTTGTTGCTAAAAGAGATGAATGTGTGCCTCTAGTTAATCATTCAAATAATTTGTCTCTTGGAAGTCTGTCCTGTTGCAAAAGGAAACCTTAGAACACCTGACAGTCTGTACCCACGGCCAGCTCTGTGCATGTTGAAATGTTTCTCAGCATCACTGACATTGCAAACCACGATTACAAATGGGCCGTTAATCCTTCTGATAGTTAGGTGTGCTGGTGATACAAAACAGCATGAGTCCTACCCCGTACCCTAGGAGGCACCTACCACATCCTGCTCTCCATCATTTAATTTCAAGCCATGGGAAGATCCAGAAACACCAGTGCAGTGTTACTATGAGTTTTGGGGTTGTGAGATTCTAGCAGATGCTCCTGCTGGCTGCAGATTACTTTTCCTGTTTGTCTTTCTGCTTAGCCAGGCACTGTCTGCCGACAGCATCTTGCTCAGGAGGTAATCCTCTCTACCTTCAGAAAGCCACAAATATCTTTTACTCCAGAGCTATGCTCTTCTGCTGTGCAAGCCTGGGCCTACAAAGCCCTGGAAGGGGCCACTCCCTGGCCTGGGGTGACAGAGAGGGAGGAGACAGGAGGGGAAAAGCTCCAACACAAGCAACTGGTCCCTGAGGGGCTGTTTGCTTAATTCCACCGGGATTGTGTTCTTTGGCAGACGCTTCTTTGTACACTTTCTGATAAAGGCAAGCTTAGAAGCAGTGTATTTTTTCAGTAAGTCGCTTAATGAGCATAACAAAACACTCCACGAGTGAAATTTTTCTGCCAGGGTATACAAACTGCAGGTGTGCCCAGGCAAAAATTCCACCAAATCCCTCCGGCCCCTAAGGTGCGCCTATGTTGGCCACGGAACAGAATCACTATCCACGGGAAGACGAAGAACATCCAGGGCCTGAGCGCCAGGGACTCCGGTGTTTGCTGATAACACGAGAATCTCTTTGAACAATAAGGCGAGTGAAAAGCTGTTCATAAACATCTCAGCAAAGTCCCTTAAAGTAATTTTGATCTAGTCATCCCAATGGATCTTTACTTCATTTTTAGCAAATTGAGCCTAGTCTCATGCTAGTTTAACAAGGGGAAAGGTCTAGAAAGTAAAGCAAGAGATGTATAAGTGATCACCATAGTGACCATAACATCCAACATTTTTACTTCCTGACCTGCATCCTTAAGTTTAAACCCAAGTGAAGAGTAGTGAAGATAGGTAAAAAGAATGCTAACACAGGGAAGTAAAACTTCATAATTTGAAAGCGCGCGCGCGCACACACACACATACACACACGCACACACACACGGTTTTATCTTACTGGCTGACTTGGTCTTAAAGAATACCATACGAGTGTATTCCGTCAAGGTTAAGCGTCTAGACTCCATTCTTAGAGTTTTATCAGTTAAGAACAAAAAACAGAGAGAGTCCTTTTTTTTTTTAATCCTTAGTTTTAAAAAAAGGCTTTTGTTTGGTTCCTTTTTCAACACTGGCTAGATTTTGATCAGTCTCCAAACTCCTATTACCTTTAGGCTGAAATCAAGACTAGAAGATGCCAAGCCCTGGATTTTCCTTTTCCTAGAAGAAACTACCAGACACTGGATAACAGAATGCAAGTCCTAAGGACAGTCACTTTTGACCTTTCATTCTCAATATTCTAACTCTGCACCATAAATAAGACACTTTATGCATGTCATGGATGTCTGTGGGACCCAGCGTTTATTTTGACCTGTGAAGACAGAATATTCACCGCCAGAGGTAGGAACTCCCAGCCCTGACTGTCAAGTACCATGTAACCAATCACAAGTCAAACCTGCGAAAATGACCAATGTCTGACTTTTTTGTGACCTAACATATTATAATAAACGTCCAGGCTGGCCTCATCTAAGACATTTAGCCATGCCCCTCTATGACTGTCCCAGAAACCTTCTGAGAATAAGCAAGAGAATATATGCAATGTTCTTACATGTCTTAAAAGGGGAGGGTGGTTCTTGCCACACAAGTGATGAATGGTAACATTTTGCTTCTGTCCTGACCACACCTCACACCTCCTGTAAACAGTTTGCTCATGAAGCGATCCCAACACTCTTTTAAATTCTCAACAAGTACAGCAACTGGCCAAAGCAAGGAATTCCCCCAACACTTTTTAATAATAGTTTGCTTTTCCTCTTTCTGTATCCAAGTTTTGGTTCCTAGATTTTAAAGAAGAAACATTATTCTAGCAGAGTATATGTGCCTACGATTTTCTATTTTGTGCTAGGACTAAAATATTAAGAACCACCTTAAGCAAGTTCTTTCTGCCACAATTTTCTAGGAAGGAGGGGACGGCTGAAAAAAATCAGAAACATGGATTATTCTTTTCTGGATTCAGAACTCGACCAAATTTTGATTTTTTTTTAACTTGGTCTTTATCACGTTAAATTTGAAATCAAACAATCTATTTATAAGGTTAATTGATCTGTGCATTTTCTTGATTTGTGACAGCTACTCTTGTTTCATTACATATCATTTCTTCTTCTCTTCAATTTTTTTTTAAAAAACAGCTTCTTTGCGGTATATTTAACATACGTATTTGAGGTGTTCAGTTTGATATTTTGACATACATATATGCCAGCAAAGCCATCACCACTATCAAAATAACTCAAACGTTTGCTTTAAAAAAACTTTTTTTTTAAATTGAGATGTAATTGACATCTAACATTGTATTAGTTTTAGGTGTAAAACGTAATGATTTGATATATTTATATGTTGCTAAATGACCACCCCAATAAGTTTAGTTGACATCCATCACCACACATAGTTACAACCTCTTCTCTTGTGATGAGAACTTTTAAGATCTGCTCTCTTAGCAACACTCCAACATACAATATAGCATTATTAACTGCAGTGTGACGATTATTCTAATGATTGGTTTAGTTGCCAGCTGTAAGCAAAGGTATATGCCTTTGAATTTGCTGTATAAGATGGCTTCTGGAAATGACAAATGATTTGATGTAGTAAATACTGCATTTTCAGATTTGCTTCCTAATTCTACTGATCTGTCAGCGCTCCCTCTGGCTCTCTAATGATGCCCAGGCAGCCTCACTCAGAGTCTGTCCAAAAGGAGAAGGTTTGCAACTCAAGACAGCCAAGGTGCAACCCGGAAGGTGATTCCAAGAGCATCTATGAAATAGAAAACGAATGGAAAACAGGGAAGTTCCCACTGAGTGAAGCCTCAGTAAGAGAACCCACAGCTGCTCCAGATCAGTGTGCCTGTTGGTTTTACATAACTTGACGGGCTAATACCTTAATCATGATTTTTTTCTTCACCCTGCAGCACATGTCTGGAACTGTCCTAAAAGTTTCGAGCGGGAATTTATATGACTAACATGCATAAAGGTACTAACTGTCACTACTGCTTTTACATTCGTTAGGTAGAAATGGGCAAACAAGATGTTTGGAGAGACAAAGAGCTAACACACAAATTTTTGTTAAAAAACAAAAGAAAAAACAGGACCTCTTCAATCTGCACAAACGAGGGATCCATGGGAAAACAATTAAAGCATAAAATAAGTGATAATCTTTTTCTTTCCTAAAATTTATTTTTTAATTGTGGGAAAAACACATAATGTAACATTTACCATTTTAACCATTTTTAAGGTGTGAAGTTCAGTGGCGTGAAGTACGTTCACACTGTTGTACAAGCGTAACTACCATCTACCTCCAGAACTTTGTTCACCTTGCAAAACTGAAACTCTGTACTCATCAGACACTAAGTCCCCATGCCCTGCCCTCAGCCCCTGGCCACCACCATTCTCCTTCTGCCTCTGTGACTTTGGCTACTCTAGGTATCTCTCTAGTGGAATCACACAGTATGTGTCCTCTTGTGACTGGCTTCTTTCACTTTTCATGATGTCTTCAAGGTTCATCCATGTTGTAGCACGTGTCAATATGTGATAATTGAGTTCTCCCCAAATCCTACAGTTCCAGAAGTACGTGTCAACTCTGAAGCTCTAAGAAGTTAGCTGGGGTTTTTCGTTTTTTTGGCTTTTTTTAAGAAAAATTAAATGGACCAGTGCTTTACAAAGGGATAATAAACGTTGAGTTATTTCTACCCCCAGAAGATAGTAAAACGCTAACTAGATAAATGCTTTCACTAAAATTAGATGGATTCCTAGGTAACAGATGCATAGAAGGCTATGTATTATGAGGAAATTTAGAATATCATTTCAGCATGCTCTGTTTAAGGTAGAGTTGGTAAAAATATTAGTTGGTGTCCTCTATAATACTGATCTCACCTAAGAGCCACTTGAGGCTGGGGGGTGGCGGGTGGTTTCTTACCCGGAGGGAGGATGGCCTTGCCTATCATCTCTCACCTGCCGGGTCTGGAGACTGCTGGTATGTTTCAGGCAGGAGTGAACCACAGCGAAAGCTCAGCTCAGTGGCAGATCTGAAGGCCAAGGACAGAGACCAGCTCTGACCAAGCAACACCCCCAAAGCGCCTGGACTGCAGGGTCCACGCCAGTCCAGCAACATCTTCTGGAGCCTTGGGCCCGGCCAGTCATTCAGGTTTAGCCAGCGTGGTTCAGCCTAGAGGACACACAGGTGGGTGAGCCCCACCTAGGTCTTCCTCGGGAACCAGCTCTGTCTCACTCTACGTAGATGTGGGGAAACAGAAGTGAGTTGACCATCCACGCGGCCTGTCGAGCCTGTAGCTTGCAGCATCCTGAGAAAACGTTCAGCTAAGCTTCTCGGGCTGGACTTGAATCAGACGGTGCTGGGGTTGTGGGAGTGGGAGCTTCCTTCTGTCTCTCCCAAGTCCCCTCCATCCACTGACTGCTCAGGAGCCATGACCGAGCAGTCATGTCACCCCTGAATGGCGGTGTTCCATCCCTCTTCCTCTCAGTGATAGAGCCTACAGCAGAATGTTCTGGACATTCTGGACACAAGGCAGAACACGTGAAGATGCCTAGAGAGGAAATCTGTCCTCCCCACCCTCTCCTCTGCTCCCACTGGGATTCCGCGGCAGGACGGCAGAGTCTTGAGAGCTCCCCGGTAAGGCGGGTGCTGAGCTGTGGTCAGAGCGCTGGGGTGATTAGAACATGCCAAGGATGTAACTGCCTGCCCTGCGGCAGTGGGAGCCCATCTCCTGGGCCATTCAGCTCCCCAACCAATGAGTGCCCTGCTTCTCATTTCTCTATAACACACTGGACCCCAACAGATAGGAACTTCTGCCGATCAGCACGGGGGCTGGCCAAAAAGGAAGGAAAAGAGCCCATCTCCTGGTAGCAGGAGAGGTGAAGCAGACATCCCTGAAGCAAGAGCGGGCGGCCAGGCCCTGGTCAGAAGCCTGAGCCTGAGCAGGCAGTGGGCGGGAGGGAGGAAACTCAGCTAACGTGGGTTCTTCAGCCGCCTCTATGTGCCCTGGCTCTGGCCATAAGCTCTGAGGTTATGGCCCTTCACCAAAGGAAAACTACGCGACAGAAGCAGTAAGGAGAACCTTCCAGGCTCCACGAAATCCCGGCTTCCAAGCTGACAGTCAGGCAGCACCACTCACACAGCGCGCACACGTTTTGCACACTCAGGTAAGTAAAGATACCTGGGATCTATTTTAGACACCCGAATGTGACCTTTCCGTAACGGACATGATGCTTTTCTCGTCCTCCTGTGAATCCACGAAGCGGGGGTAAAGGGGAAGAGTAGGGTGTTCCTGCATCATCCCCGAGATCCTGACCTGCAGTCAAGGTGACACTCACAGTACAGCAAATGAGTCCCTTGGCCGCAGAGCAGGACGACCTCATTAGCTAGGCTGCGGGGTTTGTCTTCCTCTGCCTCATGCCTTACACTTCCCCTGAGTTCAAGTATAACCTAAAGCCTTTTAAAATTTTTTAATATCCCCAAGGTTGGCAGTCTTGGGACAACTGTGATGTCTTATGTTTCTCCCTGCAGCCCATTCTTCCTCTGAACGATAAGCGAACAGGTTCACTTACTTCCTAAACACACAATTATGTTTCACTTGCCAAGTTTCCCTGACCTTACGTTTGGCCTAACGTGTTTCTAGCTACATGTACTATTTCAGCGTTTTCACCAAACTTCCTGACTGTCGGCTCAAAAGCAGCAGTCAGACTTTAATTTAGAAGAGGTCCTTAACCTAAAGAAAGACATTAATGCCATTTTCATCTCCACTGTAGCCTTCTAACTCTTTAGATTTGCCCTCACTTGGGTGAGCTTTCTCGGTGACTACTTAGATTTTATTAAGGCGTGTAGCTGTAACTCAGAGATGTGGGGACACACAGGAAGTCAGAGATAACCAGATTTTCCATATTTCCCACCGCACGCGGGAGCCAGGCCACCTGGACTCAGATGAGCCCCGTCCACTGTGTGTAGCATCCCGCTTCACGGCGGCACAGGAAAAGCCTGAAGGTTTGGGATTTGTTTATTTGCACGCTCTCCACACTTTAGGGATTTTTTACATTTGCTTTGAGTTTGAGACTTATTTCTGTCTTTCTGGGCCCCCTGCCCCCCGCCTTTCCTTTGTGTATAACAAGCTCTTTGTCTGGGTCCGAGAATGCGGGCGCTTCTAGGATCGTCTTTTAGGGAGGATTGGAGCCATCAGGTTGGTATCCATTTTCTACTTAAAAATGTGTGCTTCGGGGGAGAAACGACTTACCAGCCTATCATATTATCAACGTTTTCCTGTTCTTCTATTCCTGTTTAGCTAAGCATGCAAGGGGAAAACAGCTCTTTCTCTACCACTGAACTTTCAGAGTAGACTTTAATACGATATCTGATCATTTAACATCGAGATTAATGGTGTTGACAGAAACGTGCTTTCCAATAAATCCTCCCTTTTGTTACTTTGGCAAAGAAGAAAAATGAGTATCGTTTTACCTGTTTGTCTAATAGTGAATCTGGTGAAAGTCTAGTTTGGGTGAATAAATGAGTCCAGAGCTGTCTTTCTTCCCTCTATCCTGCACGTGAAGCCACCACCCTGAGGTTTAAAGGCTTCGTTCGCTGCTGGCAGAAGAAAATAGGGTGGTTTTTGTTTGTTTTGTTTTAACCCTCCTGGTTTCATTAAGAAAGGACAAGGAAAGCAGACGGTATAAAGTAATCAAACAAAACCAGTGTGTATATGTGTTTAGGGGCTAGTGTTCAGGAAGAGCTATCTCAGGAGTCCCTCATAAGACTTCAGTACTTGCCACTTTTACCATATGGGGCCATAAACTCACAGGGTCTTCTGTAAGACCCTACCCAAAGACTTGGGTTGACAATGACTTGAGAGGAAGTTACTCTGGGTCCAGCCCTAGAAGAAGCCACACAGGGTTGCTGGAGTTCCCCTTGGATTCCAATCCATCAAGGGAGAAGGCAGAGCTTAATCTTGACTCTCCCCACACTGGGCTCTGTGGGGTACCTTTAATGTCCTACGACACTGGTCAATGACCAAAGGTACAAGGGGACCCAGGGTATGTTTGACCAGCAACGTGCCAAAGGTAACAGGTTCATCACCCCAGGACTGCAAACTGGCCACTGGAAACTCTCCTTGTGGGCTTTTCACCATCTAAGAGATCCCAGTAAAACTCTTATTTTGACACAGCCAAATTCTAACCTCATGAGTATCTTTTGGTAAATCTTGCTCAAAGCACCAGGTCAAACTGCTAGGCGGTGGTTGTGATGCTTAACGTTTAAAGGCTGTTACCAAAGTGTCTACGATGACAATTTCCATGAGTCAAGGGTTGAAGAAGGCATTGCTATCATTTACATGTATTTAGTGTTAACAGTCAGTGGAGTTTGGACTATGATAAGAAGTGGGCAAGATTTATTTAATAACCACTTTTAAGTGCTTTTTAGCCATTCAGCTTTTCAGAGGATTTCTTTTTCAGCTATTTCATATGTGGGCGACGGAAGGGTAGCTCAAGCGTAAATGATGAAGCCATAGCTAAGCAACTGATTCTCGTTTCTTGGGCTGTTTCTATGAGAGATCTAGTTTACATCATCCAGCACACCTCCTATGAGAGAGAACACACCCATCTCACACACTGGGAAATGGACTGAGAATGAACCTCAAGTTTGGAGCTTTTCAAACTGTGGTCTTGTAGGTTGTCTTATGAGATGAAGGGCTCTTCCTCAAAAGCAGTGCATTGCTCTGCTTTTTTAGGGAGAGGAAGGGGGCCGATAAACCACTCCAGGCACAGGGTTAGCTGACAAGAGCAAAACCTTGATTATTTTTATCCATACTGCTGGGGGGAGAAAGAGATGTAAAAGTAGGCATCTCAAAATGAGCGATTATGCGGCCAGTAAAGAAAACAGAGATCACTGAGGGAAAAACGAGATGTTACCGGTTTTGAAATGAAGTCTTTGCTATGGAGGCTGCACTGCAGTGCTCTGGATAACAGCTGTGTACGAGGATGCCCTGACTGTGGAAGGACGGAAGGTACCTTTCTTCCTGCGGGACCGGCGGGCTTCAGCCAAGAGAAGCAGCAAGCTCACAGCACTAAGTGAACAAAAGGGTCGTAATCAAGAAGGATAGTGTGTATCAGGGACTTCATCTGTGCTCCTGTGAAGCAGCTCTGCACAGGGCTGATGCTTTCAGCTTAGCTGTCCTCTGGGACTGCCAGGGCCACATCAGCCGAGGACCATCTACTGCTCAGGCTGCCCAAACCTATGGGTGGGCAGAGGGACAGGCCATTCGTCCTGTGCCTGCACACATGGACCACGGACCCAGCCTTTCCGACAAGCTTAGGATAGAGAGAAAGGGAGGACCATGTGCTTCCAAGTAACCGCGGCTTCTTAGGAGACTCCCATGAAAAACTACAAGTGAAAATTCAAGAAGGAATTTTAGGTTTTTTTTTTAAGTTTTACACTGTTCTATGATGATGAGAAACTTCAAATGTCTAGGGGCTTCCCTGGTGGCGCAGTGGTTGAGAATCTGCCTGCTAATGCAAGGGACACGGGTTCGAGCCCTGGTCTGGGAAGATCCCACATGCCGCGGAGCAACTAGGCCTGTGAGCCACAACTACTGAGCCTGGGTGTCCGGAGCCTGTGCTCCGCAACAAGAGAGGCCGCGACAGTGAGAGGCCCGCGCACCGCGATGAAGAGTGGCCCCCGCCTGCCGCAACTAGAGAAAGCCCTCGCACAGAAACGAAGACCCAACACAGCAAACAATAATAAATTAATTTATAAAACTCACTCCAAATTTCATACACAATAAAAACTACTATTAAAAAAAGTCACAATTGCACCTTTCTATGATAAAGCAGTAGTAATTATTAGGAAGAAGATGACATCTTATTATCAGGAAAAGTAAGGTATACATTGTTTTTAATGCTCTGTTGAAAGAAAAAGAGTGATTTATCTCCCTCCATCCTCCCCCTCCCCTCACTCCCCTCCCCACCAAAACAAAACAAAACAAAACAGAAAAAGCAAAAAAACAAACAAAAACACACCTCAGAAGAGATAAAAGAAGAAAAATGCTGTCATGCCTAGGAGCTGTCCACCCTTAAAAAGGACAATAGCACATGTATAAAATGGTTATTTCTATCGTACATTTTTGGAAACCACAGCAACATGCAGACTAGAGGAGCGACAGTCACCAAGAGGTTCACTGTACTGTGTTCCCATCCAGTCTGGGTTACAGGCTTTATTTTTTGAAGCCCCACCATCAGCTTTACAGGAAATCCATGCTTTGCCTTCTAAGGTTTTCCTTTTTTTTTTTTCCTTTTTCTAAATTGACTCCATCCCATTAAAAAGAAAATCTAGCTTATTTCAAACAACCTATAAATATTTTACATCACTCTGAGGGAAACCTCAAACAACAGAAAACTATCAAAATGTTGCCAAGGTTACGTACTCAATGATTGAATAACCTCAAAAGGGAAATACATGTAAACAAGTACATATCACAGTTCTGGGTTAAGGAGGACAGGGTTTAGTTTACCAAACAGTGTTGTGTTTTAAAAACATATCACTCTTATTTCCACTGTTGCACGTCAGCCTCAGTTGTTAAGGAACTGGCATATACTGGAGATCAGATTTCTTCTTTATAAACTTGTTACAGCAGGTAAGTCCCAAATGCATTCTCTCTCTCATCTGGATTTTGGGGAGGGAAAGCAGTCTAGTTCTATTCTTGACCATATTTTCTCCCTTTGTGTAATGGTAAATGATGTAATAAAATCAGAATCCCTAGGGCAAAGGACTTTCCCCTCTTGCAATGTTAAATACACAGAGGTAGCTCATAAACTCTGATTGCTAAACTTTATTTGTATAGAAATCCTTGCAGGTCATTAGGCTATATATTGGATAGACAGAGGGAGGGAAGGCAGGCTTATTAGCAATAGTGCCTGCAAGCTATCAGATTACTATTACTTCAGTGTTATTCTGTTTGGATCCCATGCTATAACATGTAATATACTATTGCATTGCTATGACATATAATATGTCACATTCAAAGCATTTTGGTTTGGCCACGGCCCACACTGATGACCAAAAGTGCAAAGTACAGAATACTCTTTACTAGGAGACAACAGCTAATATCATACTGCTGTTCGTCACATCCGGGTCTACTCAGTCTAATTCCAGCCATGGTCGTGCAGGATGATTCCTCTGTCCTGGATGAAGGTACCTGGCAATCAAACAAGATCGCCATGCACTAACACACTGCTCTAATGTCACCTGCTCTGCACCCCTAAAGAGAAGCTGGTCTTTGTGTGCTCTCAGGACTGAGGGTTGGGAGTGGACAGGGGTCTCCCCAGCACGCTCCTCCACGTCCCTGGGATGTGCCCTGCAGGGTTAAGGCCATCTCCACATCAGGGAGCGCCTCAATGGTCGCAAATCACCCTGACTCTTTCCCCTTGAGAGAAATCACCTCCCACAAAGGCATCGTTTTGCATGGGTTTTTTCCACCAGAAAATGACTTCTCACCCAAACACAAGAGTAACTGGTTTTCAAGGTAGGTAGTCTCCCTGGTGTCTACATTATGACCGGCTGACAAACCCGAATACCAAGCCTGTGCCGCTAGTAAGCCCTCCGGATTCAGCACTGGAGGCGAGCTGCTTCCTGGCTGGCGGGAAGGGAGGCCACCTTGGCTGCACACTGATGCGCTGTCCCCTTCTGGCCGCACACCCTCAGCGAAGCAAGCTCGGGGTACTGTGCTTAGGAAGACATCGAGTGGACTCGGATAGCTGTCCCTCCATTTAGGGGGACAGATGTGCTTCAGCTGATAGAAGACAGGGGACGTACACGCTAACCCTGAGCAAATCACATTTGTAACGTGGCTTATATTTTCAGGCACGGGGTCACCTCACCCAGTGATTTCACTCAAGCCCTTCTGAGGTTCCATCTGTGCCCAGTGCTGTAGGAAGGGGAGCCGGAAGGCAGGCACAGTAGGTGACATCACACACCAGCCCTGCCCCGGGAAGGGGGGGTGGTTCGTAGGGAGATGGGGAGACAGATGGGTAACTATGGAGACGCTGTGGGCTGTGAAGACAGAGGGGTGAGGCACAGAGGGCAGTAGCCTGGCATCTCCAGGAAGGGTGGAACGAAGGCCACTCTCCCTGCCTCTCTGGAGCCCACTGCCGTGAAAAAGCAACAAACTCAGCAAGGCAGAAACCCGTGGAAACCAATCTGAAATTAATGAATGCTTGGAAGGAAAAATATAAAAAAATTAAAAGACACCTGATTTATGAAAAGGTGCCGAAAAGCAAGGAAACTCAACACGTCGGCCAGAAGACACAGCCAATGAGAGCCCACATGGGGTGTTTTTTTTTTTCACCTGATGATTAGATTTGAAGAAAGTAATACTCTGTAGCATAAATAAGGAGAAGGAATGCAAGGCCCTCAGGTTCAGAGGAGGGAAGGTGGAGGGGCGGGGAGGGGGGAACTTCCGGTGGTTTGGGGAAAGCAAAGCCACAGGCTGTGATATTGAAGGAACAGAGCCAGGAATAAATACGAGGATGGAATTCCAGGAGGACCCAGGTGGAGCCTGCACGTGACTCTGAACTGCTAGGCCTGTGCCGTGACCCCCACTCAGTGCTGAAAGGGACGTACCCCCATCCTCTTCCTGAGGACAGAGCAGACCCTCACACAGAATGGGGAGAAGGGTTAGGTCAGGGAGACACACAGGAAAGGAAGGCCGTCCTCCGGCTGTGGTCCTCTGATCGGAGCACAGATCGTGGCCTCTCAGGGGCTCCCTACAGGTCACGCTGATGTCTGTGACTCCAAGACTGGACTCCATACTCCTCCGTGCTCAGGAGGACCCCTGCTAAGGAGCACCATCCCGGGCATGGAAGGAAGACGGAGCTCACCTCAGAGAGGGGTATGTGGGCTTTGGGGTGAGTGGGCTCTCACATCCAGGCTCATCTCGTACAGACACCCGCTGCGGGTGGCCTCCAGGCAGGGTTCCCCTGCTTGCCCGTGGGTCGTGGAACAACTGTTGCATTCAGTGAGAATACATTTTACAAACTGTGAAGTACTCTACAAATGTGAACTGTGCACCAGGCAAAGCAAAGGGCGATGTTTATTTTGTTGCGTTAAAACTGAGTCCCCCTGCGACTGAGCTCCCTTGCTGAATTTATGATTAATCTCTCTATCCAAAACTTTATTTCCTTTCTTGTCCCCTCTGACGACCTCAATCCCTTTCTTGTCCCCTCCGACCTCAATTCTCTGCTAACTGAACACCAATCAACCAGAGTCAGAGGACTAAAATTGCTGGTGTTAACATCGTTATTGTACTATAATTGCTATTATACGTAGAATCATTAACGTACAGACTCAGGTTGTTCCTCCAGGTCAAGATGAGCTAACAGACCCGCAAGCCATGGACCACCTGGCCAGAGAATGCACACTGGGGACATCCTGACCCCCTGAAACTCTGATGAAGAAATGTCAAGAAAGGTCACAAGAGGATGACTAGCCCCAGCTTCTTTGCTCTTCCCCTTTAAACACTGCCCCCCCCGCCCCGCCCCCCCCCCCCACCCGCAGCTCAAAGACCAAATAGCAGTGGATCTGAGGCTTATCTCCCACTCCCTTGCCTAGCACCCTGCAATAAACCCTTACTTTGTTGCAGACACCTGCTCTCAGAGCTGGCTTCCTGAGCCTTGGGGCTCACCAGCCCTTTCTCAGTTACAGCCTCCTGAAAAAAGACTGTCCACTTCTGCTGAACGTAAAAGAAAAAACTGGGTTAAATGTTTGTTTTCCACCTGCTTAATTTAAGGTATTTGTATTAATACTGGCCGATTCTTAAAAAAAGAAAGAAATGTACAAATATATTTATTTATTTATTTAGAGGTGTTCCTTTTACAATATGGATATGGTCCAATTACAGAAAATATTTTCATTTCCACAAATTTTCACCTCAGTTCTGAGCTTCCTAGTAGCTTCTTGGTTTCTTACTGTTAAATGCTGCATTTTGACTATTTTTCAAGAGGGTATCAAGATATCAATGGAATGAGGGCACAGGTAAGCCTACATCAATAGATACAGGTAGATGTTTTAAAATTTTGTTCTCACTAGAAAACTTAGCAATAACACTAGAAAACTTAGTGATAACACGCTTAAAATTAGAATTTGAATGCCACTTATGGACTAATCAGGGAAAAGGAAACATGATATAGAAGTGGCAGGCCCCTTGGAAATTAGCTAGGCACATAAGACATGATTAGGTCACAATAAATTACAGGGCGGGGAGCATGAATTTTAAAGTCCAGGGAGCTACTGATTGTGAACAGTAGAACAAGTCTTTCTCTAGCCATAAAGAAATCAGAGTTATTTTGCATGTGAAAACATTCAAAACTGCCTTCCATGTCGCACTAGCAGGGGACAGCTCACTACTACAGACTTTAGATGACATCAGCTTACAGGCAATGGTTTCCCACGGAAATAGCTGAAGGCACGTGACCTTCCTCTTGCCATCGCCATCACCACCCCCGCCTCCCCGGCTGTCCTGGGTCCGGGACGCCAGCGGGAGGCGCGGCTCCCACAGCAGCCTGAAGCGGCGTCCAGCCTCAGGCTCCCCTGTTCTTCCGTCTCCCACAGTCCACCCAGGAGAATCTGCCCAGTCTCATGTGTTAATTCCACCCCAGGGGTTCTGTTTCACATCCACCCATCTCTCTTCCAAGTCTTGTCAATTCAGCCTCCGAGGACTGTTGGACACTCCCATTTATGAGTTCTCAAATGACCACAGTCACAGCCAATGAGGCACGTGGATCGAGAAGACACTTTGATTTTAAATTCACCCAGTTTCGAAGGCCCGTGGCACCGACCTCCTCCCCTCCCACGTGCCAGCACCTTCCCTACGCTGTTATTAAGCCAACTGTTCATACAGGTAATTAGGACAAATGACATTTTTCAACATTACTGCTTTTTCCAATGACTACTATTCTAACAGCATGGTTTTCTACTGCTGCTTGTTGCAAATAGATAATATTTTAATAACATTAGGGGTACTGTAACTTTGGTCAAGTGGCCTGGAAACCTAACCACAATTTATAATATTATTTCTACAGCAAAATGTATTCTAAATGATTTTTATGAATTACAACCAGGCTGTAAGCTGTAGACAACACCAAAATACAAACACACAAACATAAAGCCATAAAAAGAACCCCTCTAAGGTTGGTCCACTCCCTGCGGTTTACACAGTAAACATTTAATATACAGAGAGAGGGAGCAAAACCAAGGAGCCTCATCAAATTTAATTCCAGATGACATCTCTGCTGTCACCAGGCCCTGGTCTAAACTGTAATATTATCCTAAGCACAGCACAATGATGATGAGGATAAACTTGCTTCCCCCAGAGTCCTAATGTAGTCCAATGCCAAATATTCTGAAGTATTTTGAATTTTCCAATCACTGTTGCATTAAAGCAAATGGCTGAGCACTGACTGTATTATAATAAAGCATTTTTAAAGCTTGAGGGAAAAAATGAATATTCATAGTATTTGCATTTAGGTGAAAATGCAAAGAGCTCCCATTCTGGATAATGTAATGCAGTGGCCCCTTGGAGAGGAGGGCAAGAAGAGAGAAACAGAGCAGCAGTGCTATCCAGATACTAAGCATTTCTTGTTGTTCCCACGGTTATGCATAATGTGTATTCTCTCTCAGGCAAGCAATGTAAAACATCTCACTAGATCTATTAACGCATTACCGTGACTGAAATGGAACTCATTCTCTTCACCAGCTCACTCCAAACCAGCTCTTTTAAAGTTGGGTAACATCACTGTCAGCTGCATCCTCTCCCGGTGGCCAAGTCCATTTGATTCTAGACAGCTTTTCTCTTTTAGTGCTCCCTCCTCGCCCCCAGCCCTACTCTAGGCCTCCTGCAGCTCGCTGGTGGTGGCCACAAGAGCCTCTTAATTGGTTTCCCCACCTCTGCTCTCACCTCCCTCTAATTCATTAGCCACACGGAAACCAAAGTTATCTTTCGAATATGCAAATCCAAGCACATCACACCCCCACTGAGAACCCTTCAGCATTCCCCAGTGGCCTAATGATCAAGGCCAAACTCCTTACCCTGACTAATGGGGTACTGTCCCACTCACAGTGAGCACCTGCCATTTTCCACCTGGAACTCTCTTGCTTTCCAGAATAGCAGATACGCCACTCTCTTGATCTGATCTCAGGTCTCAGCTGGAACCAAAGCTTCCCTGACCCTTAGGATGGGTTATAGGATCCTGGGATAAACACCCTATTCTTCCCCCATCTCGGACCTGATCACATTCTTTGGCAGGTGCCTGCCTGTCTGTTTGCCCTTCTAGATTCATCGCTGCACAGCTAAAAGTCAGTCCTTTTTCCTGTTCCTCTTTAGTGACTAGCACTGGACCTGCCACGCTGTAGGTGTTCAAGAAACATATGTTGAATGAACACATTCATGAAGACACTCTTGCCCCCTGCATTCCATATTCTCCATTAATAGTGAGACTATTCTCCATTTAATAGGGAAAACACTCCAAAACAGTATAGTAAGCACCTGAGAAAGAGGGTTACAACTTTCAGCTCATTAAGCAGCCCCCATAATTTGTTTCAAACACCTTGGTGTGTTACTGCCATAATTGTCAACAAATTTGAAAAAGGCTTGGTCCCATTTGTATGTCTAGATTAGAGAAGGGGCCAGTGGTACATGTAGCTACCCTCCCCCAAATTTGCGTCAAACAGCAGCCTATGATAAAGAGAAAATGAAATTTAACCTATCATTTCAAAAAGTGCATGTTACCTAAATCCTAGTAATTCAACTAAAACCGACCAAACAATCAAAAAAAAACAACAACAAAAAACCCACTACTGAGCAAATCCAGCCTTAAACATCTTCTCCCCAAAGTAGGAAAAAACAAAACAAAACAAAACAAAAAACCCAGCGAAAGTATTGCTGACACACATGTAAAATCCAAGTGTTTCCAGCATCTGTCCTCCAGCACGCTTCTGCCCCTGCTCGCCCCTAACCCAGCTGGCTCTGGTTTAGCAAGTCCCCTTAATGCGAGTCACGGATTCAATACACAGCAAGAACAGTCAGTCGGCTCTAGTCAAGGATGAGTGACAATAAACAGGTGTAGCGGCAGCATGCCTGGCTCAAAGTCTTAGTAATACTGCTTTACATAGGGGCAGCACTTCAGACTTTTCAAAGCTCTTCTGTGTCTAGTCTCTGTGTGGTCTGCCCTTCCAGAAGAAGGTACAGAAACCCTTTATACCTGTTTAACAGCTGGGAAAGCTGAAGCCCCCAGAAGTCGAGTTCTTTGCTCAAGGTCATAGAGCCAGTGGGTGCAGGGATGGAGGAGGTCAAGTCCAGGGGGGCCTATCAGGAGTGGACATTCTTCCTCTCAACCATGTTGCAGTCAGCTTGCAGCACTACTAGAAACTACAGACAAGCCACAGGGACTCAGGGCCTCTCTCAATAAGCATGAACTATTTCCCCTCTCTGTTTGCTCTGCTGCTTTTCTCCAAGGAGGGCTCTAAATAGCAAGAAGACCAGTTTAAACTGAAGAACCCAGGGGCAGGGTGGTAGAAAAGAGAGAAGAACACTTTCTGTTCTATTTCCCCTAAATATCACTAGCTCCACATTTCCCTAGAACAGTCAACTCCAAATACTCTCCTCTGAGACCCTAAGCGTGAACTATTGGTCAGAGAAGACTGGCTGCTCTGCAGAGAGACTGAACGACCCGGCACAGCTGTTCAATCTGCTCATCTTTAAAGTGGGGAAGGTGACGACCCTACCGTACATGCCAGGAGCCTCAGGCAGGACCTGGCACCTTGGAAGGTTGGTTAAGTTTTTCCTCCTCTCCCACGAGTTCACCCAGGAAGTTTGGGGACGCAAACTTCTTGAGCATCACTGAACTCATCAAAGAAAGCACTTTTCTCTGCCGTGAAACCTGCAGGGACAGATATCCCCCCAGATGTATGAGTAAAACCCACTCACTCCTTTTCCTTCCTGTGCTTCTGCCCAGTCCCAAGTGGAGTACGTATTCGGTCCAAAATGTGCTTACTGAAAAGAATGAAAGTCCTGAAAGAGTTTAAAAGTATGACATGATGAAAAACGGAATTGATGTCTCAGCATTTTAAAAAATGCTTTTAATAAAAGAAATCATTTGAAGGAGTTCAGTACCACGTGGCTTTGAAAGAACTAGAACACAGTTTCCGGGAGCAGAACTCACTGGACAGTAAAATGGCATCCTGGTTGGGAATGCCCACTGGGGGCCGGGGCCACATTCAACAGGCGCCTGCAGGGGAAACTGGGACAACTTTCTACAGCCATGTGGTGTCGCACACGGTGGAAGGCGTGAAAAGGTGCGCAAGTGCACAAGTATTTCTAGTGTTAACCCAAAGAAATAATCAGAAGCAAAGATCTCTGAACAAAAATGTTTCAGAGCACTATTTGTAATAGAATGAAACAGGAAAAACTGAACGCCTAGCTACAGAGTATTGTTAAGTAAATTATGGTGTGTCCTTGTGAAAGAATGCCATTAATCATATTTGAGATGAATACTTAAAATCGAGGGAAACTGCCTGTGATATAAAGTGGAAAGAGGTTACAATTTTGTTTAAAAATACACGGATAGAAAAGAGATGGGAAGGACATGCACTAAAATAATAAGTAGCAATACCTCTAGGTCGTGGGCCTAGAGATAATGCTACATATCCTCATTTGCTTCTTGATACTTTAATTTATTTTTCTTCTTTATACAATGACTATAACCAGAATAAAATTAACAAAAATTTTTTTAAAGAGAGATCCTCTTCAAAAGCCACCAGCTTTCTGAGTAGCTTATGAAGTTAATGAAAATTTTTAAAATGTTGATAAACTATGCATAACATAAAATTTATCATTTTAACCATTTAAAGTATACAGTTCAGGGCTTCCCTGGTGGTGCAGTGGTTGAGAGTCCGCCTGCTGATGCAGGGGACACGGGTTCGTGCCCCGGTCCGGGAAGATCCCACATGCCACGGAGCGGCTGGGCCCGTGATCCATGGCCGCTGAGCCTGCGCGTCCGGAGCCTGTGCTCCGCAACGGGAGAGGCCACAGCAGTGAGAGACACGCGTACCGCAAAAAAAAAAACAAAAAAACCCCAATAACTCCCATTTCTCCCCCACCGTAAACCCTGGTAGCTGCTATTCCACTTTCTGTCTCCATGACTTAGACTACTTAAGGTACCTCATATAAGTGGAAGCATACTTCCACATACACAAAAGCATGTCCTTCTGTGTCTGGCTTATTTCACTTAGCATAATGTCCTCAAGGTTCATCTATGTTGTAGCATACATCAAAATTTCATTCCCTTTTTAAGGCTGAATAAATAGCCCATAGTATGTACGTACCACATTTCATTTTATGATGCTAGCTTTACGTTTTACGATATGAAGCAGACTTTAATTTTTAAGCATGTCTGAAAATCAAAATGATCAGCAGTCCATGTAACTGAAGGATGTGTATCAACTGAAGAACTAAAAACACCAAATCGTACAAAATAAGGGGAAAAGTTATTCTACACAGAAAGTCAAATTTTCTACCTGCCTTAAATCCACTAAAATCCACAACATTGAGCCATAGTTTGCAACAGGAAAGAGTAGCAGCGCTACGCACTGTAATAACGGTGAGTGGCCGAGAACTCAGTTATCTGGGACCAAAGGCATGTGTGTCACTTTGTCTTGGCAATTAAAAAGGCTCCCACAGCACTCAGAACAGCTGTGGCCTCGGAGGGAGGGGCCCCAGAAACCTTCTGGGCTGATGGAAACCCTCCATATCTTGCCCGGTGTGTGGGTTATGTCAGTGTGCATCTGTCATTTGTCAGAACTCATGGACCTGTTCATGTAAGATCTGTGTACCTCACTGTAGGTAAACGATACGGTGATTTTTAAAAAGGAAAGAAAAACAGGTTCACCAGCCTCCTCCCCTGACAGAAGACATATTAAGCCTAAAAGCAATTAGAGTAAATAAGAATTTTAGAAAAACAAAAGTGGTTCCGCAGCTCAGCTACTGATGGGCGCTGCCACCGACAGCTTAAGGCCCTTTAGTGGATCTTCGGAACTCAGTCCAAGCTCCTTTCTCCTCGCTGCTGAAACACTGGTTCATCCGGGGAAGACTGGTAAACACTTGGACTAACTACCAACAGTGTCAGGAAACTGCCCAGGTTTGGTAAGCAGCCCGATAGGTGTGAGGCCCAGGTGGTGTTGGCACATAGAGGTGTGGGCCTCAGTGTGGGAGGAGGGGAGGTACGCCCTGACCGCAGGTGGGGCTCCAGGTGATGCAACGCTGCGTTGGAAAAGGGAGGGGGTGGGAACCATAACCCATCCCAAGGAAAAACCACAGTTGAATGTGAGTCCGGAGCAGAGAAAAGACCCTTCACTTCCTATTTTGGATCGGGCTGGTGGCAAGGGTCTTTCCAGTTGCTTCTGCGCTGGTCTTGGCTAGGATCATGAAGAGGTGAAAGTTACCTCTTTCTTATGAAGCGTGGTTACTTGTTACTCTGCTCTGCGCTGTCTGTCTTTATAAAATGTCAAGTTTAGGCCACACATCGTGGGAGACCGCCGTGTCCCAGCGCAGTAACTTTCCTGCCAAACCATTTAGAGCACTCAGACAATTTGTTTTTCTTTTTTGTAATCTGCTATTTTAGATTCTCCACACTACCATTCCCCTGTATTGAAATGCATGACCCAGTGGCCAACAGATCTCGGGGCTGTTTATGGAGCAGCGGTAAGAGCATAGCTACTTCTTAGCATCCTAGAGACAGCTTTGAAAACACAAAGCAGCCACGCCTAAGACAACTGGCACGTGAGAAAACGACAGTCCGGGACTCAAAACCTTCCCTAGACTTAATGTTATATTTCTAAAAAAACTGAGCAGGGATTCTGACTAGCTTACTGATGTGGACTCATTATTATTTAGTTAAGAGAACAACCAGGAGTGACCAGCTTTCACCATGTAAATGCTCTTGCTGGACCACAACCCGGAAAGCTTCCTGACCCAAACTAATCCTTTCTGTCTCTCTCACAAAATAAGCTACTTTTAGTTCTCACATCCTGGGAGGATTACGGCCACAAAGCCAACTTCTGCCCTCTCTCATTCTTGCCTCAGCTTTCTCCCTAGAAAGCCTCGTTAATCTGCTTTTAAAAACATTCAGCTTTTCAGCCATTTAATTCCAACTGAATGTCCTGAGGAGCCTCAGCCTCACCTTTCTAGTCTCCCTTGAAAGTTCGTATCCAGGGAGTCCCACTTTTGCTTTTAACTTCCTCCCAGCCTGAAGTCACAGGTCCCCACGGCCAGCCGCAGTCCCCAGCCAGGTGGGATGTGCCCAGACAAGGTACAGGAAGTGCACTGGGAACGTGGGCTTGGAGGTGCCTCTCGCCTCCTTGTGCTGGAGAAGAAGGAGCCATACACACAGCCCCTCCCCCCGCCCTGAGGCTGGGGACAGAGATGTGGACCCACGTTAGTAAGCGGACTGCCTATTCATACTGACAAACCCATCTACAGAAAGGCAACCCTGTAACAGTGCTGGGTGTCAGACTCATGGAAAGCCTCGCTGATCTTGTGATATCAAAACCCCATAAATAATGTAAAAGCCAGCTAGGGCCCGTGAGCTAACTTAGACCAAAATGTACTCTTCCCACAAGAAATGAAGCTGGTCCATCTGTCCCTTGGGACCACGTGGCATTCCTGGACCAGCTGTCCAGGCTGTTTTCTGATAACTCATTATCTAGGAGAATAAATACCACCTTTGCCCTGACAAATAACTAAGTTCTTTCCCTTGCCAAGGCGGACTTGGAAAACATTTTTGGCATGGACAAGCAGCCATATAGAACCAGAAAGCTGTGATGTATAAGTCTTCACTTGACTAACTGTAGTCTTGGTCATTTTAAGCTCATTTGTTCTCAGCATGGTGAGCGGTACTTCGTTTTTGGCATAGCCACTGAAAGAGTCCCAAACCACAGAAATAGCAAAATTAAAACAAAACAGAAACAAACCTGGGGTTTGTATGGCTTGATATGAAGTCTGCTAATTTCCCTATCCTGTGACTCTATTCTCATCTTTGCAGACGGGTGGTATCCACTTTGGGGACAGGAGACTTTACAGAGAATGAGGCAGGGGTGACAACCTCCAGATAAGAACTGCCTCTATGTGGTTTACTGTTCATCGCCACGACCACAGACTCACCACGCTACTGCAGGTACTGAGTACCCTGCCGTACGTTATCACAAACTGCAGTGTGCAATCAGGCATCTCGCTCTGTGATGCTCTGACTGCAAAAGTGTTTCATGTATGTTTTCTCAAATAGGACCTGATTTGAGAGCAGGGCCTGTGTCAAATCTGGCAACACTTCCCTTATACAAAGGTCACTTACCTGACATTGACTCTAGAATCTCTCTAGAACAGAAACCAAAATAGGGCAGGGCAGGAGAGCTAGTTTAACAAAGTGTATACACTTTTTTCGCAAGGGAGACCTCCAAAATTGTTTGTTCTTCATTTTTTCATGGATTTCTAATGGATATTAGTTTGGGGGGCCCAGAGCAGATCCAAAGCAGAAAATTAAAAAGCAAGTATTCAACATGTATTAGCTATTTTTATTAATTATTATTTTTATTTTCTCGGTCGGTGCCAAACTCTTTGCTAAGTATTTTGAGTATCACCTGTCAGTGGATATCCTGTCAGCTGACTGCCAGTACAACCTTCACACACCACCAAAAAAATGCTCGTTGAGTTTTGCATATAGTATTTATCTAATATGGTAGAGAAAGGTGCAATATAGATTTCTTGTACTACAAAAAGAAAAAGAAAACCAGTGATTTGCATTTTAAAGGATGAGCTTCAGGGACTTCCCTGGCGGTCCAGTGGTTAAGACTTGGCCTTCCAGTGCAGGGGGTGCGGGTTCAATCCCTGGTCGGGGAGCTAAGATACCACATGCCTCGCGGCCATAAAACCAAAATATAAAACAGAAGCAATACTGTAACAAATTCAAGAAAGACTTTAAAATTGTCTGTATCAAAAAAAAAAACTTTAAAAAATAAAAAGAATAAGCTTCAGTTATCAAGAAAATGCACTCACAGAGGTAGCTCATATCTAGATAATTCTGCAATAAAACAGGGTTTTCTATATTTCTATGACATTGCCACATCAACTAATAAAGTCATAGGTGTTAAAAAAACACTGGATTTAATTTTTTAAATGTAGATATGACCCAAGTCACTCTGGTGTAAGTTTAAAGAGGTTTATTTATTTCAGAGCAAAAAGACATGGGAACCAATTACTGGCCACTAATATAAAACTGGGCTTGTCACATCAAAAAAGTGAGATGATGCTATAAACGATATTACTTGGTACGCTTTTAAAACTGCTTTTAAAGAATCAGATGTATAACTAGAAAGAGATTTAGATATCGTCTTGACGTAAGAAGTATTTGATTATCTTTTGAAGGAGATGCTTGGGAAGACGTATTCTGACAAAGTAGTAGTTAGGCTGGTCATCAAACCACCTCAATAAATAAATGAGTAAAGAAACAAACCGCAGAATTATACCTCTGTGGCTCTAGAAATAATCTACTTACCTAAGTGCAGTGAAAGAGAGGTACTTTAAACACAGATGTACATCTAAAGAAAACTGGGAAACACAGTGGAGAAGTGAGTATCAGTTGGACTAAGGAGGTCACGGTGTCCTTGACTAAATACGGACTGCCAGTGACCTCATTTTCTATGTATGAATAAGAAGCTGAAACAGGCATCAAATTATGCTAGGCATAAAGCCCAAGGCAGTCAGAGAAAACACATTATCTACTTATTACACAGAGATGCTCACTGAAACTTTATGTTGGAAAAAACAAACAAAAAACCTCAGCATTTAAACAACAGGGGAATATACAGCAAAGGAAATTACTGTATGCTCATGCAATCACATATTATACTGCTATTTAAAATCACAGTTAAATACTTTTAAGTGATATGGGAAAAATGCCTCTGTGTTCTGTGAAATATATATATATATATATATATATATATATATATATGTACACACACATATGTATATCCTCATTTATGTAAAAAAAAAAAAAAATTGGCAGGAGATACCCAAAACATTAAAGGGGTTTTTTCTTCAGAGTCGAATTAGAGGTATTTTTACTTTTTTCCTCCATTTTTTAATATGTAACCAAACTTTAAATGGTATATGTTACTTTAATAATTAGAAAAAAATAAATGTTGTTTTGAGATTTAGTCCATTAATATAGAATAGATTGGAGGAGAAAAAAGTCTCTCACCGACCGTTACTTAGAAACTTAACCTGGGATTTACTTTTCTGTCTGTAAGTACTTTGGAAAGTGGAACATACAATGGACACTTTTGTTATTACTTAGGGCAAGCTCTGCCTGGGGAGGTCTCTTCCATCACTTAGTGACCTTGGATGACGAGTCCCTGCCCAGTAGTGGCCAGTGCCATGCACAACATTCACTTAAAAAAAAAAATTCCTGTACCTCCTGGAGACCTTTTTTTTAAAGGGGGGTGAGGTGGGGGGCATTTCTCTACTTAGTAGATGAGGAGAACATTTATTAAGCTACTTTTCCTGGGCTTCTCTCTCTCTCTTTTTTTTTCCCCCATTTTGTGATGTTAGTAACTTGAAACTCTCTTATACTGTGGAAGCCTAACTCTAGGTTTCTTAAGTTAGAAAGGAGGGCTGGGGAAACATGAAACATTCCTATTATACATCTTACTCTAGTAATCAACAATCCATATGCAAAACTCTTCGTTCACAGATAAATCCCTTGGGTCTTTGATCTATTATATTGGACCCAACCAAATTCAGTGATTCACTCAGGGTTACCTGAAAGAACTCAATCTCGTGAGTGTCAAAGAGTAGACTGCCTGGCACTGAGCAGAACACATTTCTTCTAAAGTTGAGAACAACTTCAACTTTTTCTCTTTCAAGTCTTCACAAGAGCTGTCCTTAACATTTTAAGTGTCATTAGGTACCTTATAAAAAAAAGATCACTGATTTATTCTATATAATTTGGTGAACTTGGCTTTTAAGGAATTCAGGGACTTTGTACCAAGTTTAATTTTAAACAGAAATCACAGTCCTTTGAATATGGTGAGATCAAATGGACATTTGCAGACCCTTCTGAAGAAATACATTGTATTTCTTCAACGTATCTTCATATCTTCCATCTTTCTTTAGCAATCTATATTGCTCTAACGATAAAGACTAAGTGATTTCTAAATAATTTTGTGAAGTGTCAGTTGTTTCTTATCTTTTTTCCTCTCTTTTAACCAAAGGCTATGCCAACCTTGCCAAAATAAGACACAGCATTGATTTAATTAATTATCTGGATAATTTGGCCCTTCTTACATGACCCTCTTGGTCACAATCTCCCTTTTCTGAGAAGCCTCGTTATGATTGGCTTACATCTGTTGAGTCTTTAAAATTCAAACTATGACAGCTAAGATTACATTTAAGCCAAGGCTGGAACTCCGAAAAGCCAGAGCTTACTTCTAAATGTCTAAGAACTGCTGGGGGTGGCTCTCAGTGTGCAAGCAGAGAGCAGAGTGGCTAAGGGCCAGGAGGATATGGCTGGAGCCCCGGCTCTGGCCTGCACTGCCTATGTGAACTTGGACAAGGGCTTTAACATGCCTAGGCCTCTTATTCTTTCCTCATATATAACACGTGCTGAGATGTTACAAGCACATACTAAGTGCTCGATGAATGGAAGCAATGAATACTTTTGCTTCTCAATCTGTAAAAATAGAAATAAAATGCTAATTCCACATATAATGCAACTACCATCAAGTGTTCTACACACCTAAAGGGTTCTACAAACATTGTTTTAGTTTCTGCAATAAGGGTGTATTCTCATTTCTTCCATGGTGCCTATGCTTAATATTAAAAAGCAGGTCATTTTATTCCATACAGCTTTTTTTTTTCTTTTTTTCAGTGTAGAATTCAACACTTGCCTCCACCCCCAAATTACCACCACCATCAAAATTGAAAAATGTGATGATAGATTTCATTAGAGTAAATATTCCATAATATTTGGGTTTCTTCCCTAACTGGCCTATAACATTACAGGGAAAGCTCTACATAACGGATAATGTTCATGGAAAACATGAGGAGGCCCTGGACGGGCTGTTACAGGCTTCTTCACAGCAGCCCCACACGTGACACTAATAGCTCTGAGATAATGTGTAATGCCTTCACACAGTCACATGTGCTGCTTATTCAAATTTCAGTGGAATCTTGCCTATAGCTGGGTTTTCATTTTAAAGGTTCTGTCCACATTTCCGACAGAAACCACAAACTGAGATGTTTATTATCATTAAAAAAAACCTCATCTAGGGAACATTTACAATGATTTCAGTATCCTTCTGTTCTTGACAAGTTAGAGACTTAAAAGCTAATGAGCGGGCTTCCCTGGTGGCGCAGTGGTTGGGAGTCCGCCTGCCGATGCAGGAGACTCGGGTTCGTGCCCCGGTCCGAGAAGATCCCACATGCCGCAGAGCGGCTGGGCCCGTGAGCCATGGCCGCTGAGCCTGCGCGTCTGGAGCCTGTGCTCCGGAACGGGAGAGGCCACGACAGTGAAAGGGCCGCGTACCGCAAAAAAAAAAAAAAAAAAAAAATGCTAATGAGCTATTTTATTTTTTAATTTGGGGTTTCTTCATCATCTCGAACACTCGTGAACCAGGGACTGTTTTGACCTTTGGACTCCCATGTCACCTAACCTACTTTAGAATTAGTAAATTACTGAAATGTGAATCATTGTTCACTCCTAGCAAGGTATAATATACACCTGCCCACTCTGAAAGAAGAACGGTAGAAACCTACGTGTGTCCATCTGTCCATAGAACATGACAAGACTCCACATCAAGAGCTGCATACTTTCAGAAGTCTACCGTAGACCCGTATTTGTATATAATAGGTTCACTGTTCCTCCTCTTTATTGTGCCTCAAAGCAGTTGGGGTAAAATGTTCTTTTATTCATGACCCACCTATGACCAGGTCACTCTTTAGCTCACATTGCAATTCTTTCCCTCCAGTTTAACAGTAAGAAAAAGTAAGTTCTGTTCTTTGCACCCTGCCCCATTTCGCAAAATTATCATCTGATACTGGAAGGCAAAGAAAGGTTTTGGAAACATATCAATTTCTTCCCTCCATCTCCCCACCCCTAACTCTGATAAAATATCTCTACCACCAGGCAGCTTGTAGGCTCATAAATACACTGGTGCTTAAGGGATAAGGACCTCAAAGGACACTTACTGATAAAACTTGCTTCGGTGCAACAAGACAACTCTTCCAGCACTTTGCTTATGTCACCTATGACAAGGAGCTTAGCAACGTCTCAAGGATGAGTGTGAATTACTAGACCCACTAGGATAGACCACCTGTGTAGTCGTCTTTTATGTCTACTTCCCTTTTGTGACCTCAGGGAGACTCCTTTCTTTACACTCAAATCAAATCCTTAGTTATATCACCTTGCATTAAATCAAGCCAAATGTGAGGCAATACTGTGGTATGTTTCAGGCCATTTAATTATGGCAAAGAATACTCATTTCTTCCAGTTATCCCTATAATACACACACACACACACACACACACACACACACACACACACACACAGCTGCTACATTTCAGGGAGAAGCGATCAGGTGAGCAGCCTGGGCTTTCTGACAACCTTTGGGGCAGCTCCAATTAGATAAGCTTTAAAACAGTAAAAGGTTGAAGTGAATACACAGCACTTGACTCATCTAAAATGTGCAGTGTAATAAATTCAGGCCTAAAAACCTTTCCAAAGATTAGAGGAAATGCCCAAAGTCACCAGTTAATTATGCAAAAAGGGAAGGTTTTGGGGGGTGGGGGTGGCGGTGGAGCAACAGAGGAGCCCTTGGGGGACCCTGGGGAGGTGCTGGCAGAGCAAAGTGGCAACAGAAAAGATATAATATTTCATCGAAGGAAATAAATTGGCTTACTAGCTAGACAAAGGTCTTCAGAGGCTATGCTGCAATACATTGTGAACACTTGTCAGCAATAAAATTCGAACTAAAAAGTAGCTTACAAGGTGGGCTAAGTATTTGGGAGCTAAACAGTTCCAATCAATCAAAAGTTCTGAGCACAGAGAGACAAATGCAAGCAGATATTCATCAAAAGGAGGAGTCAAATGAACCCCCTTCCGAAAAACTGTTTGGTTTTTGAAAACTAAAGGTGCATCAAGATAGGTGCCTTTTCTATACAAACATCCTTTGAGGTCTCTTGACTTCAAGGAAAAGAAATAAGAGTACTACAACGTCAGGAGCTGCTCAATCACATGCTGGGGCCAGTTCCGACCCCTGCCCATCAAGGTGACAGGCTGCTGCCCTCTTCCCCCAATCCTCTTCCCGGCCTTAAAAATGCAACTGCATCCCGCCGCAGGCCTGCGAAAACGGGCCGCACAGGCAAAGTGCGGAGTACCAGTGCCCCACTGCTGGAGAGGCTGCAGCGCTCGATTTGCAATGACGCCACATGGAGAGAAATGGGGGAAAACATGAAGAAGAAACAAGGATGAGAAGGCAACAAACAAAAATGTGCTCCCCTTCTCTAGTGGTGCAAGACGGAAAGAAAGGAAAAAAAAAAAACCCAAACTAGAGATGGCCAATGGTCGGCTTATCAGGACACGTATGGGACGCCTCTAATCCATACATGAGCTTAAAAAAAAGTACCTGGGAAATCAACTTGGACACTTTCTAATACAAAATTCTCCCCATGATCCCATCACCGCAAACTCGGGATAAATAAAAACCCCAGCACTCAAGCTATTAGAGACTACAATTTACTTACAAACCAGATGTTTACATAATCACAAATTACATAATACTCCTGTGCACTAAAAATCCTTCTGTAAGTGAAGCTCCAAACCCTCCGGTCTTTTAACGTTTTCCAGGGAGAGCTGGAGAAGTCTGCGGAAGAACTGGGGGGAGGGGGAAATGGAATGCTGGAAAGTCATTGACAAGCTGTCAACCCAATCAAATGTTCCAGGATAAAAAGAGACTCGGAGCAGGTGACTCTCCTCTGTCCCCATCCCCTGCCGCACGGGCGTCTAAGGCCGAGGCAGAGGAAGCAGGGCGCAGGGTGCGGGGCGCGGCCGGGGCTTACCTGCTCCCCGAAGTCGATGGCTATGTTGGTGATGCCCAGGGGCACCAGGAACCGGATCAGGGGCCAGTAGTGCGTGAGCGCCGGGAATTTCACCATAGTCCCCGCCGTGGGCGGACCCCACACACATCTGCCGCCGGGAGGAGACTCTGCCGGGAGGCGCGGGCCGAGCAGGCCGGGCGGGGGCGCGGGCGGACTGAGGCCGGGACCGGCCGGGTCTCAGGGCGGCGGCGGCGGCTCCTCGTCGCGGCTGCGGCGCCCTCTCCGAGCGCAGCTGCTCTAGCAGGAGATCCGCAAGCTCAAGTCCATCCCTGCTGCCCTCCCACACAACAAAGATCTGTCGGGAAAAAAAAGAGGAGGGACGGCGGCGGCGGCAGCGGCGGCAGAAGGTTCCGCTGACAGCGGCTCCATTATAAGCGCTCTGGGGCCCGGAAATAAATAACCGCGCGCACGAGGCGCCGCCGCCGCCGCCGCCGCCGCCGCCGCCGCCGCCGCCGCCGCCGCCGCCGCCGCCGCCGCCGCCGCCGCCGCCGCCGCGCAGAGGAAATCAGGGGCGGGCGCGGAGGCGCGGACAACGCCGGCGGCCAGGGGGCGGGCGACGGGCTGGGGAAGGGGCCGGGCCGGGCGGGCGGCGCCCTCCTTCCCTCTTTCCCTCCGCCGCCGCCTGCTCTCGGCGCGGCCGCGGGGGGCGCTGCGCACGCACAGGCCGCGGAGCCGCCGCCTCCGCCGCGTCCCGGCGGCGCTGGGTGGGACTCGCCGCGGTGCCCCTTGTCGACCGAGGGGCGGCGGCGCGACGCTGATGTGGAAGCGGGCCGGGGGCGGCGCGTGGCCCGAAGCCCGAGGGCACCGCGCGGGGAGCCTGAGGGGCGGGCGCACCCAGAGATCCGAAGGCCCCGGGGCTGCCCGGGCTCCCTGGCCGGGCCCTGTCGCCCGGGCCCCGCGGGGCTCGGGCCTAGGGTCCCCGCGCTGTCCGGGGACCGGCCGGGGTGTGTGGGAGACTGGCCGCCAGGGCCGGCGAAGTGAGCGCGGATGCGCGAGGAGGGATCGGGGCGCGCTGGGGTCGGGAGGGAGCGGGTTTGGGAAGCTCCCACTGCCCGCCTGGCGGGCACCGCGCCATACCCCATCCCCGGGTGGCCGCCTCGAGGCAGGCGGGGACGTGAGGAGGAGACCGCTCCGGGAGGGGACCTGCTTGGGGCCCACCTGGACAGCTGGGGGCCCGGGAGAGATGGAGGCGTCGCTCTTGGCGGGCGCGAGAGACCGAGAAAAGGAGCATCTCTTTCAGGGTGTCCAGGGGCGACGGGGACCGCATCCCGGAGGTAAATGCGAGGAGAGCCGCGGGGACCGTCCCCTCAGGCGCCCAGGCTGGGCCGGCCGGCCTTCGGGGTACCCAGACGAGCCTCCAGCGGACTCTGCCTACTGTGAACTGAGATTCTTCTCAATGCACCGCTATTGTAAGCAAGAACAACCAAACTCGAAAAGTCTCTTTTCAATATAGAAGGAGAAAGAAAAATCTGTTTTACAATACTTGCCCCAGTGATTTCAGGGTTAATAATAGCCATGCTGAGTGTTTTACCTAAACTGAAGAACAGTACGGCAGGCAGCAAAGCCAGCATCCATCTCTGCCCCAGCGCGCTGTGACCAGAGGGTCGAGGCCGCGAATGAAAAGCGCCTCAAGAAGGGAGAGAGTGCGTGAACATCATTGTACCTAAAAGGAGGGTAAAAGAAGGCCTCGTGTGCAGGTCTGAATTCACTGATGTGTGACCTGGAGGCTCGCAAAGGTCCCAGGACTTAGAAGGAGCTGTGCCCGGTTTAATGTTCTGCCTCTGGAAATTAATGATTTTTGAAGGAGAGGTCGGCAAGTTATGTAGCCTGTCCTGCTTATATTATTTTGAACTGCCCCCTCACAACGCATCTTTTAAAGTTTACTGAGCATAATAAATTAGTTTATCATTAAAAGTAATAAAGTGTGCACCCAGGAACGAGCCTATTACCTCACATTTCGCAGTGTAAAAGTTGTGTTCATAGTAAGCATGAGATCTCCACCTCCTGGGTTCAGGTATTTCACAATTATTAGAAAATATTAAATGTTTTCCATATTTTATGCCTTTAAAAGACCTTTTAAAATTCCAAACAGAGCAAGGCCTTGAGAAATAGGAAGCTAATTTACCTCGTAGCTCAAACTACATGCCCTATAATTAAAATGAAATTCTGGTAATTATTTATTGTGTTAGATTTGTCAAATAGTATTATTTAAGCGATGTCCCAGCAAAACAGGAAGTTCTTGGGTACAGGACTCCGCTCAATAACAAGTTCCTGAAAGGTGTGTTTTAATATAGTTGGATCTTGTTTTAAATATACCGAGACAGCCTATTTAAAGGAATTCTCAGGGAAGGAGTTTTTTTCTAGAGCAAATATCACCTTATGGTTTATCCATTCTGTCGACTAGCAATTTTACTTGAAGCAATCTCATTACACTGACCTTTGTCTAGAATGTGGGGTTGATGAGGTTCTCAGTAGACCTTCAGGAAGCCCGGTTTGCTTTGGTTGGTCCCTGAACAAGCGCCAGCCTCGTTGCTGGTGCTGATACAAACGCACACCTTGGTCTTAAGAAGGAACGGTGAGAAAGTTCCAGTGAATCAATGAGAGGTCATCATCCTTGTTTGAGTATGCTAAGTGTGGTTTTGTAAAATAAATGATTTAATAGTGTCATCTTTGATTCTGGCAAAAAGCACTTTTTAGGTTTGAAAGGGCTTTGCATTTCAATCACACGATGGCAATGTGGAACTGAATGGAACAATTAATTACTTTTTTTCTGTCAAAGTTTAAAAATCTGATAGATTTCAAAGGGAGTTTTGGACCTTTCTCCCTCTCTCTTCCTCTTTTTAACTTAGCAGTTGTTTGAAAAGATAACTCCATAATACAGGTGATGGTAATGAATAGGAAGTTTTCTAAATTACCCGGAAGCCAAAAAGAGATCACAAAGTCATTTAAATTAGATTCAGAGAGTGTTATCTTTCAGAGGGTACAGCTTTACTTTCAATGTACAAAGTTTTTAGTTTAGGTTTGATTGCTTTCAGTCAAAGACCATTACAAGATCTACAGACTTTATATTCAACAGTGTAAGAAAAACTTATGTACCTATAGGAAAAAATGCTGGAAAATAATATGGTCAACTATTAACAGTGGTTAGTTACAGCTGCATAGTGTTATTTTCATTTATACTTTTCAGTATTTAACACAATGGGCCTATATAAGTTTATAAAAAGAAAAAGAGAGTTTTAAAAAAATATTTACAGGGCTTCCCTGGTGGTGCAGTGGTTGAGAGTCCGCCTGCCGATGCAGGGGACACAGGTTCGTGCCCCGGTCCAGGAAGATCCCACATGCCGCGGAGCGGCTGGGCCCGTGAGCCATGGCCGCTGAGCCTGCGCGTCTGGAGCCTGTGCTCCGCAACAGGAGAGGCCACAACAGTGAGAGGCCCGCGCACCGCAAAAAAAAAAAAAAAAAAAAAAATATTTACAAAACTTCCTTAGAAGTACAAGTTAGCATTCATTTCAGAGCATGGAAAAAATTACTCTTCCCAAAACAATTTCATAGAGACTAGCAATATACTATGATTTTGATGCCTAAAATTATTAATGCTAAGTTTTGAGCACGCTAATGTGAAAAGAGAAACTAAAAGTTACATATGTGTCTGATTTACTTTTTTCTGTAATTGATCATAAATGAATATGTTCAAGTTACCCTCAAGGAGCTTCTGCTTCAAAGGACAGAATGAAAGGTCATGTTTAAGATCATCCAATTCTACAACTCTACAACTCAGTGTTCTTGATTTGAGGAGCCCAATGGGATCAAATTGGAAACATATCAGTGGACTTGGTCTGGAAGCAGTTGCCATAAAGATTTGTGTAAGATTGACTTCATAGAATTATCTACACTGGTCACACAGAGTTATCCCATATCATGTATTTAGTATAACCAACTTATTCAACAGATAGGTTTTTTTTTTTTTTTTTTTTTTTTGCGGTACGCGGGCCTCTCACTGCTGTGGCCTCTCCCGTTGCGGAGCACAGGCTCCGGATGCGCAGGCTCAGCGGCCATGGCTCACGGGCCCAGCCGCTCCGCAGCATGTGGGATCTTCCCGGACTGGGGCACAAACCCGTATCCCCTGCATTGGCAGGCGGACTCTCAACCACTACACCACCAGGGAAGCCCTAACAGATAGTTTTTATGGAAGATTTAGTCCCAGATGTTGGTGTCCAGTTTTGAAATGATCAGTAAGATAGAGTAGAGTAGACTCTACTCCAAAATAGAGTAGACTAGATATAAATTCAAGCCTTGTGGTCCTACATCTGGGCCTAGTGAACTGTTACTACATGGCTCACTGTGAATGCAGTGAGAGGGAGCTTCTGATTCTAGATTACTTAATTGTGTTCATATAAATATTGTCCTATTTCATGAAGTCATGATTTCTGCCCATATCCAGGCTTCCAGAGAACAGAAAGAGAAGTTGTTTCCTTCCCCAAAACTGCAAGTTTTACTTTTGCCATCTCTGTGTCATTCCAGCCCAAAGCCTAGTTATAATTTGCTTGGCCTAATTATCAAACCCAATTTTATACTCTCAGCATATCTCAACAGTTGGAGGTAGGAGGTGAGTGGCATGGGTAAATTATCCTGAAATCGAACATTTGCTGTAGATAAGCTAGAATTTGCTAGTTCAATTCTGTCAAGAGTTCTAGTTCTCCAGACTTGTGGTTGCCAAGAAGACGGGGGGTGGGGTAGGGATGGATTAGGAGTTTGGGATTAGCAGATAAAAACTATTATATGCAGAATGGATAAACAACAAGGTTCTACTGTAGAGCACAGGGAGCTATAATCAATATCCTGTGATAAACCACAATGGAAAAGAATATGAAAAAGAATATATATATATATATATATATATAACTGAGTCACTTTGCTGTACAGCAGAAATTAAACACAACATTGTAAATCAACTATACTTCAATAAAGTTTTTAAAAAAGAGTAATAGTTCTCAATTTTAATAAATTCTTTAATAATATTTTTAAAGGGACCACACAGATGCTTCAAAATGTTGTGCTGTAAAGAGGAATGGAGAAGATTTCTACATACTAGTATGGAGTGATCTGCAGAATATTTTGAAAAAAGCAAGGTGGCAAACCATGAAATGGTATGCTATTTGGGGGGTAAAAAGGGAGAGAAATATGACTATGGCTCTGTGTGCCTGTGTGTATTTACTTATATTTGTGAAAAGACCACTGGAAGTATAAATAAAAATTATTCAAATGTTTATCTATGGGGGAAGAAGAAAGAGACCAGCGTGGAATAGGGACAGAAGAAGAATTTCTCTGAATGTACCTTATTATCTAATTTTGGCTTTGGAAACATTTATGTTTTACATGTTGAAACATAAAATTAAATCAAAAGAAAATAATTATGGACAGCAGATAGATAAATCTCATGCATTTTTTTTGTTTATTCCTCTTTTATTCTGAGAAGAGGATTTGAGGCAGATTTAATCAGAGTACAGGTGTATGCCTTATGCATTTTATAAATTTTGATTTTTCTATAATTGCTAGGGAATAAAACATTCGGGGAGCCCCTTGCCAGGTCAGTTATGTAACCTGATGGCATTGTGTATTGGTAACTGGTAACTTACTCCTACATCTGAAAAGTGACCTGAAAAACAAAAGTAAGTTTTGGGACGGATTCTGCTCTTGCCACTCAAAACACCATCACCACCACCACCACCTGACTTTCAGGATTCTATAGGGATTCTTCATATAGGTGAGCATTTGATGATTTGCTGACTTATATTTGGCTCCTTATGGTGAAACATACAAGGTAAGTGTGTATGTAATTCACCCTGACTCCTCAAACCTTAGGTCTGGCAAATCTTAATGAATAGAATGGAATGGAGGATGGAACCGATGAAAATGTAGCTACTTTTCATTTCCCTTTTTTCTCTTTCTCCAACTTCTGCTCTTGCTTTTTTTTTTTTTTTAATGACCAGGATGACATAAAATGTCTGTAATTATAAGCATTCCTCATTTTATTGCCCTTCGCTTTATTGTGCTTGACAGATATTGCGTTTTTTTTTTTTTTTACAAACTGAAGATTTATGGCAACCCTGTGTTGAGCAAGTCTATCAGTGCCATTTTTTCCCATTTTTTCAACAGCATTTGCTCACTTCCTGTCTCTGTGTCACATTTTGGTAATTCTCCAAATATTTCAGACTTTTTCGTTCTTACTATATTTGTTATGGTGATCTGTGATCAGTGATCTTTGATGTTACCACTACAGCTAGCTGAAGACTCAGATGATAGCATATTTTAGCAATGAACTATTTTTCAATTAAGGTATGTACATTGTTCTTTTAGCCATAATGCTGTTGCATACTTAATAGACTACAGTGTAGTGTAAACATAACTTTTTTTTTTTTTTTTTTTTGCGGTACGCGGGCCTCTCACTGTTGTGGCCTCTCCCGTTGTGGAGCACAGGCTCCGGACGCGCAGGCTCAGCGGCCATGGCTCACGGGCCCAGCCGCTCCGCGGCATGTGGGATCTTCCCGGACCGGGGTACGAACCTGTGTCCCCTGCATCGGCAGGCGGACTCTCAACCACTGCGCCACCAGGGAAGCCCTAAACATAACTTTTATATGTCCTTGGAAACCAAAAAATTTGTGTGACTCACTTTATTGCAATATTCGCTTTATGGTGGTGGCCTGAAACCTAACCGAAATTATCTCCAAAGTATGCCTATAAATACAATTAATAAAGCTTAACTTTTTATTCTCGCTACCTATCCAAGGTCTATTTACTTTTACAAGCACTTTTAAAATATCATTAAAATATCTCACAAAGATATCCTGTGTAATTCTAGCTCATTTGATAATTTTTCTTCTGTTTTATATTTTGACAATCAGAATGAGAACTGCATCAGTCTTTACTTCTAGTTTGTAAGTCTGACATCGGCCACAAAATATTAAATTTCCTGAGGCTGGGAACTATTTAAGATATTATTTCATCTGGTTTCACCCTCTTATTTCTCACCTCCACCCCAGAATAATAATAGACATTAAATAACACATTTTGAATTGAGTTTTCCATAAGCTTTTTTTATGTTTAACCTCCAAGTTGACAAGTGTATTATCCTTTCTGTTATACAGTTAATACTGACTGGACATCCTTAGCATTTGGGTGATAGAAGTAGAAATCAGATTTTTCAGCTTCTCAGACTTTACCATCCAAGAGAAGAGGTAGGCAAACAACACTCCTTTAATTGTTATTGCATTTTAATCAAATCTATTTTTCCTTTGCAGTGTTACTAATTATGGTAGAGTAGGTATTATTTGATTAATTAATCAAGCAAACAAGTAGTGCACAGTCGTCTTCACATTAAGTGCATAGGTTATCCCTAAGTTCCTCTACCTCCACCAGAGCATTTTTATCCTAGAAAATGTTCCTGATTTCAAAATGGTATCCTACTACTTATTTACATGATTTTTCTTGTGACTCAATAGATAGACTGGTTGGACAAGGGGTTGACATAACTGATGTCATTTTAATCTCTATATAGATCAATTAACTTTGTTTTAATTCATTCAGCAACTTCTTTGGAGTGTCTGCTGTGTGCTAGACATGGTGCAAGGTGCTAGGTATATAGTATTGAACAAAACAAACATGATCCCCCTAAGACTGGGAATAATGCAAGATGTGCTCTCTCACTCCTATTCAACACCACTCTGGAGGACCTAGCCAATGCAATCAGGCAAGTAAAAGAAATAAAAGGCATACACATTGGAAAGAAAAAATAATTTTTTATTCACAAAAGATGAGATAGTTTATGTAGAAAATACCAGAGATTCTGTAAGAAAGCTGCCAGAAAGAATACGTGAGCTTGCTTAGCAAGGTCACAGAACACAAAGTCAATATACAATAATGAATTGTATTTATGTATACTAGCAGTGAAAAATTGGAAATAGAAATTTTAAAAACTGTCATTTAAAATCCACGAAATACTTAGGGATAGAGCTAACAAAACACATGCATGTTTTTATTTATTTCTTTATTTGGCTGCATTGGATCTTCATTTCTCCACGCGGACTTTCTCTAGCTGTGTCAAGCAGGGGCTACTCTTCATTGCAGTACGTGGGCTTCTCATTGCCATGGCTTCTCTTGTTGTGGAGCACGGGTTCTAAGCATGCAGGCTTCAGTAGTTGTGGCACGCAGGCTCAGTAGTTGTGGCTCTCGAGCTCTAGAATGCAGGCTCAGTAGTTGTGGCACATGGGCTTAGTTGGTCTGTGGCATGTGGGATCTTCCTGGACCAGGGATGGAACCCATGTCCCCTGCATTGGCAGGCAGATTCCCAACCACTGCACCACAAGGGAAGTCCCAAAATGTGCATGTTCTGCTGAAAACTACAAAACATTAGGAATTCAGAGGTGACCTAAATAAATGGAGAGCTGTGATGTGTGAATGGATCAGAAGCCTCAGTATTATTAAGATATCAGTTCTCCCTAAATTGGTCTATAGACTAAACAGAATTGCAATCAAAATCATTTGGAAAAAGAAAAAGCACAGAACTGAGAGTAGACAAAACAATTTTGAAAAAGAAGAAAAAAGCTGGAAGACTCGCCTGGCCCTGAACCAAGATGGCGGAGTAGAAGGACATGCTCTCACTCCCTCTTGTGAGAACAGCAGAATCACAACTAGCTGCTGGAAAATCATTGACAGGAAGACACTGGAATTCACCGAAAAAGATACCCCACATCAAAAGACAAAGGAGAAGCCACAATGAGATAGTAGGAGGGGTGCAATCACAGTGAAATCAAATCCAATAACTGCTGGGTGGGTGACTCACAGACTGGAGAATGCTTATACCACAGAAGTCCACCCACTGGAGTGAAGGTTCTGAGCCCCACGTCAGGATTCCCAACCTGGGGTTCTGGCAATGGGAGGAGGAATTCCTAGAGAATCAGACTTTGAAGCCTAGTAGGATTTCATTGCAGGACTTCGACAGGACTGGGGGAAACAGAGACTCCACTCATGGAGGGCACACACAAAGTAGTGTGCGCATTGGGACCAGGGGAAGGAGCAGTGACCACAGGGGAGACTGAACCAGACCTACCTGCTAGTGTCGGAGGGTCTCCTGCAGAGGCGGGGGTTGGCTGTGGCTCACTATGGGGACAAGGACACTGGCAGCAGAAGTTCTGAGAAGTACTCCTTGGTGTGAGCCCTCCCAGGTCTGCCATTAGCCCCACCAAAGAGCCCAGGTAGGCTCCACTGTTGGGTTGCCTCAGGCCAAACAACCAACAGGGAGGGAACCCAGGCCCACCCATCAGCAGTCAAGCAGATTAAAGTTTTACTGAGCCCTGCCCACCAGAGCAACAGTCAGCTCTACCCACCGCCAGTCCCTCCCATCAGGAAACTTGCACAAACTTCTTAGATAGCCTCATCCACCAGAGGGCAGAGAGCAGAAGCAAGAACTACAATCCTGCAGCCTGTGGAACAAAAAACATATTCACAGAAAGACAAGATGAAAAGGCAGAGGGCTATGTACCAGATGAAGGAACAAGATAAAACCCCAGAAAAACAACTAAATGAAGTGGAGATAGGCAACTTTCCAGGAAAAGAATTCAGAATAATGATAGTGACGATGATCCAGGCCCTTGGAAAAAGAATGGAGACAAATATCGACAAGATGCAAGAAATGTTTAACAAAGACCTAGAAGAATTGAAGAAGAAACAAACAGAGATGAACAATTCAATAACTGAAATGAAAACTACACTAGAAGGAATCAATAGCAGAATAACTGAGGCAGAAGAACGGATAAGTGACCTGGAAGACAGAATGGTGGAATTCACTGCTGTGGAACAGAATAAAGAAAAAAGAATGAAAAGAAATGAAGACAGCCTGAGAGACTTCTGGGACAACATTAAACGCAACAACATTCACATTATAGGGGTCCTAGAAGGAGAAGAGAGAGAGAAAGGACCCAAGAAAATATTTGAAGAGATTATAGTCGGAAACTTCCCAACGTGGGAAAGGAAATAGCCACCCAAGTCCGGGAAACCAGTGAGTCCCATACAGGATAAACCCGAGGAGAAACATGCCGAGACACATAGTAATCAAATTGGCAAAAATTAAAGACAAAGAAAAATTATTGAAAGCAGCAAGTGAAAATGACAAATAACATACAAGGGAACTTCCATAAGGTTAACAGCTGACTTCTCAGCAGAAACTCTACAAGCCAGAAGAGAGTGGTATGATATACTTAAAGTGATGAAAGGGAAGAACCTACAATCAAATTACTCTACCCAGCAAGGAACTCATTCACATTCGATGGAGAAATCAAAAGCTTTGCAGACAAGCAAAAGCTAAGAGAATTCAGCACCACCAAATCAGTTCTACAACAAATGCTAAAGGAACTTGTCTAAGTGAGAAACACAAGAGAAGAAAAGGACCTACAAAAACAAACCAAAAACAATTAAGAAAACAGTCATAGGAACATACATATCAATAATTACCTTAAATGTGAATGGGTTAAATGCTCCAACCAAAAGACAGAGGCTTGCTGCATGGATACAAAAACAAGACCCATATATATGCTGTCTAAAAGAGACCCACTTCAAACCTAGGGACACATACAGACTGAAAGTGAGGGGATGGAAAAAGATATTCCATGCAAATGGAAATCAAAAGAAAGCTGGAGTAGCAATACTCATATCAGATAAAATGACTTTAAAATAAAGAATGTTACAAGAGACAAGGAAGGACACTACATAATGATCAAGGGATCAATCCAAGAAGAATATATAACAATTAAAAATATATATACACTCAACATAGGAGAACTGCAATACATAAGGCAAATGCTAACAGCTATAGAAGAGGAAATTGACAGTAACAGAATAATAGTGGGGGCCTTTAACACCTCACTTACACCAATAGACAGATCATCCAAAATGAAAATAAATAAGGAAACAGAAGCTTTAAATGACACAATAAACCAGATAGTTTTAATTGATATTTATCCGACATTCCATCCAAAAACAGCAGATTACACTTTCTCCTCAAGTGCACACGGAACATTCTCCAGGAGAGATCACATCTTGGGTCACAAATCAAGCCACAGTAAATTAAAGAAAATAGAAATCATATCCAGCATCTCTTCTGACCACAACGCTATGAGATTAGAAATGAATTACAGGGAAAAAAATGTTAAACACATGGAGGCTAAACAATACGTTACTAAATAACCAAGAGATCACTGAAGAAATCAAAGAGAAAATCAAAAAATACCTGAGACAAATGACAATGAAAACACGAGGATCCAAAACCTATGGGATGCAGCAAAACAGTTCTAAGAGGGAAGTTTATAGCTATACAAGCCTACCTCAAGAAACAAGAAAAATCTCAAATAAATAACCTAACCTTACACCTAAAGGAACTAGAGAAAGAAGAACCAACAAAACCGAAAGTTAGCAGAAGGAAAAAAATCATAAAGATCAGAGCAGAAATAAATGAAATAGAAACAAAGAAAACAGTAGCAAAGATCAATAAAACTAAAAGCTGGTTCTTTGAGAAGATAAAATTGATAAACCATTAGCCAGACTCATCAAGAAAAAGAGGGAGAGGACTCAAATCAATAATATTAGAAATGAAAAAGGAGAAGTTACAACAGACGCCTCAGAAATACAAAGCATCCTAAGAGACTACTACAAGCAACTCTATGCTAATAAAATGGACAACCTGGAAGAAATGGACAAATTCTTAGAAAGGTATAACCTTCCCAGACTAACCAGGAAGAAATAGAAAATATGATGAGACCAATCACAAGTAATGAAATTGAAACTGTGATTAAAAATCTTCCCACAAACAAAAGGCCAGGACCAAATGGCTTCACAGGTGAATTCTATCAAACATTCAGAGAAGAGCTAACACCCATCCTTCTCAAACTCTTCCAGAAATTTGCGGAGGAAGGAACACTCCCAAGCTCATTCTATGAGGCCACCATCACCCTGATACCAAGACCAGACAAAGATACTACAAAAAAAGAAAATTACAGACCAATGTCACTGATGAATATAGATGCAAAAAATCCTCAACAAAGTACTAGCAAACAGAATCCAACAACACATTAAAAGGATCATACACCATGCTCAAGTGAGATTTATTCCAGGGATGCAAGGATTCTTCAATATATGCAAATCAATCAATGTGATACACCATAATAACAAATTAAAGAAGGAAAACCATATGATCATGTCAATAGATGCAGAAAAAGCTTTTGACAAAATTCAACACCCATTTATGATAAAAACTCTCCAGAAAGTGGGCACAGAGGGAACCTACCTCAACATAATAAAGGCCATATATGACAAACCCACAGCAAACATCATTTTCAATGGTGAAAAACTGAAAGCATTTCCTCTAAGATCAGGTACAAGACAAGGATCTCCACTCTCACCACTATTATTCAACATAGTTTTGGAAGTCCTAGCCACAGCCATCAGAGAAGAAAAAGAAATAAAAGGAATCCAAATTGGAAAAGAAGAAGTAAAACTGACTGTTTGCAGATGACATGATACTATACATAGAGAATCCTAAAGATGCCACCAGAAAACTGCTAGAGCTAATCAATGAATTTGGTAACGTTGCAGGATACAAAATTAATGCCCAGAAATCTCATGCATTCCTACACACTAATGATGAAAAATCTGAAAGAGAAATTAAGGAAACACTCCCATTTACCATTGCAACAGAAAGAATAAAACACCTAGGAATAAACCTACCTAGGGGGACAAAAGACCTGTATGCAGAAAACTATAAGCCATTGATGAAAGAAATTAAAGATGATACCAACAGATGGAGAGATATACCCTGTTCCTGAATTGGAAGAATCAATATTGTGAAAATGACTATAGTACCCAAAGCAATCTACAGATTCAATGGAATCCCTATCAAATTACCAATGGTGTTTTTTATGGAACTAGAAAAAAAAATCTTAAAATTTGTATGGAGACACAAAAGACCCCAAATAGCCAAACCAGTCTTGAGGGAAATAAATGAAGCTGGAGGAATCAGGCTCCCTGACTCCAGACTATACTATAAAGCTACAGTAATTAAGCCAATATGGTACTGGCACAAGAACAGAAATATAGATCAATGGAACAAGATAGAAAGCCCAGAGGTAAACCCCAGCACCTATGGTCAACTAATCTATGACAAAGGAGGCAAGGATATACAATGGAGAAAAGACAGTCTCTTCAATAAGTGGTGCTGGGAACACTGGACAGCTACATGTAAAAGAATGAAATTAGAACACTCCCTAACACCATACACACAAAAACTCAAAATGTATTAGAGACCTAAATGTAAGACCAGGCACTATAATACTCTTAGAGGAAAACATGGGAAGAACACTCTTTGACATAAATCAGAGCAAGATCTTTTTTGATCCACCTCCTAGAATAATGGAAATAAAAACAAAAATAAACAAATGGGAGCTAATGAAACTTCAAAGCTTTTGCACAGCAAAGGAAACCATAAATAAGATGAAAAAACAACCCTCCGAATGGGAGAAAATATTTGCAAATGAATCAAGTGACAAAGGATTAGTCTCCCAAATATATAAACAGCTCATGCAGCTCAATATTAAAGAAACAAACAACCCAATCCAAAAATGGGCAGAAGACCTAAATAGACATTTCTCTAAAGAAGACATACAGATGGACAAGAAACACATGAAAAGCTGCTCAACATCACTAATTATTAGAGAAATGCAAATCAAAACTACAATGAGGTATCACCTCACACAGTTAGAATGGGCATCATCAGAAAATCTACAAGCAACAAATGCTGGAGAGGGTGTGGAGGAAAGGGAACCCTCTTGCACTGTTGGTGGGAATGTAAATTGATACAGCCACTATGGAGAACAGTATGGAGGTTCCTTAAAAAAACTAAAAATAGAATTACCATATGATCCAGCAATCCCACTACTGGGCATATACCCAGAGAAAACCATAATTCAAAGAGACACATACACCCCAATGTTCATTGCAGCACTATTTACAATAGCCAGGTCATGGAAGCAACCTAAATGCCCATCAACAGACGAATGGATAAAGAAGATGTGGTACATATATACAATGGAATATTACTCAGCCATATAATGGAACGAAATTGGGTCATTTGTTGAGACGTGGATGGATCTAGAGACTGTCTTACAGAGTGAAGTAAGTTAGAAGGAGAAAAACAAATATCATATATTAACGCATATATGTGGAAACTAGAAGAGGGGTACAGATGAACCGGTTTGCAGGGCAGAAATTGAGACACAGTTGCAGAGAACAAAGGTAGGGACACCAAGGTGGGAAAGTGGCAGGGGGTGGTGAATTGGGCGAATGAGATTGCCATGTATACACTGATGTGTATAATATGGATGACTAATAAGAACCTGCTGTATAAAAAAAATAAAATTAAATTTTAAAATTAAAACAACAACAAAACAATACTGGAAGACTCATTTTACCTGATTTCAAGACTTACTATAAAGCTACCGTATCATCACAGTGTGGCTCTGGTGAAATAGATATACAAGTCAATAGAATAGAATAGAGAGTCAGAAATAGGACCTCACATATACAGTCAATTGATTTTTCACAAAAAATTGCCAAGGCAATTATATGGAGAAAGAGTAGTATTTTCATCAAATATTGGGACAATCGGACATCCATTGGCAAAACAATAACCCTTCATTCTTTTGTATATACTTCATATCATATATACAAATTAACTAAAAATAGATTGCAGATTAAAGTAATAACTACAATAGTTCTAGAAAAAACATAAGAGAAAATCTCTGTGACCTTAGGTTAGGCCAGGATTTCTTAGATACATATCAAAAGCACAAACCTTATGCAAAAAATGTCCTAAATTGGACTTCACAATTTAAAACTTCTCTCCAAAAGCTATGGTTAAGAAAATTAATACTAATCACAGATTGGGAAAAAATATTTACAAAACATATATCTGATAAAGGGCTTGTATCCAGAATGAACATATATACACATATATATATGAATATAATATTATATATATACTTTCAAAACACAATAATAGAAATTCATATAACCCAATTAAAGAATTCAAGAATGGGCAAAGATTTGAAAAACTGCCTCATTAAAGAAGATGTAAGGAAGGCAAACAAACACATGAAAAGACTCTCCATTAACCACTAGAGAAATACACATTAAAACTGCAAAATACCTATAAGAATGGCTAAAACTAAGAACAAACAAACACCTAATGTCAACAAGTGCTGGTGAGGATACAGAGCAGATGGGACTCTCATACATTGCACTGCTGGTGGGAATGCAAAAAGGTACAACCGCTTTGGAAAACAGTTTGAGAGTTTCTTATGAACTTAAATATACACTTATCAAACACCCCAACGATCCCACTTCTAGGTATTTACCCAAGAGAAATGAAAGTATATGTCCAGAAAAAGACCCGCATGTGAATGTTAATAACAGTCTTTATTCGTAATTACCAACAGCTGCACAAAACCCAAATGACCATCAGCTGAGGACTGGATAAATTGTGATATATCCATATGTGGAATACTACTCAGCAAATAAAAGAACAAAGCACTGATGCATGCTACAATATGGATGAATCTCAAATGCACTATTAGAAGCAAAAGAAGCCAGAGTCTGTATAATACAATTTAAATGACATTATGGAAAACACAAAATTGTAGGGACAAAAATCGGACCAGTTGTTGCCGGTAGCTGGGGAGCTGAAGGGATTGTCTACAAGGTGGTACTATAAGGGAACTTTTTGGGGTGATGGAAATGGTCTATATTTTGACTGTGGTTGTGGTTCCATAACTCAGAAAACTGTCCACCTAAAAAGGGTGAATTTTATTTATATAAATTATGTCTTGATAAACCTACTTTAAGTAAAGTATATGTCTACATTAAAACAAACTAGGGCTTCCCTAGTGGTGCAGGGGTTGAGAGTCCGCCTGCCAATGCAGGGGACACGGGTTCGTGCCCTGGTCCGGGAAGATCCCACATGCCGCGGAGCGGCTGGGCCCGTGAGCCATGGCCGCTGAACCTGCGCATCCGGAGCCTGTGCTCCGCAATGGGAGAGGCCACAACAGTGAGAGGCCCGCGTACCACACACAAAAATAATTAAAAAAAAACAAAAAAAAAAAAAGAAAAAACAAAATAAAACATAATCCCTTCTTTCCTGGAGCAGCTATTAAACAAATAAGCATGCAAATAGATATGCAGTTACATACTGCATTCAATAATACAGCTGGCCATGTCATAAAGAAGGGCTGGATAAGGAAGTTTGCAATTTATGCTTGAATATTAAATCAATCCAATTAATTTGCTTTAGAATTTGGTAGAGTCTTCTATTTGCTATATTACAAGTCATAGCTAAATTATAATCTTTCTGTAGGCCAGCCACTACACTAGATTCTTTACATACATCATCTTATTATTATTATTTTTTAACATCTTTATTGGAGTATAATTGCTCTACAATGGTGTGTTAGTTTCTGCTGTATAACAAAGTGAATCAGCCATACATATACATATGTTCCCATATCTCCTCCCTCTTGTGTCTCCCTCCCACCCTCCCTATCCCACCCCTCTAGGTGGTCACAAAGCACTGATCTGATCTCCCTGTGCTATGCAGCTGCTTCCCACTAGCTATCTATTTTACGTTTGGTAGTGTATATATGTCCATGCCACTCTCTCACTTCGTCCCATCTTACCCTTCCCCCTCCCCGTGTCCTCAAGTCCATTCTCTATGTCTGCGTCTTTATTTCTATCCTGCCCCTAAGTTTTTCAGAACCTTTTTCTTTTCTTTTGGTTCCATATATATGTGTTAGCATACAGTATTTGTTTTTCTCTTTGTGACTTACTTCACTCTGTATGACAGACTTTAGGTCCATCCACCTCACTACAAATAACTCAATTTCGTTTCTTTTTATGGCTGAGTAATATTCCGTTGTATATATGTGCCACATCTTCTTTATCCATTCATCTGTCGATGGACACTTAGGTTGCTTCCGTGTCCTGGCTATTGTAAATAGTGCTGCAATGAACATTGTGGTACATGAGTCTTTTTGAAACCATAGTTTTCAAAAAGTCTGAGAAACCATAGTTTTCTCAGGGTATATGCCAGTAGTGGGATTGCTGGGTCATATGGTAGTTCTATTTTTAGTTTTTTAAGGAACCTACATCACCTTATTTAATCCTCAAAATAATTCTATACATTTGCTACTATTACCCCCTCCTTCTTATGCAATGGAAGCATGAACACAAAAGTTCAGCAAATTGTCTAAGTTCTCACAACTAATAAGCAGCAAGGTTGGTACTCAATCCAGACATGCATGACTTAAAAGATATTGATCCCCATGTCCTGGCCTTTTAAATGTTGTATGCTTACAATCAGAATCTCAGTCCTCACCTAGAGCTTGGCATTCAGACTGAAGAACAGGGGTAGTCCTGCCTTTTTTACAAGCAAACCATGAGATTCTGAAAAGATCTCCTGATTCAGACTGTTTACACTAGTTTGTAGTCTGAATGGTCAGTATAGTTGTGTGGATTGTTAAAGTAACTCAGAATCACACGATAGCAAAACTGCAAGGGATTTTACAGATTATTTAGTCCAGTTGTGTACTACCCCCGTGCTTTAGGTTAAAAAGAGAAAAGGCAATGAACGGACCCCTGGAGGTAGAGCAGCAGTGCTGCTGGTTTCTCAGAAACGGGGAAATGAGGGATGACTTGGGAGCAAGGCCTGTGTCTTGGACTTGTGAGAAGAGACAGTAGGAAGTCAGGGTTTCCCAAAGCTGGAGGCAAGGTCATCAGCTAGAGCAGTGACAGGAGCTGCCTTGATAATAATTGCACAAGTAGCCTCCCTATTTGCTGCGTCCTTTGCAAAGTATTGTACTTATCGTATGAATTACATTACTTGTTCATAGCTGATCTATGAGAAGGTATATTGGTTGAATTCTTTTGGTTGAATGCAAGAAAAATCAGCTTAAACTAGCCAAAGCTGAAAAGAAGGATTTATTATGAAGATATAGGTATATCCCGGCAGAACCCAGTCGCAGGAAGGACCTGGAACCAGGGACTGAACATCATTAGGATTCTCTCTGCATCTCTAACCACGATATATCTCTCTTCTCTCCCTGCCTCCCTCCTTCCCTCCTTCCCTCCGTCCCCTCCTCTCTCCCCTCTCATCCTCTGCCTTTCTGGTCCATGTAGTGATTAGAAAGTGTACAACCACAGCTCTTGAGCTCAGTCATCAGGTTTTTTTGCTCCTAAAAGGGATTCAGGACCCCTTTTGCTGCTGTTATTTCAACAGAAGGGACCCTGAGTGGGCCAGCTTGGGTCAGGTGCTTACCCTGCTTTAATCAGGGGAGTCAGGGGATGGGATCCTGTTGTCCCCAGCGACTACTGGGAACCCCAGAGAGGAGGAGCTGGCAGGCAAATCAACAGGCACCCAGCACATGGCCCCCTGCCCCCTGGGTATGTAACACCTATACGCATCATCTCATACTTACAATTCTTCAAAGATGCCTCTGCCTAACAAGGCCCACCCTTCTGGTTACAACTGCAAATGTATACTCTCCTTCCCCAACAGAAGACAGCTCAAGGTCCTGTCCAGCTGCTCTCTGTAGAATTGTGGTCTACGATTCGTAGACAATCTCACCTTTGCCATAGAAAGCAATAGCCACCCTTTTGCCGTAGTAGGTGTTGTTCTCAGGTTCCAGGCAGTAGGTATCCTTGGATACGATTATGTAGCCTATCACAAGTCTTTCTTTTTGTAGGACGGGCCTTGCCCAGTAGATAAACATCCATGAAGCTACAGTGCCCGCTGACTCGGAGAGGGCTGGAAAGACCAGCTGTCTGGCCCCTGGAGACCCTGAGAGCTCCTTGGGCATGGGAAGGAGAATTCAGGGGTGTCCCCTCTCTACCAGGGAGCTGGCCTGGTAGGACTGAGTCCTTGGACCCATTACCTTGTTGCCAGGAAATTAAAACACAGAAAAACACCCATAGCTATTCACGGGGTGGTCCTGCTTTATCTGCACAGCTGTAAATGGTGGATATCAGACTTTAGGTCTCTGATTTTCTCCCAGCTACTGTTCTCTTTTGCTTCTAGTTTGACCACATCCATGGAGGGTTTGAGCCAGGATTGCCGCCTGATGTGGACTGAGTTAAGGATTGTTTATGAAGCAGGCCCCTGTTGGCCTGAGGTAGGGCATCATGCAGACAGGGCCAGGTCTGTGGCAGGTCAGGAAGCAGGACACGCCAGGGTGAGATCCCTGCAGCTGAAGGAAAGACTGCAGCTTCGGGAGCAGCTCGAGGGCCCGGCCTGAGGTTAGAGGCAGTGACTGGGGCAGTTCACAGAGGCACTTGTTTTGGGTGGAGGAGAACTGCTAAGTTGTTTATTTGGGGGGTGAACTGCCCCACCCAAGAATGTTCCAGTCGTGTCTTCAAGGAGGTAGCTCCTCCAGAGAGGGTCTGGTTTTCCCAAGTCAGTGGTTTTGTCTCCTTCTATCTAAGAATCCTGCCAGTTTGTCTCCAAAAGAGTGTTTTGCCCTCAGGGAGGATGGGGACTCTGGTGGCCCTGGACCTAGACAGAGTCCTCTTGGCCTTTGGGTTAGTAATTTTCCAATTCCGTCCAGAGCTGGGGCCACAGGTGAGTGTTTGATGTGAGCTTGATGCTCTAACTAGCCCCACCAGCTGCAGGCGCCGGGGGGTCTGCACGGAACAGGCGTCCCTGACAGGCCTTATCTCAGGTGGGTCGGCTGCCTACCAGGCCAGGGGAGCTGCTCACCCAAGGCCTCAGCCCAGCAGTAAAGAAAAGCATCTTGCCTTTGCCCCAAGCGTTCCCAAGGACCCTGCTAAGCCTTTTTTCAGGTGTGTTTACAAGGATGTGTTTGTTGCGTGTGTGCTCACCTCTCCTTGACATGTCCACACAGAATATGTGGCCCAAAGCTCAAAAATACATATAGATGAATAACAAGCCAGATTGGATGTAGATCTGTTTATATAACAGTTGCCATATAAACTGTTATACACAGTTTATATGCAAATCATACAAACTCGAGGACGAGTTTGTATGGTTTGCATTTCCCAGGGTTTACCTAACTTTTCCCCACAAAATTCCCCATATTTAAATTTGTACAATCTCCAAAACAACACAAGAGTGATTAAAGGTAAGATTGGCTGTGTTTTCTGAATGCCCAGTACTATTTTGGGCTGCTTTTCAAAGTCGGTCTGGGAGGTGTAATTTGGAGGCAGAAATATTTACGTTTTAGCTGGTATGTGAAAAGGACAGAACACGTTATTGGAATTGAGGCTGTCCAAAAATGCATCCAGGGCATTTGATGGCTATACCTGAAGACAATTTAGTCCAACCATCCTCCTTATCTGTGTATCTGGTAGAACCAAACTCAGTGACCATAGAAGAGGTGACCATTGACATTTTTTTCTCGCCATGGTGGTAATCTCCATCACTGTCTTCTGACTCTTCTTAGGTTCCAATGGAGAGGTTTGGACATGGCAGGGGGGTGAGTCTAAAAAGTCGAAGGGCCGGGAGGAAAGGCAGGGTGTGTAAAGCACCTAAACAAATAATAATTAAAAATAAAAATAACAAGCACAGCAGGAGGTAGTATTTATGAATTACATACAACACACCATGCTATGCTTAGGGCTTTACATGTAGAACCTCGTTCATTGATTCATTCATGCATTCACTTATTCACTTCTTTATTCAGTTGTTCAGAAGTTATTAATGTGCCCAGTAGTATTCTAGGTACCAAGGGTACAGCAATGAATGCAACAGTCCTTACTCTCCTACAGCTTACATTCAGGTAGGGAGACAGCTGACCAACAAATACATATATAATGCAAAGTAGATGAGTCCTAAGAAGAAAAATAAACCTGAGCATGGGATGAAGTGTGACAGAGGGTGACCGGGGAAGTTGCTCTGTCAAGTAGGTATCTGTCTGCATCCCAGGCAGAGGGAACAGCAGTACCCTGATCCTGGGAAGGGCATGGCTTGCCAGGAGGGAAGGAAGGGGAAGAGAGGTTGGGGATGAGATCCATGGGGCAGCTCGGGATTCAAGTGGAATGGGGAAACCCTTGGAGATTATTGAGCAGGGACATGTTTTGACATAGGTTTGAAAGGAATTACACTGCTTGTTTAGTGGAGAAAAGGCTGCGCTGGGGGTAGGGATGGGAGCAGGGAGCCCAGTTAGGAAGCTACTGCAATTATCTAGGAGGGAGATGGTGATGGCTTGCAGCCATGACCTAAAATTGGAGGAGGTAAGAAGTGGTGGATTCTGGAAATACTCTGAAGTTACGATGGACATATTTGCTGATGGATTGAGATGTGTGGTGAGAACAAGAGAAGAGGCATGTTTTACCTTGAGCCAAACTAGCAGTACCACTTACCAACATGGGCAGCTTGGAAAGAGGAGCCGCTCCAGAGATGCAGATTAAGAGTTTGGTGCAGACACAAAGCACCAACCTTTGTGATGCTTCTTGCACATCCGGTGACATCAGAGAGAGACCTGAGTGACGAAGTTAGTCAGGGGCTCAGAGGGGAGGCTGGACCTTTAGATTTGGGTGTCATCAGCAAAAGAGGACTTTGTGAAGTCACGGTCCTGGATGAGGCCAACGAGGGAGTGAGACGATAAGAGATCCAAGGTACTCCAGCATTCATGCATAAAAAATGGCTTCCCTGGTGGCTCAGTGGTTAGGAATCTTCCTGCCAATGCAGGGGACATGGGTTTGAGCCCTGGTCCAGGAAGATCGCACATGCCGCAGAGCAACTAAGGCCATGCGCCACAACTACTGAGCGTCCGCTCTAGAGCCCGCGAGCCACAACTATTGAGCCCACGTGTCACAACTACTGAAGCCCACACGCCTAGAGACCATGCTCCGCAACAAGAAAAGGTGTCGCAATGAGAAGCCCGCGCACCACAACAAAGAGTAGCCCCCGCTCACTGCAACTAGAGAAAGTCCACGTACAGCAACGAAGACCCAACACAGCCAAAAATAAATAAATAAATTAGAAAAACAAAAGGGGTACATACTGGGGGTAGTCCAGACGGGAAGGAGGAAAACCAGGAGTGCTTATTATTGTGACAGTAAATCAAGAAAGTGACCCCCTATGTCAAGTGCACGAATCAGTTGAATGAGATGGAAACAGAATTGATCACAGGGTTGAGCAACTTGTATTTCATTCATCACGAAATCTTAGGCAGTGGGCACTGCTTTTATTCACACTTTACCAATGAGGAAGCCAAGGCTCAGAGAGGCCTAGTAACTTGCCGGGGGCCACACAGTCAGAGATGGAGCCAGGGCACATTAAACCCACTAAACCCAGAGGCTCCCTAGGGCTACCCTGGAGACACACATTCCCTTCTCTACTTCCAGATTATGAGTCCTGGGCTTTTTAACCTCACCTCCCAGGTAAACAGTGCTCCAGGGAGGAAACCTTTCTCAACTCCATTTGGAGGATGACAGATTATTACAGGATCTTCAGAGAGAATGACTCAAAATGAGGACAGAGGGAGGATAACGTAGAGCATTTGAGAGAAGCCTGTCTAGGTTTGGGGCTCATGATTGCTTTAAAAATTTATTAGCGTGAAAGCGAAGGGGAAAAGAGGCTCAAAATAGAAAGTGTTTATACCAGAAAACCCATGGGGGATTTGCAGGCTTTTCCGACAGATTGCAGGCTACACAACAGATTTGTGGGTGAAGTCTAGTCTCTTTATGTTTGTTCCTTTTTCATGTCCTGTATTTTATGCTTAATGCCCATTTAAGAAAAGTTAATTAAGATACTATAGAAACAGCATAAGTAACCCTCAGCCCTACATAATGTTATCTATCGATTACAAAATATTTTGCATGAAAGGGCATTTTCGTCTTTTGAGAAAAAAGTGGCTGATGCACTGCCCTACTTTATATATATTATTTTCTGACTCTATATTCTTAAAATCAGGAATGCTCTGAACCTAGATTTTCAAATCTGGGCCTTCTCATCCAAAATCGCATAGATTTAGAGTAGGTACGTTTTCAAAAGCTCTACACAGCAGTACAGTTTGTGGACGGCAGTCGCAAAATGAAAGATCCTTCGTTTCAGTGTGAATTAGTTTCCTGTGGCTGCCATAACAAACCAGCACAAACCGGGGGGCTGAAAACGATAGGAATTTACTCTCTCGCAGTTCCAGAGGCCTGAAGCTGGAAATCTAGGTGTTGGCCGGGCCCTGCTCTAGGGGAGACTCCTCCCTTACCTCTTCCCCCTGCTGGAGGCTGAGGCATTCCCTGGCACGTGGCAGCATGAATCTCATCTCTGCTTTTGTCTTCACGTGGCTTCTCCTTCGAGACTCCTGCGTCTCAAATCTCCCTCTGACTTTTTCTCATAAGGACACTGTCCTTGGATTTAGGGCCCAGCAAAGACCCGTTTCTCCAAACAAGGTCACAGTCACAGGTTCTGGGGCTTAGGATTTGGACGTATATTTTTGGAGGCTCTCCAAAACCCTCTACACAGTGTTAGACCCTAAAGTGGTGGCAAGGAATCAGAGGCCTAGGATGTGGTCTTCCCTGTGATGTCCACTTTTGTAAGTTTGCGCACAGCACCACATTCAAGAGAATATAACAGATATGTGCAAGAAGTTTCCAGAAGCACGAGAGAGAGAGGAGAGGATGCTCACTTTGCAATCCTTCCTTGCAAGGATGCAAATCCCACAGAAAGAGAATGCGCTCTGGATCAGACCCAGCTGGGCAGAAACTCATTCTGCCACTTGCTGGCTGTGTGACCTTGGCAGTTTATTTAGCTTGGTTTCTGTCTCTTCATTTGTGAACTGTGAGTTGTAATACTGACTTCAGCGTACCACTGAGGATATTAAAAGAGCTGTTAAGTTTCAAGTCCCCAGCACAAGCCTAGATGATTCTGCGAGTGGCCACACCCCGCTTCTCTCCAAGCCAAGCCATGCTGCCTGTTTGCCCTTCCTGATGCATTCAGCATTCAGCTTGTACCCTTGGAGCCCCCAGCTATGGGGCGAGGTGAGAGCCCTGGTCTGGCTCCTCGTATCCTGCCTCGGCCAGCTGGTCTGTTCAGGATCTCTGTTCCCACAAGATGTTTCCGATTCACTGACTCAGTCCTTGCCCAGAGGTCATGGGAGATTTTCTCATCTGTTCCTTAGGAAACCTTTGGTAGTCACTCTTATCTACCCAGTTCAACTCTTTGAAGCATCAGGTTGGCTTGTGAGGAATACAAAGAGGAATGCACTAGTCCTGGCCCACAGGACTAGGAGACTACTTCAGAAGTTTCCAAGCTAGCTAATTAGGGGACCCAGAGCTAGGCTTCCGGTGGCTGTCCATGAACTGAAAGCAGCAAACAGTGGACTTGGTTGGCAGCTCAGAGCTGTGGACTGAACGGGGCTGCTGGTCATGGGACTGGAAATGAAAGGCATAGCGACTGGTCCAGGTGGGACCATCTTCTCAGCTGGAGCAGATGATGGGCTGCCGGGCTTCAGGGAGGAGCCCTGGTCTTAAAACCTGAGGACCAGGTGTGTGTGGACCCAGCAAGCTGTCTAATGTCTGTGAGCTCTAGTTTTCTCCTGTGTAAAAAATAAAACAAGGGCTTCCCTGGTGGCGCAGTGGTTGAGAGTCCACCTGCCGATGCAGGGGACATGGATTCGTGCCCCGTTCCGGGAGGATCCCACATGCCGCGGAGCAGCTGGGCCCGTGAGCCATGGCTGCTGAGCCTGCGTGTCCGGAGCCTGTGCTCCGCAACGGGAGAGACCACAACAGTGAGAGGCCCGCATACCACAAAAAAATTAAAAAACCCCAAAAAAACAGTTGTAAGTTGTTTGGGAATATAAATAAGACCATAGGCATACATTCAAGTAAATGTTATTAAACTTCAACGTATCTTCAATTATCTTACATTTAAGATAATTGGGCAGTTATAAGTCACACGCCTCTGGGGTAGCCCTGCTCTTTGATCCACAACTATTATTCTTTAATCCACAACTATTATTCTTTAATGCATAGAGGTGAGAAATGAATGCCAAGAAATGAAAGCAAAGTCAATCCAAGTCAGCAGAGGGGTTTTAATGCTGGTCACTTCTGGTCCAGTGATCATCTTTTTTTCACCAAGAATTAGGCTAGGGTAGCACATCTCAAACCTTCATGTACAATAGTTACCCATCCCCTGGGGAGCTTGTGGAAATGCAGTCTTTTTTTTTAAAAATTTTTATTGGAGTATAGTTGATTTACAATGCTATGTTAATTTCTGCTGTACAGCAAAGTGAATCAGTTATACATATACATATATCCACTCTTTTTTATATTCTTTTCCCATATAGGTCATTACAGAGTATTGAGTAGAGTTCCCTATGCTATACAGTAGGTCCTTATTAGTTATCTATTTTATATAGAGTAGTGTGTATACGTCAATCCCAATCTTCCAATTCAACAGAGGAATGGATAAAGAAGATGTGGTGCATATATACAATGAAATGCAGTCTTTCATTCAGCCGCTCTTGGCTGGGGCCTGAAATTCTGCATTTCCTGCAAGTTCCCAGATGAGGGAACTTGTGTGGGTGGAGGACCACACTTAGAGTAGCAAGGGGTGAGGCAACACCCTGGGATTCAGACATTCAAAATACTCTGGTCTTCTCAAAAGATCTACGCTCAGGATTTCCCCAAAACTAGCAGCTGTAACTTCTCTTTCCTTTTTCACTGAAAATTCATCTTCTTCAGGTCCGAATTGGCAGAGAACAATCTTCTTAGGGCAACCCAAACAGGATGGAGACAGTAAGACAGAGGGAAATTACTGTTTTGATGAGCCAATTCTTCAACCAATAAGCACGCTGAATAATAAACATGCTTTTTTGTCCCCTGGGCTTTAATTTGCACATTTCAGGTCTAGCACTACAGGTCGGTCTAGTTCTCAACCAAGAGCCTAATAATTCTTTCGCTTTGTTTTAATTGTATATGCCTTAAGATTTTGCTCTGACTCCACCTTCTCTTTTCTTTGTTCTCTCAACCCTCTACAAGCCCCCATGGCTTCCAAGCTTTGGTCTCTATTTTAGCACTGGTTTCATTGAATCTGGCCCTCCTTTTGTGGGTCCCCCTCCTTTAACCTATAAACTCCTTGAAGGAAAAGATGGTGACTTTTGACTCTGTGTCTTAGAGGTCTTGGACAATGTCTGGCATGTTAGACAGCTCCAGTTCTAGCAAATGACTGGTTTTGTTGAAACAAAGAAGCTTTGCTAATCCTCACTTAATCCTCTTAAGAACTCAGTGAATTTTGCTGTCTCTCCCTTTTGTAGACGTGGCAATGGAAGCTTAGAAAGGTTAAGTGACATACCTAAAGTCACCTAGTTGGCAAGTGGTGGAGTTGGGCCTTGGTTGAAGGTATGTGGCGCCATGGTCCAAGTTCTTTCTAACTGCTTTGGAATGACCGAACGAATAAATGCACCCACAGTGAACTTTATGTTTACCATGACCTGCAAAGTTTAGGTGGCTAATTATAGCTTTGACCAGACATGTCAACATCCAGAGTGGCTTCCGAGTGCTGGTCTATGGGCCAGTTCCAGCTCAGGACCAAAGATTCACCAGTTTTTGATAGTAGGAAAATATGAACATAAAATTAAATTTATTAATTGAAGAACTGCCTTCATGATGGGACCATGTCCATTCTTTTCCGATATTCAAGTGATCTTCCTTTCACATGATAATGGCAAGAAGAATCGGTAGTTATTATTATTTTTTAACATTCTTACTTGGAAAAATAGACCGATCATACTGAGTTGAAATCCTATTTTTTAAAAAAAGTTATTTCTGTGAAATCCCCAAATCTGGGAATGACTGCTCTAGAGGAGGTTAAGAAACAATCAACAACAGAGCTTCTACTTGAGGGCAAATAGTCACGTACCTTTAATGGATGATTTTGAGATTGTAATAAAATTTCCTGCTCATGAATATCCTTTTTCCCACCATGCCTCACTGACTCTGGGCAGCTGTTAATAACACCACAAATCCATGAGAGGAACATCCCTTTAATTTGAACAAAATGATTGCAGGCTTTATCTTTTAGAGTTCCATTCAGGGACTTCGCTGGTGGCGCAGTGGTTAAGAATCCTCCTGCCAATGCAGGGGACATGGGTTCGAGCCCTGGTCCGGGAAGATCCCACATGCCGCAGAGCAACTACGCCTGTGAGCCACAACTACTGAGCCTGCACTCTAGAGCCCGCGAGCCACAACTACTGAGCCTGCGTGCTGCAACTACTGATGCCTGCATGCCTAGAGCCCGTGCTCCGCAACGAGATAAGCCACTGCAATGAGAAGCCTGCACACTGCAATGAAGAGTAGCCCCGACTTGCCACAACTAGAGAAAGCCCACGCTCAGCAATGAATACCCAACGCAACCTTAAAAAAAAAGAGTTCTTTTTAAATGGGCAGCCTTTTTTTTGGCCGCACAGCAAGGCATGAGGGATCTTAGTTCCCAAACCAGGGATCGAACCACTGCAGGGGAAGTGCAGAGTCTTAACCACTGGACTGCCAGGGAAATCCCTAAGTGGGCACTCTTTGAGGTGCTTGGAGAGCACACATTTCTATAGACTGAGAGTCAGGCAACCAGAATTTCTAGCGAGGCGGGTGAGGAGAGGGATGGGAACAGGGACTGCCCAGGAAGGCCAGGGGTGTTTGGTTGAGGGATCAGGGCTAGAGAGAGCAGGTCTCGAATAATGGGCACACCCAGAATAATGCTGAACAAACACACAGAGAGAAGATAAAAGAATGGGGAGTTCAGATTTTACTTATTAATCTATCTTAAAGCAAAATCCCAAATCGAAATAAACACAGCCAGCAAAACTCCCATGATATCATCAGAAATGGTCCAGTTTCTACACGGAAGTGTCAGACGAGCTGCTGGAATTCTTATAGTTTCTCTAATTCATGCAGGATATGTGTTCAAATTTTATTACAATCTCACTGTGTTCATATCATCGTCTGGTGATTAGAATGACTGACAGGATCAATGCAGGCAATTACAATCCTTTCCTTACCCACACTTCACAATATCCAGCCCTACCTAACAGAATTGATCTGGTACCCACGACTACAAAAAGAATATCCATGTGTAAAGCAGTAGATCACAGCATACAAAATACAGTTAGGCATGCACCACAACTCCAGAAAGGGCTTGGTGTGTGGTGGACCTCATTTTCATTGTCCCCTCAGTGAGTCATGACCCAATAAACTCTTGACACACTTTCCAGGTGAGTAGAATTCACTATCCTGATAGTAAAACTACCCCTCGTCGCTAAGTAGCTTAAAAGTTAAAAAGCCATCGTTATGAGGTAACAAGCATCAGAGCAATGTCAGACAGGCTGTATATGATGAGAACACCTGGAGCTATCTTGCTATAGAATGGGTTTATTATGTCTGTTGTATTATATATTATATAATGTTGTATTATGTATCAATATTATATTTATTATATTTGTCGTATACTTGATTTTTTTCTGATCCAGCTATTGTTGACATTAGCAATGATTAAGAATCATATCTGGTGGCATTTCACATCTGTGAAATTTTCAGTAATTATAAGGACACAGAGACTTCTGGCTAGCAAAGGAGGGAATGGTCCTGGAATACTCCTTCCCCATGAGAGACCTGACCCCAAAATTGAGCCAAAACGTATCTGATGTCTTTATTGATTTGTTGGTGAGGGTGGGATTGAAGTGTCCATAGATTTTGCATGTGGGTGGATCTCTCCGTTGAGTAAACCAAGCCAATACCCTCAGCGTCTGTCTCCCAGGAAAGTGTTTGAGATTTGGCAACATGATGACAAGTAAGATGGAGTCTCTATTCTTAAGGTGCTTACAATCTAGATGGGAATGTAAGATGTGTGTGTGCATAAATATAGAAAATGGTGATGTGCTGGAGGGAGATACAGAGGAAGTGAGAAGGGGAAGTTTCTCTGAGCAGGGGCTTGAAGGGCAGCTTCATGGAATGTGTGCTATTTGCACTGAGCCTTCAGGGATGGGGTCTAGGAAGAGGAAGGGCAAACATTTACTACCTTAGTAATTAGGGCATGTCAAGATATAGAGGAGTGCATAGCACAGGGAGATCAGCTCGGTGCTTTGTGACCACTGAGAGGGGTGGGATAGGGAGGGTGACAGGGAGACGCAGGAGAGAAGAGATATGGGAACATATGTATATGTATAACAGATTCACTTTGTTATAAAGCAGAAACTAACACACCATTGTAAAGCAATTATACTCCAATAAAGATGTTAAAAAAAAATAGATATAGAGGAGTGCATTCCTGAACAATGAAGCAGCATGTGCCTGAAAGCCCAGGCTTTTTCCACGGGGGTCACGTGGGCACATGGGTTGGAGGGATCCTAGTGATGGGCCTTGGAGAGCTAGGTTGAAGACAAGGTGGTTGGGGGGGGGGGCTTTGAAAACCAGACCAAAGTGTTTGACTTTTATTCTGTATGTGATTATTGCAGACAGATACTGTTGTTTGCCTAAGCAGCAGATATGACTTACTCACTGTTTTCCTTTGCTAACAGAGCCACAATGATCATAAACTTCCCACTTTATAGACCGTCTGTAAAATGGTTTTGTAGGTGTTTGATCAGAGGAATAGTGCTTGAGCTGATTGGTCCTTTATAGGGACAACACTGGTGAGGGGGCTGGAGAGTTGCGGGCAGGGAGAAAAACTTGACCAGCCAAAAAGATTAAAATGAAGGTCATGGAGCATAGTAGCAGTAGGACACACCTGAAAACCCAGAGACAGAGGTTTTTTTGTTTTTTGTTTTCTTTCTGTACAAAAAAGGCCCACAGAGGCAAAGCTTGTCATTATTCTGCCACAAGCCAAGGAACAGCAAGAATTATCGCAACCCTAAGAAGATAGAACAGGCGAAGAAGGGTTCTTCCCTAGAGCCTTCCAAGGAAGTGTGGCCCTGCTGACACCTTGATTTTGGACATCTAGTATCCATGCCTTTGAGAGAATAAATTTCTGTTGTTTTAAGTCATTTTGTTTGTGGTGATTTGTTATGGTAATCTTAGGAAGCTAACACCTAGACCAATCACTGCAATGAAAAGATAAAGATTGGCATGCTGAATGAGAAGCAACCTATATGCTGTTTATAAGAGACACACTTTATTTATTTATTTATTTTTTGCGGTATGCGGGCCTCTCACTCTTGTGGCCTCTCCCGTTGCGGAGCATGGGCTCTGGACGCGCAGGCTCAGCGGCCATGGCTCACGGGCCCAGCCGCTCCGCGGCATGTGGGATCTTCCCAGACTGGGGCACGAACCCGTGTCCCCTGCATCGGCAGGCGGACTCTCAACCCCTGCGCCACCAGGGAAGCCCAAGAGACACACTTTAAATAAAAAGACACAGGCTGAATGTAAAAAAAAAAAAAAATGGAGAAAAATATACTTGGCAAACTCTAGCCAACAGAGGCTGCTGTGGCTTTATTAGTGTCAAACCAGGTAGACTCAGACCTAAGGACTATTACATGAAAAGATGGAGCGCTCTTACTGATAAAATAAGCTTTTCAACAGAAACACACAACAATCTTAAATTGTATACACCTAATAACATGGCTTTAAACCATATGAAGCAAATACTAGCAGAACTAAAAGGAGAAATACCAATCCATATCATAATTATGGATGTTGACAGCACACATCTCTCAGTAACTGATAGAATAAGCAGGAAAAAAAATCAGTACACATAAGAAAATATTTGAGCAACACAATTTACCAACTGGACTTGAGCCATGAGCCCAAAAAGGGCAGCAAATTCACTCCACGCCACTGACAGATGGATGTCCATGGTGTGGGGTCATTCCCAAGTGTTGATAGGACTTTGATTTATTTACTGTTAGCAAGTTTCCTCCTTGTACCAGTTACACAGACATTGTATAAAGACAGAGGGGGGAATAGCTTGCAGCTTTACTACTTTATTTCCTGCCCCTCAATGCTTTGGCAGCAGGATATTAGTGCCAGACAAGAGGAAGAAAGGGATCAGGGCACTCAGGATTTGAGTGGCTCAAGAAATATATAAATGATGACAAGATCAGAATCATAAATACAAAGATTGATTTGCGGGACGGTGGTTAAGAAGCCATAGCAGTGTGAGCAGAGGAGCCAGTGTGGTTGATGAGCATGGACTGAGAAGCAGAGCAGCCTTGTGTCTCTCCCTCGTAGCAGGTGAGAGGTCGGCTGTAAAAAGGGAAATGAGATAAGGAGTAGGCTAGTGGAAAATTACGGGAGGCCTTGGGCACAGAGGTTAAGAGTGTGGACTTTCGAGTCACACTGTCTAAGTTTGAATCCATTTGCCTATGTGACCTCAGGCAAGTTACTTAGCCTCTCTGTGCCTCATTCTCCAACTGAGAAAATCTGAGGCTTAAACAAGTTGATAAGATTCATGTTGTTTGCTACTTCTGGGAAGAGGCATGTCAGGCATATAGTTGTAGGTGTCCAAGAATTAGAAGGTATTAATGCCAAGGTCCAGGGCAGGGCAGAGGGTGCCTGGTTAAGGACCTCTGGGCCTTCAGATGTCTTCATAGCACAAGAGAGCCCCAAGGCTGGTGGCCTCCGGAGGGCCTGGGACAATGCGTAAAAAACCCGAGTCTGGGAAGCAGAAGCGTTCCTTTCTCTAGACTTAGCATTATCCTCCATCACTTTTCTCCTCCTTTTATACTTAGTGACTTTTTTCTGATTATGAAGGCTCTGCATTGCAGCATTATTTGTAATAGCTAAAAATTGGAAACAAATGTCTGTGAATAAGGGAATGGAATAATTAATTGTGGTATATTTGATGAATACTCTACAGCAGTTAAAACAAATGAATTAGTTCAATACAAAGCAACCTGAATGGCTATCAAAAATCTAAAGTTAGTGAAAAAAGTAAGTGGCAGGGCTTCCCTGGTGGCGCAGTGGTTGAGAGTCCGCCTGCCGATGCAGGGGACACGGGTTCGTGCCCCGGTCTGGGAGGATCCCACATGCCGCGGAGTGGCTGGGCCCGTGAGCCATGGCCGCTGAGCCTGAGCGTCCAGAGCCTGTGCTCCGCAGCGGAAGAGGCCACAACAGTGAGAGGCCTGCGTACCGCAAAAAAAAAAAAAAAAAAAAGTAAGTGGCAGTGTGATAAAATTTATATAAATAAACATATTACATGATGTTTATGAAAGCATAATGTGTAGAAAAGTATACAAACACAGATTAGATGGATGCATTCTCAGGAAGAGAGGGGTCTGGAACTAGGAATAAAGTGGACTCAAACTTCATCTAGAACATTCTATTCCTTCATTAAATATTTGAAGCAAAAACAACAGTTAATTTTGGGGCCATTATTTTCCTGTACTTTCTTCTGTTTTTAAAAACTTTTCCTGGCCATTGTAGAAAATAAAGTATAGAAAAAGCAAGTAACTAGCATTTAGATATAATCACTATTATCATTTTGTCCTATTACAATGTGTGTGTATTTAAAATTATACTGTATATACAGTTTTGTAAAATGCTTTTTAAACTTGATGGATTATGTTTTCCTATGTCATCAAATGTTCTTTAAAGATATACTTTTCAGTGGCTACAAAATAGTTCACCCTCTGCACATGCTATAGTCATTCTATCATTTTTCCATGACTGGGTCTATAAACTATTTCTGACTTTTTGGCACTGTAAATAATGAGACTGTGAACATTGTATATTGCTGATTATTCCATTAAGATACATTTCTACAAATAGAATTATGGGTTCAAAATGCATGGGCATTTTTAAGGCTATTGATACACGTTGACACATTGTTTTCCAAAAGATGGAAACGGTTGATATTCCCACCAGTTCTGTACGAGATAACTGCTGATTTTAAGGTCCATTAATTGGATAAAATTTCTCACTCACTCCACCTCTACTGCAAATTTATTTATCCTGGTCCTCCAGTCATGGTTTAGACCTCAGGAAGAGAGTGGCTTCTGGCTGGAAGACAGGCATGGTGGGTGATTCCCCTAATATTTGCTCAGGTGGGAGCCTCAGAGCCAGCCTCCTCCCTCTGATGGATTCTGTCACTTCCAGTCATTAGGTTGAGGACCAGTCTTATTACTGCTCAGCACCTCCTACTCTGTGGCTGACACCTACACTGCAGTCTGCCTTCATAGAGGAAAGACAGCCTGTTATTTTGTAGTTGTTTCTGTCTTATATCAAGAGGAAGGCAGTGACACTATTCTCAGCAAAAACACAGATTCACCCTAAGTGGCTGTCCCTTTCTAAATGGGATAATCCAGACCTGAAGTTCACTATGACTGTTCTCTTACATAAGGGAACACCTCTCTGTACCTGAAATTGAGTCTGGTCACGGGGCTACTGATGAGTATCAAATGGTTCAGTAGAAGAATTAATGGTTTAGTCCTGGCCTATGAATTGACATGTAACATATATGTGTTACAGACCACGTATTTACTTCTAGGACATCTGTAGAGATAAGCCCCAACTATTTTGAAAGAGCCTCCCACCTGGTGATACTGTGTCGCATTTAAATTTACATTGATATAAAACAGAAATTATTTCCACATTCAACTGTCACCATACGACTTCAGACATTTTAAAGTAAAAAAAGTAGCTGCCTCCTACTGTTCTTAGTATAAACAGCCACATCCTCACCATGATCCGCAAGCCTGTCTGGTCTCATTACGTGCAGACTCTCCCCTTCAAACCTCCTTGACTTTCTCTCTAGATCTCAAACTCAGCATGAGCAAACGCTCGCCTCAGGGCCTTTGCACATGCAATTTCCATGGTATGGAATAGTCTGCTTCCTCCTGTTTTATTCCAGCAGATTCTAGCAGATCCCAGCCCAGGGGGCTCCTTTGCCCAGTATTAGTGGAATCCCTTAGAAGAACTAAAAAAAAAAACATCTTCAGGAAAGGCAGTCCGTGATACCCCAGACTACATCTGGACTCTCTGATGAATGGTATCGTAACATGTTGTGTTTTTGCTTGTGATGCTTTATAGTTTTCCATTCAATGTTTATGTCATTATTGTTTAATGTCTGTGTCTCTCATTAGTTTTTTGTGCTTCATGGGCAAGGAGGCAGCTTTTCTTGCTACCAGAAGCATGATGGCCCGCACAATGTGGGGCAGACAGGTGCTGAATCACTGCTCGTCAAATGAATAAATGGATACCGACATAGTATGGCTGATGGCTTGGTCGGGTTAGTGCGATGGCTGAGTATCCTTGCATGCAATTTCCTTGCAAGGGGCTAAACTATTTCTTATGCCATAGAAGAGCGTCATTCATAGTACAGCCTTTCAGACAGCTGGCAGGTTTTCTCATCTGCTTTCTCACCTACTAGTGCTGAGAACTCGTCACTACCTTTGCCTCAGTCTCATTTAAAAAATGAAGACAATATCTTCACTTTTCCTTCATCCTAAGACATCATTATTAAGTAACATCATTTAATAATAACTTTTCAGTGGAACAAACCAAATATACCAAGAAGAGCAGCATTGTTCTCACATTAAATATATATATTGATTGTAAAACACCCCCTCCTGGACATGTTAACGTGTGAAAAAAATGAACATCTTAGAATTTAGACAAAATTTGGCTGTCCTGCCACAAAGACTGGTTATGAATATTAAAACAGCATGTTAAGTGTACAGAGCACCGGCACACAGTGCTCAATAAAATGATACTTATTATTAAGCTTATTACTATTATTACCGTCATTTTACTTTGAGAGGATTAACCTGATTTTAGCCTGTGGGTTGTATATTCCCAGTGATATTAAAGGGCCCATGTCTCTGTCTGGGAGGAAGAAATTTTCCTCCACCCTTCTGGCTTCTTCTGACAGGTCTAAGAATTAAATTGACAGGAGACAGATTAACAGAAGATCAAACAAATGTGTAATAACATGTATACATGGGAGAGGCCTAGGAAAAATGAGTAACTCACCAAAATAGCCAAATCCCTCACCTTAAACACCATTCTCAGCTAAAGACGAAAGAGAGTGTCAAGGGTGGGGACAGCCAGTCGTAGGAGGTGACGAGGAAAAGCACAGCGTACAAGGGTAAGGCCAGGGTAAGGCTGTTAGCAGATTTAAGTCTCTAGAGACCTGATCATCCTTCTTTTCCCGGTACAGTGAGGGAGACTCACTTACAAGTGGAGATTTCCCTTATAAATGTAAATACTTCTTAAAAAAGGGTAACTTGTACTTGATTTTCAGAGTTTTCCCCCTTGTCTGCTGTTTCTTAGAAAATAACCAGCTTAAAATAATTCATACGCCTAAGAGACATATTTAAGTGTGGCAAATTCTGCTCCCCTCCACCTTCTATGTCTTGATGAATGCAATCTCCCCTAGCATTTAGCAAGCTGCAGAGAACACACAGGAGATAGGCATCACAGCGTAGATAGTGAGGAATACAAACCATGAAGACCAAGCTGTTTTGGACTCTGCCTCCTGCGTGATCTTGAATGAAGGAAAAGAAGCCCAGAGCGTGGGTCTCTGGTGTTCCTAAGAGGGTGGGTCTCTGGTCTTCCTCAGACTGTAGGCACTCAGTATCCAGCTCCTTTTCTAAAGAAAAGCCCCCTTTTATTGGGCCTGCATTTGCTGTCCCTCTGTTGTGGTCAGGATGTTATTGTTGTCTTTTCTGTGTTTTCACAAAATAACATGGGGCCTTATATATTCCAAGAGATCACTGTTGGGCATTTCCGGTCCCACTGCCACCCCTTGGCCCACACCTTCATTGCTCACCCCCGTGCAGTCACTTCCCACCTCCACACTTTCCTGCCTTTAACCCGCCCAGTTTGATTCAATTCAGTACAAACAAGCAACTTGCTGTCCCTGGAGTCATGCATCTAAGTTATAGACGGGCTCTTCTCATTCCCCTTCAGTGTCTGGTTAAGCAGAAAAACTCATAGTCGTGGAAAGCATTATTCTTCTTCACATGTAGGGAATAAAGTCCCTCCCCTTGGTTAATGTGGTATCTGAAGCTTTCCCAAGTCAGAGCCCATTCTAACCTCCCAGCCTCTCTTCTGCTCAGTCCTGTTTTGTTCCTGACTCCCTGCCAATCCCATCTCTCAGTCTCCTCTGCTGTCTGGAATAATCTCCCTCACTCTGACCTCCCTTAGCACTGTCTGGGCTTATCCTGCAGCACTTGATTCCACGTTTCTAGCTTGCAGTGCAGTCAGACATGTGCACAGCTGGTGTACCTTCTAGACTGTAAACTCCTTGAAAGCAGAAACTCCACCTTCCTTCTCCTTATATTGTAGTTTTTACCTATAGTACATGCAGAATGAGTAAGTTACTTTTTGGTTACTGAAACATCAAAAGGAACAGTAATTAGGTATCCTTTATGTGTCACAGAAATTAAATCTGCAAGAGAATAAATGCGCCCAGTGAAGGGATCTTTCTTTTGCAAGTCATTTCTTCTTCTGTGTGTTCTCCCTTTGAACTAATTTAATGGTGCAAAGGGGCTTTCCCTGTCTCTGATGGACAGAGGAGGGAGGTAAATGCTGACAGATGACGCTATTTTAGCCATGCGTCCATTCATGCGTGGATCCCATGGTCGGAATGCAGCCAGTATACATTGTTAGATCAATACCAGTGCTTCATCGTATGAAGGGTGGGCTGAATTCAGATGTGAGTGTTACCGAACCAAACTTGAGTCTGCTTGCTCTCCTGTAGCGCAGTAAAGCCACTCTACTGACAACTGGGTTGTGAGGAAGGAGAGGGCAGCATTTATTGTAAGCCTCCAGACAAGGATTCTGGGCAGCATCAATGCTCGAACACTTGGAGTCTCCAATAGTTTTCAGGAAAGCATTTTTAAAGGCCAGGTGAGTAAGGGGAGTCACGGGGTATGTGATCAGCCCTTGCACAATTCTCTGACTGGTTGATAGTGAGGTAACAGGGCAGTGTCCCAGGGGTTAACATTATCACTCCTCAGGCTCCAGGAGGTCTGGGGGCTACGTGCTTTTGATCCTCAAGTGGTTAACATCTTCCATTTGATGGGGGGTTTGGCATGTGTAAAATGGCTCAGGCCATTTGCATCAGATACTGTTATCTGGTAATTCAGAGAGGAGTTAAGGCAGAGGACATGGGGGGAGGGGTCTGTCCTGGGAAGGCCCCGTAGGGTCCTGCTTGGTTACATGAGGGCCAGGAGCTGAAGATGGGATCAGCCACCTGGATTTAGGGCACAGCTGAGCAAGGTCCTGGCTCCCCCAGCTGCCCCCTTCTCAGCTGCAGTTCCTAGGGGAAAGAGTAGCCGCTGAACATTTTATCCTTAAGAGCTAAGCTGACTCTACCAACTTTCAAAGAAACAGGTGTCACAGACAATTCTTCTAAGCCAATGACCCTGGGATATCTGCAAGTGGAAGTTCTTGGTGTTTTAGGGCGCGTGAAAAAAATAATTCTGTAAGCAACATAGCCTACTGGGTTTTCCGTATTGTGTTTTATGGCTCCCTCGAGTTTTAGGTGTTCTTTTGAAAGTAATGACTTATTAAATTTGTCTCCTGAAAAAAATAAACCGCTCAACGTAAGAGCAGTGAGTTTCAGTTTTATTCGGGGACCTTACTGAGGACTGTAGCGTAGGAGACAGCCTCTCAGATAGCTCTGAGAAACTGCTCCAAAGAAGTAGGGAAGAGCTAGTATATATATGATTTTTTTTTTTTTGGCTGGGAAATACATGTAGTTAAGCATAAAAAGATTACTGCTAGTCACAAAGAACAGACATCTCAATTAATGATTTTAGTGCTTTTCTATGTGTGGGAAGATGCTAGAATCTGGGGTCATTAAAATGCTTCCTTAGACATGCAACTTGACTATCTAGGGGCCCATTTATCCAAAGCACAGAATGCTCCGTCCTGTTTTTTTTCCATTCTGAATTCCCCTCAGGGTGCATTGTCCCGGGTGATGCAGTAGGTTGTGACTTAACATTTTGTATAAACACATGATGGGTGACACTCTGTTCTTTCTGTTTACACATATTTTAAAATTGTGCATGGGATATAATTTCTAAATCCAATCTCTTTTCTTTTGCAGTGACCAAATTACATTCATGTCTTTATCTTGTGGCAGACGTGTTTCCAAGTATCAACAGGCTCTGAACAATTAAGTCAACAATTTGATTTTCCTGATTGACAGATGATTTTCAGATTTCTTTTAATTATCGCAGAGTCAAAATAGCAATTCTGAATTAACCAAAAGAAGCTGAAAATCCCTGGTAAATGTTAGAACAGGCTCAGGGGTTAGGGGACGTGAATTCCAACCTCAGTTTGGAGATGATTGAACTTGGTGATAATGAGCACATTAATTTTTCCTCTCACTACTGGCCTCTCCAGCTGTAGAGCAGAGACAGTGGTGACAGTCCCCCATCCTCCCGAAGATGTGAAGTATGTGGAAATATATCCTCAGACTAAAAGGTCACATATATGTTTGAATTAAGTAGAGAGTGCTCTTATTTCTAGGTAGATCCCTTATAAAAAATTTCCATCTCAGTGACAAGTGACAAGTTGTTCATCTGTCATAAACTAGTCCATAGAAATCATTTATCTTTCCCTCCTTCTCTGCATTAGCATCTTCATTTTCAGCACTGCAAAAATGGCAGACGTAATCTGAGTGGTCATTCTGTCTGTGTGCTCCATGTCACCCTATCCCTTTTGAGCCATGCGCCAGTTCCCGGTGATGGGAACAAGCTTCCCGCCGCAGTGCTGGCCTCTTGGGTAATGATCAACCATAGAACTGTTCCAGGACATGAGGTTTTAGGGCAAGGTACTCCTGAAGCTAATTTTTCTTGCATTATTTTAACCAGACGCTAATAGAAATCTATAGGAGAGTGACCTCTCATTAATCTTTGGGAAATTTCTTAGGTAGAAGACGTGCAACGAGAAATGTCATCCTCTAGCAATTTCAGAGTCTTGTGATTTTTATCAGAATAGAGTTGTTCGCCTTAAGGATTTTTCTAAACCTATTACTTTCCTATAGAAGACTTTCAATTGAAATAATACATTTCTCATTATGTAGTTACTTTCATTGCTGGAGACTCTAAATACTTGAACAATATTTTAAACTCCTATTCAAGGACCATTTTCACCATTGCAAAATTCACATAGGGTGATATACCGGTTTAATACCTTGCTGCCATATTAATAAAATCCAGCTGTAATCAGAAAGGAAAGGATCCTATATCTTAATAATATCATAGTGCTCTTTCAGAAATGCTGGATAATCACTCTGGCTGGACTTGGGGAGGCAAGGGCATCCCATTATTTGAAGAGCATCATATGGTGCCTAATGACTTAGAGAAACTATGACCACACTTTCTATCTTATCCGAAAGGCAGCCCTCCTTCAGATCATCTTTGTGGGGATAATTCTTCTCAAGGCCACACTTTCTCATATGCCTTTTTCTTTCAATTCCATGAAAGACACTAGCTTTAAGGTGGATCTCACATTATCACTGATGGCGTGTTTCATCTCAACCCTTTTCCCCTAGATTGCAAAACACATCTTTGAAGGGTTGCAACCTTATCTACTCACAGGTCTGCTTAATCCATTAGAACTGCCAACCTTGGCAGTGACCCGAAAGCTTATATAGCCTTGTGCTTTGCAAACCACTCTAGTCTGGCTAAAATGCTACCATTATTCAAAACAATATTGTAGAATTTCAGCACCTTTTACTTAAAATTGTTTTGTAAGAAGGTGATTTTTCAGTCTTACTTGTAAAGTGAGAAAACTCTCGATGAGAGTGTCAGCTGTAAGGTTAGAAAAGGAATCTCCTTAGAAGCCTGTGCTAGAAAAATGGGATTTTCTAGAGCTGATATATTTTTACTTAAAAATAGTTGGTAAGCCAATATTTAATTTTTCCCCCCCTTCACAGGAAGGACTTCCTGAGTATTAGTAATATTTTAGGCACACAGTTATTTTATTCCTAAGATGTCAGTGCCTGAAATCATTCATTTTCATACATAAGGAAACATTCCCCCAACTATAGCAAAAAAGGGTTAAGTTGTGTGCTTAAGATCGTAATAAAGTGCATGGCAATTGTGCCACAGAAATGCTTAGAGTCCTTTGTGCTTTTGTCTTATATTTTAGCAAAGGATTCACATTTGTCTTAGTGTTATTGCCCAGCTGGTACTTGTTTTGCCCTTGTCAGTTGTCTTTCAGTGTGTGGGGGGAAAGGCGCGCAGAAGGCTCTCATCGCAGGAAGCACGCCAGTCCTCTGCAACCGAGATGGAATGTCCATCAGCATCAATTGCGTCATAGACGGTGCTGTTGCCACACCTGAAAATTAATGCGCAAAGAAAAACTGTGACACAACATAGAATGGAATATAGGTGCGTCAGGTGGCAAGACACCTTCTAACGATTCCTGAGATCATATTTCCATTTGTGTTAACTTAGTTTTTTGAGATATGTGAATGAACAGCTATTGAGTGGTAGAAAAATTATCCTGTGAATGAGGTCATGAATATGAAAGCTTGCTAACCCCTGGTGACGATTGCTTTAGGTTTCTTCACTTTTTTCAGATCTCTTTCTTACCAATATTCTGCATTTGTGAGACAGCAGATCTTCTAGAAGGCTATGGTCTATGGTGGCATTTCCCTAACCGACTAATATTCTTGGAACTCTAGTGTCTCACAAAATTTAATAGATGTGTCATGGAAAAAGGATTTTCCTGGCTGTATTCGTCAGGGTTTTGCAGAGAAACAGAAGTGACGCATGTGTATATAATTGGAAAGGGATTTATTGTAAGGAATTGGCTCATGTGATTATGAAGGTTGACAAGTCCAAAATCTGTAGTGTGGGCCTGCAGGCTCGAGACCCAGGAGAGCCAATGGTGCAATGAAGCCTGAAGGCATTTTGCTGGAAAATTCCTTCTTGCTTGAGGAAAGCTGGTCTTTTTTGTTCTATTCAGGCCTTCAACTGATTGGATGAGGCCCACCCACATTGTGGAGGTGAATTTGCTTTGTTCAAGATTTACCATTTTAAATATTAACCTCTTCCAAAAACACCCTCTAAGTTGACAAATACTACTAACCATCACAGGTCCATCCCTCGTCAACATGGCACCCGTATGCATCTCTTTAAAACATAGATAAGGAACTAAGAGGAGAGAAAGCAGACGTTTGCTTAATACACACACATGCACACACACATATTCATAACAAAGTAACATGAAACAATCATGACATTCTCAGTCCTCACTTCTGTAACTAGTCATGGTAGTTGTTGGTATTCATAACTACCTTCTTCCACTCCCCTTCTGTATTCCCTTTGCCTCCAGCAAGCACCTCTGGTCATGGTTCTTTACCTGGTGGGGTGAACCAGAACTCCATTCCTGAGGCATCTAGGTCATTAGTAGTTCTACCTTCATTGGGTTGTTACAGGTTTTCAGCGACCTTAATCATAGGGTGTGGCAATACTTAGAGACATCCTAAGAAATCCCCTGTATTCCAGGCATACTCTTGCTTGGCACCCCCATTTCTCCTGGTGGTCACGGCCAATCATTCCAGCCAGCAGAGTAACTTCTTTGTTTGCCTGTTGATTCAGAGGCATGAAAAGCCCAAAGTGGATGGTGGCAGTCTTAACTGCCAGTGCAATGGAATCATTGCTGTGTCTCCTGGTAGAAGCATTTTTCTCTTTGGAACTAAGACCTCCAGACCTGCTAGCCTAGAGTATAAGGTCATGAGGGCAGGAAGCAAAAATTTTGCAAGTGGGTTACTAGGGGTAACCCTCATTCCTACCCCTTGATTCCTGGATCCATGAATCCTATCAGGGAAATAGCACCATTTGTTGGACACTGATTCAGACCATATACAGCCTCCTGGAGAACCCTGCCCCAGCCCTGCAAGGTATTGTCAACTAGTTGGCACTGTAAATGAGTCTTTTTTTTTTTAAATTGAGGTATAGTTGATTTACATTATTAATTTCGGGTATCCAACATAGTGTTTCAAAATTTTTAATGATTATACTTCATTTAAAGTTATAAAATATTAGCTCTATTCCCTGTACTTTACAATATATCCTTGTGGCTTATTTACTTTATATATAGTAGCTTGTGCTTCTTAATCCCCTACTCCTATCTTGCCCCCCCCTTCCCTCTCCCCACTAGTAATCACTAGTTTGTTTGTTCTCTTGTAACTGAGTCTTCAAAAGGTCCTTCCACCATTCTATTAATCCAGGCTCTTCAGGATGATGGGGAACCAGTGAATTCCATGAGCATGGGCCCATTGTCATGTTTCATTTGCGGTGAAGTGAGTTCCTTGATCAGAAGCAATGCTGTGTGGCTATCATGATGATGTATAAGGCATTCTGTAAGTTCATGATGATGGGGTTAAATTGATGATATCAACTTCATTAACTGGTTTCATTAACTGAATCTAGTAGCCTAAGTGGCTGTTTATGCATTTGATTTGTTGGACGCTTATTATCAGTTCTTATACCAATTGATGGGAAGTGAGGTATAGACATGGGGATGGGATGGGACTTCCCTGGCGTTGTAGTGGTAAAGAATCCACCTTCCAATGCAGGGGACGTGGGTTTGATCCCTGGTCGGGAAACTAAGATCCCACATGCCGCGGGGCAACTAAGCCCACAGGCTGCAACTGCAGAGCCCACACGCCCTGGAGCCTGTGCACCACAACTAGAGAGAGAAAACCCACACGCCACAACTAGAGAGAAGCCTGCACACCACAACGAAGAGCCCACTCACTGCAACTAAGACCCAACGCAGCCAAAGAAACAAATTAAATAAATTAATTAAATAAATATTAAAAAAAAGAAATGGGGGTGGGAGTGTGTACTGTCAAGATCATGGACATAAATGGTAATGTCTAACTGGGGAGGGGGGCAATACTGCCAGTTGTGTCTCATTCCTGATGAAAAGCCCCGCTGAAGCAAGGAGCAGTGGCAGAGAGGGCATGATGGCTGCCACCAACTCAGTGTGTAGAGAGGGTCCCCAGCACAGGATTCCACACACAGCTGGTGAGATGTGAAACGCCAGGTACGCTTATCATTATTGTCAGCACTAACACAGAATCACCACCTGAGAAAGACACAAAAAGAAAAGGAATCATAAGCAAAAGAAAACATAGCCTTTATTTTTTTCCACTTGCATATTCATAGGCTTATGATTTCTTTTTCAACTCAAGGAAAGAATGAAACATCTTTAATCCTATCATCCTGGAAAACTTGATGAGTAAGTGTCTGAGTGCCAAAAGGCGTGGAAATGTAATATTTGATAAAAAGTTCCTGAAGTCTGCATTCAGGAATGTGACAATCCTACGTGGATCACAGGAAACTGTCATGCTGTATAACTTTACATGAAACCAAATACGAAGTTTGTCCAGTTAATCCATAGATGATTATCATATTGAGATAGCAATGTCTTCATCACAGGTGTTATCCCCTTTCTCTATTGGCCGAAACTCAGGCACCATCCCTGGTCCTCAGCGGCAGAAGGAGGCATTGAAAAGAAGCAGGTAGAGTGGAGAGGTGGGGGGCAGAAGACTGAGGGCTCAGAAAAGATGCTCTTGCAAAGGACAATCTCTGAAAAGGTGACTTATGTGCTAAATTACGAAGCATGGAAGATGTGGAGAAGTGCTGAAGAATTTTAGACAGGGCGTGATATGAATAAAATATGCATTAAAATTATTCCAATATCCACTGAAGCATAGATTAGTGGGTGTGGGGTGATTACGGGGATGCTGGTGAGAGCAAGTCTTGGTATGCTTTGTGGGTACCAGTCTTCGGTATTTAATAAGAACATAGCTTCCAGAGCACAGGTACATGTCCTTGTTTAGAGTCCAGTCTATTTTGCTGTATTGTGGGCTTCTAGGACATGAACATACTCACGTGCAATTTGTTAATAAAAGAATAAGGTCAGGGCTTCCCTGGTGGCGCAGTGGTTGAGAATCTGCCTGCCAATGCAGGGGACACGGGTTCGAGCCCTGGTCTGGGAAGATCCCACATGCCGCGGAGCAACTAGGCCCGTGAGCCACAACTACTGAGCCTGCGCGTCTGGAGCTTGTGCTCCACAACGGGAGAGGCCGCGACAGTGAGAGGCCCGTGCACCGCGATGAACAGTGGACCCCGCTCGCCACAACTAGAGAAAGCTCTCACACAGAAACGAAGACCCAACACAGACAAAAAGAAAGGAAAGAAAGAAAGAAAGAAAGAAAGAAAGAAAGAAAGAAAGAAAGAAAGAAAGAAAGAAAGAAAGAAAGAAAGAAAGAAAGAAAGAAAGAAAGAAAGAAACTTTCATTTTTTTAAAAAAAAGAATAAGGTCAGTATTGAACGCAGGTTTGGCATCTTTCCAAATTGCTTGGCCCTACCCCCTGCATTCCCTTCTACCCAGCCAGAGAAGCCTCCTGATGTCTTGGGCTGCTAGCTGGTTTCCAGAGAGTTGTCTGTCTCCCCTAAATGTGATGGCCAGATTTGGGGCAGCTGCAGTGCTCATTCTGCCCAACCGTTCCCTGCTGCTACCTGGGCTGGGGCGGGAGGTGTGAAACAACATGGAAGGCAGCAGAATTCATGCACCTTGGGGTCAACTTTACCAAAGAAGGATAGGAGACAAAAAGAAGAGCTGGCAGAGAAATTCCCTCCCCTCCCCCCGCAACGCCACGCTGGCATCTTTCCTGTGTTGCCATGGTTCCCAATGACCCAGAGTCAGGGGTGTCCTTGTGACCCTGTGGCCACCTTGGCAACAACTTTAAATCTGTTCCCTCCTTCCCTGCCTCATTTTCCTTTTCCTTTCACTCCCGCAACCTCTAGCCTGGGTGAGGTTTGCCTCAGGGCTCTATTTTCCAGGGAAGTCAGCCAAGACAATGCCAGTGTACTAACACAGAAGTCATTTTGGTTCAGATGTGGGTCTTCCTTCACGAGGGGGGCCAGCATAGATAACGGGAGTGGAATTATAGCCCTCATCACGAGAGCCTTCAGCCCAGCTGCTGAGGAGTCCTTCGCTTGCATTTTAAGAGAATTAAGATGAATGCCTGTGTCTGGAGCTCCTTCCTTCGAGAGACACAGGCTGGCTGCATGTGGCTCTGGGCGGGTCAGGTTGCCACGCCTCTGGGCCCATCTTCACTGGTCTCCCCCAGCTCAGCACTCTCCTCCCATCTTCACTGTTCACATCTCCAGCTCAGCTCTAACTAGCACACTGCTAACGTTTTCACCCTGTTGTTTCTGGGCATTTTTAACAGGCCGAGCTGCCTGTCTGCTGCTGTGTTCAAGTTATCTCCCCTGGAACCAGTTAGACTGTTATTTTGTAAGGACTCAGGTTACAAAGTTGCGTAGGTTTGGCCCAACCCCATTTTTCTTGTACACTCTCATTTTAGTGCCTGATTTTTGAGAATGTGAGGTATGTTCAGGTATGCTTATGTTGCAATCCAGCAGAAGTGTCAGTGTCTCTTTTCAGGTAGACAGGAACTAAAGACTTGTTGAATGAATAAAATGCATTAAAAATATTTCTAGGGTTATGGAAAGTAACTTTCCATATAATAGAATAATTTTTTCCCCTGTTTATGTCAGGGAATATTTAAAGCTCTCACACTGTAGCTGACTCAAAAAAAGTTTCCTCACGGCAACACTGTATCTCCGGATAAGGAGGCTGAATATCTTTGCCCCTCTGAATCCACTCTCCCCCCTCCTCCTTATGCTCTGTGCTTGGGAGGCTGGACTTACTGGGCCACACAAATTGTGACTCTCCTGCCATCTGGATCCTATTGGATCCAGCCAGTGGGATGCAAAGGAGGGGAAAGGTGGATGGGAGAACAGTGAGTTGGGGCACCCACAGCTTTGTTAATACGGGTGCCCCCTAGTTCCTGCTGTGATCCTGATGGCTAAACAACTTTCTTTGAAGGTGTGTGTATTTTCCAACCTTCAGTAGGTGAATGAGTAAAGCAACTGATTAACACTTGGTTATATTCAACCCTGACTAATAAGAATTTCACAAGAAATGGGGGGAGCTATTTTACTATGTCTTTAAATAAGAGTGAAGGGTATCTCCTCCTTGGCAAATGTGTATCTGAAAAAAAACGACATTATAAAATATGTTTGGAAAAGTGCCATTTAGCACATAATTCCATCTGTCTTTTAATGATTCAGAAGGTATTTCAGTAGATAGCAGTGTCTGAAGAGCCATGGTCATGTAACAATTACAATAGTACTAAAGATGTATGGAAAGTCTGGTTAATAGAAAGCCAGAGACTAGAGTTTTCTACACTTTGGGTATAATAATCCTGTGTCTGCTATAAAAATTCCCTATGAACACTGCTAAGTTACTAATAAAACAGAGACCCAGAAAAAGGACCCCGTGATATGTTTTACTCTTTTTGAATAATGTCAGAAATATTTGTTGATTCTCTCCTACATTCCAGACACCATTATGGTATGTTTATCAAATTTCCGTTCATCTTCAGGGCAGCCCAACGTATTGGGTTTTATTATCTCTGTTTTATAGATGAGGAAACAGGCTCAGAAGAATTAAGTTACCAGCCCAAGGTCACATACCTGGGAAGGGGCAAAGCCTGGCTAAGAGGCCAGGTCTGTTTGATTCCAAAGTCCAAACTCTTACACTAGACCAACTGCTGTTTCAAGGAATGGGAGTTTAAGAATTCACAACTTGGTTTTTCTGAGCTTGCATGGAGGAGGTTAATCCCAGCTGGTGGTGGCAACTAGTGCTTTACTTTCTTGTTTTTTCCTTCTAGGTGGTACTGATTCTTATGACCCGGGCATCGCTGTGTGTCACTACCCACTGCAACGGCATAAGGCGCCAACATTAGCCAGCAAGACAATCCTTCATGGTAATGGCAGCAGTCGTTGTGCTGGGAGACCCTAGGATTGAACTTTTCACCTGAGGAAATGGTAGGAAGCCATTCTTTCAGGCGATCACTTACAATGCCGTGCATTAAATCATAGCATTTTAGAGCTGGAAGGGAGTACTTATAATGAAAGCAATAATTTTTACTTACTCTTGAAAACCTGTCTGAAAAGAGTAGACTACACTTGGCAGGCAAAAAGTGCAAGCTTTATTTTCCATGTCCCATGAACAAGGCAACAAACTCTGAATGAGAAGGTAAAGTAAAGCCTTCTCTTTCGATATTTTATGTTCCTCAGACTTATATCTGAGTATGTGTTAAATCCTGATGGGGGACGCAGACCTGGAAAGTTACTTCGGGCTAGTCCGGTGGCCGTGGCGGCAGTGGTAGCCGAGGAGGATGGCACAGCAGAGGGAGCTGTGCTGGTGGGTAGCTACATGCCCTTTGCCTGGAGCCTGCTCTTGGTTGACAAGCCAACGAGGCAGTAGAGTTTTTAAGAGCCAGGGCTCTGAAGAGAGACTGTCTGGGTTCCTATCCTGAACCTGACATTTACCCTTCGGTGTCTCAGTTTCTCTGCCTGCAAAATGTCAATAACAAGCACGTGCACCTCAAGGGGTTTCTCTGAGCCTTGAGTCACGCATGTGAGGAACCCAGATCAGTGCTTTGCACAGGGTAAAACTTATATGTGTTAGTGGCAATGATTACAGTTCTCAGTTTGCAGAGGCTCAGAGAAGTGAATCAATTTGTCTAAGGCCACACAGCTAGCAAGTGAATGAATTGGGACCAGAACCCAGGTCTCTCCAAATGCAAAGCCCGTTCCTCTCTTCTGGGCCAAGAAGAGTGACCCAGGAGAGTTGCTGTAAAAACTAATGATGCTCGGATGATATCCTTGGGCTGATACGTTGTGTCTAAAGCGGGGATGCTCTGACTAGGCAACCCCAGGGGCTGCCCAGGATAGGTGGAGGTTGTGGAGCACCCCCCGTCTTGGAACTGCCCAGGAGACCCTGAGGTTAGACCAGGGGAAACCAGGGATGAGTTTGTGGTGCCAAAGACAAGAGTCAACACTGAAAACCAGACCTTTCTGAGATCCCACTCAAGAGTGTCCTGCAGCTTCAGTGCTCTGCGGAGAAACATGTGGGTCCCGGCAGTGGGCTATGAAGGATAAAGACATTCATATCTCTTTGATATGACATTTGCTCAGTGTTCTATCTCTAGTTCCTAGAGCAGTGCCTGGAGCATACGTGGTGCTCCCTGAATATTTATTAAATGAATGGATGAATAGATGGAGGGAAGGAAGAAGGGAGAGACAAATGATTGAATAAACTGTTTGCGTGCTGAAGGAGGGCAGAGAGGAGCTTTAGTGAACCTTACGCCGTGTCCTCCAGGCTGGGGCCAAATGTGAGTCCCAGGGCAGCTGGCTGGGAGATCAAAGCAGGGTGTGTGAAAGGGCGGGGCCTCTACGTGCCTCTGCACACTTCCCCTTTGCCTTCTCCCCGAGCGTGGGCAGAAGTGCTTGCACATGGATCCACCCACAGGAGACAGTGGGCGCTTTCAGGACACAGAGTGAACCGCAGGCATGTCCAGTTTTCACTTCCTAGGTCAGAATGACTCCTGGAGCGTTAAAGAAAAGCACATTGTGCGTCCATCAGGAGATGGGGGTGGAGGAGTGAGCTTGGCACCAGGAGGTTGGGAGGCTGTTGCAGTAATCCAGGTGACAGCCATGAGGGCTCGCATTCAAACACAGGTGGTGAGGGTGGCCTGGAGGTGATGTGTTCTGGAAGTATTTGTAAGGGGATCATCGGTACTTATTGACTCATCATATCCTGCCCTGAGGCCTTAGATGTCCCCAGTAATGTGAGTTTATAGCTTCCAGCTGAGAATATTGGCCAGATAGGAGTGATTGCTAGGAACTGGCTTTTTTAGAATGACCACTATATTCATTGTTTTGAAGTTCTGAGTACCATCTGTTTGGTTCTGCAGTGTTTCTTTCCATACTTTAAATAAAGACCCGTTGAAACGGCATTTAATTCAGAATTTTTGTACCTATGAAGTCACTGGGGCTTTCCCCACTACCCTAGCATCGCAGCCCCTCTCTGGCTCTGTCTGTCTCTTCTCCCCTCCTATCCCCCCCACCATCTCCCTCTCCCATCTTTCTGCTTTAGCCATGACTGGCTCCACACATTGCAGGAGCATCCTGACCTATAACTTTGATCCTAATCCCAGGAAGGCATAATTTATGTAGCTCAGAGGCACCCTGAAAATGCATTCATGATTCCCCTGGCCCCGATCTGCAGGGTCGAAAGAGGAGGCACCAGCAGGGAAAGGGCGCATCTGGCGTCAGGGCCCCTGTCCTTCTAAAGGCTGGTTCTCACTCGTTCCTACGCCCTCCCATGAATTCTCCAGTTCTTTACTCAACCGGGGAAGACTCTCCAGATTTGTGCTGCAATCGCTAACAGCTTCAGGGTCCACCCTTGTTCTGGTGAGTGACACCTGCCGCCAGCCCTCATCTGCCCATCCCAGGAAGGTTGCTTAGAACATGGCGGAGGGCAGACCATGCTCAGTCCACTTCGAAGATCTGTTTTGTGCCGTCCTCTGCCGACCTGCACCATTGCTCTTACCAGTTTTCTGTGCTTGGTTCCAACCTTGTGGCTCTTCTGATCTGCACTTCCCTGCTTACCTGGATACCTGGGTGCTGGCTTCCTGGACTCAACTTTACCCAAGTTCCAACCTACCGCTCACTGCCCAGCTTGAACCTCTGGTTGCCATGCTCCGACTTGGAACCTTCTCTGTGCTCTCTGGTTTGGTCTGGGGACCCGGGCGTTCATCTTGCCACTGCCCTTTCCCTGTTGGTCCTGTCGTGTGGTGCTTCATGTCCCCCGGGGGCATGAAGCTGTTGGCCTGGCTGCTCCCACTTGAGTCCGTTTTGCTAAAAGAATTTGTGCCGCCCTAGTTCCCGGCATTGTTACGTGGGACACCCCTTCTGGGCACCTTTCAATCATACCATATTTGGACTTGAGATTTCTAACTTCTACCTCTCCCATCATTCACCCAAACTTGAAACTCTAACTTCTTATACAGAAATTTCATTCAGTGAACTCAGCTGCTTTGATTACACCTTTTAGATTTAAGTTGTGCTCATTGGTCTGTGTATAAGGAGTGCATCTGCTTATTGGGTACGTTCTGTTTTCTCTCTTGGAGGGCAGGCATTACCTTTCTGCTTAAATTACTTGGTAATGTAACCAAAGCCACCCATTATGTTATAATGCAACCAAGAATCAGTTTAGAGAACATTAATGGTATTACTAAAAGATGATTTCTTCATGATATGGAAGTAATATTACGGAAGGTATCAATGTGCTTTATCTTCTGCACTTTCGCGTATGTTAACCTTATCCATGATCACCCCGAGGACTCCATCTGCCTCCTGGGTGTGGTGATGGGGTAACTAATAGGGATTTGTTGACATTACAACAGAAATGTCAAGGGAAATTAAAAAATTAATACTCAATTTGTGACATTCAAAGTAAGCTTTTACCTCCAAACAGGAGGCTTGAGGTTTTTGCTGCGAGAAGATTGCCACGTTGGCATATCAATTTCTGAAACCCAGCCCTTCTGTTTCTGAAGCAATAAGACATGTAGTCTTTTTCCCACCCCTGCTTTATTGAGAAATAATTGACAATTAAAAATTGTATATATTTAAGGTGTACAGCTGATGATTTGATATACGTAGACATTGTCAAATGATCACCATAATCAAGGTAATTAACATATCCATTACCTCACATAATTACTTTTTTCTGTGTGTGATGAGAACATTTAAGACCTACCCTCCTAACAAATCCCAAGGTACAATACAGTTTTGTTAACTATAGTCTGTACATCAGATCTCCAGGATTTACTCATCTTGCATAACTAAAACATCGTATCCCTTGACCAGCACCTCCCGTTTCTCCCTCCCCCCAGCGCCTGGTAACTACCATTCTACTCTCTATTTTAGATTCCATGTACAAATGAGTTTATGCAATATTTGTCTTTCTACATCTGGCTTATTTCACTTAGCAAAATGTTTTCTAGGTTTACTTATGTTCTCACAAATGGCAGGATTTCCTCCTCTTTTTGAAGGCTGAATAGTATTCCACTGGACATACACACCACATTTTCTTTATCCATTCATCTGTCAGTGGACACTTCGGTTGTTTCCTTATCATGACTATCATGAACAATGCTGGCAATGAATATGAGGGTGCAGCTATCTCTTCAAGATCCTGATTTCAATTGCTTTGGGTATGTGCCCAGAAGTGGGATTGCTGGGTCATATGGTAGTTCTATTGTTAATTTTGAGGGGAACCTCCATACAGTTTCCATAGTGGCTGCACCAATTTACATTCCCACCAACAGGGCACAAGGGTTCCCTTTTCTCTACTTCATCTTGGTCACATCTTTCTGGGAGAGGATCCGGAGAAAGGAGGGGTGTCGTATTAATTGGTGAGACGCTGAAAGCGTAGAACCTTGACTCCAAGTTTATGTTTGGAGCTCTGGGAGCAGACTGCCTTGTAGGCTTCTCGCTCGTGAACCTGGGGACAACCCCATCAAAGTAAACTAGGAAACACAGAGTGGGCTGGGATTTCGCTGGCCTGAGTTGCTCTTGCTTCTGGAGGGGCATGAATGGGGCCTAGACTTTCCTTCATGTTTCTGATGTTGAGAGTGGGGCAGGAGACACAGAAGGTAGCTGGGTTTTAGGCCAGCTGATCAGCCCAGGTCTCCCTGTGGTGAGGGGAAGGTGGACCTTTAGCAGAGGCCGGGATGGACCACTTAGGCTAAAAACTAAAGGAAGATGTTCCAGCAACTCGGACGCTCCAGTGACAGGGAGGCAGGTCAGTGAGGAGGGAACACCTGCCCAGGTGTCATTAATTATTCATTTTGACCTGATAAAGGAACATGAGCGTATAGTACACACGGTCACATTGTCCTTAATAACATGACCTGGAAGGTTGTGCCTCCAGGCTTGGTGGTGGCTGCACCGTTGTTAGCATTATAATCTTTTCCCCTTCTACCTCTCTAATTTTATACAAAGAAAAAAAGCGATCTTTAAAAATAAAAAGCAAAAGAGAATCTTGTTGGACGCATTACTCTGCAACTTTTTTTTTTTTTTTGCGGTACGCGGGCCTCTCACTGTCGTGGTCTCTCCCGCTGCGGAGCACAGGCTCCGGACGCGCAGGCCCAGCGGCCATGGCTCACGGGCCCAGCCGCTCCGCGGCATGTGGGATCTTCCCGGACCGGGGCACGAACCCGCGTCCCCTGCATCGGCAGGCGGATTCTCAACCACTGCGCCACCAGGGAAGCCCCTCTGCAACTTTTAATATTCCAAAGCCATCCCTATAAGTCTATAGACCTAAATCTCTCTTTTCAAAATAATTTCTTGAACACACACATATAACAGAATCATATTTTTTTGGTTCAGTCTCCTTTTTCCTGTTCCTTCTAACCCCTCCCCTCCCCCTGTACCACTGCCACCACCTACTCCTCCAGGTAGTGTTGGCGACCTAATACATGTGCTTTTGTACTTTTTTCTATGTAGATATATACAAATACATATGAATATGTACAGATATGTATACATCATATGCATGCATACAAACATTTAGACACATACTTATGTAAATACATTTATAGGAGCTTCATCTCTGCATTTTGTCTTTTGTGCTTACTCCACCTGCTGGAAAGCCTTGCCCGTCAACTGGCATAACTCCAATTCATTTTCTAAATGGCTCTATAATATTCTATGGTGCTGTCATATGATAATTCTTTCATCCATCTGTGAGACTTTTGAACATTTCTTTTTCTTGTTTCCTGGAGATGGTGGCTATTTGGCTACTAAGCTTATTATATGTTCTATATTTCAAGTAAGTCTGGCAATTAAGTTTGATTAATCTGATGATGTTAATACACCTAGATGTTTATCAACTTACTTCTAATGACATTCAAATGTTTTACTGTATTTTAGAACCAAGGGAATAGTCCTTGGTTAATATGAGAGCTATTGAGTAAAATTATAGGACAATTAATGAATAAATATTTGTGAATATTATGTAAGTTACCAATTTCACTTTCATTAGTGGTTTCCCGCCAAACTCTTTAATAGGACGTGTGTGAGGGATTTCTGGTGAGAGATTAAAGCTGGGCCAAAATCAAGAAGGTAGTGACTTCAATTTGAATTAATCAGTTGTTGAAAAGTGGGCTTCATCTTCAGAAGGCAATAAGGTTTTTACAGTTTTATTGGAACTTTCCTTGCAATTATTGCATATAGTATTTTGCATTCAGATGTAGGTCGTATCTGATTTTTAGAGGTTAGTAAGATACAATTAGCTTCTTACTGTCAAATTCTCCTTGATCTTTCTAGCAATTAGCTTATGCCCAAAAGATCTGAGTTACAGATCACCAATACTTAAACAAGATAACTCTTCTATATACATCTAAGTCCAACTTTTGGAAAGGTTACATACATATAAACCCTCATTTAATTTTTTTTTTTTTTTGTCTCTTTTGGGTTGTGAATCTCATTGTTTGACAGTGGGTGAAGATGATACTTTTCATTTTGTTTGCTAAGAGTTTTAAATCATGCCAACTAAATGAGAGAAAAACCAACATCACTTAGCTGAGTTAACTCTCTGATAACAGTTTATAAATCACTTCCTATTATTTTAACTGCAGGAAGGAGAGGTTTTTAGCCTGTTATACTTGTTTTAAATGTCTAACCCTGGCTTCTATTACAAACGGAGTCTGTGAGACATACCCACTGCCATAAACGTTTGACTATTAAAAACATGTCGGGCTTCCCTGGTGGCGCAGTGGTTGAGAATCTGCCTGCCAATGCAGGGGACATGGGTTCGAGCCCCGGTCTGGGAAGATCCCACATGCCGCGGAGCAACTGGGCCCGTGAGCCACAACTACTGAGCCTGCGCATCTGGAGCCTGTGCTCCGCAACGGGAGAAGCTGTGATAGTGAGAGGCCCGCGCACCGTGATGAAGAGTGGCCCCCACTTACGGCAACTGCAGAAAGCCCTCGCACAGAAACGAAGACCCAACACAGCCTAAAATAAATAAATAAATAATTATTAGGGGAAAAAAAAAAGAATACTGTGTAGATAATTAAAAAAAAAAAAAAGAAGCCAAACATGTCATACAACTTTTTTCTCTTAAGCTTAAGTTTAAAACCAGGTGTGAAGGCAAAGAGGTTTGTTAACACTGAACATGGGTCTTCAGTCACATGGACAATTTGTAGTGTATGATGGATAAAGTTGATTTTTTAAAAAAATTACATTCTTTTTTGTAGGAAATAGAACCAGAATTACCTGAGAATCTGCCCCACGTTCTTTTAACTGTGTCAGTCGTTTGACTCTGGATGGAAGTCAGGGCATCCTTAATACACAGCCCAGAGAAAAGGGAAATTGAAGGTCACATAAAGCTAATGGCTTGTAGAGAGTGCCAGGGTCCCCTTTGCAATAACAGCGCTTAATCACCACCTTTGCCTTCTGGGTGTTTTTCTACTATTGTGTCTCATCTCCAAGGCTGGCCAGAGAAGGTGGGATGCAGGCAGCTGTGGTGAGAGATTTGGTGTGAGAGAGCTCGCTCTACCACCCACACATCCCTACCCAGTGTGGGCCGAGTTCCGGCCAGCCAGCCTTTCCTAACCTCCAGGCTGACTCACCCAGTGCTGGTAACCTAGTCATATCCCCGTCTCTGTATTTTGTTCCACAGGCTGGGCTGGCCCCGGCTCAGCAATATTGGGCCAGGCACCACTGTCCTCTTGGGGGCTTCAGGTGTTAGATAGAAGAGACCTTAGTGCCACCTCCTGATTCCCCTTGCTTTGCTGCTAATGGGACCGAGGCCCAGGGAAGTTGAGTGTCTTGTGGTCAAGTCCTAAGTGGGTCCACGTTCCTCTCCTCTGGATCTGTGGGGCTCTCTCCACTACTTGGCTACAGTTCTCCCTATTGGAGACCGCCCCTCTGGAATGACCGGAGTCCTCGTCAAGCCAGTTACCCTCGGAAGACGTAGTCTTGACCAAGCTGAGTGCAGAATTGCCAGACACCTATCTTGGTAGGGAAGATGGTTGTATGTCAGGGTGCCGAGGGCATGGGACTGCTTTGAATGAGATGACAAGATGTCCTCTGAGGCATGAAGCACTGGCCTGGGATGCTGCTAAGAGCACAGGGGCTCAGCTGAAATCAGTCCTTTTGCTTACATCACTGTTTCTTCTATGGCGTCCCTCGCTCCAAATCTGTCCTAACACCAGCACTCACAGTCAGCTTTCTCCACCTGGAATGCTAGTCTGTGCATCTCAAGAACCTTTAGGGGGTGCTAGTATCTCTGACTTCATTCAGCTTTGAGCTTCTTGCCTGAGAGCAGTTCCATAGAGAGAAAATATTACTATTGATACTTTTGGATCATTAAGACTTCCAGCTGTATTAGCCTCTCTTGTCCTGCAATATTTTCATTACCCGAATGAAGGAAAATTGACCTCTAATTCTGGATCATGTCAAATTGTGACAAGTCCATCAGGATGTAGGTAGAATTAAATTCTTTATAAATATTGTTTATATTTTTATAGTTTAAGTACTGAATGGGCCTAAATGACTTCCCCATGCTTTTTCTTTACTTCAAAAAAATCAGAAATTGAGCTACAATTTTTACCTTCTTTTCCTGGAGCTTCCCAGAGAAAACTACTAGAGGAGACCACCAGGTACCAGTAGTGAATGACATAAAAGGCTCTTTTGGAAATATACAGCCATTATTGTGAGAATTAATCACTATGTTTTAAATGAATGATGTAAGCAAACCTTAGCTAGAGGCAGCATCTGAACTGCATTTTCATCAGTGTTGTTCACTGAAGGTTTCTCATCAAAGAGAATCTTTTTTTTTTTTAAACATCTTTATTGGAGTATAATTGCTTTACAATGGCGTGTTAGTTTCTGCTTTATAACAAAGTGAATCAGCTATACATATACATATATCCCCATATCTCCTCCCTCTTGCGTCTCCCTCCCTCCCACCCTATCCCACCCCTCTAGGTGGTCACAAAGCACTGATCTGATCTCCCTGTGCTATGCAGCTGCTTCCCACTAGCTATCTTACATTTGGTGGTGTATATATGTCCATACCACTCTCTCACTTCATCCCAGCTTACCCTTCCCCTTCCCCATGTCCTCAAGTCCATTCTCTATATCTGCATCTTTATTCCTGTCCTGCCCCTAGGTTCTTCAGAACCTTTTTTTTTTTTTTGAGATTGCATATATATATGTGTTAGCATACGGTATTTGTTTTTCTCTTTCTGACTTACTTCACTCTGTATGACAGACTCTAGGTCCATCCACCTCACTACAAATAACTCAATTTTGTTTCTTTTTATGGCTGAGTAATATTCCATTGTATATATGTGCCACATCTTCTTTATCCATTCATCTGTCAGTGGACACTTAGGTTGCTTCCATGTCCTGGCTACTGTAAATAGTGCTGCAATGAACATTGCGGTACATGACTCTTTTTGAATTATAGTTTTCTCAGGGTATATGCCCAGTAATGGGATTGCTGGGTCGTATTGTTGTTCTATTTTTAGTTTTTTAAGGAACCTCCATACTGTTCTCCATAGTGGCTCTACCAATTTACATTCCCACCAACAGTGCAAGAGGGTTCCCTTTTCTCAAAGAGAATCTTAATTCAAATTACTTTCAAAATTTCCCTGTTGGATTCCACGAGATGCCATAGGTTATTTTCCAAAAGGCAACACTAGCTACAGATTTTTTACTCTCTAAATTGTATTTAAAAATTAGATGTGAGGGCTTACCTGGTGGCGCAGGGGTTGAGAGTCCGCCTGCCGATGCAGGGGACACGGGTTCGTGCCCCGGTCTGGGAAGATCCCACATGCCGTGGAGCGGCTGGGCCCGTGAGCCATGGCCACTGAGCCTAGGCGTCTGGAGCCTGTGCTCCGCAATGGGAGAGGCCACAACAGTGAGAGGCCCGTGTACCGCAAAAAAAAAAAAAAAAAAAAAAAAAAAATTAGATGTGAGAAGACTGTTTAATGCCTATGACATTCCATCCATCACTGACATGGAGACAGCCTTTTATTGACTTACTGTCAAACTGACGAGTGCTCTTTGAAGATCACTCGTCTGTGCTCTGTGTCCTGTCTCTCAGTTTCAATACATATTAGTCGTGTTATTCCAGGTGTTAAGGGTACCAACCAGTTACATTACTCAAATTCACTTCCCAAGATCTACCACTGACAGAGGAACTTTAAACAGAAAAGTGAGATATTGTGGTATTCAGACTGTGTCTACTGTAAACGAGCTGAAACATGAATACTTTAAAGAGATTATAATCACAGTCTTTGACTTCTATAAAAATTACTCAAGATAAGCTACACATTTAAAAACAGCCCAATTCATGATTACCCAAATATTATAACACCAGCACTTCACATCTCTGCCTTTGCTACAGTGTACTCATAAGAAATAGGATTTTTCATATTACAGCACCGCAGTGAGAACAAAATATGCAAACTTGGAGCACTGCATAGTTGCTGAGGTCCTGGGATTTAGTGTAACAAAATGAGTTCAAATCCAGACTCCAGCTATTTACTCTTTATTTTTATTTTTTTTTATTTTTCTGCTGTACGCGGGCCTCTCACTGCTGTGGCCTCTCCCATTGCGGAGCACAGCCTCCGGACGCACAGACTCAGCGGCCATGGCTCACGGGCCAAGCCGCTCCGCGGCATGTGGGATCTTCCCAGACCGGGGCACGAACCCGTGTCCTCTGCATCAGCAGGTGGACTCTCAACTACTGCGCCACCAGGGAAGCCCTATTTACTCTTACTTTGAGTATTATTTAACCTCACTAAACTTTTGTTTTCTCATTTACAGAATGAAAAAATCAGTAGCAGATAGACGAAAGAGTTATTTTGAGGGTGAATGTAAAATGTTTCAGGCATTACGTAGTAATGGCCAGAGCAGATCGGCTATTTTTATTAGTTATTATTCACGCTGCCTCTTACATCAAGATTGGATTTAGCAACATCATTCTTCCTTCTAGCAGCATATTAAAAATTTTTTAAAAATTTTATTTCTCAATTTATTGTTTGTTCTGTTACAAAGTTTACAAATCTCAGGTAAATTTGGGATCATTTCTTGTAGCAACTCAAGCTAGTATTTTATCTTAACTCCTGTTAGGATTTAAGAGTGTTTCTTGGTCAAATGACCTTGGGAAGTGGCGACATAAGCTATCATTTATCTATATTAAGATTTAAAAATTACTAAATGCAGTCAGAAGATTGGAAAATGGCTTTACTAAGCTACTATATATCATATGTGATTTAAACGGTCTCATACAGTTGGACATTCAAGTTGTTTCTCGCATTTTGCTGCTGTAAATAGTGAAGAACATGCATAATCGGTAGAAAACAAAATTAAAAAAATCATACTGGTTGAAAACGCTTTCTAAATGACTATGAAATAGACCCCAAAACTTAGAGACATAAAAAGTGTGACTCATACATAACCAGTGGGAATGTAAAATGGTTCAGCCACTGTGGAAAGCAGTGTGGCAGTTCCTCAATAAGTTAAACATAGAATTATTACATGACCCAGCAATTGCACTGCAAGGTATATACTACCCCAGATTGGAAACAGATGTTGAAACAAAAACTTGTATAAGAAACTTGTGCTTGTTCATCACAGCACTATTCACAATACCCAAAAGGTATAAACAACCCAAATGTTCAGAAAGGGATCAATGGATAAACAAATTGTGGTGTATCTATACAGTGGCGTATTATTTAGCCTTAAAAAGGAATGAAGTACTGAGACATGCTACAGCAGTGATGCACCTTGAAAACTTGATGCTACGTAAAAGAAGCCAGACACAAACATTCATATTTTTATGGTTACATTTATAAGAAATATCCAAAATAGATACATCTACAGAGACAGAAAGCAGATTAGTGGTTTCTTGGGGCTGAGGGGGAACAGAAGGGGTGTCACTGCTTAATGAGTAGGGGGTTGAAATGATGAAAATATTCAGGAACTTGATAGTGGTGATGGTTGCACAGCATTGCTAATGTCCTAAATGACACTGAATTGTATACTTTAAAATGGTTTAATTGGTAAATTTTTATGTTAGATGTGTTAATCTCAATTAAAAACGGAAGGTTGCTCTATGGTGCCCCCCAAAATACCGGTATGTGAAAAACCTGTAACTGGAGATGTGCTTTCAAATAATTTGTCCTCTTGATCCAGTGCTCATCTCACCCAAATTGCTTCTGGCCTAATTATTTCCTTCTAAACTATGAAGAGTCCCTTTTCAGTGAATGGTGTTAGGCATTTTTTCCCTGTCCTCCTGGACTGAACTTGATTGAACGACATTTTGATCAACATAGGAAATTTGTTTAGATGAGGGACTGTCAAGGGTTAGAATCACCTCTTGTTCATATTCTTCTTTTCATCCCCTCTTTTCATTTTTTTCTTCTTCCCATCCCTCTTTGCATCTTCCCCTTAACTGTCGCTTATATTTCAGGCTTTCCAGGCATACAGAACATTCTCTTGGTGATACTCAGAGGTGGAGGTGGGTGGTCTTGTTTTTTGTTAGATTGAGACAATCAGGTCCTTAAAAACATTCACTAGACTTTCTGGACTCTGCTAAAGTATCTCCCATGCTTGGATTCATGTCAATTTGTATACTGTAACATAACTGTCTTCTCAAAACAACAGCAGGGAATTGCTTCTATTCGTCATCTATTTTTGGTTAATTCTTTTTACAATTTACTGTCAAATAGCTTTAAAAGAGACAGGTTTATCATTTTTTTAAACTTTTTGTCCCTAAGAGTGATTTTTTCTAAAGCCAATGTGATTGATATTTAATGTGAAAAAGTATGAGAACCACGAACATTGGACTGGAATTTAAGAAATACGGTATTATTTACCAAAAAAGTAATGGCTTTTTTTTTTCAATTGAAGTGAAACCCACAAACCATACAATTAACCATTTTAAAGTACACAATTCAGTGGCATTTAGTACATTCACAATGTCATGCAATCACCACTTCTTTCTAGTTTCAAAACTTTTCATCCCTCCAGAAGAACAGCCTGAATGTTAAGTATTCACTCCCCATTACTCTCTCCCCCAGTCCCCCGGGAACCATTTATCTGTCTCTATGGATTTGCCTTTTTTTAGATATTTCATATAAAAGAATCATGTAATATGTAACCTTTTGTGCCTGACTTTTTTTTATGGAGCATAATGTTTTCAAAGAGCATCAATGTCGTAGCAAAAGTGTGTCATTCTCTTTTTACGGTTGAATAATATTTCATTATATGGATACACCACAATTTGTTTATCCATTGATCTCTTTATGGACATTTGGGTTGTGTCTGCTTTTTGACTATTGTCAATAGTCCTGCTATGGACGTTGGAGAACACATTTTTGTTTGAACATTTGTTTTCAATTCTTTTGGGTATATACCTAGGGGGAGAATTGATGGATCATATGGAAATTTTGTGTTTTAACTTTCTGAGGAATCACCAAATTGTTTTCCACAGTGGCTGCAGCATTTTAAATTCCCATAAAATATGTACAAGTATTCTTATTTCTCTACGTCCTTGCCAGCACTGATTTTTTTGTTGTTGTTATAGCCTTCCTAGTAGATGGCAAGTTGTAGCTCATTGCGGTTTAATTTTTATTTCCTTAATGACCAATGATGTTGAAAATCTTTTCATGTGCTTGTTGGCCATTTGTATATCTTGTCTGGAGAGATGTCTATTCAAATTCTTTGCCCAGTTTTTAATTGGGTTGTTTGTCTTTTTGTTGTTGATTTGTAATAGTTGTATATAATCTAGATACTAAGTTTTTGTCAGATATATAATTTGCAAATATTTTGTCCATTCTGTAGGTTGTCTTTTTGTTCTCTTGATAACATTCTCTGATGCACAAAATATTCTAATGTTTACAAAATACAATTTATCTATTTTTTTCTTTCACTGCTCATGCTTTCAGTGTCATATCTAAGGAACCATCACCAAATCCAAGGTCATAAAGATTTACCCCTGTGGTTCTTCCAATAGTTTTTATTTTTATATCTTATGTTTGTTTACGTCATTGATCAGTTTTGAGTTAATTTTTTATTATGGAGTGATAGGGGTCCGACTTTATTCTTTTGTGTGTGTTTATACACTTTTCCCATAACCATTTGTTGAAGAGACTATTCTTTTCCCATTTATTGATCTTGGCATCCTTGTCAAAAGCAATTGGCTATAGATTTTTGGATTTATTTCTGGACTATCAGTTCTGTTCCATTGGTCTGTAAGTCTCTTGTTATGCTAGTAGTACACTGTTTTGATTACTGTAGCTTTGTAGTTAGGTTTGAAATCAGGAAGTGTGAGTCTTTCAACTCTTTTTTCCTTTTTCAATATTGTTTTGGCTACTCAGAGCCACTAGCAATTCTATATAGATTTGAGAATAATGTTTCCATTTCTCAGAAAAAGACCATCGGAATTTTATAGGGATTGCATTTAATCTGTAGAATGCTTTGGGGGTATACTGCCACTTTAGCAATATTATGTCTCCCTATCCATGAACAGTGGATGGCTTTTTATTTATTTAGGTCTTTAACTTCTTTCAATAATATTTTATAGTTTTCAAATGTACAAATTTTTCAGCTTTGTGGTTAATTTCATTGGTAGGTTTTTATCCTATTAGATAGTATTGTAAATAGAATTGTTTTCTTAATTTCTTTTTTGGATTGTTCATTGCTGATGTATAGAGACACAGCTGATTTTTGTGTGTTGGTTTTCTATCCTGAACTTTGCTGAATTTATTAGCTCTTGCAGTTTTTTTTTTTTGGATTCATTGGGATTTTCTATATATAGAATCATGCCATCTGCAAATAAATATAGTTTTAATTCTCACTTTCCAATTTGGTTGTCTTTTATTGTTAACTTTTCTTGCCAAATTACTCTGGCTAGGATTTCCAGTACAATACTGAATAACTGAAAATGTGAATAAAACAAAGATGCCCATTTTCACCAGTGCTATTCAACATACTACTGAGAGTAATGGATTTTGCAGAACATTTTTCATTTATTCCAATTCACGAACTAAAGCTAGTGGTTTAATAATGGTCCAATTTTTCTGAGGTTAGGTGTTTTGGCAAATTTGCTATTAGAACATATCTAAGAACATAGAAATATTGGAATAGTCCTCTTAGGAGGAAGACAGTGACTATCACACAGCTGTGTGTCTTACTTGACTACCTACTTTGTGATGATAGCCCACCCACTGAAGATCACTTCTAAAATTAGGACTACTGATTTAGCAAGGTTGGTGTTTTCCTTAGTAACCTGTGGTTCTTTCTAGTTTATTATAACACATAATGAATTAAAAGCAGTGGGGAGAGTAGGGAACTGCCAATAGCTGACACTTGGAGAAATGACAGTTAAAAAAGGAGAATGGAAGAAAAGCAGAGATAGAAAAAATTTGGGGAAAGGGCAAACTAAATGCTAACTACTTCAGTGACCATATCACCCCACTATGCAATCAACAACGTATATACCTTGAGTTAGCAATGAGAGACCATATTATGTTTAGTATAACCCATTCAGTATGTTTAACAAGAAGTTTTATAAACGTGAAATTTAAATATCTTCAGAAGGGAAATTTCATGGATTTTATATTTACATTGCATGTCGCATCCCTAGTCAATGCCAGGGAAAAGAGTCATTATTTGAAATGAAACTAACACACCATTGTAAAGCAATTATACTCCAATAAAGATGTTTAAAAAATATATAATATTTTTTAAAAGTCTTATATATATATTTTAATTGAAGTATAGCTGATTTATAATATTATATTAGTTTCAGGTATATAATATAATGGTTCAATATTTTATAGATTATACTCCATTTAAAGTTATTATAAAACATTGGCTATATTCCTTGTGCTGTACAGTATATCTTGTAGCTTATTTATTTTATACACAGTAGTTTGTACCTCTTAATCCCATACTCCTATCTTGCCCCTCTCTCCTCCCCTCTCCCCACTGGTGACCACTACTTTGTTCTCTGTATCTGTGAGGAGCCTGTTTCTGTTTTGTTATACACATTCATTTGTTTCATTTTTTAGGTTCCACATGCAAGTGATATCATACAGTATTCGTCGTTCTCTGTCTGACATTTCACTAAGCATAATACCCCCCAGGTCCATCCATGGTGCTGCAAATGGCAAAATTTTATTCTTAAAACAGTCTTTTAAAACAGAGTTCTCTGACATATTTCCGATGAAGGGGCTAGGGAAAGGACGTGAAACATCACAGTAACTCCTCCTTGTGAAAACGTATTGGTAATTTTCTTCTACAAGAGCCTTCATGGGGGTAATTTGAGTATGACTCTACCAGTAAGTATTTAGACCAATGAACAGATGGTCATTTCCTAAGCAACTAAATCTTTGGGGACCACATAATTTATTATCCAAACCAGGACCCTTTTGAGAAAAGGATGCACTATTAATTATACGAGGATAAAAGGTGTAAATCATTAGTGTCTTGGGAAAACAGAGATGATTGGTCATTCTAATGAAAACCACTTGAATTTTTATTCTCAATGTTATTGTTGATTTATCATGGAAAAAATTAGTAACAAGAGAAATTTTTATTCTTCAAAGCTATAAGCAGATTTTTCAGTGGAGAGGAAAATGAGTTGAGTCTATTGTTATGGTGGTTGCCCTTCTAGTTTTCCTATGTGCTTTTCTAGAGTGGCCTGTTCTGATGATGCGAGCCTAGACGGAAGTCAACCCAAATCAGTTTGATACTGAGTGTGGCCAAGACAGAGCTGCCTGGTGGGTTTGGGCCCAGGCAAAGACCACAGTGAAGGGGAGCTTGCTTCAGCCAAGATCTTCTGGGCCATTCTCATGCCCCTTTTAGACTTCGTATCAAAACAAAGCAGCCTGGGACCACCTCCACTTCACCAGGGCCCATACAATGAGGAGAAGCCATAAAATTTGGCTTAACTGGATTCATTCCCAGGGATTAGCAGGAAATGAGCAAGAAAATTCTTCTCATTAGGAATAGTTTTACTCCCTGCCATTCCCTCGATAAGTAAATTTCACAGCAAAGCAATCACCATGTAATAAAAACTATTACATGGACATACTTAATCATGTAGATGTCATTTATGATTCCAAGGGCTAAAGGTAGAGAGGGTTAAAAACCAGAAATGAGTTAGTTTAGGTAAACATGGTAAAAGTTACTTGTCTGATTTTACATTTAATAATCACTCTGTGATATATGATTGTGTTTCTGTATCCCTGTGTTGAAGACTTAGAGGAAAAAGGCTGTTGGAACAATGATAAAAGTAACGAGGATCATCTGTGAGCATCTATTATGTACTAGGCACAAGTAGTTTGCCTAAAGTAACATGGTTAGTTAGTAGTAGTGAGAAACAGAGCTGGAATTAAAATCTCATACCCTTTTCACTCTGCTGTCCTGATCCCTAATTGCAGACAATGGAAAAAGCATTGAGGTGCAGATCAGGCGGCCTGGGTCCTAGTCATACATGTGTCTTTAATAAGGGCAAGTCATATGATTTCTCTGAGTCATAGTTTCCTTATTCTTTAAAGGAAGTTAATAGAGGACCTTTCTGAATCCCAGGGTGATGGTGCACATCAAATGTGATGCACAGAAATTACTTTGAAAATCTTTTTCATAGTATAAAGCACTGTGAAAGGAGTTATTAAGATTCTGTCTTAATCACAGTTATAGAGTGACCTGTATGAAATGTTTTTTAGCTTTTTTGATTTTCTTCTCTGTACGTAGAGATGCAAAAGATAGGGAGAGAAAGAATCCACCCCCCCACCCCCACTTCATCCCAGGCATTCCTTGTAAATACTTTTCAAAATGATTTCTATGGAAGTGCCTTTGCTGGCTACTTTATGAGTTGTTTTCAGGTAAAAATTTCTACATAGATAAGGACAATTCTGAGTGCCTCCTATACCCTTAGTGATTATTAAGAATTCCTGAGATTTTAAATGTTAAAAGAAGCTGTTAGGACAACTTAAGTTATACCAAACAGAAGTCGCCAACTCAAATTGATTTAAACGTAAGGAAACATAGGGATTTTTAAATCTCTCTTAACAAGAATTGTATAGGTAAGGCAGTTCCTGCTGTGGTATCTCAGAACCTTAGCTTTGTTTTCTGGAAATTCTGTTTACTTTGACCTTCATCATGCGTTGACGTCATGGCTGTGATTCCAGGTATTAAAGCATACAGGGCATCATCCCAAGGGAAAAAATGAAACTTTGTCCCAAAGTTTTTTGGCCAGGATTGTACCAAATGCCTCCTCTAAGCTAATTACCAGCAAGAGGAATGGGGTCACCACAGCTAACCATTTGGAGTGGGATGGGTTTTAGGGAATCAACCACCAGTCCTACTGTAATAAGACAGATTGGAAGGGTTGAGCCATTTGACACTTTGTAACTTTCAGGCAAACTCTTCAGAGTAGACTTCTTACAAGGCTGTTTTGTTGATGGAGGTAGCAACGTTTCTGCCATTTTGCACACATTGTTACCCACACAGACCATGACCAGTGTGAAGAAACTGAGAGTCCCATCCCTATTCCGTTGCCACACTAACTGGTTTATTATGAGATGTCTATGTAGCTTTTCTGGGGAGGTATGTGAAGGATGGAGTGTACCTCTCTCCTTTTTCCATTCAGTGTACCCACCCCAATGCAAATATATTCATTACAACGATTTTGCACACAAATTTAAGGAAGGCCTTTTGGGAAATTATTTCTTAGCTTCCAGAACTGTAGGTGAGATTATAATATGTTTCCAAGGGTTAGTATTCACAATATTTTGTTAATGTTGGCATCCTGGAAACTCAAAGAACATTGATAACAACAAGCGAGGCCACTGGAATGGCCTTTTATAGGTTCCTCTTCTTCCGCATTTATTGACTTGCTCAAAGTAGTGCATTGAAACTGTTAAAAGTGGGGTGCTCTGGACTTAGTGTACTTGGATTCAAAGCTTGGTGTTCCATCACTTACCATCTGTGTGACCGTGAGCAAGTTAATTAGCTTCTCCATACCTCAGTTTCCTCTTTGGAAAAATAAGTGTAACAATAATGCCTACCTCATAGGGCTGTTGTGAAGATTCAGTTAGATAATATATGTAAGGTGCTTAGCCTGGTGTCTAGAAACCAGAAGTGAATTGCTCTTTCTGATGAATCTTTCCAATTCATGTTCATTCCTGCTACTACAACTACTGCTCTTACTACTGCTACTGCCACAACTGTTACTACGCACCCATGGGTGTGTTGTTCTGAATAACAAAAAAGCACAGCGTGAGATCAGTGTATTCTCATACTGTAATTTGATGGGCCAGATGTTGGAGAGAGAAAAGTGCTAATTAGCTCTGCATCACTATCAAATTTCTTATTTCTTTGAGGAAATAAGAACAAGAAAGTGAGGCGGAGTCAGGGGATGTGAGCCTTATTTTCCTCTGTGGATTGGACAAAGTACTGTAGTGATAAATTTTAAACCATGCACCCATTTTGTTTTTCAATTAGACTGAGTCTACAATTCCAACTGAAGACACTGTGATGAAAGAAAATTTCTACTCTTTTTGGAATGGCAGGGGAAAGCTACAGCTGAAGTATTCCAAGAAGAATTTGGTTAGATATTAAGATGACTTTTGCATAAAAAAACGAGCCTCAGGGTCTTGGCAGGAGAGAAATGTTACCTCTGAATCCTGACATCTCTCTCCTGGGCAATTTGTTGCCTTAGTTTTAGTCATGATGTTTGGATTAGCCTGTAGTCAGTCTGGCTAGAATACTATGACCCAGTGCCAAAAGGACGACTAACTAGTTGGAGACATTCCTATTTGTTCCTTGATAAAAGAAACAGTTCTCGTCTGATGAACAAGAAATAATTAGCAAGAAGTTATGTATGTTTTGATGGAATGAAAAGTGCTCTTCTTGATGAAAGCTTGTTGGAATAAGGTACTGCATCCTTATTTATTTTGTGTCTTCATCTACCAATCCGCAACGGCAGCTGTTTATCGTGTTTATAATTAGTATGAAGAACCATTTCTATTTCTCCATTCCCTGAAGGAAATACTTGAGAACCCCAAGCTTCTGATATCAATTGAGATAATCTGCTGGTAAATTCCTGGCCTGGACAATTTACCTAAACTGTTCTGTAACTTGTTTCCCTGGATGACTGACATCTTTAAAATATCATGTGCGGCTTAGCCTCTGCATTTTTGCTTTTCTGTCTTCTGCTGCTTTTCTTACATTCGAATAAACATTTGATGTTATGGCAGGAACAACCCATTATGCTTATGATGAAGCACAAAAACCATCTAGAAAAATATCTACTGATCATTTACCCATGAACCATGACTAATGGAATTAAGGGTAATGACTCCAAGAAGTTCATAGGAAAACAGTGTTCAGTGTTTCATAGCAGTAACAACTGAAGAGTAATTTCCCCTTTCTTTTACAGAAACTTTTACCCTTTAATCTCAAAATGCTTAGCAAAAACTTTTATATACCCTGGAATAATTCTTTTTTTAAAAAAGTTATTTATCGGACTTCCCTGGTGGCACAGTGGTTGGCAATCCACCTGCCAATGCAGGGGACATAGGTTCAATCCCTGGTCCAGGAAGATCCCCCATGTCACAGAGCCACTAAACCTACGCACCACAGCTACTGAGCCTGCTCTCTAGAGCTTGCGAGCCACAACTACTGAGCCCGAGAGCCAGAACTACTGAAACCCATGTGCCCTAGAGCCCGTGTGCCACAGCTGCTGAGCCCACGTGCCACAACTATTGAAGTACGTGAGCCTAGAGCCCATGCTCCACAACAAGAGAAGTCACTGCAACAGCAGCCCGTGCACTGCAACAAAGAGTAGCCCCCATTCGCCACAGCTAGAGAAAGCCCATGCGCAGCAACAAAGACCCAACACAGCCACACACAAAAAAGTTATTTATTATTTATTTATTTTTATTGAAGTATAGTTGATTTACAATGTTAGTTTCAGGTATATAGCAAAATGATTCCGTTATACATACATCTCTCTCTCTCTCTCTCTCTCTCTCTCTCTCTATCTACTCTTTTTCAGATTCTTTTCCCTTATAGATTTTTACAAGGCGTTGAGTATAGTTCCCTGTGCTATACAATAGGTCCTTGTTGCTTATCTATTTTATATATAGTTGGACTAATTCCTTTTGAAAAGCCTTACAATACTGTCCTCGGGAACATTATATTATAGAGAAGTGACAAGAATAATCTTGAGGTTGACCAAATTCGTCAAAAGAGACAATTTTTAAATGCTCTTAACTCAAGTCAGTGATGTCATCAACTCCCCCCACCCTCTTTTGGGAATGGCACCTGTATTATATGCTTTTATATTCAGAAAAGATATTTTCTGAATGTTCAACCGCAGGGCACTTCTTGCCTTTGATTTTAGTTTTTAAGATAGCTAGAGAAGGCAGGGACTTCTGATAGAGGCTGTCCTTCCATTATGCTTTGGAATTAAAAGAGATAAAAGCGGTAGATATTTCTTTCCTTGACTGCAGTGATCTCTTGAGCTTAATATTTGGCGTCAGGGGAAAATTAATTCCTCAGAGAGCGCATTTTGGCTTGAAGGTACAAAGAAGTGAAGCACCTGGTGTAATATCCTGACACAGGGACCCTAATGCTCAGCTTTTCCCAGCATCTCAGTGGATAGTTGAAGGGACTTCGTCTAGCTGAAAATCCTACCTCCTATGGTTACAGACCTAGGGGGCCTAGAGCCATGGAGTGTGTTTCCTTCATTTTTTGTGGAAAACTAACCTATCAAACCAAATCAAATCAAATCAAGTGTACTTTTCATCTTAGACATATTTCTGGGTTATCTTTTCACTTCTCAGCGTATAGGATGGCTCAGCAGGTGCGAAACTGTGACCTTAGCTTGGTTCAAATGTAACTCTCTGAATTCATTATCCCGCTCTTATTTAACAAGTAGGATTTGAGAAGAACGTCACTTGATGTATTTTTGTTCTATGTTTTTAAGTCTATTAAGCACCAAACAAAAATAATAAATGGAAGTTAAGACAAAAAACCCTGAGGTCTATTTGATAGTACACATCAAAATCCTTGTATTCATAGAATGCTTTCCTCCAAATTTCATTGTCTCAGGAGAACTGCTTGATCTCCAGATATTCACAGAGACAGGAGTTAAAGGATTACCCGACTTCCAATCCCAAACCTGACAGCTACTTACATATGTCACGTTAAATATAGTTTGATTTCTTTACCTTACTCACCGCTGTGACATTTATCAAAGCCTCACACAAAGGTGTAGGTGGTGGAGAATGACAAGATCATATTATTTAATAGACTTCTAAATTCAACTAAAAATAATGAAGTTTCACTTTAGATATCATTCTTTTTTCGTTGTTTAGGGTTCAAATGAGTGTTGGCCAATATGCATATAAGCCACTTGGGCTGGGCCTACATTTCAGGAAAGGGGCTAATTATCTGAAGTGACTTGTACTTTGAAATATTGGTACGAGAGGGAATTGTGTAGATGCTCAACTTTTTCATAGAGATGACAAGATATCCTGTTTAATCAACTGTAAATGATATACCTGAAGAGAAACATTATAGCCTTAAAAACACATGCATTCGACCCTATAGTTATAGCGTATAATGCATTGTTCAGAATTCTCATTTTCACCAGTCCTGTCTTATTTTACGGTATCATGCATC